>NC_080750.1:78608514-79239383 GCF_020826845.1 Diceros bicornis minor | reverse complement strand
TAAGGGAGATGGGGCATGAAGTTATTTCTAGGAGTTGGACACATACCAAGTTTAGCTCAGTTCTGGGCATCTTTGAAATACCTATACAAACTTGTTCCTACATAGTAACTTGCATCTTTGAATCAGAATGTGCTTGCTTAGAGCAACGTGCTATATGTTCTGAATGCCCGAATTGGCAATCTGTGTCAAAACTTTGTTAGGAATTATGTGATCCTTACTAGCTGGAAGTAAGGGAGAAGGGGCATAAAGTTATTTCTAGGAGTTGGACACATACCAAGTTTATCTCAGTTCTGGGCATCTTTGAAATACCTATACAAACTTGTTCCTACCTAGTAACTTGCAACTTTGAATGAAAATGTGCTTGCTTACAGCAACGGGCTATATGTTCTGAATGCCCGAATTGGGAATCCGTGTCAAAACATTCTTAGGAATTATGTGATCCTTACTAGCTGGAAGTAAGGGAGATGGGGCATGAAGTTATTTCTAGGAGTTGGACACATACCAAGTTTAGCTCAGTTCTGGGCATCTTTGAAATACCTATACAAACTTGTTCCTACATAGTAACTTGCAACTTTGAATGAAAATGTGCTTGCTTACAGCAACGTGCTATATGTTCTGAATGCCCGAATTGGGAATCTGTGTGAAAACATTGTTAGGAATTATGTGATCCTTACTAGCTGGAAGTAAGGGAGATGGGGCATGAAGTTATTTCTAGGAGTTGGACACATACCAAGTTTAGCTCAGTTCTGGGCATCTTTGAAATACCTATACAAACTTGTTCCTACCTAGTAACTTGCATCTTTGAATGAGAATGTGCTTGCTTACAGCAACGTGCTATATGTTCTGAATTCCCGAATTGGGAATCTGTGTCAAAACTTTGTTAGGAATTATGTGATCCTTACTAGCTGGAAGTAAGGGAGATGGGGCATGAAGTTATTTCTAGGAGTTGGACACATACCAAGTTTAGCTCAGTTCTGGGCATCTTTGAAATACCTATACAAACTTATTCCTACATAGTAACTTGCATCTTTGAATGAGAATGTGCTTGCTTACAGCAACGTGCTATATGTTCTGAATGCCTGAATTGGCAATCTGTGTCAAAACTTTGTTAGGAATTATGTGATCCTTACAAGCTGGAAGTAAGGGAGATGGGGCATGAAGTTATTTCTAGGAGTTGGACACATACCAAGTTTAGCTCAGTTCTGGGCATCTTTCAAATACCTATACAAACTTGTTCCTACATAGTCACTTGCATCTTTGAATGAGAATGTGCTTGCTTACAGCAACGTGCTATATGTTCTGAATGCCCGAATTGGGAATCTGTGTCAAAACTGTTAGGAATTATGTGATCCTTACTAGCTGGAAGTAAGGGAGATGGGGCATGATGTTATTTCTAGGAGTTGGACACATACCAAGTTTAGCTCAGTTCTGGGCATCTTTGAAATACCTATACAAACTTGTTCCTACATAGTAACTTGCAACTTTGAATGAAAATGTGATTGCTTACAGCAACGTGCTATATGTTCTGAATGCCCGAATTGGGAATCTGTGTCAAAACTTTGTTAGGAATTATGTGATCCTTACTAGCTGGAAGTAAGGGAGATGGGGCATGAAGTTATTTCTAGGAGTTGGACACATACCAAGTTATCTCAGTTCTGGGCATCTTTGAAATACCTATACAAACTTGTTCCTTCATAGTAACTTACAACTTTGAATGAAAATGTGCTTGCTTACAGCAACGTGCTATATGTTCTGAATGCCCGAATTGGGAATCTGTGTCAAAACTTTGTTAGGAATTATGTGATCCTTACTAGCTGGAAGTAAGGGAGATGGGGCATGAAGTTATTTCTAGGAGTTGGACACATACCAAGTTTAGCTCAGTTCTGGGCATCTTTGAAATACCTATACAAACTTGTTCCTACATAGTAACTTGCAACTTTGAATGAAAATGTGCTTGCTTACAGCAACGTGCTATATGTTCTGAATGCCCGAATTGGGAATCTGTGTCAAAACTTTGTTAGGAATTATGTGATCCTTACTAGCTGGAAGTAAGGGAGATGGGGCATGAAGTTATTTCTAGGAGTTGGACACATACCAAGTTTAGCTCAGTTCTGGGCATCTTTGAAATACCTATACAAACTTGTTCCTACATAGTAACTTGCATCTTTGAATGTGAATGTGCTTGCTTACAGCAACGTGCTATATGTTCTGAATGCCCGAATTGGGAATCTGTGTCAAAACTTTGTTAGGAATTATGTGATCCTTACTAGCTGGAAGTAAGGGAGATGGGGCATGAAGTTATTTCTAGGAGTTGGACACATACCAAGTTTAGCTCAGTTCTGGGCATCTTTGAAATACCTATACAAACTTGTTCCTACATAGTAACTTGCAACTTTGAATGGGAATCTGCTTGCTTACAGCAACGTGCTATATGTTCTGAATGCCCGAATTGGCAATCTGTGTCAAAACTTTGTTAGGAATTATGTGATCCTTACTAGCTGGAAGTAAGGGAGATGGGGCATGAAGTTATTTCTAGGAGTTGGACACATACCAAGTTTAGCTCAGTTCTGGGCATCTTTGAAATACCTATACAAACTTGTTCCTACCTAGTAACTTGCATCTTTGAATGAGAATGTGCTTGCTTACAGCAACGTGCTATATGTTCTTAATGCCCGAATTGGGAATCTGTGTCAAAACTTTGTTAGGAATTATGCGATCCTTACTAGCTGGAAGTAAGGGAGATGGGGCATGAAGTTATTTCTAGGAGTTGGACACATACCAAGTTTAGCTCAGTTCTGGGCATCTTTGAAATACCTATACAAACTTATTCCTACATAGTAACTTGCATCTTTGAATGAGAATCTGCTTGCTTACAGCAACGTGCTATATGTTCTGAATGCCCGAATTGGCAATCTGTGTCAAAACTTTGTTAGGAATTATGTGATCCTTACTAGCTGGAAGTAAGGGAGATGGGGCATGAAGTTATTTCTAGGAGTTGGACACATACCAAGTTTAGCTCAGTTCTGGGCATCTTTGAAATACCTATACAAACATGTTCCTACATAGTATCTTGCAACTTTGAATGAGAATGTGCTTGCTTACAGCAACGTGCTACATGTTCTGAATGCCCGAATTGGGAATCTGTGTCAAAACTTTGTTAGGAATTATGTGATCCTTACTAGCTGGAAGTAAGGGAGATGGGGCATGAAGTTATTTCTAGGAGTTGGACACATACCAAGTTTAGCTCAGTTCTGGGCATCTTTGAAATACCTATACAAACTTGTTCCTACATAGTAACTTGCAACTTTGAATGAGAATGTGCTTGCTTACAGTAACGTGCTATATTTTCTGAATGCCCGAATTGGGAATCTGTGTCAAAACTTTGTTAGTAATTATGTGATCCTTACTAGCTGGAAGTAAGGGAGATGGGGCATGAAGTTATTTCTAGGAGTTGGACACATACCAAGTTTAGCTCAGTTCTGGGCATCTTTCAAATACCTATGCAAACTTGTTCCTACATAGTAACTTGCATCTTTGAATGAGAATGTGCTTGCTTACAGCAACGTGCTATATGTTCTGAATGCCCGAATTGGGAATCTGTGTCAAAACTGTTAGGAATTATGTGATCCTTACTAGCTGGAAGTAAGGGAGATGGGGCATGATGTTATTTCTAGGAGTTGGACACATACCAAGTTTAGCTCAGTTCTGGGCATCTTTGAAATACCTATACAAACTTGTTCCTACATAGTAACTTGCAACTTTGAATGAAAATGTGATTGCTTACAGCAACGTGCTATATGTTCTGAATGCCCGAATTGGGAATCTGTGTCAAAACTTTGTTAGGAATTATGTGATCCTTACTAGCTGGAAGTAAGGGAGATGGGGCATGAAGTTATTTCTAGGAGTTGGACACATACCAAGTTTAGCTCAGTTCTGGGCATCTTTGAAATACCTATACAAACTTGTTCCTTGATAGTAACTTACAACTTTTAATGAAAATGTGCTTGCTTACAGCAACGTGCTATATGTTCTGAATGCCCGAATTGGGAATCTGTGTCAAAACTTTGTTAGGAATTATGTGATCCTTACTAGCTGGAAGTAAGGGAGATGGGGCATGAAGTTATTTCTAGGAGTTGGACACATACCAAGTTTAGCTCAGTTCTGGGCATCTTTGAAATACCTATACAAACTTGTTCCTACATAGTAACTTGCAACTTTGAATGAAAATGTGCTTGCTTACAGCAACGTGCTATATGTTCTGAATGCCCGAATTGGGAATCTGTGTCAAAACTTTGTTAGGAATTATGTGATCCTTACTAGCTGGAAGTAAGGGAGATGGGGCATGAAGTTATTTCTAGGAGTTGGACACATACCAAGTTTAGCTCAGTTCTGGGCATCTTTGAAATACCTATACAAACTTGTTCCTACATAGTAACTTGCATCTTTGAATGGGAATCTGCTTGCTTACAGCAACGTGCTATATGTTCTGAATGCCCGAATTGGGAATCTGTGTCAAAACTTTGTTAGGAATTATGTGATCCTTACTAGCTGGAAGTAAGGGAGATGGGGCATGAAGTTATTTCTAGGAGTTGGACACATACCAAATTTAGCTCAGTTCTGGGCATCTTTGAAATACCTATACAAACTTGTTCCTACATAGTAACTTGCATCTTTGAATGAGAATGTGCTTGCTTACAGCAACGTGCTATATGTTCTGAATGCCCGAATAGGGAATCTGTGTCAAAACTTTGTTAGGAATTATGTGATCCTTACTAGCTGGAAGTGAGGGAGATGGGGCATGAAGTTATTTCTAGGAGTTGGACACATAGCAAGTTTAGCTCAGTTCTGGGCATCTTTGAAATACCTATACAAACTTGTTCCTACATAGTAACTTGCATCTTTGAATGAGAATGTGCTTGCTTACAGCAACGTGCTATATGTTCTGAATGCCCGAATTGGGAATCTGTGTCAAAACTTTGTTAGGAATTATGTGATCCTTACTAGCTGGAAGTAAGGGAGATGGGGCATGAAGTTATTTCTAGGAGTTGGACACATACCAAGTTTAGCTCAGTTCTGGGCATCTTTGAAATACCTATACAAACTTGTTCCTACCTAGTAACTTGCATCTTTGAATGAGAATGTGCTTGCTTACAGCAACGTGCTATATGTTCTGAATGCCCGAATTGGCAATCTGTGTCAAAACTTTGTTAGGAATTATGTGATCCTTACTAGCTGGAAGTAAGGGAGATGGGGCATGAAATTATTTCTAGGAGTTGGACACATACCAAGTTTAGCTCAGTTCTGGGCATCTTTGAAATACCTATACAAACTTGTTCCTACATAGTAACTTGCAACTTTGAATGAGAATGTGCTTGCTTACAGCAACGTGCTATATGTTCTGAATGCCCGAATTGGGAATCTGTGTCAAAACTTTGTTAGGAATTATGTGATCCTTACTAGGTGGAAGTAAGGGAGATGGGGCATGAAGTTATTTCTAGGAGTTGGACACATACCAAGTTTAGCTCAGTTCTGGGCATCTTTGAAATACCTATACAAACTTGTTCCTACATAGTAACTTGCATCTTTGAATGAGAATGTGCTTGCTTACAGCAACGTGCTATATGTTCTGAATGCCCGAATTGGCAATCTGTGTCAAAACTTTGTTAGGAATTATGTGATCCTTACTAGCTGGAAGTAAGGGAGATGGGGCATGAAGTTATTTCTAGGAGTTGGACACATACCAAGTTTAGCTCAGTTCTGGGCATCTTTGAAATACCTATACAAACTTGTTCCTACATAGTAACTTGCATCTTTGAATGAGAATGTGCTTGCTTACAGCAACGTGCTATATGTTCTGAATGCCCGAATTGGCAATCTGTGTCAAAACTTTGTTAGGAATTATGTGATCCTTACTAGCTGGAAGTAAGGGAGATGGGGCATGAAGTTATTTCTAGGAGTTGGACACATACCAAGTTTAGCTCAGTTCTGGGCATCTTTGAAATACCTATACAAACTTGTTCCTACATAGTAACTTGCATCTTTGAATGAGAATGTGCTTGCTTACAGCAACGTGCTATATGTTCTGAATGCCCGAATTGGGAATCTGTGTCAAAACTTTGTTAGGAATTATGTGATCCTTACTAGCTGGAAGTAAGGGAGATGGGGCATGAAGTTATTTCTAGGAGTTGGACACATACCAAGTTTAGCTCAGTTCTGGGCATCTTTGAAATACCTATACAAACTTGTTCCTACATAGTAACTTGCAACTTTGAATGGGAATCTGCTTGCTTACAGCAACGTGCTATATGTTCTGAATGCCCGAATTGGCAATCTGTGTCAAAACTTTGTTAGGAATTATGTGATCCTTACTAGCTGGAAGTAAGGGAGATGGGGCATGAAGTTATTTCTAGGAGTTGGACACATACCAAGTTTAGCTCAGTTCTGGGCATCTTTGAAATACCTATACAAACTTGTTCCTACCTAGTAACTTGCATCTTTGAATGAGAATGTGCTTGCTTACAGCAACGTGCTATAGGTTCTTAATGCCCGAATTGGGAATCTGTGTCAAAACTTTGTTAGGAATTATGTGATCCTTACTAGCTGGAAGTAAGGGAGATGGGGCATGAAGTTATTTCTAGGAGTTGGACACATACCAAGTTGAGCTCAGTTCTGGGCATCTTTGAAATACCTATACAAACTTGTTCCTACATAGTAACTTGCATCTTTGAATGAGAATGTGCTTGCTTACAGCAACGTGCTACATGTTCTGAATGCCCGAATTGGGAATCTGTGTCAAAACTTTGATAGGAATTATGTGATCCTTATTAGCTGGAAGTAAGGGAGATGGGGCATGAAGTTATTTCTAGGAGTTGGACACATAGCAAGTTTAGCTCAGTTCTGGGCATCTTTGAAATACCTATACAAACTTGTTCCTACATAGTAACTTGCATCTTTGAATGGGAATCTGCTTGCTTACAGCAACGTGCTATATGTTCTGAATGCCCGAATAGGGAATCTGTGTCAAAACTTTGTTAGGAATTATGTGATCCTTACTAGCTGGAAGTAAGGGAGATGGGGCATGAAGTTATTTCTAGGAGTTGGACACATACCAAGTTTAGCTCAGTTCTGGGCATCTTTGAAATACCTATACAAACTTGTTCCTACATAGTAACTTGCAACTTTGAATGAGAATGTGCTTGCTTACAGCAACGTGCTATATGTTCTGAATGCCCGAATTGGGAATCTGTGTCAAAACTTTGTTAGGAATTATGTGATCCTTACTAGCTGGAAGTAAGGGAGATGGGGCATGAAGTTATTTCTAGGAGTTGGACACATACCAAGTTTAGCTCAGTTCTGGGCATCTTTGAAATACCTATACAAACTTGTTCCTACATAGTAACTTGCATCTTTGAATGAGAATGTGCTTGCTTACAGCAACGTGCTATATGTTCTGAATGCCCGAATTGGCAATCTGTGTCAAAACTTTGTTAGGAATTATGTGATCCTTACTAGCTGGAAGTAAGGGAGATGGGGCATGAA
Organism: Diceros bicornis minor; assembly: GCF_020826845.1. Lineage (NCBI taxonomy): Eukaryota > Metazoa > Chordata > Mammalia > Perissodactyla > Rhinocerotidae > Diceros > Diceros bicornis. The sequence continues at coordinate 79,231,844 of NC_080750.1, read as the reverse complement.
GTTATTTCTAGGAGTTGGACACATACCAAGTTTAGCTCAGTTCTGGGCATCTTTGAAATACCTATACAAACTTGTTCCTACATAGTAACTTGCAACTTTGAATGAGAATGTGCTTGCTTACAGCAACGTGCTATATGTTCTGAATGCCCGAATAGGGAATCTGTGTCAAAACTTTGTTAGGAATTATGTGATCCTTACTAGCTGGAAGTAAGGGAGATGGGGCATGAAGTTATTTCTAGGAGTTGGACACATACCAAGTTTAGCTCAGTTCTGGGCATCTTTGAAATACCTATACAAACTTGTTCCTACATAGTAACTTGCAACTTTGAATGAGAATGTGCTTGCTTGCAGCAACGTGCTATATGTTCTAAATGCCCGAATAGGGAATCTGTGTCAAAACTTTGTTAGGAATTATGTGATCCTTACTAGCTGGAAGTAAGGGAGATGGGGCATGAAGTTATTTCTAGGAGTTGGACACATAACAAGTTTAGCTCAGTTCTGGGCATCTTTGAAATACCTATACAAACTTGTTCCTACCTAGTAACTTGCAACTTTGAATGAAAATGTGCTTGCTTACAGCAACGTGCTATATGTTCTGAATGCCCGAATTGGGAATCTGTGTCAAAACTTTGTTAGGAATTATGTGATCCTTACTAGCTGGAAGTAAGGGAGATGGGGCATGAAGTTATTTCTAGGAGTTGGACACATACCAAGTTTAGCTCAGTTCTGGGCATCTTTGAAATACCTATACAAACTTGTTCCTACATAGTAACTTGCATCTTTGAATGAGAATGTGCTTGCTTACAGCAACGTGCTATATGTTCTGAATGCCCGAATTGGGAATCTGTGTCAAAACTTTGTTAGGAATTATGTGATCCTTACTAGCTGGAAGTAAGGGAGATGGGGCATGAAGTTATTTCTAGGAGTTGGACACATACCAAGTTTAGCTCAGTTCTGGGCATCTTTGAAATACCTATACAAACTTGTTCCTACATAGTAACTTGCATCTTTGAATGAGAATGTGCTTGCTTACAGCAACGTGCTATATGTTCTGAATGCCCGAATTGGGAATCTGTGTCAAAACTGTTAGCAATTATGTGATCCTTACTAGCTGGAAGTAAGGGAGATGGGGCATGAAGTTATTTCTAGGAGTTGGACACATAGCAATTTTAGCTCAGTTCTGGGCATCTTTGAAATACCTATACAAACTTGTTCCTACATAGTAACTTGCAACTTTGAATGAGAATGTGCTTGCTTACAGCAACGTGCTATATGTTCTGAATGCCCGAATTGGGAATCTGTGTCAAAACTTTGTTAGGAATTATGTGATCCTTACTAGCTGGAAGTAAGGGAGATGGGGCATGAAGATATTTCTAGGAGTTGGACACATAGCAAGTTTAGCTCAGTTCTGGGCATCTTTGAAATACCTATACAAACTTGTTCCTACATAGTAACTTGCATCTTTGAATGAGAATGTGCTTGCTTACAGCAACGTGCTATATGTTCTGAATGCCCGAATTGGCAATCTGTGTCAAAACTTTGTTAGGAATTATGTGATCCTTACTAGCTGGAAGTAAGGGAGATGGGGCATGAAGTTATTTCTAGGAGTTGGACACATAGCAAGTTTAGCTCAGTTCTGGGCATCTTTGAAATACCTATACAAACTTGTTCCTACATAGTAACTTGCATCTTTGAATGGGAATCTGCTTGCTTACAGCAACGTGCTATATGTTCTGAATGCCCGAATAGGGAATCTGTGTCAAAACTTTGTTAGGAATTATGTGATCCTTACTAGCTGGAAGTAAGGGAGATGGGGCATGAAGTTATTTCTAGGAGTTGGACACATACCAAGTTTAGCTCAGTTCAGGGCATCTTTGAAATACCTATACAAACTTGTTCCTACATAGTAACTTGCAACTTTGAATGAAAATGTGCTTGCTTACAGCAACGTGCTATATGTTCTGAATGCCCGAATTGGGAATCTGTGTGAAAACATTGTTAGGAATTATGTGATCCTTACTAGCTGGAAGTAAGGGAGATGGGGCATGAAGTTATTTCTAGGAGTTGGACACATACCAAGTTTAGCTCAGTTCTGGGCATCTTTGAAATACCAATACAAACTTATTCCTACATAGTATCTTGCAACTTTGAATGAGAATGTGCTTGCTTACAGCAACGTGCTACATGTTCTGAATGCCCGAATTGGGAATCTGTGTCAAAACTTTGTTAGGAATTATGTGATCCTTACTAGCTGGAAGTAAGGGAGATGGGGCATGAAGTTATTTCTAGGAGTTGGACACATACCAAGTTTAGCTCAGTTCTGGGCATCTTTGAAATACCTATACAAACTTGTTCCTACATAGTAACTTGCAACTTTGAATGAAAATGTGCTTGCTTACAGCAACGTGCTATATGTTCTGAATGCCCGAATTGGGAATCTGTGTCAAAAATTTGTTAGGAATTATGTGATCCTTGCTAGCTGGAAGTAAGGGAGATGGGGCATGAAGTTATTTCTAGGAGTTGGACACATACCAAGTTTAGCTCAGTTCTGGGCATCTTTGAAATACCTATACAAACTTGTTCCTACATAGTAACTTGCAACTTTGAATGAAAATGTGCTTGCTTACAGCAACGTGCTATATGTTCTGAATGCCCGAATTGGGAATCTGTGTCAAAACTTTGTTAGGAATTATGTGATCCTTACTAGCTGGAAGTAAGGGAGATGGGGCATGAAGTTATTTCTAGGAGTTGGACACATACCAAGTTTAGCTCAGTTCTGGGCATCTTTGAAATACCTATACAAACTTGTTCCTACATAGTAACTTGCAACTTTGAATGAAAATGTGCTTGCTTACAGCAACGTGCTATATGTTCTGAATGCCCGAATTGGGAATCTGTGTCAAATCTTTGTTAGGAATTATGTGATCCTTACTAGCTGGAAGTAAGGGAGATGGAGCATGAAGTTATTTCTAGGAGTTGGACACATAGCAAGTTTAGCTCAGTTCTTGGCATCTTTGAAATACCTATACAAACTTGTTCCTACATAGTAACTTGCATCTTTGAATGAGAATGTGCTTGCTTACAGCAAGGTGCTCTATGTTCTGAATGCCCGAATTGGGAATCTGTGTCAAAACTTTGTTAGGAATTATGTGATCCTTACTAGCTGGAAGTAAGGGAGATGGGGCATGAAGTTATTTCTAGGAGTTGGACACATAGCAAGTTTAGCTCAGTTCTGGGCATCTTTGAAATACCTATACAAACTTGTTCCTACATAGTAACTTGCATCTTTGAATGGGAATCTGCTTGCTTACACCAACGTGCTATATGTTCTGAATGCCCGAATTGGGAATCTGTGTCAAAACTTTGTTAGGAATTATGTGATCCTTACTAGCTGGAAGTAAGGGAGATGGGGCATGAAGTTATTTCTAGGAGTTGGACACATACCAAGTTTAGCTCAGTTCTGGGCATCTTTGAAATATCTATACAAACTTGTTCCTACATAGTAACTTGCAACTTTGAATGAGAATGTGCTTGCTTACAGCAACGTGCTATATGTTCTGAATGCCCGAATTGGCAATCTGTGTCAAATCTTTGTTAGGAATTATGTGATCCTTACTAGCTGGAAGTAAGGGAGATGGGGCATGAAGTTATTTCTAGGAGTTGGACACATACCAAGTTTAGCTCAGTTCTGGGCATCTTTGAAATACCTATACAAACTTGTTCCTACATAGTAACTTGCAACTTTGAATGAAAATGTGCTTGCTTACAGCAACGTGCTATATGTTCTGAATGCCCGAATTGGGAATCTGTGTCAAAACATTGTTAGGAATTATGTGATCCTTACTAGCTGGAAGTAAGGGAGATGGGGCATGAAGTTATTTCTAGGAGTTGGACACATAGCAAGTTTAGCTCAGTTCTGGGCATCTTTGAAATTCCTATACAAACTTGTTCCTACCTAGTAACTTGCATCTTTGAATGAGAATCTGCTTGCTTACAGCAACGTGCTATATGTTCTGAATGCCCGAATTGGGAATCTGTGTCAAAACTTTGTTAGGAATTATGTGATCCTTACTAGCTGGAAGTAAGGGAGATGGGGCATGAAGTTATTTCTAGGAGTTGGACACATACCAAGTTTAGCTCAGTTCTGGGCATCTTTGAAATACCTATACAAACTTGTTCCTACATAGTAACTTGCAACTTTGAATGAAAATGTGCTTGCTTACAGCAACGTGCTATATGTTCTGAATGCCCGAATTGGGAATCTGTGTCAAAACTTTGTTAGGAATTATGTGTTCCTTACTAGCTGGAAGTAAGGGAGATGGGGCATGAAGTTATTTCTAGGAGTTGGACACATACCAAGTTTAGCTCAGTTCTGGGCATCTTTGAAATACCTATACAAACTTGTTCCTACATAGTAACTTGCAACTTTGAATGAGAATGTGCTTGCTTAGAGCAACGTGCTATATGTTCTGAATGCCCGAATTGGGAATCTGTGTCAAAACTTTGTTAGGAATTATGTGATCCTTACTAGCTGGAAGTAAGGGAGATGGGGCATGAAGTTATTTCTAGGAGTTGGACACATACCAAGTTTAGCTCAGTTCTGGGCATCTTTGAAATACCTATACAAACTTGTTCCTACATAGTAACTTGCATCTTTGAATGAGAATGTGCTTGCTTACAGCAACGTGCTATATGTTCTGAATGCCCGAATTGGGAATCTGTGTCAAAACTGTTAGGAATTATGTGATCCTTACTAGCTGGAAGTAAGGGAGATGGGGCATGAAGTTATTTCTAGGAGTTGGACACATACCAAGTTTAGCTCAGTTCTGGGCATCTTTGAAATACCTATACAAACTTGTTCCTACATAGTAACTTGCAACTTTGAATGAGAATGTGCTTGCTTACAGCAACGTGCTATATGTTCTGAATGCCCGAATTGGGAATCTGTGTCAAAACTTTGTTAGGAATTATGTGATCCTTACTAGCTGGAAGTAAGGGAGATGGGGCATGAAGTTATTTCTAGGAGTTGGACACATACCAAGTTTAGCTCAGTTCTGGGCATCTTTAAAATACCTATACAAACTTGTTCCTACATAGTAACTTGCATCTTTGAATGAGAATGTGCTTGCTTACAGCAACGTGCTATATGTTCTGAATGCCCGAATTGGCAATCTCTGTCAAAACTTTGTTAGGAATTATGTGATCCTTACTAGCTGGAAGTGAGGGAGATGGGGCATGAAGTTATTTCTAGGAGTTGGACACATACCAAGTTTAGCTCAGTTCTGGGCATCTTTGAAATACCTATACAAACTTGTTCCTACCTAGTAACTTGCATCTTTGAATGAGAATGTGCTTGCTTACAGCAACGTGCTATATGTTCTGAATGCCCGAATTGGGAATCTGTGTCAAAACTTTGTTAGGAATTATGTGATCCTTACTAGCTGGAAGTAAGGGAGATGGGGCATGAAGTTATTTCTAGGAGTTGGACACATACCAAGTTTAGCTCAGTTCTGGGCATCTTTGAAATACCTATACAAACTTGTTCCTACATAGTAACTTGCAACTTTGAATGAAAATGTGCTTGCTTACAGCAACGTGCTATATGTTCTGAATGCCCGAATAGGGAATCTGTGTCAAAACTTTGTTAGGAATTATGTGATCCTTAGTAGCTGGAAGTAAGGGAGATGGGGCATGAAGTTATTTCTAGGAGTTGGACACATACCAAGTTTAGCTCAGTTCTGGGCATCTTTGAAATACCTATACAAACTTGTTCCTACATAGTAACTTGCATCTTTGAATGAGAATGTGCTTGCTTACAGCAACGTGCTACATGTTCTGAATGCCCGAATTGGGAATCTGTGTCAAAAATTTGTTAGGAATTATGTGATCCTTGCTAGCTGGAAGTAAGGGAGATGGGGCATGAAGTTATTTCTAGGAGTTGGACACATACCAAGTTTAGCTCAGTTCTGGGCATCTTTGAAATACCTATACAAACTTGTTCCTACATAGTAACTTGCAACTTTGAATGAAAATGTGCTTGCTTACAGCAACGTGCTATATGTTCTGAATGCCCGAATTGGGAATCTGTGTCAAATCTTTGTTAGGAATTATGTGATCCTTACTAGCTGGAAGTAAGGGAGATGGAGCATGAAGTTATTTCTAGGAGTTGGACACATAGCAAGTTTAGCTCAGTTCTTGGCATCTTTGAAATACCTATACAAACTTGTTCCTACATAGTAACTTGCATCTTTGAATGAGAATGTGCTTGCTTACAGCAAGGTGCTATATGTTCTGAATGCCCGAATTGGGAATCTGTGTCAAAACTTTGTTAGGAAGTATGTGATCCTTACTAGCTGGAAGTAAGGGAGATGGGGCATGAAGTTATTTCTAGGAGTTGGACACATAGCAAGTTTAGCTCAGTTCTGGGCATCTTTGAAATACCTATACAAACTTGTTCCTACATAGTAACTTGCATCTTTGAATGGGAATCTGCTTGCTTACACCAACGTGCTATATGTTCTGAATGCCCGAATTGGGAATCTGTGTCAAAACTTTGTTAGGAATTATGTGATCCTTACTAGCTGGAAGTAAGGGAGATGGGGCATGAAGTTATTTCTAGGAGTTGGACACATACCAAGTTTAGCTCAGTTCTGGGCATCTTTGAAATATCTATACAAACTTGTTCCTACATAGTAACTTGCAACTTTGAATGAGAATGTGCTTGCTTACAGCAACGTGCTATATGTTCTGAATGCCCGAATTGGCAATCTGTGTCAAATCTTTGTTAGGAATTATGTGATCCTTACTAGCTGGAAGTAAGGGAGATGGGGCATGAAGTTATTTCTAGGAGTTGGACACATACCAAGTTTAGCTCAGTTCTGGGCATCTTTGAAATACCTATACAAACTTGTTCCTACATAGTAACTTGCAACTTTGAATGAAAATGTGCTTGCTTACAGCAACGTGCTATATGTTCTGAATGCCCGAATTGGGAATCTGTGTCAAAAATTTGTTAGGAATTATGTGATCCTTGCTAGCTGGAAGTAAGGGAGATGGGGCATGAAGTTATTTCTAGGAGTTGGACACATACCAAGTTTAGCTCAGTTCTGGGCATCTTTGAAATACCTATACAAACTTGTTCCTACATAGTAACTTGCATCTTTGAATGAGAATGTGCTTGCTTACAGCAACGTGCTATATGTTCTGAATGCCCGAATTGGGAATCTGTGTCAAAACTTTGTTAGGAATTATGTGATCCTTACTAGCTGGAAGTAAGGGAGATGGGGCATGAAGTTATTTCTAGGAGTTGGACACATACCAAGTTTAGCTCAGTTCTGGGCATCTTTGAAATACCTATACAAACTTGTTCCTACATAGTAACTTGCATCTTTGAATGAGAATGTGCTTGCTTACAGCAACGTGCTATATGTTCTGAATGCCCGAATTGGGAATCTGTGTCAAAACTGTTAGGAATTATGTGATCCTTACTAGCTGGAAGTAAGGGAGATGGGGCATGAAGTTATTTCTAGGAGTTGGACACATACCAAGTTTAGCTCAGTTCTGGGCATCTTTGAAATACCTATACAAACTTGTTCCTACATAGTAACTTGCAACTTTGAATGAGAATGTGCTTGCTTACAGCAACGTGCTATATGTTCTGAATGCCCGAATTGGGAATCTGTGTCAAAACTTTGTTAGGAATTATGTGATCCTTACTAGCTGGAAGTAAGGGAGATGGGGCATGAAGTTATTTCTAGGAGTTGGACACATACCAAGTTTAGCTCAGTTCTGGGCATCTTTGAAATACCTATACAAACTTGTTCCTACATAGTAACTTGCATCTTTGAATGAGAATGTGCTTGATTACAGCAACGTGCTATATGTTCTGAATGCCCGAATTGGCAATCTCTGTCAAAACTTTGTTAGGAATTATGTGATCCTTACTAGCTGGAAGTGAGGGAGATGGGGCATGAAGTTATTTCTAGGAGTTGGACACATACCAAGTTTAGCTCAGTTCTGGGCATCTTTGAAATACCTATACAAACTTGTTCCTACCTAGTAACTTGCATCTTTGAATGAGAATGTGCTTGCTTACAGCAACGTGCTATATGTTCTGAATGCCCGAATTGGGAATCTGTGTCAAAACTTTGTTAGGAATTATGTGATCCTTACTAGCTGGAAGTAAGGGAGATGGGGCATGAAGTTATTTCTAGGAGTTGGACACATACCAAGTTTAGCTCAGTTCTGGGCATCTTTGAAATACCTATACAAACTTGTTCCTACATAGTAACTTGCAACTTTGAATGAAAATGTGCTTGCTTACAGCAACGTGCTATATGTTCTGAATGCCCGAATAGGGAATCTGTGTCAAAACTTTGTTAGGAATTATGTGATCCTTAGTAGCTGGAAGTAAGGGAGATGGGGCATGAAGTTATTTCTAGGAGTTGGACACATACCAAGTTTAGCTCAGTTCTGGGCATCTTTGAAATACCTATACAAACTTGTTCCTACATAGTAACTTGCATCTTTGAATGAGAATGTGCTTGCTTACAGCAACGTGCTACATGTTCTGAATGCCCGAATTGGGAATCTGTGTCAAAACTTTGATAGGAATTATGTGATCCTTATTAGCTGGAAGTAAGGGAGATGGGGCATGAAGTTATTTCTAGGAGTTGGACACATAGCAAGTTTAGCTCAGTTTTGGGCATCTTTGAAATACCTATACAAACTTGTTCCTACATAGTAACTTGCATCTTTGAATGGGAATCTGCTTGCTTACAGCAACGTGCTATATGTTCTGAATGCCCGAATAGGGAATCTGTGTCAAAACTTTGTTAGGAATTATGTGATCCTTACTAGCTGGAAGTAAGGGAGATGGGGCATGAAGTTATTTCTAGGAGTTGGACACATACCAAGTTTAGCTCAGTTCTGGGCATCTTTGAAATACCTATACAAACTTGTTCCTACATAGTAACTTGCAACTTTGAATGAGAATGTGCTTGCTTACAGCAACGTGCTATATGTTCTGAATGCCCGAATTGGGAATCTGTGTCAAAACTTTGTTAGGAATTATGTGATCCTTACTAGCTGGAAGTAAGGGAGATGGGGCATGAAGTTATTTCTAGGAGTTGGACACATACCAAGTTTAGCTCAGTTCTGGGCATCTTTGAAATACCTATACAAACTTGTTCCTACATAGTAACTTGCATCTTTGAATGAGAATGTGCTTGCTTACAGCAACGTGCTATATGTTCTGAATGCCCGAATTGGCAATCTGTGTCAAAACTTTGTTAGGAATTATGTGATCCTTACTAGCTGGAAGTAAGGGAGATGGGGCATGAAGTTATTTCTAGGAGTTGGACACATACCAAGTTTAGCTCAGTTCTGGGCATCTTTGAAATACCTATACAAACTTGTTCCTACATAGTAACTTGCAACTTTGAATGAGAATGTGCTTGCTTACAGCAACGTGCTATATGTTCTGAATGCCCGAATAGGGAATCTGTGTCAAAACTTTGTTAGGAATTATGTGATCCTTACTAGCTGGAAGTAAGGGAGATGGGGCATGAAGTTATTTCTAGGAGTTGGACACATACCAAGTTTAGCTCAGTTCTGGGCATCTTTGAAATACCTATACAAACTTGTTCCTACATAGTAACTTGCAACTTTGAATGAGAATGTGCTTGCTTGCAGCAACGTGCTATATGTTCTAAATGCCCGAATAGGGAATCTGTGTCAAAACTTTGTTAGGAATTATGTGATCCTTACTAGCTGGAAGTAAGGGAGATGGGGCATGAAGTTATTTCTAGGAGTTGGACACATAACAAGTTTAGCTCAGTTCTGGGCATCTTTGAAATACCTATACAAACTTGTTCCTACCTAGTAACTTGCAACTTTGAATGAAAATGTGCTTGCTTACAGCAACGTGCTATATGTTCTGAATGCCCGAATTGGGAATCTGTGTCAAAACTTTGTTAGGAATTATGTGATCCTTACTAGCTGGAAGTAAGGGAGATGGGGCATGAAGTTATTTCTAGGAGTTGGACACATACCAAGTTTAGCTCAGTTCTGGGCATCTTTGAAATACCTATACAAACTTGTTCCTACATAGTAACTTGCATCTTTGAATGAGAATGTGCTTGCTTACAGCAACGTGCTATATGTTCTGAATGCCCGAATTGGGAATCTGTGTCAAAACTTTGTTAGGAATTATGTGATCCTTACTAGCTGGAAGTAAGGGAGATGGGGCATGAAGTTATTTCTAGGAGTTGGACACATACCAAGTTTAGCTCAGTTCTGGGCATCTTTGAAATACCTATACAAACTTGTTCCTACATAGTAACTTGCATCTTTGAATGAGAATGTGCTTGCTTACAGCAACGTGCTATATGTTCTGAATGCCCGAATTGGGAATCTGTGTCAAAACTGTTAGCAATTATGTGATCCTTACTAGCTGGAAGTAAGGGAGATGGGGCATGAAGTTATTTCTAGGAGTTGGACACATAGCAATTTTAGCTCAGTTCTGGGCATCTTTGAAATACCTATACAAACTTGTTCCTACATAGTAACTTGCATCTTTGAATGGGAATCTGCTTGCTTACAGCAACGTGCTATATGTTCTGAATGCCCGAATAGGGAATCTGTGTCAAAACTTTGTTAGGAATTATGTGATCCTTACTAGCTGGAAGTAAGGGAGATGGGGCATGAAGTTATTTCTAGGAGTTGGACACATACCAAGTTTAGCTCAGTTCAGGGCATCTTTGAAATACCTATACAAACTTGTTCCTACATAGTAACTTGCAACTTTGAATGAAAATGTGCTTGCTTACAGCAACGTGCTATATGTTCTGAATGCCCGAATTGGGAATCTGTGTGAAAACATTGTTAGGAATTATGTGATCCTTACTAGCTGGAAGTAAGGGAGATGGGGCATGAAGTTATTTCTAGGAGTTGGACACATACCAAGTTTAGCTCAGTTCTGGGCATCTTTGAAATACCAATACAAACTTATTCCTACATAGTATCTTGCAACTTTGAATGAGAATGTGCTTGCTTACAGCAACGTGCTACATGTTCTGAATGCCCGAATTGGGAATCTGTGTCAAAACTTTGTTAGGAATTATGTGATCCTTACTAGCTGGAAGTAAGGGAGATGGGGCATGAAGTTATTTCTAGGAGTTGGACACATACCAAGTTTAGCTCAGTTCTGGGCATCTTTGAAATACCTATACAAACTTGTTCCTACATAGTAACTTGCAACTTTGAATGAAAATGTGCTTGCTTACAGCAACGTGCTATATGTTCTGAATGCCCGAATTGGGAATCTGTGTCAAAAATTTGTTAGGAATTATGTGATCCTTGCTAGCTGGAAGTAAGGGAGATGGGGCATGAAGTTATTTCTAGGAGTTGGACACATACCATGTTTAGCTCAGTTCTGGGCATCTTTGAAATACCTATACAAACTTGTTCCTACATAGTAACTTGCAACTTTGAATGAAAATGTGCTTGCTTACAGCAACGTGCTATATGTTCTGAATGCCCGAATTGGGAATCTGTGTCAAAACTTTGTTAGGAATTATGTGATCCTTACTAGCTGGAAGTAAGGGAGATGGGGCATGAAGTTATTTCTAGGAGTTGGACACATACCAAGTTTAGCTCAGTTCTGGGCATCTTTGAAATACCTATACAAACTTGTTCCTACATAGTAACTTGCAACTTTGAATGAAAATGTGCTTGCTTACAGCAACGTGCTATATGTTCTGAATGCCCGAATTGGGAATCTGTGTCAAATCTTTGTTAGGAATTATGTGATCCTTACTAGCTGGAAGTAAGGGAGATGGAGCATGAAGTTATTTCTAGGAGTTGGACACATAGCAAGTTTAGCTCAGTTCTTGGCATCTTTGAAATACCTATACAAACTTGTTCCTACATAGTAACTTGCATCTTTGAATGAGAATGTGCTTGCTTACAGCAAGGTGCTATATGTTCTGAATGCCCGAATTGGGAATCTGTGTCAAAACTTTGTTAGGAATTATGTGATCCTTACTAGCTGGAAGTAAGGGAGATGGGGCATGAAGTTATTTCTAGGAGTTGGACACATAGCAAGTTTAGCTCAGTTCTGGGCATCTTTGAAATACCTATACAAACTTGTTCCTACATAGTAACTTGCATCTTTGAATGGGAATCTGCTTGCTTACACCAACGTGCTATATGTTCTGAATGCCCGAATTGGGAATCTGTGTCAAAACTTTGTTAGGAATTATGTGATCCTTACTAGCTGGAAGTAAGGGAGATGGGGCATGAAGTTATTTCTAGGAGTTGGACACATACCAAGTTTAGCTCAGTTCTGGGCATCTTTGAAATACCTATACAAACTTGTTCCTACATAGTGACTTGCATCTTTGAATGAGAATGTGCTTGCTTACAGCAACGTGCTATATGTTCTGAATGCCCGAATTGGCAATCTCTGTCAAAACTTTGTTAGGAATTATGTGATCCTTACTAGCTGGAAGTGAGGGAGATGGGGCATGAAGTTATTTCTAGGAGTTGGACACATACCAAGTTTAGCTCAGTTCTGGGCATCTTTGAAATACCTATACAAACTTGTTCCTACCTAGTAACTTGCATCTTTGAATGAGAATGTGCTTGCTTACAGCAACGTGCTATATGTTCTGAATGCCCGAATTGGGAATCTGTGTCAAAACTTTGTTAGGAATTATGTGATCCTTACTAGCTGGAAGTAAGGGAGATGGGGCATGAAGTTATTTCTAGGAGTTGGACACATACCAAGTTTAGCTCAGTTCTGGGCATCTTTGAAATACCTATACAAACTTGTTCCTACATAGTAACTTGCAACTTTGAATGAAAATGTGCTTGCTTACAGCAACGTGCTATATGTTCTGAATGCCCGAATAGGGAATCTGTGTCAAAACTTTGTTAGGAATTATGTGATCCTTAGTAGCTGGAAGTAAGGGAGATGGGGCATGAAGTTATTTCTAGGAGTTGGACACATACCAAGTTTAGCTCAGTTCTGGGCATCTTTGAAATACCTATACAAACTTGTTCCTACATAGTAACTTGCATCTTTGAATGAGAATGTGCTTGCTTACAGCAACGTGCTACATGTTCTGAATGCCCGAATTGGGAATCTGTGTCAAAACTTTGATAGGAATTATGTGATCCTTATTAGCTGGAAGTAAGGGAGATGGGGCATGAAGTTATTTCTAGGAGTTGGACACATAGCAAGTTTAGCTCAGTTTTGGGCATCTTTGAAATACCTATACAAACTTGTTCCTACATAGTAACTTGCATCTTTGAATGGGAATCTGCTTGCTTACAGCAACGTGCTATATGTTCTGAATGCCCGAATAGGGAATCTGTGTCAAAACTTTGTTAGGAATTATGTGATCCTTACTAGCTGGAAGTAAGGGAGATGGGGCATGAAGTTATTTCTAGGAGTTGGACACATACCAAGTTTAGCTCAGTTCTGGGCATCTTTGAAATACCTATACAAACTTGTTCCTACATAGTAACTTGCAACTTTGAATGAGAATGTGCTTGCTTACAGCAACGTGCTATATGTTCTGAATGCCCGAATTGGGAATCTGTGTCAAAACTTTGTTAGGAATTATGTGATCCTTACTAGCTGGAAGTAAGGGAGATGGGGCATGAAGTTATTTCTAGGAGTTGGACACATACCAAGTTTAGCTCAGTTCTGGGCATCTTTGAAATACCTATACAAACTTGTTCCTACATAGTAACTTGCATCTTTGAATGAGAATGTGCTTGCTTACAGCAACGTGCTATATGTTCTGAATGCCCGAATTGGCAATCTGTGTCAAAACTTTGTTAGGAATTATGTGATCCTTACTAGCTGGAAGTAAGGGAGATGGGGCATGAAGTTATTTCTAGGAGTTGGACACATACCAAGTTTAGCTCAGTTCTGGGCATCTTTGAAATACCTATACAAACTTGTTCCTACATAGTAACTTGCAACTTTGAATGAGAATGTGCTTGCTTACAGCAACGTGCTATATGTTCTGAATGCCCGAATTGGGAATCTGTGTCAAAACTTTGTTAGGAATTATGTGATCCTTACTAGCTGGAAGTAAGGGAGATGGGGCATGAAGTTATTTCTAGGAGTTGGACACATACCAAGTTTAGCTCAGTTCTGGGCATCTTTGAAATACCTATACAAACTTGTTCCTACATAGTAACTTGCAACTTTGAATGAGAATGTGCTTGCTTGCAGCAACGTGCTATATGTTCTAAATGCCCGAATAGGGAATCTGTGTCAAAACTTTGTTAGGAATTATGTGATCCTTACTAGCTGGAAGTAAGGGAGATGGGGCATGAAGTTATTTCTAGGAGTTGGACACATAACAAGTTTAGCTCAGTTCTGGGCATCTTTGAAATACCTATACAAACTTGTTCCTACCTAGTAACTTGCAACTTTGAATGAAAATGTGCTTGCTTACAGCAACGTGCTATATGTTCTGAATGCCCGAATTGGGAATCTGTGTCAAAACTTTGTTAGGAATTATGTGATCCTTACTAGCTGGAAGTAAGGGAGATGGGGCATGAAGTTATTTCTAGGAGTTGGACACATACCAAGTTTAGCTCAGTTCTGGGCATCTTTGAAATACCTATACAAACTTGTTCCTACATAGTAACTTGCATCTTTGAATGAGAATGTGCTTGCTTACAGCAACGTGCTATATGTTCTGAATGCCCGAATTGGGAATCTGTGTCAAAACTTTGTTAGGAATTATGTGATCCTTACTAGCTGGAAGTAAGGGAGATGGGGCATGAAGTTATTTCTAGGAGTTGGACACATACCAAGTTTAGCTCAGTTCTGGGCATCTTTGAAATACCTATACAAACTTGTTCCTACATAGTAACTTGCATCTTTGAATGAGAATGTGCTTGCTTACAGCAACGTGCTATATGTTCTGAATGCCCGAATTGGGAATCTGTGTCAAAACTGTTAGCAATTATGTGATCCTTACTAGCTGGAAGTAAGGGAGATGGGGCATGAAGTTATTTCTAGGAGTTGGACACATAGCAATTTTAGCTCAGTTCTGGGCATCTTTGAAATACCTATACAAACTTGTTCCTACATAGTAACTTGCAACTTTGAATGAGAATGTGCTTGCTTACAGCAACGTGCTATATGTTCTGAATGCCCGAATTGGGAATCTGTGTCAAAACTTTGTTAGGAATTATGTGATCCTTACTAGCTGGAAGTAAGGGAGATGGGGCATGAAGATATTTCTAGGAGTTGGACACATAGCAAGTTTAGCTCAGTTCTGGGCATCTTTGAAATACCTATACAAACTTGTTCCTACATAGTAACTTGCATCTTTGAATGAGAATGTGCTTGCTTACAGCAACGTGCTATATGTTCTGAATGCCCGAATTGGCAATCTGTGTCAAAACTTTGTTAGGAATTATGTGATCCTTACTAGCTGGAAGTAAGGGAGATGGGGCATGAAGTTATTTCTAGGAGTTGGACACATAGCAAGTTTAGCTCAGTTCTGGGCATCTTTGAAATACCTATACAAACTTGTTCCTACATAGTAACTTGCATCTTTGAATGGGAATCTGCTTGCTTACAGCAACGTGCTATATGTTCTGAATGCCCGAATAGGGAATCTGTGTCAAAACTTTGTTAGGAATTATGTGATCCTTACTAGCTGGAAGTAAGGGAGATGGGGCATGAAGTTATTTCTAGGAGTTGGACACATACCAAGTTTAGCTCAGTTCTGGGCATCTTTGAAATACCTATACAAACTTGTTCCTACATAGTAACTTGCAACTTTGAATGAAAATGTGCTTGCTTACAGCAACGTGCTATATGTTCTGAATGCCCGAATTGGGAATCTGTGTGAAAACATTGTTAGGAATTATGTGATCCTTACTAGCTGGAAGTAAGGGAGATGGGGCATGAAGTTATTTCTAGGAGTTGGACACATACCAAGTTTAGCTCAGTTCTGGGCATCTTTGAAATACCTATACAAACTTGTTCCTACATAGTAACTTGCAACTTTGAATGAGAATGTGCTTGCTTACAGCAACGTGCTATATGTTCTGAATGCCCGAATTGGGAATCTGTGTCAAAAATTTGTTAGGAATTATGTGATCCTTGCTAGCTGGAAGTAAGGGAGATGGGGCATGAAGTTATTTCTAGGAGTTGGACACATACCAAGTTTAGCTCAGTTCTGGGCATCTTTGAAATACCTATACAAACTTGTTCCTACATAGTAACTTGCAACTTTGAATGAAAATGTGCTTGCTTACAGCAACGTGCTATATGTTCTGAATGCCCGAATTGGGAATCTGTGTCAAAACTTTGTTAGGAATTATGTGATCCTTACTAGCTGGAAGTAAGGGAGATGGGGCATGAAGTTATTTCTAGGAGTTGGACACATACCAAGTTTAGCTCAGTTCTGGGCATCTTTGAAATACCTATACAAACTTGTTCCTACATAGTAACTTGCAACTTTGAATGAAAATGTGCTTGCTTACAGCAACGTGCTATATGTTCTGAATGCCCGAATTGGGAATCTGTGTCAAATCTTTGTTAGGAATTATGTGATCCTTACTAGCTGGAAGTAAGGGAGATGGAGCATGAAGTTATTTCTAGGAGTTGGACACATAGCAAGTTTAGCTCAGTTCTTGGCATCTTTGAAATACCTATACAAACTTGTTCCTACATAGTAACTTGCATCTTTGAATGAGAATGTGCTTGCTTACAGCAAGGTGCTATATGTTCTGAATGCCCGAATTGGGAATCTGTGTCAAAACTTTGTTAGGAATTATGTGATCCTTACTAGCTGGAAGTAAGGGAGATGGGGCATGAAGTTATTTCTAGGAGTTGGACACATAGCAAGTTTAGCTCAGTTCTGGGCATCTTTGAAATACCTATACAAACTTGTTCCTACATAGTAACTTGCATCTTTGAATGGGAATCTGCTTGCTTACACCAACGTGCTATATGTTCTGAATGCCCGAATTGGGAATCTGTGTCAAAACTTTGTTAGGAATTATGTGATCCTTACTAGCTGGAAGTAAGGGAGATGGGGCATGAAGTTATTTCTAGGAGTTGGACACATACCAAGTTTAGCTCAGTTCTGGGCATCTTTGAAATACCTATACAAACTTGTTCCTACATAGTAACTTGCATCTTTGAATGAGAATGTGCTTGCTTACAGCAACGTGCTACATGTTCTGAATGCCCGAATTGGGAATCTGTGTCAAAACTTTGATAGGAATTATGTGATCCTTATTAGCTGGAAGTAAGGGAGATGGGGCATGAAGTTATTTCTAGGAGTTGGACACATAGCAAGTTTAGCTCAGTTTTGGGCATCTTTGAAATACCTATACAAACTTGTTCCTACATAGTAACTTGCATCTTTGAATGGGAATCTGCTTGCTTACAGCAACGTGCTATATGTTCTGAATGCCCGAATAGGGAATCTGTGTCAAAACTTTGTTAGGAATTATGTGATCCTTACTAGCTGGAAGTAAGGGAGATGGGGCATGAAGTTATTTCTAGGAGTTGGACACATACCAAGTTTAGCTCAGTTCTGGGCATCTTTGAAATACCTATACAAACTTGTTCCTACATAGTAACTTGCAACTTTGAATGAGAATGTGCTTGCTTACAGCAACGTGCTATATGTTCTGAATGCCCGAATTGGGAATCTGTGTCAAAACTTTGTTAGGAATTATGTGATCCTTACTAGCTGGAAGTAAGGGAGATGGGGCATGAAGTTATTTCTAGGAGTTGGACACATACCAAGTTTAGCTCAGTTCTGGGCATCTTTGAAATACCTATACAAACTTGTTCCTACATAGTAACTTGCATCTTTGAATGAGAATGTGCTTGCTTACAGCAACGTGCTATATGTTCTGAATGCCCGAATTGGGAATCTGTGTCAAAACTGTTAGCAATTATGTGATCCTTACTAGCTGGAAGTAAGGGAGATGGGGCATGAAGTTATTTCTAGGAGTTGGACACATAGCAATTTTAGCTCAGTTCTGGGCATCTTTGAAATACCTATACAAACTTGTTCCTACATAGTAACTTGCAACTTTGAATGAGAATGTGCTTGCTTACAGCAACGTGCTATATGTTCTGAATGCCCGAATTGGGAATCTGTGTCAAAACTTTGTTAGGAATTATGTGATCCTTACTAGCTGGAAGTAAGGGAGATGGGGCATGAAGATATTTCTAGGAGTTGGACACATAGCAAGTTTAGCTCAGTTCTGGGCATCTTTGAAATACCTATACAAACTTGTTCCTACATAGTAACTTGCATCTTTGAATGAGAATGTGCTTGCTTACAGCAACGTGCTATATGTTCTGAATGCCCGAATTGGCAATCTGTGTCAAAACTTTGTTAGGAATTATGTGATCCTTACTAGCTGGAAGTAAGGGAGATGGGGCATGAAGTTATTTCTAGGAGTTGGACACATAGCAAGTTTAGCTCAGTTCTGGGCATCTTTGAAATACCTATACAAACTTGTTCCTACATAGTAACTTGCATCTTTGAATGGGAATCTGCTTGCTTACAGCAACGTGCTATATGTTCTGAATGCCCGAATAGGGAATCTGTGTCAAAACTTTGTTAGGAATTATGTGATCCTTACTAGCTGGAAGTAAGGGAGATGGGGCATGAAGTTATTTCTAGGAGTTGGACACATACCAAGTTTAGCTCAGTTCTGGGCATCTTTGAAATACCTATACAAACTTGTTCCTACATAGTAACTTGCAACTTTGAATGAAAATGTGCTTGCTTACAGCAACGTGCTATATGTTCTGAATGCCCGAATTGGGAATCTGTGTGAAAACATTGTTAGGAATTATGTGATCCTTACTAGCTGGAAGTAAGGGAGATGGGGCATGAAGTTATTTCTAGGAGTTGGACACATACCAAGTTTAGCTCAGTTCTGGGCATCTTTGAAATACCAATACAAACTTATTCCTACATAGTATCTTGCAACTTTGAATGAGAATGTGCTTGCTTACAGCAACGTGCTACATGTTCTGAATGCCCGAATTGGGAATCTGTGTCAAAACTTTGTTAGGAATTATGTGATCCTTACTAGCTGGAAGTAAGGGAGATGGGGCATGAAGTTATTTCTAGGAGTTGGACACATACCAAGTTTAGCTCAGTTCTGGGCATCTTTGAAATACCTATACAAACTTGTTCCTACATAGTAACTTGCAACTTTGAATGAAAATGTGCTTGCTTACAGCAACGTGCTATATGTTCTGAATGCCCGAATTGGGAATCTGTGTCAAAAATTTGTTAGGAATTATGTGATCCTTGCTAGCTGGAAGTAAGGGAGATGGGGCATGAAGTTATTTCTAGGAGTTGGACACATACCAAGTTTAGCTCAGTTCTGGGCATCTTTGAAATACCTATACAAACTTGTTCCTACATAGTAACTTGCAACTTTGAATGAAAATGTGCTTGCTTACAGCAACGTGCTATATGTTCTGAATGCCCGAATTGGGAATCTGTGTCAAAACTTTGTTAGGAATTATGTGATCCTTACTAGCTGGAAGTAAGGGAGATGGGGCATGAAGTTATTTCTAGGAGTTGGACACATACCAAGTTTAGCTCAGTTCTGGGCATCTTTGAAATACCTATACAAACTTGTTCCTACATAGTAACTTGCAACTTTGAATGAAAATGTGCTTGCTTACAGCAACGTGCTATATGTTCTGAATGCCCGAATTGGGAATCTGTGTCAAATCTTTGTTAGGAATTATGTGATCCTTACTAGCTGGAAGTAAGGGAGATGGAGCATGAAGTTATTTCTAGGAGTTGGACACATAGCAAGTTTAGCTCAGTTCTTGGCATCTTTGAAATACCTATACAAACTTGTTCCTACATAGTAACTTGCATCTTTGAATGAGAATGTGCTTGCTTACAGCAAGGTGCTATATGTTCTGAATGCCCGAATTGGGAATCTGTGTCAAAACTTTGTTAGGAATTATGTGATCCTTACTAGCTGGAAGTAAGGGAGATGGGGCATGAAGTTATTTCTAGGAGTTGGACACATAGCAAGTTTAGCTCAGTTCTGGGCATCTTTGAAATACCTATACAAACTTGTTCCTACATAGTAACTTGCATCTTTGAATGGGAATCTGCTTGCTTACACCAACGTGCTATATGTTCTGAATGCCCGAATTGGGAATCTGTGTCAAAACTTTGTTAGGAATTATGTGATCCTTACTAGCTGGAAGTAAGGGAGATGGGGCATGAAGTTATTTCTAGGAGTTGGACACATACCAAGTTTAGCTCAGTTCTGGGCATCTTTGAAATATCTATACAAACTTGTTCCTACATAGTAACTTGCAACTTTGAATGAGAATGTGCTTGCTTACAGCAACGTGCTATATGTTCTGAATGCCCGAATTGGCAATCTGTGTCAAATCTTTGTTAGGAATTATGTGATCCTTACTAGCTGGAAGTAAGGGAGATGGGGCATGAAGTTATTTCTAGGAGTTGGACACATACCAAGTTTAGCTCAGTTCTGGGCATCTTTGAAATACCTATACAAACTTGTTCCT
Organism: Diceros bicornis minor; assembly: GCF_020826845.1. Taxonomy (NCBI): domain Eukaryota; kingdom Metazoa; phylum Chordata; class Mammalia; order Perissodactyla; family Rhinocerotidae; genus Diceros; species Diceros bicornis. The sequence continues at coordinate 79,211,257 of NC_080750.1, read as the reverse complement.
ACATAGTAACTTGCAACTTTGAATGAAAATGTGCTTGCTTACAGCAACGTGCTATATGTTCTGAATGCCCGAATTGGGAATCTGTGTCAAAACATTGTTAGGAATTATGTGATCCTTACTAGCTGGAAGTAAGGGAGATGGGGCATGAAGTTATTTCTAGGAGTTGGACACATAGCAAGTTTAGCTCAGTTCTGGGCATCTTTGAAATTCCTATACAAACTTGTTCCTACCTAGTAACTTGCATCTTTGAATGAGAATCTGCTTGCTTACAGCAACGTGCTATATGTTCTGAATGCCCGAATTGGGAATCTGTGTCAAAACTTTGTTAGGAATTATGTGATCCTTACTAGCTGGAAGTAAGGGAGATGGGGCATGAAGTTATTTCTAGGAGTTGGACACATACCAAGTTTAGCTCAGTTCTGGGCATCTTTGAAATACCTATACAAACTTGTTCCTACATAGTAACTTGCAACTTTGAATGAGAATGTGCTTGCTTACAGCAACGTGCTATATGTTCTGAATGCCCGAATTGGGAATCTGTGTCAAAACTTTGTTAGGAATTATGTGTTCCTTACTAGCTGGAAGTAAGGGAGATGGGGCATGAAGTTATTTCTAGGAGTTGGACACATACCAAGTTTAGCTCAGTTCTGGGCATCTTTGAAATACCTATACAAACTTGTTCCTACATAGTAACTTGCAACTTTGAATGAGAATGTGCTTGCTTACAGCAACGTGCTATATGTTCTGAATGCCCGAATTGGGAATCTGTGTCAAAACTTTGTTAGGAATTATGTGATCCTTACTAGCTGGAAGTAAGGGAGATGGGGCATGAAGTTATTTCTAGGAGTTGGACACATACCAAGTTTAGCTCAGTTCTGGGCATCTTTGAAATACCTATACAAACTTGTTCCTACATAGTAACTTGCAACTTTGAATGAGAATGTGCTTGCTTACAGCAACGTGCTATATGTTCTGAATGCCCGAATTGGGAATCTGTGTCAAAACTTTGTTAGGAATTATGTGTTCCTTACTAGCTGGAAGTAAGGGAGATGGGGCATGAAGTTATTTCTAGGAGTTGGACACATACCAAGTTTAGCTCAGTTCTGGGCATCTTTGAAATACCTATACAAACTTGTTTCTACATAGTAACTTGCATCATTAATGAGAATCTGCTTGCTTACAGCAACGTGCTATATGTTCTGAATGCCCGAATTGGGAATCTGTGTCAAAACTTTGTTAGGAATTATGTGATCCTTACTAGCTGGAAGTAAGGGAGATGGGGCATGAAGTTATTTCTAGGAGTTGGACACATACCAAGTTTAGCTCAGTTCTGGGCATCTTTGAAATACCTATACAAACTTGTTCCTACATAGTAACTTGCAACTTTGAATGAGAATGTGCTTGCTTACAGCAACGTGCTATATGTTCTGAATGCCCGAATTGGGAATCTGTGTCAAAACTTTGTTAGGAATTATGTGATCCTTACTAGCTGGAAGTAAGGGAGATGGGGCATGAAGTTATTTCTAGGAGTTGGACACATACCAAGTTTAGCTCAGTTCTGGGCATCTTTGAAATACCTATACAAACTTGTTCCTACATAGTAACTTGCATCTTTGAATGAGAATGTGCTTGCTTACAGCAACCTGCTATATGTTCTGAATGCCCGAATTGGGAATCTGTGTCAAAACTTTGTTAGGAATTATGTGATCCTTACTAGCTGGAAGTAAGGGAGATGGGGCATGAAGTTATTTCTAGGAGTTGGACACATACCAAGTTTAGCTCAGTTCTGGGCATCTTTGAAATACCTATACAAACTTGTTCCTACATAGTAACTTGCATCTTTGAATGAGAATGTGCTTGCTTACAGCAACGTGCTATATGTTCTGAATGCCCGAATTGGGAATCTGTGTCAAAACTTTGTTAGGAATTATGTGATCCTTACTAGCTGGAAGTAAGGGAGATGGGGCATGAAGTTATTTCTAGGAGTTGGACACATACCAAGTTTAGCTCAGTTCTGGGCATCTTTGAAATACCTATACAAACTTGTTCCTACATAGTAACTTGCATCTTTGAATGAGAATCTGCTTGCTTACAGCAACGTGCTATATGTTCTGAATGCCCGAATTGGGAATCTGTGTCAAAACTTTGTTAGGAATTATGTGATCCTTACTAGCTGGAAGTAAGGGAGATGGGGCATGAAGTTATTTCTAGGAGTTGGACACGTACCAAGTTTAGCTCAGTTCTGGGCATCTTTGAAATACCTATACAAACTTGTTCCTACATAGTAACTTGCATCTTTGAATGAGAATGTGCTTGCTTACAGCAACGTGCTATATGTTCTGAATGCCCGAATTGGGAATCTGAGTCAAAACTTTGTTAGGAATTATGTGATCCTTACTAGCTGGAAGTAAGGGAGATGGGGCATGAAGTTATTTCTAGGAGTTGGACACATACCAAGTTTAGCTCAGTTCTGGGCATCTTTGAAATACCTATACAAACTTGTTGCTACATAGTAACTTGCATCATTAATGAGAATCTGCTTGCTTACAGCAACGTGCTATATGTTCTGAATGCCCGAATTGGGAATCTGTGTCAAAACTTTGTTAGGAATTATGTGATCCTTACTAGCTGGAAGTAAGGGAGATGGGGCATGAAGTTATTTCTAGGAGTTGGACACATAGCAATTTTAGCTCAGTTCTGGGCATCTTTGAAATACCTATACGAACTTGTTCCTACATAGTAACTTGCATCGTTGAATGAGAATGTGCTTGCTTACAGCAACGTGCTATATGTTCTGAATGCCCGAATTGGGAATCTGTGTCAAAACTTTGTTAGGAATTATGTGATCCTTACTAGCTGGAAGTAAGGGAGATGGGGCATGAAGTTATTTCTAGGAGTTGGACACATACCAAGTTTAGCTCAGTTCTGGGCATCTTTGAAATACCTATACGAACTTGTTCCTACATAGTAACTTGCATCTTTGAATGAGAATGTGCTTGCTTACAGCAACGTGCTATATGTTCTGAATGCCCGAATTGGGAATCTGTGTCAAAACTTTGTTAGGAATTATGTGATCCTTACTAGCTGGAAGTAAGGGAGATGGAGCATGAAGTTATTTCTAGGAGTTGGACACATACCAAGTTTAGCTCAGTTCTGGGCATCTTTGAAATACCTATACGAACTTGTTCCTACATAGTAACTTGCATTTTTGAATGAGAATGTGCTTGCTTACAGCAACGTGCTATATGTTCTGATTGCCCGAATTGGCAATCTGTGTCAAAACTTTGTTAGGAATTATGTGATCCTTACTAGCTGGAAGTAAGGGAGATGGGGCATGAAGTTATTTCTAGGAGTTGGACACATACCAAGTTTAGCTCAGTTCTGGGCATCTTTGAAATACCTATACGAACTTGTACCTACAAAGTAACTTGCATCTTTGAATGAGAATGTGCTTGCTTACAGCAACGTGCTATATGTTCTGAATGCCCGAATTGGGAATCTGTGTCAAAACTTTGTTAGGAATTATGTGATCCTTACTAGCTGGAAGTAAGGGAGATGGGGCATGAAGTTATTTCTAGGAGTTGGACACATACCAAGTTTAGCTCAGTTCTGGGCATCTTTGAAATACCTATACGAACTTGTTCCTACATAGTAACTTGCATCTTTGAATGAGAATGTGCTTGCTTACAGCAACTTGCTATATGTTCTGAATGCCCGAATTGGCAATCTGTGTCAAAACTTTGTTAGGAATTATGTGATCCTTACTAGCTGGAAGTAAGGGAGATGGGGCATGAAGTTATTTCTAGGATTTGGACACATACCAAGTTTAGCTCAGTTCTGGGCATCTTTGAAATACCTATACGAACTTGTTGCTACATAGTAACTTGCATCATTAATGAGAATCTGCTTGCTTACAGCAACGTGCTATATGTTCTGAATGCCCGAATTGGGAATCTGTGTCAAAACTTTGTTAGGAAATATGTGATCCTTACTAGCTGGAAGTAAGGGAGATGGGGCATGAAGTTATTTCTAGGAGTTGGACACATACCAAGTTTAGCTCAGTTCTGGGCATCTTTGAAATACCTATACAAACTTGTTGCTACATAGTAACTTGCAACTTTGAATGAGAATGTGCTTGCTTACAGCAACGTGCTATATGTTCTGAATGCCCGAATTGGGAATCTGTGTCAAAACTTTGTTAGGAATTATGTGATCCTTACTAGCTGGAAGTAAGGGAGATGGGGCATGAAGTTATTTCTAGGAGTTGGACACATACCAAGTTTAGCTCAGTTCTGGGCATCTTTGAAATACCTATACAAACTTGTTCCTACATAGTAACTTGCATCTTTGAATGAGAATCTGCTTGCTTACAGCAACGTGCTATATGTTCTGAATGCCCGAATTGGGAATCTGTGTCAAAACTTTGTTAGGAATTATGTGATCCTTACTAGCTGGAAGTAAGGGAGATGGGGCATGAAGTTATTTCTAGGAGTTGGACACATACCAAGTTTAGCTCAGTTCTGGGCATCTTTGAAATACCTATACGAACTTGTTCCTACATAGTAACTTGCATCTTTGAATGAGAATGTGCTTGCTTACAGCAACGTGCTATATGTTCTGAATGCCCGAATTGGGAATCTGTGTCAAAACTTTGTTAGGAATTATGTGATCCTTACTAGGTGGAAGTAAGGGAGATGGGGCATGAAGTTATTTCTAGGAGTTGGACACATACCAAGTTTAGCTCAGTTCTGGGCATCTTTGAAATACCTATACAAACTTGTTCCTACATAGTAACTTGCATCTTTGAATGAGAATGTGCTTGCTTACAGCAACGTGCTATATGTTCTGAATGCCCGAATTGGGAATCTGTGTCAAAACTTTGTTAGGAATTATGTGATCCTTACTAGGTGGAAGTAAGGGAGATGGGGCATGAAGTTATTTCTAGGAGTTGGACACATACCAAGTTTAGCTCAGTTCTGGGCATCTTTGAAATACCTATACAAACTTGTTCCTACATAGTAACTTGCATCTTTGAATGAGAATCTGCTTGCTTACAGCAACGTGCTATATGTTCTGAATGCCCGAATTGGGAATCTGTGTCAAAACTGTTAGGAATTATGTGATCCTTACTAGCTGGAAGTAAGGGAGATGGGGCATGAAGTTATTTCTAGGAGTTGGACACATACCAAGTTTAGCTCAGTTCTGGGCATCTTTGAAATACCTATACAAACTTGTTCCTACATAGTAACTTGCAACTTTGAATGAAAATGTGCTTGCTTACAGCAACGTGCTATATGTTCTGAATGCCCGAATTGGGAATCTGTGTGAAAACATTGTTAGGAATTATGTGATCCTTACTAGCTGGAAGTAAGGGAGATGGGGCATGAAGTTATTTCTAGGAGTTGGACACATACCAAGTTTAGCTCAGTTCTGGGCATCTTTGAAATACCAATACAAACTTATTCCTACATAGTATCTTGCAACTTTGAATGAGAATGTGCTTGCTTACAGCAACGTGCTACATGTTCTGAATGCCCGAATTGGGAATCTGTGTCAAAACTTTGTTAGGAATTATGTGATCCTTACTAGCTGGAAGTAAGGGAGATGGGGCATGAAGTTATTTCTAGGAGTTGGACACATACCAAGTTTAGCTCAGTTCTGGGCATCTTTGAAATACCTATACAAACTTGTTCCTACATAGTAACTTGCAACTTAGAATGAAAATGTGCTTGCTTACAGCAACGTGCTATATGTTCTGAATGCCCGAATTGGGAATCTGTGTCAAAACTTTGTTAGGAATTATGTGATCCTTACTAGCTGGAAGTAAGGGAGATGGGGCATGAAGTTATTTCTAGGAGTTGGACACATACCAAGTTTATCTCAGTTCTGGGCATCTTTGAAATACCTATACAAACTTGTTCCTACATAGTAACTTGCAACTTTGAATGAAAATGTGCTTGCTTACAGCAACGTGCTATATGTTCTGAATGCCCGAATTGGCAATCTGTGTCAAAACTTTGTTAGAAATTATGTGATCCTTACTAGCTGGAAGTAAGGGAGATGGGGCATGAAGTTATTTCTAGGAGTTGGACACATACCAAGTTTAGCTCAGTTCTGGGCATCTTTGAAATACCTATACAAACTTGTTGCTACATAGTAACTTGCAACTTTGAATGAAAATGTGCTTGCTTACAGCAACGTGCTATATGTTCTGAATGCCCGAATTGGGAATCTGTGTCAAAACTTTGTTAGGAATTATGTGATCCTTACTAGCTGGAAGTGAGGGAGATGGGGCATGAAGTTATTTCTAGGAGTTGGACACATACCAAGTTTAGCTCAGTTCTGGGCATCTTTGAAATACCTATACAAACTTGTTCCTACATAGTAACTTGCATCTTTGAATGAGAATGTGCTTGCTTACAGCAACGTGCTATATGTTCTGAATGCCCGAATTGGGAATCTGTGTCAAAACTTTGTTAGGAATTATGTGATCCTTACTAGCTGGAAGTAAAGGAGACGGGGCATGAAGTTATTTCTTGGAGTTGGACACATACCAAGTTTAGCTCAGTTCTGGGCATCTTTGAAATACCTATACAAACTTGTTCCTACATAGTAACTTGCATCTTTGAATGAGAATGTGCTTGCTTACAGCAACTTGCTATACGTTCTGAATGCCCGAATTGGGAATCTGTGTCAAAACTTTGTTAGGAATTATGTGATCCTTACTAGCTGGAAGTAAGGGAGATGGGGCATGAAGTTATTTCTAGGAGTTGGACACATACCAAGTTTAGCTCAGTTCTGGGCATCTTTGAAATACCTATACGAACTTGTTCCTACATAGTAACTTGCATCTTTGAATGAGAATGTGCTTGCTTACAGCAACGTGCTATATGTTCTGAATGACCGAATTGGCAATCTGTGTCAAAACTTTGTTAGGAATTATGTGATCCTTACTAGCTGGAAGTAAGGGAGATGGGGCATGAAGTTATTTCTAGGAGTTGGACACATACCAAGTTTAGCTCAGTTCTGGGCATCTTTGAAATACCTATACAAACTTGTTGCTACATAGTAACTTGCATCATTAATGAGAATCTGCTTGCTTACAGCAACGTGCTATATGTTCTGAATGCCCGAATTGGGAATCTGTGTCAAAACTTTGTTAGGAATTATGTGATCCTTACTAGCTGGAAGTAAGGGAGATGGGGCATGAAGTTATTTCTAGGAGTTGGACACATACCAAGTTTAGCTCAGTTCTGGGCATCTTTGAAATACCTATACAAACTTCTTCCTACATAGTAACTTGCAACTTTGAATGAGAATGTGCTTGCTTACAGCAACGTGCTATATGTTCTGAATGCCCGAATTGGGAATCTGTGTCAAAACTTTGTTAGCAATTATGTGATCCTTACTAGCTGGAAGTAAGGGAGATGGGGCATGAAGTTATTTCTAGGAGTTGGACACATACCAAGTTTAGCTCAGTTCTGGGCATCTTTGAAATACCTATACAAACTTGTTCCTACATAGTAACTTGCATCTTTGAATGAGAATGTGCTTGCTTACAGCAACGTGCTATATGTTCTGAATGCCCGAATTGGGAATCTGTGTCAAAACTTTGTTAGGAATTATGTGATCCTTACTAGCTGGAAGTAAGGGAGATGGGGCATGAAGTTATTTCTAGGAGTTGGACACATACCAAGTTTAGCTCAGTTCTGGGCATCTTTGAAATACCTATACGAACTTGTTCCTACATAGTAACTTGCATCTTTGAATGAGAATGTGCTTGCTTACAGCAACGTGCTATATGTTCTGAATGCCCGAATTGGGAATCTGTGTCAAAACTTTGTTAGGAATTATGTGATCCTTACTAGCTGGAAGTAAGGGAGATGGGGCATGAAGTTATTTCTAGGAGTTGGACACATACCAAGTTTAGCTCAGTTCTGGGCATCTTTGAAATACCTATACAAACTTGTTCCTACATAGTAACTTGCATCTTTGAATGAGAATGTGCTTGCTTACAGCAACGTGCTATATGTTCTGAATGCCCGAATTGGGAATCTGTGTCAAAACTTTGTTAGGAATTATGTGATCCTTACTAGCTGGAAGTAAGGGAGATGGGGCATGAAGTTATTTCTAGGAGTTGGACACATACCAAGTTTAGCTCAGTTCTGGGCATCTTTGAAATACCTATACAAACTTGTTCCTACATAGTAACTTGCAACTTTGAATGAAAATGTGCTTGCTTACAGCAACGTGCTATATGTTCTGAATGCCCGAATTGGGAATCTGTGTCAAAACTTTGTTAGGAATTATGTGATCCTTACTAGCTGGAAGTAAGGGAGATGGGGCATGAAGTTATTTCTAGGAGTTGGACACATAGCAAGTTTAGCTCAGTTCTGGGCATCTTTGAAATACCTATACAAACTTGTTCCTACATAGTAACTTGCATCTTTGAATGAGAATGTGCTTGCTTACAGCAACGTGCTATATGTTCTGAATGCCCGAATTGGCAATCTGTGTCAAAACTTTGTTAGGAATTATGTGATCCTTACTAGCTGGAAGTAAGGGAGATGGGGCATGAAGTTATTTCTAGGAGTTGGACACATACCAAGTTTAGCTCAGTTCTGGGCATCTTTGAAATACCTATACAAACTTGTTGCTACATAGTAACTTGCAACTTTGAATGAAAATGTGCTTGCTTACAGCAACGTGCTATATGTTCTGAATGCCCGAATTGGGAATCTGTGTCAAAACTTTGTTAGGAATTATGTGATCCTTACTAGCTGGAAGTGAGGGAGATGGGGCATGAAGTTATTTCTAGGAGTTGGACACATAGCAAGTTTAGCTCAGTTCTGGGCATCTTTGAAATACCTATACAAACTTGTTGCTACATAGTAACTTGCATCTTTGAATGAGAATGTGCTTGCTTACAGCAACGTGCTATATGTTCTGAATGCCCGAATTGGGAATCTGTGTCAAAACTTTGTTAGGAATTATGTGATCCTTACTAGCTGGAAGTAAGGGAGATGGGGCATGAAGTTATTTCTAGGAGTTGGACACATAGCAAGTTTAGCTCAGTTCTGGGCATCTTTGAAATACCTATACAAACTTGTTCCTACATAGTAACTTGCATCTTTGAATGGGAATCTGCTTGCTTACAGCAACGTGCTATATGTTCTGAATGCCCGAATTGGGAATCTGTGTCAAAACTTTGTTAGGAATTATGTGATCCTTACTAGCTGGAAGTAAGGGAGATGGGGCATGAAGTTATTTCTAGGAGTTGGACACATACCAAGTTTAGCTCAGTTCTGGGCATCTTTGAAATACCTATACAAACTTGTTCCTACATAGTAACTTGCAACTTTGAATGAAAATGTGCTTGCTTACAGCAACGTGCTATATGTTCTGAATGCCCGAATTGGGAATCTGTGTGAAAACATTGTTTGGAATTATGTGATCCTTACTAGCTGGAAGTAAGGGAGATGGGGCATGAAGTTATTTTTAGGAGTTGGACACATACCAAGTTTAGCTCAGTTCTGGGCATCTTTGAAATACCAATACAAACTTATTCCTACATAGTATCTTGCAACTTTGAATGAGAATGTGCTTGCTTACAGCAACGTGCTACATGTTCTGAATGCCCGAATTGGGAATCTGTGTCAAAACTTTGTTAGGAATTATGTGATCCTTACTAGCTGGAAGTAAGGGAGATGGGGCATGAAGTTATTTCTAGGAGTTGGACACATACCAAGTTTAGCTCAGTTCTGGGCATCTTTGAAATACCTATACAAACTTGTTCCTACATAGTAACTTGCAACTTTGAATGAAAATGTGCTTGCTTACAGCAACGTGCTATATGTTCTGAATGCCCGAATTGGGAATCTGTGTCAAAACTTTGTTAGGAATTATGTGATCCTTGCTAGCTGGAAGTAAGGGAGATGGGGCATGAAGTTATTTCTAGGAGTTGGACACATACCAAGTTTAGCTCAGTTCTGGGCATCTTTGAAATACCTATACAAACTTGTTCCTACATAGTAACTTGCAACTTTGAATGAAAATGTGCTTGCTTACAGCAACGTGCTATATGTTCTGAATGCCCGAATTGGGAATCTGTGTCAAAACTTTGTTAGGAATTATGTGATCCTTACTAGCTGGAAGTAAGGGAGATGGGGCATGAAGTTATTTCTAGGAGTTGGACACATACCAAGTTTAGCTCAGTTCTGGGCTTCTTTGAAATACCTATACAAACTTGTTCCTACATAGTAATTTGCAACTTTGAATGAAAATGTGCTTGCTTACAGCAACGTGCTATATGTTCTGATTGCCCGAATTGGGAATATGTGTCAAATCTTTGTTAGGAATTATGTGATCCTTACTAGCTGGAAGTAAGGGAGATGGAGCATGAAGTTATTTCTAGGAGTTGGACACATAGCAAGTTTAGCTCAGTTCTGGGCATCTTTGAAATACCTATACAAACTTGTTCCTACATAGTAACATGCATCTTTGAATGAGAATGTGCTTGCTTACAGCAACGTGCTATATGTTCTGAATGCCCGAATTGGGAATCTGTGTCAAAACTTTGTTAGGAATTATGTGATCCTTACTAGCTGGAAGTAAGGGAGATGGGGCATGAAGTTATTTCTAGGAGTTGGACACATAGCAAGTTTAGCTCAGTTCTGGGCATCTTTGAAATACCTATACAAACTTGTTCCTACATAGTAACTTGCATCTTTGAATGGGAATCTGCTTGCTTACAGCAACGTGCTATATGTTCTGAATGCCCGAATTGGGAATCTGTGTCAAAACTTTGTTAGGAAATATGTGATCCTTACTAGCTGGAAGTAAGGGAGATGGGGCATGAAGTTATTTCTAGGAGTTGGACACATACCAAGTTTAGCTCAGTTCTGGGCATCTTTGAAATACCTATAGAAACTTGTTGCTACATAGTAACTTGCATCTTTGAATGAGAATCTGCTTGCTTACAGCAACGTGCTATATGTTCTGAATGCCCGAATTGGGAATCTGTGTCAAAACTTTGTTAGGAATTATGTGATCCTTACTAGCTGGAAGTAAGGGAGATGGGGCATGAAGTTATTTCTAGGAGTTGGACACATACCAAGTTTAGCTCAGTTCTGGGCATCTTTGAAATACCTATACGAACTTGTTCCTACATAGTAACTTGCATCATTAATGAGAATGTGCTTGCTTACAGCAACGTGCTATATGTTCTGAATGCCCGAATTGGGAATCTGTGTCAAAACTTTGTTAGGAATTATGTGATCCTTACTAGCTGGAAGTAAGGGAGATGGAGCCTGAAGTTATTTCTAGGAGTTGGACACATACCAAGTTTAGCTCAGTTCTGGGCATCTTTGAAATACCTATACAAACTTGTTCCTACATAGTAACTTGCATCTTTGAATGAGAATGTGCTTGCTTACAGCAACGTGCTATATGTTCTGAATGCCCGAATTGGGAATCTGTGTCAAAACTTTGTTAGGAATTATGTGATCCTTACTAGCTGGAAGTAAGGGAGATGGGGCATGAAGTTATTTCTAGGAGTTGGACACATACCAAGTTTAGCTCAATTCTGGGCATCTTTGAAATACCTATACAAACTTGTTCCTACATAGTAACTTGCATCTTTGAATGAGAATCTGCTTGCTTACAGCAACGTGCTATATGTTCTGAATGCCCGAATTGGGAATCTGTGTCAAAACTTTGTTAGGAATTATGTGATCCTTACTAGCTGGAAGTAAGGGAGATGGGGCATGAAGTTATTTCTAGGAGTTGGACACATACCAAGTTTAGCTCAGTTCTGGGCATCTTTGAAATACCTATACGAACTTGTTCCTACATAGTAACTTGCATCTTTGAATGAGAATGTGCTTGCTTACAGCAACGTGCTATATGTTCTGAATGCCCGAATTGGGAATCTGTGTCAAAATTTTGTTAGGAATTATGTGATCCTTAACAGCTGGAAGTAAGGGAGATGGGGCATGAAGTTATTTCTAGGAGTTGGACACATACCAAGTTTAGCTCAGTTCTGGGCATCTTTGAAATACCTATACGAACTTGTTCCTACATAGTAACTTGCATCTTTGAATGAGAATGTGCTTGCTTACAGCAACGTGCTATATGTTCTGAATGCCAGAATTGGGAATCTGTGTCAAAACTTTGTTAGGAATTATGTGATCCTTACTAGCTGGAAGTAAGGGAGATGGGGCATGAAGTTATTTCTAGGAGTTGGACACATACCAAGTTTAGCTCAGTTCTGGGCATCTTTGAAATACCTATACAAACTTGTTCCTACATAGTAACTTGCATCTTTGAATGAGAATGTGCTTGCTTACAGCAACGTGCTATATGTTCTGAATGCCCGAATTGGCAATCTGTGTCAAAACTTTGTTAGGAATTATGTGATCCTTACTAGCTGGAAGTAAGGGAGATGGGGCATGAAGTTATTTCTAGGAGTTGGACACATACCAAGTTTAGCTCAGTTCTGAGCATCTTTGAAATACCTATACAAACTTGTTGCTACATAGTAACTTGCATCATTAATGAGAATCTGCTTGCTTACAGCAACGTGCTATATGTTCTGAATGCCCGAATTGGGAATCTGTGTCAAAACTTTGTTAGGAATTATGTGATCCTTACTAGCTGGAAGTAAGGGAGATGGGGCATGAAGTTATTTCTAGGAGTTGGACACATACCAAGTTTAGCTCAGTTCTGGGCATCTTTGAAATACCTATACAAACTTGTTGCTACATAGTAACTTGCAACTTTGAATGAAAATGTGCTTGCTTACAGCAACGTGCTATATGTTCTGAATGCCCGAATTGGGAATCTGTGTCAAAACTTTGTTAGGAATTATGTGATCCTTGCTAGCTGGAAGTAAGGGAGATGGGGCATGAAGTTATTTCTAGGAGTTGGACACATACCAAGTTTAGCTCAGTTCTGGGCATCTTTGAAATACCTATACAAACTTGTTCCTACATAGTAACTTGCAACTTTGATTGAGAATGTGCTTGCTTACAGCAACGTGCTATATGTTCTGAATGCCCGAATTGGGAATCTGTGTCAAAACATTGTTAGGAATTATGTGATCCTTACTAGCTGGAAGTAAGGGAGATGGGGCATGAAGTTATTTCTAGGAGTTGGACACATACCAAGTTTAGCTCAGTTCTGGGCATCTTTGAAATACCTATACAAACTTGTTCCTACATAGTAACTTGCATCTTTGAATGAGAATGTGCTTGCTTACAGCAACGTGCTATATGTTCTGAATGCCCGAATTGGGAATCTGTGTCAAAACTTTGTTAGGAATTATGTGATCCTTACTAGCTGGAAGTAAGGGAGATGGGGCATGAAGTTATTTCTAGGAGTTGGACACATACCAAGTTTAGCTCAGTTCTGGGCATCTTTGAAATACCTATACAAACTTGTTCCTACATAGTAACTTGCATCTTTGAATGAGAATCTGCTTGCTTACAGCAACGTGCTATATGTTCTGAATGCCCGAATTGGGAATCTGTGTCAAAACTTTGTTAGGAATTATGTGATCCTTACTAGCTGGAAGTAAGGGAGATGGGGCATGAAGTTATTTCTAGGAGTTGGACACATACCAAGTTTAGCTCAGTTCTGGGCATCTTTGAAATACCTATACAAACTTGTTCCTACATAGTAACTTGCATCTTTGAATGAGAATCTGCTTGCTTACAGCAACGTGCTATATGTTCTGAATGCCCGAATTGGGAATCTGTGTGAAAACTTTGTTAGGAATTATGTGATCCTTACTAGCTGGCAGTAAGGGAGATGGGGCATGAAGTTATTTCTAGGAGTTGGACACATACCAAGTTTAGCTCAGTTCTGGGTATCTTTGAAATACCTATACAAACTTGTTCCTACATAGTAACTTGCAACTTTGAATGAGAATCTGCTTGCTTACAGCAACGTGGTATATGTTCTGAATGCTCGAATTGGGAATCTGTGTGAAAACTTTGTTAGGAATTATGTGATCCTTACTAGCTGGAAGTAAGGGAGATGGGGCATGAAATTATTTCTAGGAGTTGGACACATACCAAGTTTAGCTCAGTTCTGGGCATCTTTAAATACCTATACAAACTTGATCCTACATAGTAACTTGCAACTTTGAATGAGAATCTGCTTGCTTACAGCAACGTGCTATATGTTCTGAATGCCCGAATTGGGAATCTGTGTCAAAACTTTGTTAGGAATTATGTGATCCTTACTAGCTGGAAGTAAGGGAGATGGGGCATGAAGTTATTTCTAGGAGTTGGACACATACCAAGTTTAGCTCAGTTCTGGGCATCTTTGAAATACCTATACAAACTTGTTCCTACCTAGTAACTTGCATCTTTGAATGAGAATGTGCTTGCTTACAGCAACGTGCTATATGTTCTGAATGCCCGAATTGGGAATCTGTGTCAAAACTTTGTTAGGAATTATGTGATCCTTACTAGCTGGAAGTAAGGGAGATGGGGCATGAAGTTATTTCTAGGAGTTGGACACATACCAAGTTTAGCTCAGTTCTGGGCATCTTTGAAATACCTATACAAACTTGTTCCTACCTAGTAACTTGCATCTTTGAATGAGAATCTGCTTGCTTACAGCAACGTGCTATATGTTCTCATGCCCGAATAGGGAATCTGTGTCAAAACTTTGTTAGGAATTATGTGATCCTTACTAGCTGGAAGTAAGGGAGATGGGGCATGAAGTTATTTCTAGGAGTTGGACACATACCAAGTTTAGCTCAGTTCTGGGCATCTTTGAAATACCTATACGAACTTGTTCCTACATAGTAACTTGCATCTTTGAATGAGAATGTGCTTGCTTACAGCAACGTGCTATATGTTCTGAATGCCCGAATTGGGAATCTGTGTCAAAACTTTGTTAGGAATTATGTGATCCTTACTAGGTGGAAGTAAGGGAGATGGGGCATGAAGTTATTTCTAGGAGTTGGACACATACCAAGTTTAGCTCAGTTCTGGGCATCTTTGAAATACCTATACAAACTTGTTCCTACATAGTAACTTGCATCTTTGAATGAGAATGTGCTTGCTTACAGCAACGTGCTATATGTTCTGAATGCCCGAATTGGGAATCTGTGTCAAAACTTTGTTAGGAATTATGTGATCCTTACTAGGTGGAAGTAAGGGAGATGGGGCATGAAGTTATTTCTAGGAGTTGGACACATAACAAGTTTAGCTCAGTTCTGGGCATCTTTGAAATACCTATACAAACTTGTTCCTACATAGTAACTTGCAACTTTGAATGAAAATGTGCTTGCTTACAGCAACGTGCTATATGTTCTGAATGCCCGAATTGGGAATCTGTGTGAAAACATTGTTAGGAATTATGTGATCCTTACTAGCTGGAAGTAAGGGAGATGGGGCATGAAGTTATTTCTAGGAGTTGGACACATAGCAAGTTTAGCTCAGTTCTGGGCATCTTTGAAATACCAATACAAACTTATTCCTACATAGTATCTTGCAACTTTGAATGAGAATGTGCTTGCTTACAGCAACGTGCTACATGTTCTGAATGCCCGAATTGGGAATCTGTGTCAAAACTTTGTTAGGAATTATGTGATCCTTACTAGCTGGAAGTAAGGGAGATGGGGCATGAAGTTATTTCTAGGAGTTGGACACATACCAAGTTTAGCTCAGTTCTGGGCATCTTTGAAATACCTATACAAACTTGTTCCTACATAGTAACTTGCAACTTTGAATGAAAATGTGCTTGCTTACAGCAACGTGCTATATGTTCTGAATGCCCGAATTGGGAATCTGTGTCAAAACTTTGTTAGGAATTATGTGATCCTTGCTAGCTGGAAGTAAGGGAGATGGGGCATGAAGTTATTTCTAGGAGTTGGACACATACCAAGTTTAGCTCAGTTCTGGGCATCTTTGAAATACCTATACAAACTTGTTCCTACATAGTAACTTGCAACTTTGATTGAGAATGTGCTTGCTTACAGCAACGTGCTATATGTTCTGAATGCCCGAATTGGGAATCTGTGTCAAAACATTGTTAGGAATTATGTGATCCTTACTAGCTGGAAGTAAGGGAGATGGGGCATGAAGTTATTTCTAGGAGTTGGACACATACCAAGTTTAGCTCAGTTCTGGGCATCTTTGAAATACCTATACAAACTTGTTCCTACATAGTAACTTGCATCTTTGAATGAGAATGTGCTTGCTTACAGCAACGTGCTATATGTTCTGAATGCCCGAATTGGGAATCTGTGTCAAAACTTTGTTAGGAATTATGTGATCCTTACTAGCTGGAAGTAAGGGAGATGGGGCATGAAGTTATTTCTAGGAGTTGGACACATACCAAGTTTAGCTCAGTTCTGGGCATCTTTGAAATACCTATACAAACTTGTTCCTACATAGTAACTTGCATCTTTGAATGAGAATCTGCTTGCTTACAGCAACGTGCTATATGTTCTGAATGCCCGAATTGGGAATCTGTGTCAAAACTTTGTTAGGAATTATGTGATCCTTACTAGCTGGAAGTAAGGGAGATGGGGCATGAAGTTATTTCTAGGAGTTGGACACATACCAAGTTTAGCTCAGTTCTGGGCATCTTTGAAATACCTATACAAACTTGTTCCTACATAGTAACTTGCATCTTTGAATGAGAATCTGCTTGCTTACAGCAACGTGCTATATGTTCTGAATGCCCGAATTGGGAATCTGTGTGAAAACTTTGTTAGGAATTATGTGATCCTTACTAGCTGGCAGTAAGGGAGATGGGGCATGAAGTTATTTCTAGGAGTTGGACACATACCAAGTTTAGCTCAGTTCTGGGCATCTTTGAAATACCTATACAAACTTGTTCCTACATAGTAACTTGCAACTTTGAATGAGAATCTGCTTGCTTACAGCAACGTGGTATATGTTCTGAATGCTCGAATTGGGAATCTGTGTGAAAACTTTGTTAGGAATTATGTGATCCTTACTAGCTGGAAGTAAGGGAGATGGGGCATGAAATTATTTCTAGGAGTTGGACACATACCAAGTTTAGCTCAGTTCTGGGCATCTTTAAATACCTATACAAACTTGATCCTACATAGTAACTTGCAACTTTGAATGAGAATCTGCTTGCTTACAGCAACGTGCTATATGTTCTGAATGCCCGAATTGGGAATCTGTGTCAAAACTTTGTTAGGAATTATGTGATCCTTACTAGGTGGAAGTAAGGGAGATGGGGCATGAAGTTATTTCTAGGAGTTGGACACATACCAAGTTTAGCTCAGTTCTGGGCATCTTTGAAATACCTATACAAACTTGTTCCTACATAGTAACTTGCATCTTTGAATGAGAATGTGCTTGCTTACAGCAACGTGCTATATGTTCTGAATGCCCGAATTGGGAATCTGTGTCAAAACTTTGTTAGGAATTATGTGATCCTTACTAGGTGGAAGTAAGGGAGATGGGGCATGAAGTTATTTCTAGGAGTTGGACACATACCAAGTTTAGCTCAGTTCTGGGCATCTTTGAAATACCTATACAAACTTGTTCCTACATAGTAACTTGCAACTTTGAATGAAAATGTGCTTGCTTACAGCAACGTGCTATATGTTCTGAATGCCCGAATTGGGAATCTGTGTGAAAACATTGTTAGGAATTATGTGATCCTTACTAGCTGGAAGTAAGGGAGATGGGGCATGAAGTTATTTCTAGGAGTTGGACACATAGCAAGTTTAGCTCAGTTCTGGGCATCTTTGAAATACCAATACAAACTTATTCCTACATAGTATCTTGCAACTTTGAATGAGAATGTGCTTGCTTACAGCAACGTGCTACATGTTCTGAATGCCCGAATTGGGAATCTGTGTCAAAACTTTGTTAGGAATTATGTGATCCTTACTAGCTGGAAGTAAGGGAGATGGGGCATGAAGTTATTTCTAGGAGTTGGACACATACCAAGTTTAGCTCAGTTCTGGGCATCTTTGAAATACCTATACAAACTTGTTCCTACATAGTAACTTGCAACTTTGAATGAAAATGTGCTTGCTTACAGCAACGTGCTATATGTTCTGAATGCCCGAATTGGGAATCTGTGTCAAAACTTTGTTAGGAATTATGTGATCCTTGCTAGCTGGAAGTAAGGGAGATGGGGCATGAAGTTATTTCTAGGAGTTGGACACATACCAAGTTTAGCTCAGTTCTGGGCATCTTTGAAATACCTATACAAACTTGTTCCTACATAGTAACTTGCAACTTTGAATGAAAATGTGCTTGCTTACAGCAACGTGCTATATGTTCTGAATGCCCGAATTGGGAATCTGTGTCAAAACTTTGTTAGGAATTATGTGATCCTTACTAGCTGGAAGTAAGGGAGATGGGGCATGAAGTTATTTCTAGGAGTTGGACACATACCAAGTTTAGCTCAGTTCTGGGCATCTTTGAAATACCTATACAAACTTGTTCCTACATAGTAACTTGCAACTTTGAATGAAAATGTGCTTGCTTACAGCAACGTGCTATATGTTCTGAATGCCCGAATTGGGAATCTGTGTCAAAACTTTGTTAGGAATTATGTGATCCTTACTAGCTGGAAGTAAGGGAGATGGGGCATGAAGTTATTTCTAGGAGTTGGACACATAGCAAGTTTAGCTCAGTTCTGGGCATCTTTGAAATACCTATACAAACTTGTTCCTACATAGTAACTTGCATCTTTGAATGAGAATGTGCTTGCTTACAGCAACGTGCTATATGTTCTGAATGCCCGAATTGGCAATCTGTGTCAAAACTTTGTTAGGAATTATGTGATCCTTACTAGCTGGAAGTAAGGGAGATGGGGCATGAAGTTATTTCTAGGAGTTGGACACATACCAAGTTTAGCTCAGTTCTGGGCATCTTTGAAATACCTATACAAACTTGTTGCTACATAGTAACTTGCAACTTTGAATGAAAATGTGCTTGCTTACAGCAACGTGCTATATGTTCTGAATGCCCGAATTGGGAATCTGTGTCAAAACTTTGTTAGGAATTATGTGATCCTTACTAGCTGGAAGTGAGGGAGATGGGGCATGAAGTTATTTCTAGGAGTTGGACACATAGCAAGTTTAGCTCAGTTCTGGGCATCTTTGAAATACCTATACAAACTTGTTCCTACATAGTAACTTGCATCTTTGAATGGGAATCTGCTTGCTTACAGCAACGTGCTATATGTTCTGAATGCCCGAATAGGGAATCTGTGTCAAAACTTTGTTAGGAATTATGTGATCCTTACTAGCTGGAAGTAAGGGAGATGGGGCATGAAGTTATTTCTAGGAGTTGGACACATAGCAAGTTTAGCTCAGTTCTGGGCATCTTTGAAATACCTATACAAACTTGTTCCTACATAGTAACTTGCATCTTTGAATGGGAATCTGCTTGCTTACAGCAACGTGCTATATGTTCTGAATGCCCGAATAGGGAATCTGTGTCAAAACTTTGTTAGGAATTATGTGATCCTTACTAGCTGGAAGTAAGGGAGATGGGGCATGAAGTTATTTCTAGGAGTTGGACACATACCAAGTTTAGCTCAGTTCTGGGCATCTTTGAAATACCTATACAAACTTGTTCCTACATAGTAACTTGCAACTTTGAATGAAAATGTGCTTGCTTACAGCAACGTGCTATATGTTCTGAATGCCCGAATTGGGAATCTGTGTGAAAACATTGTTTGGAATTATGTGATCCTTACTAGCTGGAAGTAAGGGAGATGGGGCATGAAGTTATTTCTAGGAGTTGGACACATACCAAGTTTAGCTCAGTTCTGGGCATCTTTGAAATACCAATACAAACTTATTCCTACATAGTATCTTGCAACTTTGAATGAGAATGTGCTTGCTTACAGCAACGTGCTACATGTTCTGAATGCCCGAATTGGGAATCTGTGTCAAAACTTTGTTAGGAATTATGTGATCCTTACTAGCTGGAAGTAAGGGAGATGGGGCATGAAGTTATTTCTAGGAGTTGGACACATACCAAGTTTAGCTCAGTTCTGGGCATCTTTGAAATACCTATACAAACTTGTTCCTACATAGTAACTTGCAACTTTGAATGAAAATGTGCTTGCTTACAGCAACGTGCTATATGTTCTGAATGCCCGAATTGGGAATCTGTGTCAAAACTTTGTTAGGAATTATGTGATCCTTGCTAGCTGGAAGTAAGGGAGATGGGGCATGAAGTTATTTCTAGGAGTTGGACACATACCAAGTTTAGCTCAGTTCTGGGCATCTTTGAAATACCTATACAAACTTGTTCCTACATAGTAACTTGCAACTTTGAATGAAAATGTGCTTGCTTACAGCAACGTGCTATATGTTCTGAATGCCCGAATTGGGAATCTGTGTCAAAACTTTGTTAGGAATTATGTGATCCTTACTAGCTGGAAGTAAGGGAGATGGGGCATGAAGTTATTTCTAGGAGTTGGACACATACCAAGTTTAGCTCAGTTCTGGGCTTCTTTGAAATACCTATACAAACTTGTTCCTACATAGTAATTTGCAACTTTGAATGAAAATGTGCTTGCTTACAGCAACGTGCTATATGTTCTGATTGCCCGAATTGGGAATATGTGTCAAATCTTTGTTAGGAATTATGTGATCCTTACTAGCTGGAAGTAAGGGAGATGGAGCATGAAGTTATTTCTAGGAGTTGGACACATAGCAAGTTTAGCTCAGTTCTGGGCATCTTTGAAATACCTATACAAACTTGTTCCTACATAGTAACATGCATCTTTGAATGAGAATGTGCTTGCTTACAGCAACGTGCTATATGTTCTGAATGCCCGAATTGGGAATCTGTGTCAAAACTTTGTTAGGAATTATGTGATCCTTACTAGCTGGAAGTAAGGGAGATGGGGCATGAAGTTATTTCTAGGAGTTGGACACATAGCAAGTTTAGCTCAGTTCTGGGCATCTTTGAAATACCTATACAAACTTGTTCCTACATAGTAACTTGCATCTTTGAATGGGAATCTGCTTGCTTACAGCAACGTGCTATATGTTCTGAATGCCCGAATTGGGAATCTGTGTCAAAACTTTGTTAGGAAATATGTGATCCTTACTAGCTGGAAGTAAGGGAGATGGGGCATGAAGTTATTTCTAGGAGTTGGACACATACCAAGTTTAGCTCAGTTCTGGGCATCTTTGAAATACCTATACGAACTTGTTCCTACATAGTAACTTGCATCATTAATGAGAATGTGCTTGCTTACAGCAACGTGCTATATGTTCTGAATGCCCGAATTGGGAATCTGTGTCAAAACTTTGTTAGGAATTATGTGATCCTTACTAGCTGGAAGTAAGGGAGATGGAGCCTGAAGTTATTTCTAGGAGTTGGACACATACCAAGTTTAGCTCAGTTCTGGGCATCTTTGAAATACCTATACAAACTTGTTCCTACATAGTAACTTGCATCTTTGAATGAGAATGTGCTTGCTTACAGCAACGTGCTATATGTTCTGAATGCCCGAATTGGGAATCTGTGTCAAAACTTTGTTAGGAATTATGTGATCCTTACTAGCTGGAAGTAAGGGAGATGGGGCATGAAGTTATTTCTAGGAGTTGGACACATACCAAGTTTAGCTCAATTCTGGGCATCTTTGAAATACCTATACAAACTTGTTCCTACATAGTAACTTGCATCTTTGAATGAGAATCTGCTTGCTTACAGCAACGTGCTATATGTTCTGAATGCCCGAATTGGGAATCTGTGTCAAAACTTTGTTAGGAATTATGTGATCCTTACTAGCTGGAAGTAAGGGAGATGGGGCATGAAGTTATTTCTAGGAGTTGGACACATACCAAGTTTAGCTCAGTTCTGGGCATCTTTGAAATACCTATACGAACTTGTTCCTACATAGTAACTTGCATCTTTGAATGAGAATGTGCTTGCTTACAGCAACGTGCTATATGTTCTGAATGCCCGAATTGGGAATCTGTGTCAAAATTTTGTTAGGAATTATGTGATCCTTACTAGCTGGAAGTAAGGGAGATGGGGCATGAAGTTATTTCTAGGAGTTGGACACATACCAAGTTTAGCTCAGTTCTGGGCATCTTTGAAATACCTATACGAACTTGTTCCTACATAGTAACTTGCATCTTTGAATGAGAATGTGCTTGCTTACAGCAACGTGCTATATGTTCTGAATGCCAGAATTGGGAATCTGTGTCAAAACTTTGTTAGGAATTATGTGATCCTTACTAGCTGGAAGTAAGGGAGATGGGGCATGAAGTTATTTCTAGGAGTTGGACACATACCAAGTTTAGCTCAGTTCTGGGCATCTTTGAAATACCTATACAAACTTGTTCCTACATAGTAACTTGCATCTTTGAATGAGAATGTGCTTGCTTACAGCAACGTGCTATATGTTCTGAATGCCCGAATTGGCAATCTGTGTCAAAACTTTGTTAGGAATTATGTGATCCTTACTAGCTGGAAGTAAGGGAGATGGGGCATGAAGTTATTTCTAGGAGTTGGACACATACCAAGTTTAGCTCAGTTCTGAGCATCTTTGAAATACCTATACAAACTTGTTGCTACATAGTAACTTGCATCATTAATGAGAATCTGCTTGCTTACAGCAACGTGCTATATGTTCTGAATGCCCGAATTGGGAATCTGTGTCAAAACTTTGTTAGGAATTATGTGATCCTTACTAGCTGGAAGTAAGGGAGATGGGGCATGAAGTTATTTCTAGGAGTTGGACACATACCAAGTTTAGCTCAGTTCTGGGCATCTTTGAAATACCTATACAAACTTGTTGCTACATAGTAACTTGCAACTTTGAATGAGAATGTGCTTGCTTACAGCAACGTGCTATATGTTCTGAATGCCCGAATTGGGAATCTGTGTCAAAACTTTGTTAGGAATTATGTGATCCTTACTAGCTGGAAGTAAGGGAGATGGGGCATGAAGTTATTTCTAGGAGTTGGACACATACCAAGTTTAGCTCAGTTCTGGGCATCTTTGAAATACCTATACCAACTTGTTCCTACATAGTAACTTGCAACTTTGATTGAGAATGTGCTTGCTTACAGCAACGTGCTATATGTTCTGAATGCCCGAATTGGGAATCTGTGTCAAAACATTGTTAGGAATTATGTGATCCTTACTAGCTGGAAGTAAGGGAGATGGGGCATGAAGTTATTTCTAGGAGTTGGACACATACCAAGTTTAGCTCAGTTCTGGGCATCTTTGAAATACCTATACAAACTTGTTCCTACATAGTAACTTGCATCTTTGAATGAGAATCTGCTTGCTTACAGCAACGTGCTATATGTTCTGAATGCCCGAATTGGGAATCTGTGTCAAAACTTTGTTAGGAAATATGTGATCCTTACTAGCTGGAAGTAAGGGAGATGGGGCATGAAGTTATTTCTAGGAGTTGGACACATACCAAGTTTAGCTCAGTTCTGGGCATCTTTGAAATACCTATACAAACTTGTTCCTACATAGTAACTTGCATCTTTGAATGAGAATCTGCTTGCTTACAGCAACGTGCTATATGTTCTGAATGCCCGAATTGGGAATCTGTGTGAAAACTTTGTTAGGAATTATGTGATCCTTACTAGCTGGCAGTAAGGGAGATGGGGCATGAAGTTATTTCTAGGAGTTGGACACATACCAAGTTTAGCTCAGTTCTGGGCATCTTTGAAATACCTATACAAACTTGTTCCTACATAGTAACTTGCAACTTTGAATGAGAATCTGCTTGCTTACAGCAACGTGGTATATGTTCTGAATGCTCGAATTGGGAATCTGTGTGAAAACTTTGTTAGGAATTATGTGATCCTTACTAGCTGGAAGTAAGGGAGATGGGGCATGAAATTATTTCTAGGAGTTGGACACATACCAAGTTTAGCTCAGTTCTGGGCATCTTTAAATACCTATACAAACTTGATCCTACATAGTAACTTGCAACTTTGAATGAGAATCTGCTTGCTTACAGCAACGTGCTATATGTTCTGAATGCCCGAATTGGGAATCTGTGTCAAAACTTTGTTAGGAATTATGTGATCCTTACTAGCTGGAAGTAAGGGAGATGGGGCATGAAGTTATTTCTAGGAGTTGGACACATACCAAGTTTAGCTCAGTTCTGGGCATCTTTGAAATACCTATACAAACTTGTTCCTACCTAGTAACTTGCATCTTTGAATGAGAATGTGCTTGCTTACAGCAACGTGCTATATGTTCTGAATGCCCGAATTGGGAATCTGTGTCAAAACTTTGTTAGGAATTATGTGATCCTTACTAGCTGGAAGTAAGGGAGATGGGGCATGAAGTTATTTCTAGGAGTTGGACACATACCAAGTTTAGCTCAGTTCTGGGCATCTTTGAAATACCTATACAAACTTGTTCCTACCTAGTAACTTGCATCTTTGAATGAGAATCTGCTTGCTTACAGCAACGTGCTATATGTTCTCAATGCCCGAATAGGGAATCTGTGTCAAAACTTTGTTAGGAATTATGTGATCCTTACTAGCTGGAAGTAAGGGAGATGGGGCATGAAGTTATTTCTAGGAGTTGGACACATACCAAGTTTAGCTCAGTTCTGGGCATCTTTGAAATACCTATACGAACTTGTTCCTACATAGTAACTTGCATCTTTGAATGAGAATGTGCTTGCTTACAGCAACGTGCTATATGTTCTGAATGCCCGAATTGGCAATCTGTGTCAAAACTTTGTTAGGAATTATGTGATCCTTACTAGCTGGAAGTAAGGGAGATGGGGCATGAAGTTATTTCTAGGAGTTGGACACATACCAAGTTTAGCTCAGTTCTGGGCATCTTTGAAATACCTATACAAACTTGTTGCTACATAGTAACTTGCATCATTAATGAGAATCTGCTTGCTTACAGCAACGTGCTATATGTTCTGAATGCCCGAATTGGGAATCTGTGTCAAAACTTTGTTAGGAATTATGTGATCCTTACTAGCTGGAAGTAAGGGAGATGGGGCATGAAGTTATTTCTAGGAGTTGGACACATACCAAGTTTAGCTCAGTTCTGGGCATCTTTGAAATACCTATACAAACTTGTTGCTACATAGTAACTTGCAACTTTGAATGAGAATGTGCTTGCTTACAGCAACGTGCTATATGTTCTGAATGCCCGAATTGGGAATCTGTGTCAAAACTTTGTTAGGAATTATGTGATCCTTACTAGCTGGAAGTAAGGGAGATGGGGCATGAAGTTATTTCTAGGAGTTGGACACATACCAAGTTTAGCTCAGTTCTGGGCATCTTTGAAATACCTATACAAACTTGTTCCTACATAGTAACTTGCAACTTTGATTGAGAATGTTCTTGCTTACAGCAACGTGCTATATGTTCTGAATGCCCGAATTGGGAATCTGTGTCAAAACTTTGTTAGGAATTATGTGTTCCTTACTAGCTGGAAGTAAGGGAGATGGGGCATGAAGTTATTTCTAGGAGTTGGACACATACCAAGTTTAGCTCAGTTCTGGGCATCTTTGAAATACCTATACAACCTTGTTCCTACATAGTAACTTGCATCTTTGAATGAGAATGTGCTTGCTTGCAGCAACGTGCTATATGTTCTGAATGCCCGAATAGGGAATCTGTGTCAAAACTTTGTTAGGAATTATGTGATCCTTACTAGCTCGAAGTAAGGGAGATGGGGCATGAAGTTATTTCTAGGAGTTGGACACATACAACGTTTAGCTCAGTTCTGGGCATCTTTGAAATACCTATACAAACTTGTTCCTACGTAGTAACTTGCATCTTTGAATGAGAATGTGCTTGCTTGCAGCAACGTGCTATATGTTCTGAATGCCCGAATAGGGAATCTGTGTCATAACTTTGTTAGGAATTATGTGATCCTTACTAGCTGGAAGTAAGGGA
Source organism: Diceros bicornis minor (assembly GCF_020826845.1). Classification (NCBI taxonomy): domain Eukaryota; kingdom Metazoa; phylum Chordata; class Mammalia; order Perissodactyla; family Rhinocerotidae; genus Diceros; species Diceros bicornis. The sequence continues at coordinate 79,185,372 of NC_080750.1, read as the reverse complement.
GATGGGGCATGAAGTTATTTCTAGGAGTTGGACACATACCAAGTTTAGCTCAGTTCTGGGCATCTTTGAAATACCTATACAAACTTGTTCCTACATAGTAACTTGCATCTTTGAATGAGAATGTGCTTGCTTACAGCAACGTGCTATATGTTCTGAATGCCCGAATTGGCAATCTGTGTAAAAACTTTGTTAGGAATTATGTGATCCTTACTAGCTGGAAGTAAGGGAGATGGGGCATGAAGTTATTTCTAGGAGTTGGACACATACCAAGTTTAGCTCAGTTCTGGGCATCTTTGAAATACCTATACAAACTTGTTGCTACATAGTAACTTGCAACTTTGAATGAGAATGTGCTTGCTTACAGCAACGTGCTATATGTTCTGAATGCCCGAATTGGGAATCTGTGTCAAAACTTTGTTAGGAATTATGTGATCCTTACTAGCTGGAAGTAAGGGAGATGGGGCATGAAGTTATTTCTAGGAGTTGGACACATACGAAGTTTAGCTCAGTTCTGGGCATCTTTGAAATACCTATACAAACTTGTTCCTACATAGTAACTTGCATCTTTGAATGAGAATGTGCTTGCTTACAGCAACGTGCTATATGTTCTGAATGCCCGAATTGGGAATCTGTGTCAAAACTTTGTTAGGAATTATGTGATCCTTACTAGTTGGAAGTAAGGGAGATGGGGCATGAAGTTATTTCTAGGAGTTGGACACATACCAAGTTTAGCTCAGTTCTGGGCATCTTTGAAATACCTATACAAACTTGTTCCTACATAGTAACTTGCAACTTTGAATGAAAATGTGCTTGCTTACAGCAACGTGCTATATGTTCTGAATGCCCGAATTGGGAATCTGTGTCAAAACTTTGTTAGGAATTATGTGATCCTTACTAGCTGGAAGTAAGGGAGATGGGGCATGAAGTTATTTCTAGGAGTTGGACACATACCAAGTTTAGCTCAGTTCTGGGCATCTTTGAAATACCTATACAAACTTGTTCCTACATAGTAACTTGCGACTTTGAATGAAAATGTGCTTGCTTACAGCAACGTGCTATATGTTCTGAATGCCCGAATTGGGAATCTGTGTCAAAACTTTGTTAGGAATTATGTGATCCTTACTAGCTGGAAGTAAGGGAGATGGGGCATGAAGTTATTTCTAGGAGTTGGACACATACCAAGTTTAGCTCAGTTCTGGGCATCTTTGAAATACCTATACGAACTTGTTCCTACATAGTAACTTGCAACTTTGAATGAGAATGTGCTTGCTTACAGCAACGTGCTACATGTTCTGAATGCCCGAATTGGGAATCTGTGTCAAAACTTTGTTAGGAATTATGTGATCCTCACTAGTTGGAAGTAAGGGAGATGGGGCATGAAGTTATTTCTAGGAGTTGGACACATACCAAGTTTAGCTCAGTTCTGGGCATCTTTGAAATACCTATACAAACTTGTTCCTACATAGTAACTTGCATCTTTGAATGAGAATGTGCTTGCTTACAGCAACGTGCTATATGTTCTGAATGCCCGAATTGGGAATCTGTGTCAAAACTTTGTTAGGAATTATGTGATCCTTACTAGCTGGAAGTAAGGGAGATGGGGCATGAAGTTATTTCTAGGAGTTTGACACATACCAAGTTTAGCTCAGTTCTGGGCATCTTTGAAATACCTATACAAACTTGTTGCTACATAGTAACTTGCATCATTAATGAGAATCTGCTTTCTTACAGCAACGTGCTATATGTTCTGAATGCCCGAATTGGGAATCTGTGTCAAAACTTTGTTAGGAATTATGTGATCCTTACTAGCTGGAAGTAAGGGAGATGGGGCATGAAGTTATTTCTAGGAGTTGGACATATAGCAAGTTTAGCTCAGTTCTGGGCATCTTTGAAATACCTATACAAACTTGTTCCTACATAGTAACTTTCAACTTTGAATGAGAAAGTGCTTGCTTACAGCAACGTGCTATATGTTCTGAATGCCCGAATTGGGAATCTGTGTCAAAATTTTGTTAGGAATTATGTGATCCTTACTAGCTGGAAGTAAGGGAGATGGGGCATGAAGTTATTTCTAGGAGTTGGACACATACCAAGTTTAGCTCAGTTCTGGGTATCTTTGAAATACCTATACAAACTTGTTCCTACATAGTAACTGGCAACTTTGAATGAGAATCTGCTTGCTTACAGCAACGTGCTATATGTTCTGAATGCCCGAATTGGTAATCTGTGTCAAAACTTTGTTAGGAATTATGTGATCCTTACTAGCTGGAAGTAAAGGAGAAGGGGCATGAAGTTATTTCTTGGAGTTGGACACATACCAAGTTTAGCTCAGTTCTGGGCATCTTTGAAATACCTATACAAACTTGTTGCTACATAGTAACTTGCATCATTAATGAGAATCTGCTTGCTTACAGCAACGTGCTATATGTTCTGAATGCCCGAATTGGGAATCTGTGTCAAAACTTTGTTAGGAATTATGTGATCCTTACTAGCTGGAAGTAAGGGAGATGGGGCATGAAGTTATTTCTAGGAGTTGGACACATACCAAGTTTAGCTCAGTTCTGGGCATCTTTGAAATACCTATACGAACTTGTTCCTACATAGTAACTTGCATCGTTGAATGAGAATGTGCTTGCTTACAGCAACGTGCTATATGTTCTGAATGCCCGAATTGGGAATCTGTGTCAAAACTTTGTTAGGAATTATGTGATCCTTACTAGCTGGAAGTAAGGGAGATGGGGCATGAAGTTATTTCTAGGAGTTGGACACATACCAAGTTTAGCTCAGTTCTGGGCATCTTTGAAATACCTATATGAACTTGTTCCTACATAGTAACTTGCATCTTTGAATGAGAATGTGCTTGCTTACAGCAACGTGCTATATGTTCTGAATGCCCGAATTGGGAATCTGTGTCAAAACTTTGTTAGGAATTATGTGATCCTTACTAGCTGGAAGTAAGGGAGATGGAGCATGAAGTTATTTCTAGGAGTTGGACACATACCAAGTTTAGCTCAGTTCTGGGCATCTTTGAAATACCTATACAAACTTGTTGCTACATAGTAACTTGCAACTTTGAATGAGAATGTGCTTGCTTACAGCAACGTGCTATATGTTCTGAATGCCCGAATTGGGAATCTGTGTCAAAACTTTGTTAGGAATTATGTGATCCTTACTAGCTGGAAGTAAGGGAGATGGGGCATGAAGTTATTTCTAGGAGTTGGACACATACGAAGTTTAGCTCAGTTCTGGGCATCTTTGAAATACCTATACAAACTTGTTCCTACATAGTAACTTGCATCTTTGAATGAGAATGTGCTTGCTTACAGCAACGTGCTATATGTTCTGAATGCCCGAATTGGGAATCTGTGTCAAAACTTTGTTAGGAATTATGTGATCCTTACTAGTTGGAAGTAAGGGAGATGGGGCATGAAGTTATTTCTAGGAGTTGGACACATACCAAGTTTAGCTCAGTTCTGGGCATCTTTGAAATACCTATACAAACTTGTTCCTACATAGTAACTTGCAACTTTGAATGAAAATGTGCTTGCTTACAGCAACGTGCTATATGTTCTGAATGCCCGAATTGGGAATCTGTGTCAAAACTTTGTTAGGAATTATGTGATCCTTACTAGCTGGAAGTAAGGGAGATGGGGCATGAAGTTATTTCTAGGAGTTGGACACATACCAAGTTTAGCTCAGTTCTGGGCATCTTTGAAATACCTATACAAACTTGTTCCTACATAGTAACTTGCGACTTTGAATGAAAATGTGCTTGCTTACAGCAACGTGCTATATGTTCTGAATGCCCGAATTGGGAATCTGTGTCAAAACTTTGTTAGGAATTATGTGATCCTTACTAGCTGGAAGTAAGGGAGATGGGGCATGAAGTTATTTCTAGGAGTTGGACACATACCAAGTTTAGCTCAGTTCTGGGCATCTTTGAAATACCTATACGAACTTGTTCCTACATAGTAACTTGCAACTTTGAATGAGAATGTGCTTGCTTACAGCAACGTGCTACATGTTCTGAATGCCCGAATTGGGAATCTGTGTCAAAACTTTGTTAGGAATTATGTGATCCTCACTAGTTGGAAGTAAGGGAGATGGGGCATGAAGTTATTTCTAGGAGTTGGACACATACCAAGTTTAGCTCAGTTCTGGGCATCTTTGAAATACCTATACAAACTTGTTCCTACATAGTAACTTGCATCTTTGAATGAGAATGTGCTTGCTTACAGCAACGTGCTATATGTTCTGAATGCCCGAATTGGGAATCTGTGTCAAAACTTTGTTAGGAATTATGTGATCCTTACTAGCTGGAAGTAAGGGAGATGGGGCATGAAGTTATTTCTAGGAGTTTGACACATACCAAGTTTAGCTCAGTTCTGGGCATCTTTGAAATACCTATACAAACTTGTTGCTACATAGTAACTTGCATCATTAATGAGAATCTGCTTTCTTACAGCAACGTGCTATATGTTCTGAATGCCCGAATTGGGAATCTGTGTCAAAACTTTGTTAGGAATTATGTGATCCTTACTAGCTGGAAGTAAGGGAGATGGGGCATGAAGTTATTTCTAGGAGTTGGACATATAGCAAGTTTAGCTCAGTTCTGGGCATCTTTGAAATACCTATACAAACTTGTTCCTACATAGTAACTTTCAACTTTGAATGAGAAAGTGCTTGCTTACAGCAACGTGCTATATGTTCTGAATGCCCGAATTGGGAATCTGTGTCAAAATTTTGTTAGGAATTATGTGATCCTTACTAGCTGGAAGTAAGGGAGATGGGGCATGAAGTTATTTCTAGGAGTTGGACACATACCAAGTTTAGCTCAGTTCTGGGTATCTTTGAAATACCTATACAAACTTGTTCCTACATAGTAACTGGCAACTTTGAATGAGAATCTGCTTGCTTACAGCAACGTGCTATATGTTCTGAATGCCCGAATTGGTAATCTGTGTCAAAACTTTGTTAGGAATTATGTGATCCTTACTAGCTGGAAGTAAAGGAGAAGGGGCATGAAGTTATTTCTTGGAGTTGGACACATACCAAGTTTAGCTCAGTTCTGGGCATCTTTGAAATACCTATACAAACTTGTTGCTACATAGTAACTTGCATCATTAATGAGAATCTGCTTGCTTACAGCAACGTGCTATATGTTCTGAATGCCCGAATTGGGAATCTGTGTCAAAACTTTGTTAGGAATTATGTGATCCTTACTAGCTGGAAGTAAGGGAGATGGGGCATGAAGTTATTTCTAGGAGTTGGACACATACCAAGTTTAGCTCAGTTCTGGGCATCTTTGAAATACCTATACGAACTTGTTCCTACATAGTAACTTGCATCGTTGAATGAGAATGTGCTTGCTTACAGCAACGTGCTATATGTTCTGAATGCCCGAATTGGGAATCTGTGTCAAAACTTTGTTAGGAATTATGTGATCCTTACTAGCTGGAAGTAAGGGAGATGGGGCATGAAGTTATTTCTAGGAGTTGGACACATACCAAGTTTAGCTCAGTTCTGGGCATCTTTGAAATACCTATATGAACTTGTTCCTACATAGTAACTTGCATCTTTGAATGAGAATGTGCTTGCTTACAGCAACGTGCTATATGTTCTGAATGCCCGAATTGGGAATCTGTGTCAAAACTTTGTTAGGAATTATGTGATCCTTACTAGCTGGAAGTAAGGGAGATGGAGCATGAAGTTATTTCTAGGAGTTGGACACATACCAAGTTTAGCTCAGTTCTGGGCATCTTTGAAATACCTATACGAACTTGTTCCTACATAGTAACTTGCATTTTTGAATGAGAATGTGCTTGCTTACAGCAACGTGCTATATGTTCTGATTGCCCGAATTGGCAATCTGTGTCAAAACTTTGTTAGGAATTATGTGATCCTTACTAGCTGGAAGTAAGGGAGATGGGGCATGAAGTTATTTCTAGGAGTTGGACACATACCAAGTTTAGCTCAGTTCTGGGCATCTTTGAAATACCTATACGAACTTGTTCCTACATAGTAACTTGCATTTTTGAATGAGAATGTGCTTGCTTACAGCAACGTGCTATATGTTCTGAATGCCCGAATTGGGAATCTGTGTCAAAACTTTGTTAGGAATTATGTGATCCTTACTAGCTGGAAGTAAGGGAGATGGGGCATGAAGTTATTTCTAGGAGTTGGACACATACCAAGTTTAGCTCAGTTCTGGGCATCTTTGAAATACCTATACGAACTTGTTCCTACATAGTAACTTGCATCTTTGAATGAGAATGTGCTTGCTTACAGCAACGTGCTATATGTTCTGAATGCCCGAATTGGCAATCTGTGTCAAAACTTTGTTAGGAATTATGTGATCCTTACTAGCTGGAAGTAAGGGAGATGGGGCATGAAGTTATTTCTAGGATTTGGACACATACCAAGTTTAGCTCAGTTCTGGGCATCTTTGAAATACCTATACGAACTTGTTGCTACATAGTAACTTGCATCATTAATGAGAATCTGCTTGCTTACAGCAACGTGCTATATGTTCTGAATGCCCGAATTGGGAATCTGTGTCAAAACTTTGTTAGGAAATATGTGATCCTTACTAGCTGGAAGTAAGGGAGATGGGGCATGAAGTTATTTCTAGGAGTTGGACACATACCAAGTTTAGCTCAGTTCTGGGCATCTTTGAAATACCTATACAAACTTGTTGCTACATAGTAACTTGCAACTTTGAATGAGAATGTGCTTGCTTACAGCAACGTGCTATATGTTCTGAATGCCCGAATTGGGAATCTGTGTCAAAACTTTGTTAGGAATTATGTGATCCTTACTAGCTGGAAGTAAGGGAGATGGGGCATGAAGTTATTTCTAGGAGTTGGACACATACCAAGTTTAGCTCAGTTCTGGGCATCTTTGAAATACCTATACAAACTTGTTCCTACATAGTAACTTGCATCTTTGAATGAGAATGTGCTTGCTTACAGCAACGTGCTATATGTTCTGAATGCCCGAATTGGGAATCTGTGTCAAAACTTTGTTAGGAATTATGTGATCCTTACTAGCTGGAAGTAAGGGAGATGGGGCATGAAGTTATTTCTAGGAGTTGGACACATACCAAGTTTAGCTCAGTTCTGGGCATCTTTGAAATACCTATACGAACTTGTTCCTACATAGTAACTTGCATCTTTGAATGAGAATGTGCTTGCTTACAGCAACGTGCTATATGTTCTGAATGCCCGAATTGGGAATCTGTGTCAAAACTTTGTTAGGAATTATGTGATCCTTACTAGGTGGAAGTAAGGGAGATGGGGCATGAAGTTATTTCTAGGAGTTGGACACATACCAAGTTTAGCTCAGTTCTGGGCATCTTTGAAATACCTATACAAACTTGTTCCTACATAGTAACTTGCATCTTTGAATGAGAATGTGCTTGCTTACAGCAACGTGCTATATGTTCTGAATGCCCGAATTGGGAATCTGTGTCAAAACTTTGTTAGGAATTATGTGATCCTTACTAGGTGGAAGTAAGGGAGATGGGGCATGAAGTTATTTCTAGGAGTTGGACACATACCAAGTTTAGCTCAGTTCTGGGCATCTTTGAAATACCTATACAAACTTGTTCCTACATAGTAACTTGCATCTTTGAATGAGAATCTGCTTGCTTACAGCAACGTGCTATATGTTCTGAATGCCCGAATTGGGAATCTGTGTCAAAACTGTTAGGAATTATGTGATCCTTACTAGCTGGAAGTAAGGGAGATGGGGCATGAAGTTATTTCTAGGAGTTGGACACATACCAAGTTTAGCTCAGTTCTGGGCATCTTTGAAATACCTATACAAACTTGTTCCTACATAGTAACTTGCAACTTTGAATGAAAATGTGCTTGCTTACAGCAACGTGCTATATGTTCTGAATGCCCGAATTGGGAATCTGTGTGAAAACATTGTTAGGAATTATGTGATCCTTACTAGCTGGAAGTAAGGGAGATGGGGCATGAAGTTATTTCTAGGAGTTGGACACATACCAAGTTTAGCTCAGTTCTGGGCATCTTTGAAATACCAATACAAACTTATTCCTACATAGTATCTTGCAACTTTGAATGAGAATGTGCTTGCTTACAGCAACGTGCTACATGTTCTGAATGCCCGAATTGGGAATCTGTGTCAAAACTTTGTTAGGAATTATGTGATCCTTGCTAGCTGGAAGTAAGGGAGATGGGGCATGAAGTTATTTCTAGGAGTTGGACACATACCAAGTTTAGCTCAGTTCTGGGCATCTTTGAAATACCTATACAAACTTGTTCCTACATAGTAACTTGCAACTTTGAATGAAAATGTGCTTGCTTACAGCAACGTGCTATATGTTCTGAATGCCCGAATTGGGAATCTGTGTCAAAACTTTGTTAGGAATTATGTGATCCTTGCTAGCTGGAAGTAAGGGAGATGGGGCATGAAGTTATTTCTAGGAGTTGGACACATACCAAGTTTAGCTCAGTTCTGGGCATCTTTGAAATACCTATACAAACTTGTTCCTACATAGTAACTTGCATCTTTGAATGAAAATGTGCTTGCTTACAGCAACGTGCTATATGTTCTGAATGCCCGAATTGGCAATCTGTGTCAAAACTTTGTTAGGAATTATGTGATCCTTACTAGCTGGAAGTAAGGGAGATGGGGCATGAAGTTATTTCTAGGAGTTGGACACATAGCAAGTTTAGCTCAGTTCTGGGCATCTTTGAAATACCTATACAAACTTGTTCCTACATAGTAACTTGCAACTTTGAATGAGAATGTGCTTGCTTACAGCAACGTGCTATATGTTCTGAATGCCCGAATTGGCAATCTGTGTCAAAACTTTGTTAGGAATTATGTGATCCTTACTAGCTGGAAGTAAGGGAGATGGGGCATGAAGTTATTTCTAGGAGTTGGACACATACCAAGTTTAGCTCAGTTCTGGGCATCTTTGAAATACCTATACAAACTTGTTGCTACATAGTAACTTGCAACTTTGAATGAAAATGTGCTTGCTTACAGCAACGTGCTATATGTTCTGAATGCCCGAATTGGGAATCTGTGTCAAAACTTTGTTAGGAATTATGTGATCCTTACTAGCTGGAAGTGAGGGAGATGGGGCATGAAGTTATTTCTAGGAGTTGGACACATAGCAAGTTTAGCTCAGTTCTGGGCATCTTTGAAATACCTATACAAACTTGTTCCTACATAGTAACTTGCATCTTTGAATGAGAATGTGCTTGCTTACAGCAACGTGCTATATGTTCTGAATGCCCGAATTGGGAATCTGTGTCAAAACTTTGTTAGGAATTATGTGATCCTTACTAGCTGGAAGTAAGGGAGATGGAGCATGAAGTTATTTCTAGGAGTTGGACACATAGCAAGTTTAGCTCAGTTCTGGGCATCTTTGAAATACCTATACAAACTTGTTCCTACATAGTAACATGCATCTTTGAATGGGAATCTGCTTGCTTACAGCAACGTGCTATATGTTCTGAATGCCCGAATTGGGAATCTGTGTCAAAACTTTGTTAGGAATTATGTGATCCTTACTAGCTGGAAGTAAGGGAGATGGGGCATGAAGTTATTTCTAGGAGTTGGACACATAGCAAGTTTAGCTCAGTTCTGGGCATCTTTGAAATACCTATACAAACTTGTTCCTACATAGTAACTTGCATCTTTGAATGGGAATCTGCTTGCTTACAGCAACGTGCTATATGTTCTGAATGCCCGAATTGGGAATCTGTGTCAAAACTTTGTTAGGAATTATGTGATCCTTACTAGCTGGAAGTAAGGGAGATGGGGCATGAAGTTATTTCTAGGAGTTGGACACATACCAAGTTTAGCTCAGTTCTGGGCATCTTTGAAATACCGATACAAACTTGTTCCTACATAGTAACTTGCAACTTTGAATGAGAATGTGCTTGCTTACAGCAACGTGCTATATGTTCTAAATGCCCGAATTGGCAATCTGTGTCAAATCTTTGTTAGGATTTATGTGATCCTTACTAGCTGGAAGTAAGGGAGATGGGGCATGAAGTTACTTCTAGGAGTTGGACACATACCAAGTTTAGCTCAGTTCTGGGCATCTTTGAAATACCTATACAAACTTATTCCTACATAGTAACTTGCAACTTTGAATGAAAATGTGCTTGCTTACAGCAACGTGCTATATGTTCTGAATGCCCGAATTGGGAATCTGTGTCAAAACATTGTTAGGAATTATGTGATCCTTACTAGCTGGAAGTAAGGGAGATGGGGCATGAAGTTATTTCTAGGAGTTGGACACATACCAAGTTTAGCTCAGTTCTGGGCATCTTTGAAATACCTATACAAACTTGTTCCTACCTAGTAACTTGCATCTTTGAATGAGAATCTGCTTGCTTACAGCAACGTGCTATATGTTCTGAATGCCCGAATTGGGAATCTGTGTCAAAACTTTGTTAGCAATTATGTGATCCTTACTAGCTGGAAGTAAGGGAGATGGGGCATGAAGTTATTTCTAGGAGTTGGACACATACCAAGTTTAGCTCAGTTCTGGGCATCTTTGAAATACCTATACAAACTTGTTCCTACATAGTAACTTGCATCTTTGAATGAGAATGTGCTTGCTTACAGCAACGTGCTATATGTTCTGAATGCCCGAATTGGGAATCTGTGTCAAAACTTTGTTAGGAATTATGTGATCCTTACTAGCTGGAAGTAAGGGAGATGGGGCATGAAGTTACTTCTAGGAGTTGGACACATACCAAGTTTAGCTCAGTTCTGGGCATCTTTGAAATACCTATACAAACTTGTTCCTACATAGTAACTTGCATCTTTGAATGAGAATGTGCTTGCTTACAGCAACGTGCTATATGTTCTGAATGCCCGAATTGGCAATCTGTGTCAAAACTTTGTTAGGAATTATGTGATCCTTACTAGCTGGAAGTAAGGGAGATGGGGCATGAAGTTATTTCTAGGAGTTGGACACATACCAAGTTTAGCTCAGTTCTGGGCATCTTTGAAATACCTATACAAACTTGTTGCTACATAGTAACTTGCATCATTAATGAGAATCTGCTTGCTTACAGCAACGTGCTATATGTTCTGAATGCCCGAATTGGGAATCTGTGTCAAAACTTTGTTAGGAATTATGTGATCCTTACTAGCTGGAAGTAAGGGAGATGGGGCATGAAGTTATTTCTAGGAGTTGGACACATACCAAGTTTAGCTCAGTTCTGGGCATCTTTGAAATACCTATACGAACTTGTTCCTACATAGTAACTTGCATCTTTGAATGAGAATGTGCTTGCTTACAGCAACGTGCTATATGTTCTGAATGCCCGAATTGGGAATCTGTGTCAAAACTTTGTTAGGAATTATGTGATCCTTACTAGCTGGAAGTAAGGGAGATGGGGCATGAAGTTACTTCTAGGAGTTGGACACATACCAAGTTTAGCTCAGTTCTGGGCATCTTTGAAATACCTATACGAACTTGTTCCTACATAGTAACTTGCATCTTTGAATGAGAATGTGCTTGCTTACAGCAACGTGCTATATGTTCTGAATGCCCGAATTGGGAATCTGTGTCAAAACTTTGTTAGGAATTATGTGATCCTTACTAGCTGGAAGTAAGGGAGATGGAGCATGAAGTTACTTCTAGGAGTTGGACACATACCAAGTTTAGCTCAGTTCTGGGCATCTTTGAAATACCTATACGAACTTGTTCCTACATAGTAACTTGCATTTTTGAATGAGAATGTGCTTGCTTACAGCAACGTGCTATATGTTCTGATTGCCCGAATTGGCAATCTGTGTCAAAACTTTGTTAGGAATTATGTGATCCTTACTAGCTGGAAGTAAGGGAGATGGGGCATGAAGTTATTTCTAGGAGTTGGACACATACCAAGTTTAGCTCAGTTCTGGGCATCTTTGAAATACCTACACGAACTTGTTCCTACATAGTAACTTGCACCTTTGAATGAGAATGTGCTTGCTTACAGCAACGTGCTATATGTTTTGAATGCCCGAATTGGGAATCTGTGTCAAAACTTTGTTAGGAATTATGTGATCCTTACTAGCTGGAAGTAAGGGAGATGGGGCATGAAGTTATTTCTAGGAGTTGGACACATACCAAGTTTAGCTCAGTTCTGGGCATCTTTGAAATACCTATACGAACTTGTTCCTACATAGTAACTTGCATCTTTGAATGAGAATGTGCTTGCTTACAGCAACGTGCTATATGTTCTGAATGCCCGAATTGGCAATCTGTGTCAAAACTTTGTTAGGAATTATGTGATCCTTACTAGCTGGAAGTAAGGGAGATGGGGCATGAAGTTATTTCTAGGATTTGGACACATACCAAGTTTAGCTCAGTTCTGGGCATCTTTGAAATACCTATACGAACTTGTTGCTACATAGTAACTTGCATCATTAATGAGAATCTGCTTGCTTACAGCAACGTGCTATATGTTCTGAATGCCCGAATTGGGAATCTGTGTCAAAACTTTGTTAGGAAATATGTGATCCTTACTAGCTGGAAGTAAGGGAGATGGGGCATGAAGTTATTTCTAGGAGTTGGACACATACCAAGTTTAGCTCAGTTCTGGGCATCTTTGAAATACCTATACAAACTTGTTGCTACATAGTAACTTGCATCTTTGAATGAGAATCTGCTTGCTTACAGCAACGTGCTATATGTTCTGAATGCCCGAATTGGGAATCTGTGTCAAAACTTTGTTAGGAATTATGTGATCCTTACTAGCTGGAAGTAAGGGAGATGGGGCATGAAGTTATTTCTAGGAGTTGGACACATACCAAGTTTAGCTCAGTTCTGGGCATCTTTGAAATACCTATACGAACTTGTTCCTACATAGTAACTTGCATCATTAATGAGAATGTGCTTGCTTACAGCAACGTGCTATATGTTCTGAATGCCCGAATTGGGAATCTGTGTCAAAACTTTGTTAGGAATTATGTGATCCTTACTAGCTGGAAGTAAGGGAGATGGAGCCTGAAGTTATTTCTAGGAGTTGGACACATACCAAGTTTAGCTCAGTTCTGGGCATCTTTGAAATACCTATACAAACTTGTTCCTACATAGTAACTTGCATCTTTGAATGAGAATGTGCTTGCTTACAGCAACGTGCTATATGTTCTGAATGCCCGAATTGGGAATCTGTGTCAAAACTTTGTTAGGAATTATGTGATCCTTACTAGCTGGAAGTAAGGGAGATGGGGCATGAAGTTATTTCTAGGAGTTGGACACATACCAAGTTTAGCTCAATTCTGGGCATCTTTGAAATACCTATACAAACTTGTTCCTACATAGTAACTTGCATCTTTGAATGAGAATCTGCTTGCTTACAGCAACGTGCTATATGTTCTGAATGCCCGAATTGGGAATCTGTGTCAAAACTTTGTTAGGAATTATGTGATCCTTACTAGCTGGAAGTAAGGGAGATGGGGCATGAAGTTATTTCTAGGAGTTGGACACATACCAAGTTTAGCTCAGTTCTGGGCATCTTTGAAATACCTATACGAACTTGTTCCTACATAGTAACTTGCATCTTTGAATGAGAATGTGCTTGCTTACAGCAACGTGCTATATGTTCTGAATGCCCGAATTGGGAATCTGTGTCAAAATTTTGTTAGGAATTTTGTGATCCTTAACAGCTGGAAGTAAGGGAGATGGGGCATGAAGTTATTTCTAGGAGTTGGACACATACCAAGTTTAGCTCAGTTCTGGGCATCTTTGAAATACCTATACGAACTTGTTCCTACATAGTAACTTGCATCTTTGAATGAGAATGTGCTTGCTTACAGCAACGTGCTATATGATCTGAATGCCCGAATTGGGAATCTGTGTCAAAACTTTGTTAGGAATTATGTGATCCTTAGTAGCTGGAAGTAAGGGAGATGGGGCATGAAGTTATTTCTAGGAGTTGGACACATAGCAAGTTTAGCTCAGTTCTGGGCATCTTTGAAATACCTATACAAACTTGTTCCTACCTAGTAACTTGCATCTTTGAATGAGAATCTGCTTGCTTACAGCAACGTGCTATATGTTCTGAATGCCCGAATAGGGAATCTGTGTCAAAACTTTGTTAGGAATTATGTGATCCTTACTAGCTGGAAGTAAGGGAGATGGGGCATGAAGTTATTTCTAGGAGTTGGACACATACCAAGTTTAGCTCAGTTCTGGGCATCTTTGAAATACCTATACAAACTTGTTCCTACATAGTAACTTGCATCTTTGAATGAAAATGTGCTTGCTTACAGCAACGTGCTATATGTTCTGAATGCCCGAATTGGGAATCTGTGTCAAAACTTTGTTAGGAATTATGTGATCCTTACTAGCTGAAAGTAAGGGAGATGGGGCATGAAGTTATTTCTAGGAGTTGGACACATACCAAGTTTAGCTCAGTTCTGGGCATCTTTGAAATACCTATACAAACTTGTTCCTACATAGTAACTTGCAACTTTGAATGAGAATGTGCTTGCTTACAGCAACGTGCTATATGTTCTGATTGCCCGAATTGGCAATCTGTGTCAAAACTTTGTTAGGAATTAGGTGATCCTTACTAGCTGGAAGTAAGGGAGATGGGGCATGAAGATATTTCTAGGAGTTGGACACATACCAAGTTTAGCTCAGTTCTGGGCATCTTTGAAATACCTACACGAACTTGTTCCTACATAGTAACTTGCATCTTTGAATGAGAATGTGCTTGCTTACAGCAACGTGCTATATGTTCTGAATGCCCGAATTGGCAATCTGTGTCAAAACTTTGTTAGGAATTATGTGATTCTTACTAGCTGGAAGTAAGGGAGATGGGGCATGAAGTTATTTCTAGGAGTTGGACACATACCAAGTTTAGCTCAGTTCTGGGCATCTTTGAAATACCTATACGAACTTGTTCCTACATAGTAACTTGCATCTTTGAATGAGAATGTGCTTGCTTACAGCAACGTGCTATATGTTCTGAATGCCCGAATTGGCAATCTGTGTCAAAACTTTGTTAGGAATTATGTGATTCTTACTAGCTGGAAGTAAGGGAGATGGGGCATGAAGTTATTTCTAGGATTTGGACACATACCACGTTTAGCTCAGTTCTGGGCATCTTTGAAATACCTATACGAACTTGTTGCTACATAGTAACTTGCATCATTAATGAGAATCTGCTTGCTTACAGCAACGTGCTATATGTTCTGAATGCCCGAATTGGGAATCTGTGTCAAAACTTTGTTAGGAAATATGTGATCCTTACTAGCTGGAAGTAAGGGAGATGGGGCATGAAGTTATTTCTAGGAGTTGGACACATACCAAGTTTAGCTCAGTTCTGGGCATCTTTGAAATACCTATACAAACTTGTTGCTACATAGTAACTTGCAACTTTGAATGAGAATGTGCTTGCTTACAGCAACGTGCTATATGTTCTGAATGCCCGAATTGGCAATCTGTGTCAAAACTTTGTTAGGAATTATGTGATCCTTACTAGCTGGAAGTAAGGGAGATGGGGCATGAAGTTATTTCTAGGATTTGGACACATGCCAAGTTTAGCTCAGTTCTGGGCATCTTTGAAATACCTATACGAACTTGTTGCTACATAGTAACTTGCATCATTAATGAGAATCTGCTTGCTTACAGCAACGTGCTATATGTTCTGAATGCCCGAATTGGGAATCTGTGTCAAAACTTTGTTAGGAAATATGTGATCCTTACTAGCTGGAAGTAAGGGAGATGGGGCATGAAGTTATTTCTAGGAGTTGGACACATACCAAGTTTAGCTCAGTTCTGGGCATCTTTGAAATACCTATACAAACTTGTTGCTACATAGTAACTTGCAACTTTGAATGAGAATGTGCTTGCTTACAGCAACGTGCTATATGTTCTGAATGCCCGAATTGGGAATCTGTGTCAAAACTTTGTTAGGAATTATGTGATCCTTACTAGCTGGAAGTAAGGGAGATGGGGCATGAAGTTATTTCTAGGAGTTGGACACATACCAAGTTTAGCTCAGTTCTGGGCATCTTTGAAATACCTATACAAACTTGTTCCTACATAGTAACTTGCATCTTTGAATGAGAATGTGCTTGCTTGCAGCAACGTGCTATATGTTCTGTATGCCCGAATAGGGAATCTGTGTCAAAACTTTGTTAGGAATTATGTGATCCTTACTAGCTGGAAGGAAGGGAGATGGGGCATGAAGTTATTTCTTGGAGTTGGAGACAGACCAAGTTTAGCTCAGTTCTGGGCATCTTTGAAATACCTATACAAACTTGTTCCTACATAGTAACTTGCATCTTTGAATGAGAATGTGCTTGCTTACAGCAACGTGCTATATGTTCTGAATGCCCGAATTGGGAATCTGTGTCAAAACTTTGTTAGGAATTATGTGATCCTTACTAGCTGGAAGGAAGGGAGATGGGGCATGAAGTTATTTCTAGGAGTTGGACACATACCAAGTTTAGCTCAGTTCTGGGCATCTTTGAAATACCTATACAAACTTGTTCCTACATAGTAACTTGCATCTTTGAATGAGAATGTGCTTGCTTACAGCAACGTGCTATATGTTCTGAATGCCCGAATTGGGAATCTGTGTCAAAACTTTGTTAGGAATTATGTGATCCTTACTAGCTGGAAGTAAGGGAGATGGGGCATGAAGTTATTTCTAGGAGTTGGACACATAGCAAGTTTAGCTCAGTTCTGGGCATCTTTGAAATACCTATACAAACTTGTTCCTACCTAGTAACTTGCATCTTTGAATGAGAATCTGCTTGCTTACAGCAACGTGCTATATGTTCTGAATGCCCGAATAGGGAATCTGTGTCAAAACTTTGTTAGGAATTATGTGATCCTTACTAGCTGGAAGTAAGGGAGATGGGGCATGAAGTTATTTCTAGGAGTTGGACACATACCAAGTTTAGCTCAGTTCTGGGCATCTTTGAAATACCTATACAAACTTGTTCCTACATAGTAACTTGCATCTTTGAATGAAAATGTGCTTGCTTACAGCAACGTGCTATATGTTCTGAATGCCCGAATTGGGAATCTGTGTCAAAACTTTGTTAGGAATTATGTGATCCTTACTAGCTGAAAGTAAGGGAGATGGGGCATGAAGTTATTTCTAGGAGTTGGACACATACCAAGTTTAGCTCAGTTCTGGGCATCTTTGAAATACCTATACAAACTTGTTCCTACATAGTAACTTGCAACTTTGAATGAGAATGTGCTTGCTTACAGCAACGTGCTATATGTTCTGATTGCCCGAATTGGCAATCTGTGTCAAAACTTTGTTAGGAATTAGGTGATCCTTACTAGCTGGAAGTAAGGGAGATGGGGCATGAAGATATTTCTAGGAGTTGGACACATACCAAGTTTAGCTCAGTTCTGGGCATCTTTGAAATACCTACACGAACTTGTTCCTACATAGTAACTTGCATCTTTGAATGAGAATGTGCTTGCTTACAGCAACGTGCTATATGTTCTGAATGTCCGAATTGGGAATCTGTGTCAAAACTTTGTTAGGAATTATGTGATCCTTACTAGCTGGAAGTAAGGGAGATGGGGCATGAAGTTATTTCTAGGAGTTGGACACATACCAAGTTTAGCTCAGTTCTGGGCATCTTTGAAATACCTATACGAACTTGTTCCTACATAGTAACTTGCATCTTTGAATGAGAATGTGCTTGCTTACAGCAACGTGCTATATGTTCTGAATGCCCGAATTGGCAATCTGTGTCAAAACTTTGTTAGGAATTATGTGATTCTTACTAGCTGGAAGTAAGGGAGATGGGGCATGAAGTTATTTCTAGGATTTGGACACATACCACGTTTAGCTCAGTTCTGGGCATCTTTGAAATACCTATACGAACTTGTTGCTACATAGTAACTTGCATCATTAATGAGAATCTGCTTGCTTACAGCAACGTGCTATATGTTCTGAATGCCCGAATTGGGAATCTGTGTCAAAACTTTGTTAGGAAATATGTGATCCTTACTAGCTGGAAGTAAGGGAGATGGGGCATGAAGTTATTTCTAGGAGTTGGACACATACCAAGTTTAGCTCAGTTCTGGGCATCTTTGAAATACCTATACAAACTTGTTGCTACATAGTAACTTGCAACTTTGGATGAGAATGTGCTTGCTTACAGCAACGTGCTATATGTTCTGAATGCCCGAATTGGGAATCTGTGTCAAAACTTTGTTAGGAATTATGTGATCCTTACTAGCTGGAAGGAAGGGAGATGGGGCATGAAGTTATTTCTAGGAGTTGGACACATACCAAGTTTAGCTCAGTTCTGGGCATCTTTGAAATACCTATACGAACTTGTTCCTACATAGTAACTTGCATCTTTGAATGAGAATGTGCTTGCTTACAGCAACGTGCTATATGTTCTGAATGCCCGAATTGGGAATCTGTGTCAAAACTTTGTTAGGAATTATGTGATCCTTACTAGCTGGAAGTAAGGGAGATGGAGCATGAAGTTATTTCTAGGAGTTGGACACATACCAAGTTTAGCTCAGTTCTGGGCATCTTTGAAATACCTATACGAACTTGTTCCTACATAGTAACTTGCATCTTTGAATGAGAATGTGCTTGCTTACAGCAACGTGCTATATGTTCTGATTGCCCGAATTGGCAATCTGTGTCAAAACTTTGTTAGGAATTATGTGATCCTTACTAGCTGGAAGTAAGGGAGATGGGGCATGAAGTTATTTCTAGGAGTTGGACACATACCAAGTTTAGCTCAGTTCTGGGCATCTTTGAAATACCTATACAAACTTGTTCCTACATAGTAACTTGCATCTTTGAATGAGAATGTGCTTGCTTGCAGCAACGTGCTATATGTTCTGTATGCCCGAATAGGGAATCTGTGTCAAAACTTTGTTAGGAATTATGTGATCCTTACTAGCTGGAAGGAAGGGAGATGGGGCATGAAGTTATTTCTTGGAGTTGGAGACAGACCAAGTTTAGCTCAGTTCTGGGCATCTTTGAAATACCTATACAAACTTGTTCCTACATAGTAACTTGCATCTTTGAATGAGAATGTGCTTGCTTACAGCAACGTGCTATATGTTCTGAATGCCCGAATTGGGAATCTGTGTCAAAACTTTGTTAGGAATTATGTGATCCTTACTAGCTGGAAGGAAGGGAGATGGGGCATGAAGTTATTTCTAGGAGTTGGACACATACCAAGTTTAGCTCAGTTCTGGGCATCTTTGAAATACCTATACAAACTTGTTCCTACATAGTAACTTGCATCTTTGAATGAGAATGTGCTTGCTTACAGCAACGTGCTATATGATCTGAATGCCCGAATTGGGAATCTGTGTCAAAACTTTGTTAGGAATTATGTGATCCTTACTAGCTGGAAGTAAGGGAGATGGGGCATGAAGTTATTTCTAGGAGTTGGACACATAGCAAGTTTAGCTCAGTTCTGGGCATCTTTGAAATACCTATACAAACTTGTTCCTACCTAGTAACTTGCATCTTTGAATGAGAATCTGCTTGCTTACAGCAACGTGCTATATGTTCTGAATGCCCGAATAGGGAATCTGTGTCAAAACTTTGTTAGGAATTATGTGATCCTTACTAGCTGGAAGGAAGGGAGATGGGGCATGAAGTTATTTCTTGGAGTTGGAGACAGACCAAGTTTAGCTCAGTTCTGGGCATCTTTGAAATACCTATACAAACTTGTTCCTACATAGTAACTTGCATCTTTGAATGAGAATGTGCTTGCTTACAGCAACGTGCTATATGTTCTGAATGCCCGAATTGGGAATCTGTGTCAAAACTTTGTTAGGAATTATGTGATCCTTACTAGCTGGAAGGAAGGGAGATGGGGCATGAAGTTATTTCTAGGAGTTGGACACATACCAAGTTTAGCTCAGTTCTGGGCATCTTTGAAATACCTATACAAACTTGTTCCTACATAGTAACTTGCATCTTTGAATGAGAATGTGCTTGCTTACAGCAACGTGCTATATGTTCTGAATGCCCGAATTGGGAATCTGTGTCAAAACTTTGTTAGGAATTATGTGATCCTTACTAGCTGGAAGTAAGGGAGATGGGGCATGAAGTTATTTCTAGGAGTTGGACACATAGCAAGTTTAGCTCAGTTCTGGGCATCTTTGAAATACCTATACAAACTTGTTCCTACCTAGTAACTTGCATCTTTGAATGAGAATCTGCTTGCTTACAGCAACGTGCTATATGTTCTGAATGCCCGAATAGGGAATCTGTGTCAAAACTTTGTTAGGAATTATGTGATCCTTACTAGCTGGAAGTAAGGGAGATGGGGCATGAAGTTATTTCTAGGAGTTGGACACATACCAAGTTTAGCTCAGTTCTGGGCATCTTTGAAATACCTATACAAACTTGTTCCTACATAGTAACTTGCATCTTTGAATGAAAATGTGCTTGCTTACAGCAACGTGCTATATGTTCTGAATGCCCGAATTGGGAATCTGTGTCAAAACTTTGTTAGGAATTATGTGATCCTTACTAGCTGAAAGTAAGGGAGATGGGGCATGAAGTTATTTCTAGGAGTTGGACACATACCAAGTTTAGCTCAGTTCTGGGCATCTTTGAAATACCTATACAAACTTGTTCCTACATAGTAACTTGCAACTTTGAATGAGAATGTGCTTGCTTACAGCAACGTGCTATATGTTCTGATTGCCCGAATTGGCAATCTGTGTCAAAACTTTGTTAGGAATTAGGTGATCCTTACTAGCTGGAAGTAAGGGAGATGGGGCATGAAGATATTTCTAGGAGTTGGACACATACCAAGTTTAGCTCAGTTCTGGGCATCTTTGAAATACCTACACGAACTTGTTCCTACATAGTAACTTGCATCTTTGAATGAGAATGTGCTTGCTTACAGCAACGTGCTATATGTTCTGAATGTCCGAATTGGGAATCTGTGTCAAAACTTTGTTAGGAATTATGTGATCCTTACTAGCTGGAAGTAAGGGAGATGGGGCATGAAGTTATTTCTAGGAGTTGGACACATACCAAGTTTAGCTCAGTTCTGGGCATCTTTGAAATACCTATACGAACTTGTTCCTACATAGTAACTTGCATCTTTGAATGAGAATGTGCTTGCTTACAGCAACGTGCTATATGTTCTGAATGCCCGAATTGGCAATCTGTGTCAAAACTTTGTTAGGAATTATGTGATTCTTACTAGCTGGAAGTAAGGGAGATGGGGCATGAAGTTATTTCTAGGATTTGGACACATACCACGTTTAGCTCAGTTCTGGGCATCTTTGAAATACCTATACGAACTTGTTGCTACATAGTAACTTGCATCATTAATGAGAATCTGCTTGCTTACAGCAACGTGCTATATGTTCTGAATGCCCGAATTGGGAATCTGTGTCAAAACTTTGTTAGGAAATATGTGATCCTTACTAGCTGGAAGTAAGGGAGATGGGGCATGAAGTTATTTCTAGGAGTTGGACACATACCAAGTTTAGCTCAGTTCTGGGCATCTTTGAAATACCTATACAAACTTGTTGCTACATAGTAACTTGCAACTTTGGATGAGAATGTGCTTGCTTACAGCAACGTGCTATATGTTCTGAATGCCCGAATTGGGAATCTGTGTCAAAACTTTGTTAGGAATTATGTGATCCTTACTAGCTGGAAGGAAGGGAGATGGGGCATGAAGTTATTTCTAGGAGTTGGACACATACCAAGTTTAGCTCAGTTCTGGGCATCTTTGAAATACCTATACAAACTTGTTCCTACATAGTAACTTGCATCTTTGAATGAGAATGTGCTTGCTTGCAGCAACGTGCTATATGTTCTGAATGCCCGAATAGGGAATCTGTGTCAAAACTTTGTTAGGAATTATGTGATCCTTACTAGCTGGAAGTAAGGGAGATGGGCCATGAAGTTATTTCTAGGAGTTGGACACATACCAAGTTTAGCTCAGTTCTGGGCATCTTTGAAATACCTATACAAACTTGTTCCTACATAGTAACTTGCATCTTTGAATGAGAATGTGCTTGCTTGCAGCAACGTGCTATATGTTCTGTATGCCCGAATAGGGAATCTGTGTCAAAACTTTGTTAGGAATTATGTGATCCTTACTAGCTGGAAGGAAGGGAGATGGGGCATGAAGTTATTTCTTGGAGTTGGAGACAGACCAAGTTTAGCTCAGTTCTGGGCATCTTTGAAATACCTATACAAACTTGTTCCTACATAGTAACTTGCATCTTTGAATGAGAATGTGCTTGCTTACAGCAACGTGCTATATGTTCTGAATGCCCGAATTGGCAATCTGTGTCAAAACTTTGTTAGGAATTATGTGATCCTTACTAGCTGGAAGTAAGGGAGATGGGGCATGAAGTTATTTCTAGGAGTTGGACACATACCAAGTTTAGCTCAGTTCTGGGCATCTTTCAAATACCTATACAAACTTGTTCCTACATAGTAACTTGCATCTTTGAATGAGAATCTGCTTGCTTACAGCAACGTGCTATATGTTCTGAATGCCCGAATTGGGAATCTGTGTCAAAACTTTGTTAGGAATTATGTGATCCTTACTAGCTGGAAGGAAGGGAGATGGGGCATGAAGTTATTTCTAGGAGTTGGACACATACCAAGTTTAGCTCAGTTCTGGGCATCTTTGAAATACCTATACAAACTTGTTCCTACATAGTAACTTGCATCTTTGAATGAGAATGTGCTTGCTTACAGCAACGTGCTATATGTTCTGAATGCCCGAATTGGGAATCTGTGTCAAAACTTTGTTAGGAATTATGTGATTCTTACTAGCTGGAAGTAAGGGAGATGGGGCATGAAGTTATTTCTAGGTTGGACACATAGCAAGTTTAGCTCAGTTCTGGGCATCTTTGAAATACCTGTACAAACTTGTTCCTACCTAGTAACTTGCATCTTTGAATGAGAATCTGCTTGCTTACAGCAACGTGCTATATGTTCTGAATGCCCGAATAGGGAATCTGTGTCAAAACTTTGTTAGGAATTATGTGATCCTTACTAGCTGGAAGTAAGGGAGATGGGGCATGAAGTTATTTCTAGGAGTTGGACACATACCAAGTTTAGCTCAGTTCTGGGCATCTTTGAAATACCTATACAAACTTGTTCCTACATAGTAACTTGCATCTTTGAATGAAAATGTGCTTGCTTGCAGCAACGTGCTATATGTTCTGAATGCCCGAATTGGGAATCTGTGTCAAAACTTTGTTAGGAATTATGTGATCCTTACTAGCTGGAAGTAAGGGAGATGGGGCATGAAGTTATTTCTAGGAGTTGGACACATACCAAGTTTAGCTCAGTTCTGGGCATCTTTGAAATACCTATACAAACTTGTTCCTACATAGTAACTTGCATCTTTGAATGAGAATCTGCTTGCTTACAGCAACGTGCTATATGTTCTGAATGCCCGAATTGGGAATCTGTGTCAAATCTTTGTTAGGAATTATGTGATCCTTACTAGCTGGAAGTAAGGGAGATGGGGCATGAAGTTATTTCTAGGAGTTGGACACATACCAAGTTTAGCTCAGTTCTGGGCATCTTTGAAATACCTATACAAACTTGTTCCTACATAGTAACTTGCATCTTTGAATGAGAATGTGCTTGCTTACAGCAACGTGCTATATGTTCTGAATGCCCGAATAGGGAATCTGTGTCAAAACTTTGTTAGGAATTATGTGATCCTTACTAGCTGGAAGTAAGGGAGATGGGGCATGAAGTTATTTCTAGGAGTTGGACACATACCAAGTTTAGCTCAGTTCTGGGCATCTTTGAAATACCTATACAAACTTGTTTCTACATAGTAACTTGCATCTTTGAATGATAATGTGCTTGCTTACAGCAACGTGCTATATGTTCTGAATGCCCGAATTGGGAATCTGTGTCAAAACTTTGTTAGGAATTATGTGATCCTTACTAGCTGGAAGTAAGGGAGATGGGGCATGAAGTTATTTCTAGGAGTTGGACACATACCAAGTTTAGCTCAGTTCTGGGCATCTTTGAAATACCTATACAAACTTGTTCCTACATAGTAACTTGCAACTTTGAATGAAAATGTGCTTGCTTACAGCACCGTGCTATATGTTCTGAATGCCCGAATAGGGAATCTGTGTCAAAACTTTGTTAGGAATTATGTGATCCTTACTAGCTGGAAGTAAGGGAGATGGGGCATGAAGTTATTTCTAGGAGTTGGACACATACCAAGTTTAGCTCAGTTCTGGGCATCTTTGAAATACCTATACAAACTTGTTCCTACATAGTAACTTGCATCTTTGAATGAGAATGTGCTTGCTTACAGCAACGTGCTATATGTTCTGAATGCCCGAATTGGGAATCTGTGTCAAAACTTTGTTAGGAATTATGTGATCCTTACTAGCTGGAAGTAAGGGAGATGGGGCATGAAGTTATTTCTAGGAGTTGGACACATAGCAAGTTTAGCTCAGTTCTGGGCATCTTTGAAATACCTATACAAACTTGCTCCTACATAGTAACTTGCATCTTTGAATGGGAATCTGCTTGCTTACAGCAACGTGCTATATGTTCTGAATGCCCGAATAGGGAATCTGTGTCAAAACTTTGTTAGGAATTATGTGATCCTTACTAGCTGGAAGTAAGGGAGATGGGGCATGAAGTTATTTCTAGGAGTTGGACACATACCAAGTTTAGCTCAGTTCTGGGCATCTTTGAAATACCTATACAAACTTGTTCCTACATAGTAACTTGCAACTTTGAATGAGAATGTGCTTGCTTACAGCAACGTGCTATATGTTCTGAATGCCCGAATAGGGAATCTGTGTCAAAACTGTGTTAGGAATTATGTGATCCTTACTAGCTGGAAGTAAGGGAGATGGGGCATGAAGTTATTTCTAGGAGTTGGACACATACCAAGTTTAGCTCAGTTCTGGGCATCTTTGAAATACCTATACAAACTTGTTCCTACATAGTAACTTGCATCTTTGAATGAGAATGTGCTTGCTTACAGCAACGTGCTATATGTTCTGAATGCCCGAATTGGCAATCTGTGTCAAAACTTTGTTAGGAATTATGTGATCCTTACTAGCTGGAAGTAAGGGAGATGGGGCATGAAGTTATTTCTAGGAGTTGGACACATAGCAAGTTTAGCTCAGTTCTGGGCATCTTTGAAATACCTATACAAACTTGTTCCTACATAGTAACTTGCATCTTTGAATGAGAATGTGCTTGCTTACAGCAACGTGCTATATGTTCTGAATGCCCGAATTGGCAATCTGTGTCAAAACTTTGTTAGGAATTATGTGATCCTTACTAGCTGGAAGTAAGGGAGATGGGGCATGAAGTTATTTCTAGGAGTTGGACACATACCAAGTTTAGCTCAGTTCTGGGCATTTTTGAAATACCTATACAAACTTGTTCCTACATAGTAACTTGCATCTTTGAATGAGAATGTGCTTGCTTGCAGCAACGTGCTATATGTTCTGAATGCCCGAATAGGGAATCTGTGTCAAAACTTTGTTAGGAATTATGTGATCCTTACTAGCTGGAAGTAAGGGAGATGGGGCATGAAGTTATTTCTAGGAGTTGGACACATAACAAGTTTAGCTCAGTTCTGGGCATCTTTGAAATACCTATACAAACTTGTTCCTACCTAGTAACTTGCAACTTTGAATGAGAATGTGCTTGCTTACAGCAACGTGCTATATGTTCTGAATGCCCGAATTGGGAATCTGTGTCAAAACTTTGTTAGGAATTATGTGATCCTTACTAGCTGGAAGTAAGGGAGATGGGGCATGAAGTTATTTCTAGGAGTTGGACACATACCAAGTTTAGCTCAGTTCTGGGCATCTTTGAAATACCTATACAAACTTGTTCCTACATAGTAACTTGCATCTTTGAATGAGAATGTGCTTGCTTACAGCAACGTGCTATATGTTCTGAATGCCCGAATTGGGAATCTGTGTCAAAACTTTGTTAGGAATTATGTGATCCTTACTAGCTGGAAGTAAGGGAGATGGGGCATGAAGTTATTTCTAGGAGTTGGACACATACCAAGTTTAGCTCAGTTCTGGGCATCTTTGAAATACCTATACAAACTTGTTCCTACATAGTAACTTGCATCTTTGAATGAGAATGTGCTTGCTTACAGCAACGTGCTATATGTTCTGAATGCCCGAATTGGGAATCTGTGTCAAAACTGTTAGGAATTATGTGATCCTTACTAGCTGGAAGTAAGGGAGATGGGGCATGAAGTTATTTCTAGGAGTTGGACACATACCAAGTTTAGCTCAGTTCTGGGCATCTTTGAAATACCTATACAAACTTGTTCCTACATAGTAACTTGCAACTTTGAATGAGAATGTGCTTGCTTACAGCAACGTGCTATATGTTCTGAATGCCCGAATTGGGAATCTGTGTCAAAACTTTGTTAGGAATTATGTGATCCTTACTAGCTGGAAGTAAGGGAGATGGGGCATGAAGTTATTTCTAGGAGTTGGACACATACCAAGTTTAGCTCAGTTCTGGGCATCTTTGAAATACCTATACAAACTTGTTCCTACATAGTAACTTGCATCTTTGAATGAGAATGTGCTTGCTTACAGCAACGTGCTATATGTTCTGAATGCCCGAATTGGGAATCTGTGTCAAAACTTTGTTAGGAATTATGTGATCCTTACTAGCTGGAAGTAAGGGAGATGGTGCATGAAGTTATTTCTAGGAGTTGGACACATACCAAGTTTAGCTCAGTTCTGGGCATCTTTGAAATACCTATACAAACTTGTTCCTACATAGTAACTTGCAACTTTGAATGAGAATGTGCTTGCTTACAGCAACGTGCTATATGTTCTGAATGCCCGAATTGGGAATCTGTGTCAAAACTTTGTTAGGAATTATGTGATCCTTACTAGCTGGAAGTAAGGGAGATGGGGCATGAAGTTATTTCTAGGAGTTGGACACATACCAAGTTTAGCTCAGTTCTGGGCATCTTTGAAATACCTATACAAACTTGTTCCTACATAGTAACTTGCATCTTTAAATGAGAATGTGCTTGCTTACAGCAACGTGCTATATGTTCTGAATGCCCGAATTGGCAATCTGTGTCAAAACTTTGTTAGGAATTATGTGATCCTTACTAGCTGGAAGTAAGGGAGATGGGGCATGAAGTTATTTCTAGGAGTTGGACACATACCAAGTTTAGCTCAGTTCTGGGCATCTTTGAAATACCTATACAAACTTGTTCCTACATAGTAACTTGCATCTTTGAATGAGAATCTGCTTGCTTACAGCAACGTGCTATATGTTCTGAATGCCCGAATTGGCAATCTGTGTCAAAACTTTGTTAGGAATTATGTGATCCTTACTAGCTGGAAGTAAGGGAGATGGGGCATGAAGTTATTTCTAGGAGTTGGACACATACCAAGTTTAGCTCAGTTCTGGGCATTTTTGAAATACCTATACAAACTTGTTCCTACATAGTAACTTGCAACTTTGAATGAGAATGTGCTTGCTTGCAGCAACGTGCTATATGTTCTGAATGCCCGAATAGGGAATCTGTGTCAAAACTTTGTTAGGAATTATGTGATCCTTACTAGCTGGAAGTAAGGGAGATGGGGCATGAAGTTATTTCTAGGAGTTGGACACATAACAAGTTTAGCTCAGTTCTGGGCATCTTTGAAATACCTATACAAACTTGTTCCTACCTAGTAACTTGCAACTTTGAATGAGAATGTGCTTGCTTACAGCAACGTGCTATATGTTCTGAATGCCCGAATTGGGAATCTGTGTCAAAACTTTGTTAGGAATTATGTGATCCTTACTAGCTGGAAGTAAGGGAGATGGGGCATGAAGTTATTTCTAGGAGTTGGACACATACCAAGTTTAGCTCAGTTCTGGGCATCTTTGAAATACCTATACAAACTTGTTCCTACATAGTAACTTGCATCTTTGAATGAGAATGTGCTTGCTTACAGCAACGTGCTATATGTTCTGAATGCCCGAATTGGGAATCTGTGTCAAAACTTTGTTAGGAATTATGTGATCCTTACTAGCTGGAAGTAAGGGAGATGGGGCATGAAGTTATTTCTAGGAGTTGGACACATACCAAGTTTAGCTCAGTTCTGGGCATCTTTGAAATACCTATACAAACTTGTTCCTACATAGTAACTTGCATCTTTGAATGAGAATGTGCTTGCTTACAGCAACGTGCTATATGTTCTGAATGCCCGAATTGGGAATCTGTGTCAAAACTGTTAGGAATTATGTGATCCTTACTAGCTGGAAGTAAGGGAGATGGGGCATGAAGTTATTTCTAGGAGTTGGACACAGACCAAGTTTAGCTCAGTTCTGGGCATCTTTGAAATACCTATACAAACTTGTTCCTACATAGTAACTTGCAACTTTGAATGAGAATGTGCTTGCTTACAGCAACGTGCTATATGTTCTGAATGCCCGAATTG
Source organism: Diceros bicornis minor (assembly GCF_020826845.1). Lineage (NCBI taxonomy): Eukaryota > Metazoa > Chordata > Mammalia > Perissodactyla > Rhinocerotidae > Diceros > Diceros bicornis. Next base: position 79,156,952 of record NC_080750.1, on the reverse strand, counting down.
GGAATCTGTGTCAAAACTTTGTTAGGAATTATGTGATCCTTACTAGCTGGAAGTAAGGGAGATGGGGCATGAAGTTATTTCTAGGAGTTGGACACATAGCAAGTTTAGCTCAGTTCTGGGCATCTTTGAAATACCTATACAAACTTGTTCCTACATAGTAACTTGCATCTTTGAATGAGAATGTGCTTGCTTACAGCAACGTGCTATATGTTCTGAATACCCGAATTGGCAATCTGTGTCAAAACTTTGTTAGGAATTATGTGATCCTTACTAGCTGGAAGTAAGGGAGATGGGGCATGAAGTTATTTCTAGGAGTTGGAGACATACCAAGTTTAGCTCAGTTCTGGGCATCTTTGAAATACCTATACAAACTTGTTCCTACCTAGTAACTTGCATCTTTGAATGAGAATGTGCTTGCTTACAGCAACGTGCTATATGTTCTGAATGCCCGAATTGGGAATCTGTGTCAAAACTTTGTTAGGAATTATGTGATCCTTACTAGCTGGAAGTAAGGGAGATGGGGCATGAAGTTATTTCTAGGAGTTGGACACATACCAAGTTTAGCTCAGTTCTGGGCATCTTTGAAATACCTATACAAACTTGTTCCCACATAGTAACTTGCAACTTTGAATGAAAATGTGCTTGCTTACAGCAACGTGCTATATGTTCTGAATTCCCGAATTGGGAATCTGTGTCAAAACTTTGTTAGGAATTATGTGATCCTTACTAGCTGGAAGTAAGGGAGATGGGGCATGAAGTTATTTCTAGGAGTTGGACACATACCAAGTTTAGCTCAGTTCTGGGCATCTTTGAAATACCTATACAAACCTGTTCCTACATAGTAACTTGCATCTTTGAATGAGAATGTGCTTGCTTACAGCAACGTGCTATATGTTCTGAATGCCCGAATTGGGAATCTGTGTCAAAACTTTGTTAGGAATTATGTGATCCTTACTAGCTGGAAGTAAGGGAGATGGGGCATGAAGTTATTTCTAGGAGTTGGACACATAGCAAGTTTAGCTCAGTTCTGGGCATCTTTGAAATACCTATACAAACTTGTTCCTACATAGTAACTTGCATCTTTGAATGGGAATCTGCTTGCTTACAGCAACGTGCTATATGTTCTGAATGCCCGAATTGGGAATCTGTGTCAAAACTTTGTTAGGAATTATGTGATCCTTACTAGCTGGAAGTAAGGGAGATGGGGCATGAAGTTATTTCTAGGAGTTGGACACATACCAAGCTTAGCTCAGTTCTGGGCATCTTTGAAATACCTATACAAACTTGTTCCTACCTAGTAACTTGCATCTTTGAATGAGAATGTGCTTGCTTACAGCAACGTGCTCTATGTTCTGAATGCCCGAATTGGGAATCTGTGTCAAAACTTTGTTAGGAATTATGTGATCCTTACTAGCTGGAAGTAAGGGAGATGGGGCATGAAGTTATTTCTAGGAGTTGGACACATACCAAGTTTAGCTCAGTTCTGGGCATCTTTGAAATACCTATACAAACTTGTTCCTACATAGTAACTTGCAACTTTGAATGAAAATGTGCTTGCTTACAGCAACGTGCTATATGTTCTGAATGCCCGAATTGGGAATCTGTGTCAAAACTTTGTTAGGAATTATGTGATCCTTACTAGCTGGAAGTAAGGGAGATGGGGCATGAAGTTATTTCTAGGAGTTGGACACATAGCAAGTTTAGCTCAGTTCTGGGCATCTTTGAAATACCTATACAAACTTGTTCCTACATAGTAACTTGCATCTTTGAATGAGAATGTGCTTGCTTACAGCAACGTGCTATATGTTCTGAATGCCCGAATTGGGAATCTGTGTCAAAACTTTGTTAGGAATTATGTGATCCTTACTAGCTGGAAGTAAGGGAGATGGGGCATGAAGTTATTTCTAGGAGTTGGACACATAGCAAGTTTAGCTCAGTTCTGGGCATCTTTGAAATACCTATACAAACTTGTTCCTACATAGTAACTTGCATCTTTGAATGGGAATCTGCTTGCTTACAGCAACGTGCTATATGTTCTGAATGCCCGAATAGGGAATCTGTGTCAAAACTTTGTTAGGAATTATGTGATCCTTACTAGCTGGAAGTAAGGGAGATGGGGCATGAAGTTATTTCTAGGAGTTGGACACATACCAAGTTTAGCTCAGTTCTGGGCATCTTTGAAATACCTATACAAACTTGTTCCTACATAGTAACTTGCAACTTTGAATGAGAATGTGCTTGCTTACAGCAACGTGCTATATGTTCTGAATGCCCGAATTGGCAATCTGTGTCAAAACTTTGTTAGGAATTATATGATCCTTACTAGCTGGAAGTAAGGGAGATGGGTCATGAAGTTATTTCTAGGAGTTGGACACATACCAAGTTTAGCTCAGTTCTGGGCATCTTTGAAATACCTATACAAACTTGTTCCTACATAGTAACTTGCATCTTTAAATGAGAATGTGCTTGCTTACAGCAACGTGCTATATGTTCTGAATGCCCGAATTGGGAATCTGTGTCAAAACTTTGTTAGGAATTATGTGATCCTTACTAGCTGGAAGTAAGGGAGATGGGGCATGAAGTTATTTCTAGGAGTTGGACACATACCAAGTTTAGCTCAGTTCTGGGCATCTTTGAAATACCTATACAAACTTGTTCCTACCTAGTAACTTGCATCTTTGAATGAGAATGTGCTTGCTTACAGCAACGTGCTATATGTTCTGAATGCCCGAATTGGCTATCTGTGTCAAAACTTTGTTAGGAATTATGTGATCCTTACTAGCTGGAAGTAAGGGAGATGGGGCATGAAGTTATTTCTAGGAGTTGGACACATACCAAGTTTAGCTCAGTTCTGGGCATTTTTGAAATACCTATACAAACTTGTTCCTACATAGTAACTTGCACCTTTGAATGAGAATGTGCTTGCTTGCAGCAACGTGCTATATGTTCTGAATGCCCGAATAGGGAATCTGTGTCAAAACTTTGTTAGGAATTATGTGATCCTTACTAGCTGGAAGTAAGGGAGATGGGGCATGAAGTTATTTCTAGGAGTTGGACACACAACAAGTTTAGCTCAGTTCTGGGCATCTTTGAAATACCTATACAAACTTGTTCCTACCTAGTAACTTGCAACTTTGAATGAGAATGTGCTTGCTTACAGCAACGTGCTATATGTTCTGAATGCCCGAATTGGGAATCTGTGTCAAAACTTTGTTAGGAATTATGTGATCCTTACTAGCTGGAAGTAAGGGAGATGGGGCATGAAGTTATTTCTAGGAGTTGGACACATACCAAGTTTAGCTCAGTTCTGGGCATCTTTGAAATACCTATACAAACTTGTTCCTACATAGTAACTTGCATCTTTGAATGAGAATGTGCTTGCTCACAGCCACGTGCTATATGTTCTGAATGCCCGAATTGGCAATCTGTGTCAAAACTTTGTTAGGAATTATGTGATCCTTACTAGCTGGAAGTAAGTGAGATGGGGCATGAAGTTATTTCTAGGAGTTGGACACATACCAAGTTTAGCTCAGTTCTGGGCATCTTTGAAATACCTATACAAACTTGTTCCTACATAGTAACTTGCATCTTTGAATGAGAATGTGCTTGCTTACAGCAACGTGCTATAAGTTCTGAATGCCCGAATTGGCAATCTGTGTCAAAACTTTGTTAGGAATTATGTGATCCTTACTAGCTGGAAGTAAGGGAGATGGGGCATGAAGTTATTTCTAGGAGTTGGACACATAACAAGTTTAGCTCAGTTCTGGGTAACTTTGAAATACCTATACCAACTTGTTCCTACATAGTAACTTGCAACTTTGAATGAGAATGTGCTTGCTTACAGCAACGTGCTATATGTTCTGAATGCCCGAATAGGGAATCTGTGTCAAAACTTTGTTAGGAATTATGTGATCCTTACTAGCTGGAAGTAAGGGAGATGGGGCATGAAGTTATTTCTAGGAGTTGGACACATAGCAAGTTTAGCTCAGTTCTGGGCATCTTTGAAATACCTATACAAACTTGTTCCTACATAGTAACTTGCATCTTTGAATGAGAATGTGCTTGCTTACAGCAACGTGCTATATGTTCTGAATGCCCGAATTGGCAATCTGTGTCAAAACTTTGTTAGGAATAATGTGATCCTTACTAGCTGGAAGTGAGGGAGATGGGGCATGAAGTTATTTCTAGGAGTTGGACACATACCAAGTTTAGCTCAGTTCTGGGCATCTTTAAAATACCTATACAAACTTGTTCCTACCTAGTAACTTGCATCTTTGAATGAGAATGTGCTTGCTTACAGCAACGTGCTATATGTTCTGAATGCCCGAATTGGGAATCTGTGTCAAAATTTTGTTAGGAATTATGTGATCCTTACTAGCTGGAAGTAAGGGAGATGGGGCATGAAGTTATTTCTAGGAGTTGGACACATACCAAGTTTAGCTCAGTTCTGGGCATCTTTGAAATACCTATACAAACTTGTTCCTACATAGTAACTTGCAACTTTGAATGAAAATGTGCTTGCTTACAGCAACGTGCTATATGTTCTGAATGCCCGAATTGGGAATCTGTGTCAAAACTTTGTTAGGAATTATGTGATCCTTACTAGCTGGAAGTAAGGGAGATGGGGCATGAAGTTATTTCTAGGAGTTGGACACATACCAAGTTTAGCTCAGTTCTGGGCATCTTTGAAATACCTATACAAACTTGTTCCTACATAGTAACTTGCATCTTTGAATGAGAATGTGCTTGCTTACAGCAACGTGCTATATGTTCTGAATGCCCGAATTGGGAATCTGTGTCAAAACTTTGTTAGGAATTATGTGATCCTTACTAGCTGGAAGTAAGGGAGATGGGGCATGAAGTTATTTCTAGGAGTTGGACACATACCAAGTTTAGCTCAGTTCTGGGCATCTTTGAAATACCTATACAAACTTGTTCCTACATAGTAACTTGCATCTTTGAATGGGAATCTGCTTGCTTACAGCAACGTGCTATATGTTCTGAATGCCCGAATAGGGAATCTGTGTCAAAACTTTGTTAGGAATTATGTGATCCTTACTAGCTGGAAGTAAGGGAGATGGGGCATGAAGTTATTTCTAGGAGTTGGACACATACCAAGTTTAGCTCAGTTCTGGGCATCTTTGAAATACCTATACAAACTTGTTCCTACATAGTAACTTGCAACTTTGAATGAGAATGTGCTTGCTTACAGCAACGTGCTATATGTTCTGAATGCCCGAATTGGGAATCTGTGTCAAAACTTTGTTAGGAATTATGTGATCCTTACTAGCTGGAAGGAAGGGAGATGGGGCATGAAGTTATTTCTAGGAGTTGGACACATACCAAGTTTAGCTCAGTTCTGGGTAACTTTGAAATACCTATACCAACTTGTTCCTACATAGTAACTTGCAACTTTGAATGAGAATGTGCTTGCTTACAGCAACGTGCTATATGTTCTGAATGCCCGAATAGGGAATCTGTGTCAAAACTTTGTTAGGAATTATGTGATCCTTACTAGCTGGAAGTAAGGGAGATGGGGCATGAAGTTATTTCTAGGAGTTGGACACATAGCAAGTTTAGCTCAGTTCTGGGCATCTTTGAAATACCTATACAAACTTGTTCCTACATAGTAACTTGCATCTTTGAATGAGAATGTGCTTGCTTACAGCAACGTGCTATATGTTCTGAATGCCCGAATTGGCAATCTGTGTCAAAACTTTGTTAGGAATAATGTGATCCTTACTAGCTGGAAGTGAGGGAGATGGGGCATGAAGTTATTTCTAGGAGTTGGACACATACCAAGTTTAGCTCAGTTCTGGGCATCTTTAAAATTCCTATACAAACTTGTTCCTACCTAGTAACTTGCATCTTTGAATGAGAATGTGCTTGCTTACAGCAACGTGCTATATGTTCTGAATGCCCGAATTGGGAATCTGTGTCAAAATTTTGTTAGGAATTATGTGATCCTTACTAGCTGGAAGTAAGGGAGATGGGGCATGAAGTTATTTCTAGGAGTTGGACACATACCAAGTTTAGCTCAGTTCTGGGCATCTTTGAAATACCTATACAAACTTGTTCCTACATAGTAACTTGCAACTTTGAATGAAAATGTGCTTGCTTACAGCAACGTGCTATATGTTCTGAATGCCCGAATTGGGAATCTGTGTCAAAACTTTGTTAGGAATTATGTGATCCTTACTAGCTGGAAGTAAGGGAGATGGGGCATGAAGTTATTTCTAGGAGTTGGACACATACCAAGTTTAGCTCAGTTCTGGGCATCTTTGAAATACCTATACAAACTTGTTCCTACATAGTAACTTGCATCTTTGAATGAGAATGTGCTTGCTTACAGCAACGTGCTATATGTTCTGAATGCCCGAATTGGGAATCTGTGTCAAAACTTTGTTAGGAATTATGTGATCCTTACTAGCTGGAAGTAAGGGAGATGGGGCATGAAGTTATTTCTAGGAGTTGGACACATACCAAGTTTAGCTCAGTTCTGGGCATCTTTGAAATACCTATACAAACCTGTTCCTACATAGTAACTTGCATCTTTGAATGGGAATCTGCTTGCTTACAGCAACGTGCTATATGTTCTGAATGCCCGAATAGGGAATCTGTGTCAAAACTTTGTTAGGAATTATGTGATCCTTACTAGCTGGAAGTAAGGGAGATGGGGCATGAAGTTATTTCTAGGAGTTGGACACATACCAAGTTTAGCTCAGTTCTGGGCATCTTTGAAATACCTATACAAACTTGTTCCTACATAGTAACTTGCAACTTTGAATGAGAATGTGCTTGCTTACAGCAACGTGCTATATGTTCTGAATGCCCGAATTGGGAATCTGTGTCAAAACTTTGTTAGGAATTATGTGATCCTTACTAGCTGGAAGTAAGGGAGATGGGGCATGAAGTTATTTCTAGGAGTTGGACACATACCAAGTTTAGCTCAGTTCTGGGCATCTTTGAAATACCTATACAAACTTGTTCCTACATAGTAACTTGCATCTTTGAATGAGAATGTGCTTGCTTACAGCAACGTGCTATATGTTCTGAATGCCCGAATTGGCAATCTGTGTCAAAACTTTGTTAGGAATTATGTGATCCTTACTAGCTGGAAGTAAGGGAGATGGGGCATGAAGTTATTTCTAGGAGTTGGACACATACCAAGTTTAGCTCAGTTCTGTGCATTTTTGAAATACCTATACAAACTTGTTCCTACATAGTAACTTGCAACTTTGAATGAGAATGTGCTTGCTTGCAGCAACGTGCTATATGTTCTGAATGCCCGAATAGGGAATCTGTGTCAAAACTTTGTTAGGAATTATGTGATCCTTACTAGCTGGAAGTAAGGGAGATGGGGCATGAAGTTATTTCTAGGAGTTGGACACATAACAAGTTTAGCTCAGTTCTGGGCATCTTTGAAATACCTATACAAACTTGTTCCTACCTAGTAACTTGCAACTTTGAATGAGAATGTGCTTGCTTACAGCAACGTGCTATATGTTCTGAATGCCCGAATTGGGAATCTGTGTCAAAACTTTGTTAGGAATTATGTGATCCTTACTAGCTGGAAGTAAGGGAGATGGGGCATGAAGTTGTTTCTAGGAGTTGGACACATACCAAGTTTAGCTCAGTTCTGGGCATCTTTGAAATACCTATACAAACTTGTTCCTACATAGTAACTTGCATCTTTGAATGAGAATGTGCTTGCTTACAGCAACGTGCTATATGTTCTGAATGCCCGAATTGGGAATCTGTGTCAAAACTTTGTTAGGAATTATGTGATCCTTACTAGCTGGAAGTAAGGGAGATGGGGCATGAAGTTATTTCTAGGAGTTGGACACATACCAAGTTTAGCTCAGTTCTGGGCATCTTTGAAATACCTATACAAACTTGTTCCTACATAGTAACTTGCATCTTTGAATGAGAATGTGCTTGCTTACAGCAACGTGCTATATGTTCTGAATGCCCGAATTGGGAATCTGTGTCAAAACTGTTAGGAATTATGTGATCCTTACTAGCTGGAAGTAAGGGAGATGGGGCATGAAGTTATTTCTAGGAGTTGGACACATACCAAGTTTAGCTCAGTTCTGGGCATCTTTGAAATACCTATACAAACTTGTTCCTACATAGTAACTTGCATCTTTGAATGAGAATGTGCTTGCTTACAGCAACGTGCTATATGTTCTGAATGCCCGAATTGGGAATCTGTGTCAAAACTGTTAGGAATTATGTGATCCTTACTAGCTGGAAGTAAGGGAGATGGGGCATGAAGTTATTTCTAGGAGTTGGACACATACCAAGTTTAGCTCAGTTCTGGGCATCTTTGAAATACCTATACAAACTTGTTCCTACATAGTAACTTGCATCTTTGAATGAGAATGTGCTTGCTTACAGCAACGTGCTATATGTTCTGAATGCCCGAATTAGGAATCTGTGTCAAAACTTTGTTAGGAATTATGTGATCCTTACTAGCTGGAAGTAAGGGAGATGGGGCATGAAGTTATTTCTAGGAGTTGGACACATACCAAGTTTAGCTCAGTTCTGGGCATCTTTGAAATACCTATACAAACTTGTTCCTACCTAGTAACTTGCATCTTTGAATGAGAATGTGCTTGCTTACAGCAACGTGCTATATGTTCTGAATGCCCGAATTGGGAATCTGTGTCAAAACTTTGTTAGGAATTATGTGATCCTTAGTAGCTGGAAGTAAGGGAGATGGGGCATGAAGTTATTTCTAGGAGTTGGACACATACCAAGTTTAGCTCAGTTCTGGGCATCTTTGAAATACCTATACAAACTTGTTCCTACATAGTAACTTGCAACTTTGAATGAAAATGTGCTTGCTTACAGCAACGTGCTATATGTTCTGAATGCCCGAATTGGGAATCTGTGTCAAAACTTTGTTAGGAATTATGTGATCCTTACTAGCTGGAAGTAAGGGAGATGGGGCATGAAGTTATTTCTAGGAGTTGGACACATACCAAGTTTAGCTCAGTTCTGGGCATCTTTAAAATACCTATACAAACTTGTTCCTACCTAGTAACTTGCATCTTTGAATGAGAATGTGCTTGCTTACAGCAACGTGCTATATGTTCTGAATGCCCGAATTGGGAATCTGTGTCAAAATTTTGTTAGGAATTATGTGATCCTTACTAGCTGGAAGTAAGGGAGATGGGGCATGAAGTTATTTCTAGGAGTTGGACACATACCAAGTTTAGCTCAGTTCTGGGCATCTTTGAAATACCTATACAAACTTGTTCCTACATAGTAACTTGCAACTTTGAATGAAAATGTGCTTGCTTACAGCAACGTGCTATATGTTCTGAATGCCCGAATTGGGAATCTGTGTCAAAACTTTGTTAGGAATTATGTGATCCTTACTAGCTGGAAGTAAGGGAGATGGGGCATGAAGTTATTTCTAGGAGTTGGACACATACCAAGTTTAGCTCAGTTCTGGGCATCTTTGAAATACCTATACAAACTTGTTCCTACATAGTAACTTGCATCTTTGAATGAGAATGTGCTTGCTTACAGCAACGTGCTATATGTTCTGAATGCCCGAATTGGGAATCTGTGTCAAAACTTTGTTAGGAATTATGTGATCCTTACTAGCTGGAAGTAAGGGAGATGGGGCATGAAGTTATTTCTAGGAGTTGGACACATACCAAGTTTAGCTCAGTTCTGGGCATCTTTGAAATACCTATACAAACTTGTTCCTACATAGTAACTTGCATCTTTGAATGGGAATCTGCTTGCTTACAGCAACGTGCTATATGTTCTGAATGCCCGAATAGGGAATCTGTGTCAAAACTTTGTTAGGAATTATGTGATCCTTACTAGCTGGAAGTAAGGGAGATGGGGCATGAAGTTATTTCTAGGAGTTGGACACATACCAAGTTTAGCTCAGTTCTGGGCATCTTTGAAATACCTATACAAACTTGTTCCTACATAGTAACTTGCAACTTTGAATGAGAATGTGCTTGCTTACAGCAACGTGCTATATGTTCTGAATGCCCGAATTGGGAATCTGTGTCAAAACTTTGTTAGGAATTATGTGATCCTTACTAGCTGGAAGGAAGGGAGATGGGGCATGAAGTTATTTCTAGGAGTTGGACACATACCAAGTTTAGCTCAGTTCTGGGTAACTTTGAAATACCTATACCAACTTGTTCCTACATAGTAACTTGCAACTTTGAATGAGAATGTGCTTGCTTACAGCAACGTGCTATATGTTCTGAATGCCCGAATAGGGAATCTGTGTCAAAACTTTGTTAGGAATTATGTGATCCTTACTAGCTGGAAGTAAGGGAGATGGGGCATGAAGTTATTTCTAGGAGTTGGACACATAGCAAGTTTAGCTCAGTTCTGGGCATCTTTGAAATACCTATACAAACTTGTTCCTACATAGTAACTTGCATCTTTGAATGAGAATGTGCTTGCTTACAGCAACGTGCTATATGTTCTGAATGCCCGAATTGGCAATCTGTGTCAAAACTTTGTTAGGAATAATGTGATCCTTACTAGCTGGAAGTGAGGGAGATGGGGCATGAAGTTATTTCTAGGAGTTGGACACATACCAAGTTTAGCTCAGTTCTGGGCATCTTTAAAATTCCTATACAAACTTGTTCCTACCTAGTAACTTGCATCTTTGAATGAGAATGTGCTTGCTTACAGCAACGTGCTATATGTTCTGAATGCCCGAATTGGGAATCTGTGTCAAAATTTTGTTAGGAATTATGTGATCCTTACTAGCTGGAAGTAAGGGAGATGGGGCATGAAGTTATTTCTAGGAGTTGGACACATACCAAGTTTAGCTCAGTTCTGGGCATCTTTGAAATACCTATACAAACTTGTTCCTACATAGTAACTTGCAACTTTGAATGAAAATGTGCTTGCTTACAGCAACGTGCTATATGTTCTGAATGCCCGAATTGGGAATCTGTGTCAAAACTTTGTTAGGAATTATGTGATCCTTACTAGCTGGAAGTAAGGGAGATGGGGCATGAAGTTATTTCTAGGAGTTGGACACATACCAAGTTTAGCTCAGTTCTGGGCATCTTTGAAATACCTATACAAACTTGTTCCTACATAGTAACTTGCATCTTTGAATGAGAATGTGCTTGCTTACAGCAACGTGCTATATGTTCTGAATGCCCGAATTGGGAATCTGTGTCAAAACTTTGTTAGGAATTATGTGATCCTTACTAGCTGGAAGTAAGGGAGATGGGGCATGAAGTTATTTCTAGGAGTTGGACACATACCAAGTTTAGCTCAGTTCTGGGCATCTTTGAAATACCTATACAAACCTGTTCCTACATAGTAACTTGCATCTTTGAATGGGAATCTGCTTGCTTACAGCAACGTGCTATATGTTCTGAATGCCCGAATAGGGAATCTGTGTCAAAACTTTGTTAGGAATTAGGTGATCCTTACTAGCTGGAAGTAAGGGAGATGGGGCATGAAGTTATTTCTAGGAGTTGGACACATACCAAGTTTAGCTCAGTTCTGGGCATCTTTGAAATACCTATACAAACTTGTTCCTACATAGTAACTTGCAACTTTGAATGAGAATGTGCTTGCTTACAGCAACGTGCTATATGTTCTGAATGCCCGAATTGGGAATCTGTGTCAAAACTTTGTTAGGAATTATGTGATCCTTACTAGCTGGAAGTAAGGGAGATGGGGCATGAAGTTATTTCTAGGAGTTGGACACATACCAAGTTTAGCTCAGTTCTGGGCATCTTTGAAATACCTATACAAACTTGTTCCTACATAGTAACTTGCATCTTTGAATGAGAATGTGCTTGCTTACAGCAACGTGCTATATGTTCTGAATGCCCGAATTGGCAATCTGTGTCAAAACTTTGTTAGGAATTATGTGATCCTTACTAGCTGGAAGTAAGGGAGATGGGGCATGAAGTTATTTCTAGGAGTTGGACACATACCAAGTTTAGCTCAGTTCTGTGCATTTTTGAAATACCTATACAAACTTGTTCCTACATAGTAACTTGCAACTTTGAATGAGAATGTGCTTGCTTGCAGCAACGTGCTATATGTTCTGAATGCCCGAATAGGGAATCTGTGTCAAAACTTTGTTAGGAATTATGTGATCCTTACTAGCTGGAAGTAAGGGAGATGGGGCATGAAGTTATTTCTAGGAGTTGGACACATAACAAGTTTAGCTCAGTTCTGGGCATCTTTGAAATACCTATACAAACTTGTTCCTACCTAGTAACTTGCAACTTTGAATGAGAATGTGCTTGCTTACAGCAACGTGCTATATGTTCTGAATGCCCGAATTGGGAATCTGTGTCAAAACTTTGTTAGGAATTATGTGATCCTTACTAGCTGGAAGTAAGGGAGATGGGGCATGAAGTTGTTTCTAGGAGTTGGACACATACCAAGTTTAGCTCAGTTCTGGGCATCTTTGAAATACCTATACAAACTTGTTCCTACATAGTAACTTGCATCTTTGAATGAGAATGTGCTTGCTTACAGCAACGTGCTATATGTTCTGAATGCCCGAATTGGGAATCTGTGTCAAAACTTTGTTAGGAATTATGTGATCCTTACTAGCTGGAAGTAAGGGAGATGGGGCATGAAGTTATTTCTAGGAGTTGGACACATACCAAGTTTAGCTCAGTTCTGGGCATCTTTGAAATACCTATACAAACTTGTTCCTACATAGTAACTTGCATCTTTGAATGAGAATGTGCTTGCTTACAGCAACGTGCTATATGTTCTGAATGCCCGAATTGGGAATCTGTGTCAAAACTGTTAGGAATTATGTGATCCTTACTAGCTGGAAGTAAGGGAGATGGGGCATGAAGTTATTTCTAGGAGTTGGACACATACCAAGTTTAGCTCAGTTCTGGGCATCTTTGAAATACCTATACAAACTTGTTCCTACATAGTAACTTGCATCTTTGAATGAGAATGTGCTTGCTTACAGCAACGTGCTATATGTTCTGAATGCCCGAATTGGGAATCTGTGTCAAAACTGTTAGGAATTATGTGATCCTTACTAGCTGGAAGTAAGGGAGATGGGGCATGAAGTTATTTCTAGGAGTTGGACACATACCAAGTTTAGCTCAGTTCTGGGCATCTTTGAAATACCTATACAAACTTGTTCCTACATAGTAACTTGCATCTTTGAATGAGAATGTGCTTGCTTACAGCAACGTGCTATATGTTCTGAATGCCCGAATTAGGAATCTGTGTCAAAACTTTGTTAGGAATTATGTGATCCTTACTAGCTGGAAGTAAGGGAGATGGGGCATGAAGTTATTTCTAGGAGTTGGACACATACCAAGTTTAGCTCAGTTCTGGGCATCTTTGAAATACCTATACAAACTTGTTCCTACCTAGTAACTTGCATCTTTGAATGAGAATGTGCTTGCTTACAGCAACGTGCTATATGTTCTGAATGCCCGAATTGGGAATCTGTGTCAAAACTTTGTTAGGAATTATGTGATCCTTAGTAGCTGGAAGTAAGGGAGATGGGGCATGAAGTTATTTCTAGGAGTTGGACACATACCAAGTTTAGCTCAGTTCTGGGCATCTTTGAAATACCTATACAAACTTGTTCCTACATAGTAACTTGCAACTTTGAATGAAAATGTGCTTGCTTACAGCAACGTGCTATATGTTCTGAATGCCCGAATTGGGAATCTGTGTCAAAACTTTGTTAGGAATTATGTGATCCTTACTAGCTGGAAGTAAGGGAGATGGGGCATGAAGTTATTTCTAGGAGTTGGACACATACCAAGTTTAGCTCAGTTCTGGGCATCTTTGAAATACCTATACAAACTTGTTCCTACATAGTAACTTGCATCTTTGAATGAGAATGTGCTTGCTTACAGCAACTTGCTATATGTTCTGAATGCCCGAATTGGGAATCTGTGTCAAAACTTTGTTAGGAATTATGTGATCCTTACTAGCTGGAAGTAAGGGAGATGGGGCATGAAGTTATTTCTAGGAGTTGGACACATAGCAAGTTTAGCTCAGTTCTGGGCATCTTTGAAATACCTATACAAACTTGTTCCTACATAGTAACTTGCATCTTTGAATGGGAATCTGCTTGCTTACAGCAACGTGCTATATGTTCTGAATGCCCGAATAGGGAATCTGTGTCAAAACTTTGTTAGGAATTATGTGATCCTTACTAGCTGGAAGTAAGGGAGATGGGGCATGAAGTTATTTCTAGGAGTTGGACACATACCAAGTTTAGCTCAGTTCTGGGCATCTTTGAAATACCTATACAAACTTGTTCCTACATAGTAACTTGCAACTTTGAATGAGAATGTGCTTGCTTACAGCAACGTGCTATATGTTCTGAATGCCCGAATTGGGAATCTGTGTCAAAACTTTGTTAGGAATTATGTGATCCTTACTAGCTGGAAGTAAGGGAGATGGGGCATGAAGTTATTTCTAGGAGTTGGACACATACCAAGTTTAGCTCAGTTCTGGGCATCTTTGAAATACCTATACAAACTTGTTCCTACATAGTAACTTGCATCTTTAAATGAGAATGTGCTTGCTTACAGCAACGTGCTATATGTTCTGAATGCCCGAATTGGGAATCTGTGTCAAAACTTTGTTAGGAATTATGTGATCCTTACTAGCTGGAAGTAAGGGAGATGGGGCATGAAGTTATTTCTAGGAGTTGGACACATACCAAGTTTAGCTCAGTTCTGGGCATCTTTGAAATACCTATACAAACTTGTTCCTACCTAGTAACTTGCATCTTTGAATGAGAATGTGCTTGCTTACAGCAACGTGCTATATGTTCTGAATGCCCGAATTGGCTATCTGTGTCAAAACTTTGTTAGGAATTATGTGATCCTTACTAGCTGGAAGTAAGGGAGATGGGGCATGAAGTTATTTCTAGGAGTTGGACACATACCAAGTTTAGCTCAGTTCTGGGCATTTTTGAAATACCTATACAAACTTGTTCCTACATAGTAACTTGCAACTTTGAATGAGAATGTGCTTGCTTGCAGCAACGTGCTATATGTTCTGAATGCCCGAATAGGGAATCTGTGTCAAAACTTTGTTAGGAATTATGTGATCCTTACTAGCTGGAAGTAAGGGAGATGGGGCATGAAGTTATTTCTAGGAGTTGGACACACAACAAGTTTAGCTCAGTTCTGGGCATCTTTGAAATACCTATACAAACTTGTTCCTACCTAGTAACTTGCAACTTTGAATGAGAATGTGCTTGCTTACAGCAACGTGCTATATGTTCTGAATGCCCGAATTGGGAATCTGTGTCAAAACTTTGTTAGGAATTATGTGATCCTTACTAGCTGGAAGTAAGGGAGATGGGGCATGAAGTTATTTCTAGGAGTTGGACACATACCAAGTTTAGCTCAGTTCTGGGCATCTTTGAAATACCTATACAAACTTGTTCCTACATAGTAACTTGCATCTTTGAATGAGAATGTGCTTGCTTACAGCAACGTGCTATATGTTCTGAATGCCCGAATTGGCAATCTGTGTCAAAACTTTGTTAGGAATTATGTGATCCTTACTAGCTGGAAGTAAGGGAGATGGGGCATGAAGTTATTTCTAGGAGTTGGACACATACCAAGTTTAGCTCAGTTCTGGGCATCTTTGAAATACCTATACAAACTTGTTCCTACATAGTAACTTGCATCTTTGAATGAGAATGTGCTTGCTTACAGCAACGTGCTATATGTTCTGAATGCCCGAATTGGCAATCTGTGTCAAAACTTTGTTAGGAATTATGTGATCCTTACTAGCTGGAAGTAAGGGAGATGGGGCATGAAGTTATTTCTAGGAGTTGGACACATACCAAGTTTAGCTCAGTTCTGGGCAACTTTGAAATACCTATACCAACTTGTTCCTACATAGTAACTTGCAACTTTGAATGAGAATGTGCTTGCTTACAGCAACGTGCTATATGTTCTGAATGCCCGAATAGGGAATCTGTGTCAAAACTTTGTTAGGAATTATGTGATCCTTACTAGCTGGAAGTAAGGGAGATGGGGCATGAAGTTATTTCTAGGAGTTGGACACATAGCAAGTTTAGCTCAGTTCTGGGCATCTTTGAAATACCTATACAAACTTGTTCCTACATAGTAACTTGCATCTTTGAATGAGAATGTGCTTGCTTACAGCAACGTGCTATATGTTCTGAATGCCCGAATTGGCAATCTGTGTCAAAACTTTGTTAGGAATAATGTGATCCTTACTAGCTGGAAGTGAGGGAGATGGGGCATGAAGTTATTTCTAGGAGTTGGACACATACCAAGTTTAGCTCAGTTCTGGGCATCTTTAAAATACCTATACAAACTTGTTCCTACCTAGTAACTTGCATCTTTGAATGAGAATGTGCTTGCTTACAGCAACGTGCTATATGTTCTGAATGCCCGAATTGGGAATCTGTGTCAAAATTTTGTTAGGAATTATGTGATCCTTACTAGCTGGAAGTGAGGGAGATGGGGCATGAAGTTATTTCTAGGAGTTGGACACATACCAAGTTTAGCTCAGTTCTGGGCATCTTTGAAATACCTATACAAACTTGTTCCTACATAGTAACTTGCAACTTTGAATGAAAATGTGCTTGCTTACAGCAACGTGCTATATGTTCTGAATGCCCGAATTGGGAATCTGTGTCAAAACTTTGTTAGGAATTATGTGATCCTTACTAGCTGGAAGTAAGGGAGATGGGGCATGAAGTTATTTCTAGGAGTTGGACACATACCAAGTTTAGCTCAGTTCTGGGCATCTTTGAAATACCTATACAAACTTGTTCCTACATAGTAACTTGCATCTTTGAATGAGAATGTGCTTGCTTACAGCAACGTGCTATATGTTCTGAATGCCCGAATTGGCAATCTGTGTCAAAACTTTGTTAGGAATTATGTGATCCTTACTAGCTGGAAGTAAGGGAGATGGGGCATGAAGTTATTTCTAGGAGTTGGACACATACCAAGTTTAGCTCAGTTCTGGGCATCTTTGAAATACCTATACAAACTTGTTCCTACATAGTAACTTGCATCTTTGAATGGGAATCTGCTTGCTTACAGCAACGTGCTATATGTTCTGAATGCCCGAATAGGGAATCTGTGTCAAAACTTTGTTAGGAATTATGTGATCCTTACTAGCTGGAAGTAAGGGAGATGGGGCATGAAGTTATTTCTAGGAGTTGGACACATACCAAGTTTAGCTCAGTTCTGGGCATCTTTGAAATACCTATACAAACTTGTTCCTACATAGTAACTTGCAACTTTGAATGAGAATGTGCTTGCTTACAGCAACGTGCTATATGTTCTGAATGCCCGAATTGGGAATCTGTGTCAAAACTTTGTTAGGAATTATGTGATCCTTACTAGCTGGAAGTAAGGGAGATGGGGCATGAAGTTATTTCTAGGAGTTGGACACATACCAAGTTTAGCTCAGTTCTGGGCATCTTTGAAATACCTATACAAACTTGTTCCTACATAGTAACTTGCATCTTTAAATGAGAATGTGCTTGCTTACAGCAACGTGCTATATGTTCTGAATGCCCGAATTGGGAATCTGTGTCAAAACTTTGTTAGGAATTATGTGATCCTTACTAGCTGGAAGTAAGGGAGATGGGGCATGAAGTTATTTCTAGGAGTTGGACACATACCAAGTTTAGCTCAGTTCTGGGCATCTTTGAAATACCTATACAAACTTGTTCCTACATAGTAACTTGCATCTTTGAATGAGAATGTGCTTGCTTACAGCAACGTGCTATATGTTCTGAATGCCCGAATTGGCAATCTGTGTCAAAACTTTGTTAGGAATTATGTGATCCTTACTAGCTGGAAGTAAGGGAGATGGGGCATGAAGTTATTTCTAGGAGTTGGACACATACCAAGTTTAGCTCAGTTCTGGGCATCTTTGAAATACCTATACCAACTTGTTCCTACATAGTAACTTGCAACTTTGAATGAGAATGTGCTTGCTTACAGCAACGTGCTATATGTTCTGAATGCCCGAATAGGGAATCTGTGTCAAAACTTTGTTAGGAATTATGTGATCCTTACTAGCTGGAAGTAAGGGAGATGGGGCATGAAGTTATTTCTAGGAGTTGGACACATAGCAAGTTTAGCTCAGTTCTGGGCATCTTTGAAATACCTATACAAACTTGTTCCTACATAGTAACTTGCATCTTTGAATGAGAATGTGCTTGCTTACAGCAACGTGCTGTATGTTCTGAATGCCCGAATTGGCAATCTGTGTCAAAACTTTGTTAGGAATAATGTGATCCTTACTAGCTGGAAGTGAGGGAGATGGGGCATGAAGTTATTTCTAGGAGTTGGACACATACCAAGTTTAGCTCAGTTCTGGGCATCTTTAAAATACCTATACAAACTTGTTCCTACCTAGTAACTTGCATCTTTGAATGAGAATGTGCTTGCTTACAGCAACGTGCTATATGTTCTGAATGCCCGAATTGGGAATCTGTGTCAAAATTTTGTTAGGAATTATGTGATCCTTACTAGCTGGAAGTAAGGGAGATGGGGCATGAAGTTATTTCTAGGAGTTGGACACATACCAAGTTTAGCTCAGTTCTGGGCATCTTTGAAATACCTATACAAACTTGTTCCTACATAGTAACTTGCAACTTTGAATGAAAATGTGCTTGCTTACAGCAACGTGCTATATGTTCTGAATGCCCGAATTGGGAATCTGTGTCAAAACTTTGTTAGGAATTATGTGATCCTTACTAGCTGGAAGTAAGGGAGATGGGGCATGAAGTTATTTCTAGGAGTTGGACACATACCAAGTTTAGCTCAGTTCTGGGCATCTTTGAAATACCTATACAAACTTGTTCCTACATAGTAACTTGCATCTTTGAATGAGAATGTGCTTGCTTACAGCAACGTGCTATATGTTCTGAATGCCCGAATTGGCAATCTGTGTCAAAACTTTGTTAGGAATTATGTGATCCTTACTAGCTGGAAGTAAGGGAGATGGGGCATGAAGTTATTTCTAGGAGTTGGACACATACCAAGTTTAGCTCAGTTCTGGGCATCTTTGAAATACCTATACAAACTTGTTCCTACCTAGTAACTTGCAACTTTGAATGAAAATGTGCTTGCTTACAGCAACGTGCTATATGTTCTGAATGCCCGAATTGGGAATCTGTGTCAAAACTTTGTTAGGAATTATGTGATCCTTACTAGCTGGAAGTAAGGGAGATGGGGCATGAAGTTATTTCTAGGAGTTGGACACATACCAAGTTTAGCTCAGTTCTGGGCATCTTTGAAATACCTATACAAACTTGTTCCTACATAGTAACTTGCATCTTTGAATGAGAATGTGCTTGCTTACAGCAACGTGCTATATGTTCTGAATGCCCGAATTGGCAATCTGTGTCAAAACTTTGTTAGGAATTATGTGATCCTTACTAGCTGGAAGTAAGGGAGATGGGGCATGAAGTTATTTCTAGGAGTTGGACACATACCAAGTTTAGCTCAGTTCTGGGCATCTTTGAAATACCTATACAAACTTGTTCCTACATAGTAACTTGCATCTTTGAATGAGAATGTGCTTGCTTACAGCAACGTGCTATATGTTCTGAATGCCCGAATTGGGAATCTGTGTCAAAACTTTGTTAGGAATTATGTGATCCTTACTAGCTGGAAGTAAGGGAGATGGGGCATGAAGTTATTTCTAGGAGTTGGACACATACCAAGTTTAGCTCAGTTCTGGGCAACTTTGAAATACCTATACCAACTTGTTCCTACATAGTAACTTGCAACTTTGAATGAGAATGTGCTTGCTTACAGCAACGTGCTATATGTTCTGAATGCCCGAATAGGGAATCTGTGTCAAAACTTTGTTAGGAATTATGTGATCCTTACTAGCTGGAAGTAAGGGAGATGGGGCATGAAGTTATTTCTAGGAGTTGGACATATAGCAAGTTTAGCTCAGTTCTGGGCATCTTTGAAATACCTATACAAACTTGTTCCTACATAGTAACTTGCATCTTTGAATGAGAATGTGCTTGCTTACAGCAACGTGCTATATGTTCTGAATGCCCGAATTGGGAATCTGTGTCAAAACTTTGTTAGGAATTATGTGATCCTTACTAGCTGGAAGTGAGGGAGATGGGGCATGAAGTTATTTCTAGGAGTTGGACACATACCAAGTTTAGCTCACTTCTGGGCATCTTTGAAATACCTATACAAACTTGTTCCTACCTAGTAACTTGCATCTTTGAATGAGAATGTGCTTGCTTACAGCAACGTGCTATATGTTCTGAATGCCCGAATTGGGAATCTGTGTCAAAACTTTGTTAGGAATTATGTGATCCTTACTAGCTGGAAGTGAGGGAGATGGGGCATGAAGTTATTTCTAGGAGTTGGACACATACCAAGTTTAGCTCAGTTCTGGGCATCTTTGAAATACCTATACAAACTTGTTCCTACCTAGTAACTTGCAACTTTGAATGAAAATGTGCTTGCTTACAGCAACGTGCTATATGTTCTGAATGCCCGAATTGGGAATCTGTGTCAAAACTTTGTTAGGAATTATGTGATCCTTACTAGCTGGAAGTAAGGGAGATGGGGCATGAAGTTATTTCTAGGAGTTGGACACATACCAAGTTTAGCTCAGTTCTGGGCCTCTTTGAAATACCTATACAAACTTGTTCCTACATAGTAACTTGCATCTTTGAATGAGAATGTGCTTGCTTACAGCAACGTGCTATATGTTCTGAATGCCCGAATTGGGAATCTGTGTCAAAACTTTGTTAGGAATTATGTGATCCTTACTAGCTGGAAGTAAGGGAGATGGGGCATGAAGTTATTTCTAGGAGTTGGACACGTAGCAAGTTTAGCTCAGTTTTGGGCATCTTTGAAATATCTATACAAACTTGTTCCTACATAGTAACTTGCATCTTTGAATGGGAATCTGCTTGCTTACAGCAACGTGCTATATGTTCTGAATGCCCGAATAGGGAATCTGTGTCAAAACTTTGTTAGGAATTATGTGATCCTTACTAGCTGGAAGTAAGGGAGATGGGGCATGAAGTTATTTCTAGGAGTTGGACACATACCAAGTTTAGCTCAGTTCTGGGCATCTTTGAAATACCTATACAAACTTGTTCCTACATAGTAACTTGCAACTTTGAATGAGTATGTGCTTGCTTACAGCAACGTGCTATGTGTTCTGAATGTCCGAATTGGGAATCTGTGTCAAAACTTTGTTAGGAATTATGTGATCCTTACTAGCTGGAAGTAAGGGAGATGGGGCATGAAGTTATTTCTAGGAGTTGGACACATACCAAGTTTAGCTCAGTTCTGGGCATCTTTGAAATACCTATACAAACTTGTTCCTACATAGTAACTTGCATCTTTGAATGAGAATGTGCTTGCTTACAGCAACGTGCTATATGTTCTGAATGCCCGAATTGGCAATCTGTGTCAAAACTTTGTTAGGAATTATGTGATCCTTACTAGCTGGAAGTAAGGGAGATGGGGCATGAAGTTATTTCTAGGAGTTGGACACATACCAAGTTTAGCTCAGTTCTGGGCATCTTTGAAATACCTATAGAAACTTGTTCCTACATAGTAACTTGCATCTTTGAATGAGAATGTGCTTGCTTACAGCAACGTGCTATATGTTCTGAATGCCCGAATTGGCAATCTGTGTCAAAGCTTTGTTAGGAATTATGTGATCCTTACTAGCTGGAAGTAAGGGAGATGGGGCATGAAGTTATTTCTAGGAGTTGGACACATACCAAGTTTAGCTCAGTTCTGGGCATTTTTGAAATACCTATACAAACTTGTTCCTACATAGTAACTTGCAACTTTGAATGAGAATGTGCTTGCTTGCAGCAACGTGCTATATGTTCTGAATGCCCGAATAGGGAATCTGTGTCAAAACTTTGTTAGGAATTATGTGATCCTTACTAGCTGGAAATAAGGGAGATGGGGCATGAAGTTATTTCTAGGAGTTGGACACATAACAAGTTTAGCTCAGTTCTGGGCATCTTTGAAATACCTATACAAACTTGTTCCTACCTAGTAACTTGCAACTTTGAATGAAAATGTGCTTGCTTACAGCAACGTGCTATATGTTCTGAATGCCCGAATTGGGAATCTGTGTCAAAACTTTGTTAGGAATTATGTGATCCTTACTAGCTGGAAGTAAGGGAGATGGGGCATGAAGTTATTTCTAGGAGTTGGACACATACCAAGTTTAGCTCAGTTCTGGGCATCTTTGAAATACCTATACAAACTTGTTCCTACATAGTAACTTGCATCTTTGAATGAGAATGTGCTTGCTTACAGCAACGTGCTATATGTTCTGAATGCCCGAATTGGGAATCTGTGTCAAAACTTTGTTAGGAATTATGTGATCCTTACTAGCTGGAAGTAAGGGAGATGGGGCCTGAAGTTATTTCTAGGAGTTGGACACATACCAAGTTTAGCTCAGTTCTGGGCATCTTTGAAATACCTATACAAACTTGTTCCTACATAGTAACTTGCATCTTTGAATGAGAATGTGCTTGATTACAGCAACGTGCTATATGTTCTGAATGCCCGAATTGGGAATCTGTGTCAAAACTGTTAGGAATTATGTGATCCTTACTAGCTGGAAGTAAGGGAGATGGGGCATGAAGTTATTTCTAGGAGTTGGACACATACCAAGTTTAGCTCAGTTCTGGGCATCTTTGAAATACCTATACAAACTTGTTCCTACATAGTAACTTGCAACTTTGAATGAGAATGTGCTTGCTTACAGCAACGTGCTATATGTTCTGAATGCCCGAATTGGGAATCTGTGTCAAAACTTTGTTAGGAATTATGTGATCCTTACTAGCTGGAAGTAAGGGAGATGGGGCATGAAGTTATTTCTAGGAGTTGGACACATAGCAAGTTTAGCTCAGTTCTGGGCATCTTTGAAATACCTATACAAACTTGTTCCTACATAGTAACTTGCATCTTTGAATGAGAATGTGCTTGCTTACAGCAACGTGCTATATGTTCTGAATGCCCGAATTGGGAATCTGTGTCAAAACTTTGTTAGGAATTATGTGATCCTTACTAGCTGGAAGTAAGGGAGATGGGGCATGAAGTTATTTCTAGGAGTTGGACACATACCAAGTTTAGCTCAGTTCTGGGCATCTTTGAAATACCTATACAAACTTGTTCCTACCTAGTAACTTGCATCTTTGAATGAGAATGTGGTTGCTTACAGCAACGTGCTATATGTTCTGAATGCCCGAATTGGGAATCTGTGTCAAAACTTTGTTAGGAATTATGTGATCCTTACTAGCTGGAAGTGAGGGAGATGGGGCATGAAGTTATTTCTAGGAGTTGGACACATACCAAGTTTAGCTCAGTTCTGGGCATCTTTGAAATACCTATACAAACTTGTTCCTACCTAGTAACTTGCATCTTTGAATGAGAATGTGCTTGCTTACAGCAACGTGCTATATGTTCTGAATGCCCGAATTGGGAATCTGTGTCAAAACTTTGTTAGGAATTATGTGATCCTTACTAGCTGGAAATAAGGGAGATGGGGCATGAAGTTATTTCTAGGAGTTGGACACATGCCAAGTTTAGCTCAGTTCTGGGCATCTTTGAAATACCTATACAAACTTGTTCCTACCTGGTAACTTGCAACTTTGAATGAAAATGTGCTTGCTTACAGCAACGTGCTATATGTTCTGATTGCCCGAATTGGGAATCTGTGTCAAAACTTTGTTAGGAATTATGTGATCCTTACTAGCTGGAAGGAAGGGAGATGGGGCATGAAGTTATTTCTAGGAGTTGGACACATACCAAGTTTAGCTCAGTTCTGGGCATCTTTGAAATACCTATACAAACTTGTTCCTACATAGTAACTTGCATCTTTGAATGAGAATGTGCTTGCTTACAGCAACGTGCTATATGTTCTGAATGCCCGAATTGGGAATCTGTGTCAAAACTTTGTTAGGAATTATGTGATCCTTACTAGCTGGAAGGAAGGGAGATGGGGCATGAAGTTATTTCTAGGAGTTGGACACATACCAAGTTTAGCTCAGTTCTGGGCATCTTTGAAATACCTATACAAACTTGTTCCTACATAGTAACTTGCATCTTTGAATGAGAATGTGCTTGCTTGCAGCAACGTGCTATATGTTCTGAATGCCCGAATTGGCAATCTGTGTCAAAACTTTGTTAGGAATTATGTGATCCTTACTAGCTGGAAGTAAGGGAGATGGGGCATGAAGTTATTTCTAGGAGTTGGACACATACCAAGTTTAGCTCAGTTCTGGGCATTTTTGAAATACCTATACAAACTTGTTCCTACATAGTAACTTGCAACTTTGAATGAGAATGTGCTTGCTTGCAGCAACGTGCTATATGTTCTGAATGCCCGAATTGGGAATCTGTGTCAAAACTTTGTTAGGAATTATGTGATCCTTACTAGCTGGAAGGAAGGGAGATGGGGCATGAAGTTATTTCTAGGAGTTGGACACATACCAAGTTTAGCTCAGTTCTGGGCATCTTTGAAATACCTATACAAACTTGTTCCTACCTAGTAACTTGCAACTTTGAATGAAAATGTGCTTGCTTACAGCAACGTGCTATATGTTCTGAATGCCCGAATTGGGAATCTGTGTCAAAACTTTGTTAGGAATTATGCGATCCTTACTAGCTGGAAGTAAGGGAGATGGGGCATGAAGTTATTTCTAGGAGTTGGACACATACCAAGTTTAGCTCAGTTCTGGGCATCTTTGAAATACCTATACAAACTTGTTCCTACATAGTAACTTGCATCTTTGAATGAGAATGTGCTTGCTTACAGCAACGTGCTATATGTTCTGAATGCCCGAATTGGGAATCTGTGTCAAAACTTTGTTAGGAATTATGTGATCCTTACTAGCTGGAAGTAAGGGAGATGGGGCATGAAGTTATTTCTAGGAGTTGGACACATACCAAGTTTAGCTAAGTTCTGGGCATCTTTGAAATACCTATACAAACTTGTTCCTACATAGTAACTTGCATCTTTGAATGAGAATGTGCTTGCTTACAGCAACGTGATATATGTTCTGAATGCCCGAATTGGGAATCTGTGTCAAAACTGTTAGCAATTATGTGATCCTTACTAGCTGGAAGTAAGGGAGATGGGGCATGAAGTTATTTCTAGGAGTTGGACACATACCAAGTTTAGCTCAGTTCTGGGCATCTTTGAAATACCTATACAAACTTGTTCCTACATAGTAACTTGCAACTTTGAATGAGAATGTGCTTGCTTACAGCAACGTGCTATATGTTCTGAAGGCCCGAATTGGGAATCTGTGTCAAAACTTTGTTAGGAATTATGTGATCCTTACTAGCTGGAAGTAAGGGAGATGGGGCATGAAGTTATTTCTAGGAGTTGGACACATAGCAAGTTTAGCTCAGTTCTGGGCATCTTTGAAATACCTATACAAACTTGTTCCTACATAGTAACTTGCATCTTTGAATGAGAATGTGCTTGCTTACAGCAACGTGCTATATGTTCTGAATGCCCGAATTGGCAATCTGTGTCAAAACTTTGTTAGGAATTATGTGATCCTTACTAGCTGGAAGTAAGGGAGATGGGGCATGAAGTTATTTCTAGGAGTTGGACACATACCAAGTTTAGCTCAGTTCTGGGCATCTTTGAAATACCTATACAAACTTGTTCCTACCTAGTAACTTGCATCTTTGAATGAGAATGTGGTTGCTTACAGCAACGTGCTATATGTTCTGAATGCCCGAATTGGGAATCTGTGTCAAAACTTTGTTAGGAATTATGTGATCCTTACTAGCTGGAAGTAAGGGAGATGGGGCATGAAGTTATTTCTAGGAGTTGGACACATACCAAGTTAAGCTCAGTTCTGGGAATCTTTGAAATACCTATACAAACTTGTTCCTACATAGTAACTTGCAACTTTGAATGAAAATGTGCTTGCTTACAGCAACGTGCTATATGTTCTGAATGCCCGAATTGGGAATCTGTGTCAAAACTTTGTTAGGAATTATGTGATCCTTACTAGCTGGAAGTAAGGGAGATGGGGCATGAAGTTATTTCTAGGAGTTGGACACATACCAAGTTTAGCTCAGTTCTGGGCATCTTTGAAATACCTATACAAACTTGTTCCTACATAGTAACTTGCATCTTTGAATGAGAATGTGCTTGCTTACAGCAACGTGCTATATGTTCTGAATGCCCGAATTGGGAATCTGTGTCAAAACTTTGTTAGGAATTATGTGATCCTTACTAGCTGTAAGTAAGGGAGATGGGGCATGAAGTTATTTCTAGGAGTTGGACACATAGCAAGTTTAGCTCAGTTCTGGGCATCTTTGAAATACCTATACAAACTTGTTCCTACATAGTAACTTGCATCTTTGAATGGGAATCTGCTTGCTTACAGCAACGTGCTATATGTTCTGAATGCCCGAATAGGGAATCTGTGTCAAAACTTTGTTAGGAATTATGTGATCCTTACTAGCTGGAAGTAAGGGAGATGGGGCATGAAGTTATTTCTAGGAGTTGGACACATACCAAGTTTAGCTCAGTTCTGGGCATCTTTGAAATACCTATACAAACTTGTTCCTACATAGTAACTTGCAACTTTGAATGAAAATGTGCTTACTTACAGCAACGTGCTATATGTTCTGAATGCCCGAATTGGGAATCTGTGTGAAAACATTGTTAGGAATTATGTGATCCTTACTAGCTGGAAGTAAGGGAGATGGGGCATGAAGTTATTTCTAGGAGTTGGACACATACCAAGTTTAGCTCAGTTCTGGGCATCTTTGAAATACCAATACAAACTTATTCCTACATAGTATCTTGCAACTTTGAATGAGAATGTGCTTGCTTACAGCAACGTGCTACATGTTCTGAATGCCCGAATTGGGAATCTGTGTCAAAACTTTGTTAGGAATTATGTGATCCTTGCTAGCTGGAAGTAAGGGAGATGGGGCATGAAGTTATTTCTAGGAGTTGGACACATACCAAGTTTAGCTCAGTTCTGGGCATCTTTGAAATATCTATACAAACTTGTTCCTACATAGTAACTTGCATCTTTGAATGAAAATGTGCTTGCTTACAGCAACGTGCTATATGTTCTGAATGCCCAAATTGGGAATCTGTGTCAAAACTTTGTTAGGAATTATGTGATCCTTACTAGCTGGAAGTAAGGGAGATGGGGCATGAAGTTATTTCTAGGAGTTGGACACATACCAAGTTTAGCTCAGTTCTGGGCATCTTTGAAATACCTATACAAACTTGTTCCTACATAGTAACTTGCATCTTTGAATGAAAATGTGCTTGCTTACAGCAACGTGCTATATGTTCTGAATGCCCGAATTGGGAATCTGTGTCAAAACTTTGTTAGGAATTATGTGATCCTTACTAGCTGGAAGTAAGGGAGATGGGGCATGAAGTTATTTCTAGGAGTTGGACACATACCAAGTTTAGCTCAGTTCTGGGCATCTTTGAAATACCTATACAAACTTGCTCCTACATAGTAACTTGCAACTTTGAATGAAAATGTGCTTGCTTACAACAACGTGCTATATGTTCTGAATGCCCGAATTGGGAATCTGTGTCAAATCTTTGTTAGGAATTATGTGATCCTTACTAGCTGGAAGTAAGGGAGATGGAGCATGAAGTTATTTCTAGGAGTTGAACACATAGCAAGTTTAGCTCAGTTCTGGGCATCTTTGAAATACCTATACAAACTTGTTCCTACCTAGTAACTTGCATCTTTGAATGAGAATGTGCTTGCTTACAGCAACGTGCTATATGTTCTGAATGCCCGAATTGGGAATCTGTGTCAAAACTTTGTTAGGAATTATGTGATCCTTACTAGCTGGAAGTAAGGGAGATGGGGCATGAAGTTATTTCTAGGAGTTGGACACATAGCAAGTTTAGCTCAGTTCTGGGCATCTTTGAAATACCTATACAAACTTATTCCTACATAGTAACTTGCAACTTTGAATGAAAATGTGCTTGCTTACAGCAACGTGCTATATGTTCTGAATGCCCGAATTGGCAATCTGTGTCAAAACATTGTTAGGAATTATGTGATCCATACTAGCTGGAAGTAAGGGAGATGGGGCATGAAGTTATTTCTAGGAGTTGGACACATACCAAGTTTAGCTCAGTTCTGGGCATCTTTGAAATACCTATACAAACTTGTTCCTACCTAGTAACTTGCATCTTTGAATGAGAATCTGCTTGCTTACAGCAACGTGCTATATATTCTGAATGCCCGAATTGGGAATCTGTGTCAAAACTTTGTTAGGAATTATGTGATCCTTACTAGCTGGAAGTAAGGGAGATGGGGCATGAAGTTATTTCTAGGAGTGGGAGACATACAATGTTTAGCTCAGTTCTGGGCATCTTTGAAATACCTATACAAACTTGTTCCTACATAGCAACTTGCAACTTTGAATGAAAATGTGCTTGCTTACAGCAACGTGCTATATGTTCTGAATGCCCGAATTGGGAATCTGTGTCAAAACTTTGTTAGGAATTATGTGATCCTTACTAGCTGGAAGTAAGGGAGATGGGGCATGAAGTTATTTCTAGGAGTTGGACACATACCAAGTTTAGCTCAGTTCTGGGCATCTTTGAAATACCTATACAAACTTGTTCCTACATAGTAACTTGCAACTTTGAATGAGAATGTGCTTGCTTGCAGCAACGTGCTATATGTTCTGAATGCCCGAATAGGGAATGTGTGTCAAAACTTTGTTAGGAATTATGTGATCCTTACTAGCTGGAAGTAAGGGAGATGGGGCATGAAGTTATTTCTAGGAGTTGGACCCATACCAAGTTTAGCTCAGTTCTGGGCATCTTTGAAATACCTATACAAACTTGTTCCTACATAGTAACTTGCATCTTTGAATGAGAATGTGCTTGCTTACAGCAACGTGCTATATGTTCTGAATGCCCGAATTGGCAATCTGTGTCAAAACTTTGTTAGGAATTATGTGATCCTTACTAGCTGGAAGTAAGGGAGATGAGGCATGAAGTTATTTCTAGGAGTTGGACACATACCAAGTTTAGCTCAGTTCTGGGCATCTTTGAAATACCTATACAAACTTGTTCCTACATAGTAACTTGCAACTTTGAATGAGAATGCGCTTGCTTACAGCAACGTGCTATATGTTCTGAATGCCGGAATTGGGAATCTGTGTCAAAACTTTGTTAGGAATTATGTGATCCTTACTAGCTAAAAGTAAGTGAGATGGGGCATGAAGTTATTTCTAGGAGTTGGACACATACCAAGTTTAGCTCAGTTCTGGGCATCTTTGAAATACCTATACAAACTTGTTCCTACATAGTAACTTGCAACTTTGAATGAGAATGTGCTTGCTTACAGCAACGTGCTATATGTTCTGAATGCCCGAATTGGGAATCTGTGTCAAAACTTTGTTAGGAATTATGTGATCCTTACTAGCTGGAAGTAAGGGAGATGGGGCATGAAGTTATTTCTAGGAGTTGGACACATACCAAGTTTAGCTCAGTTCTGGGCATCTTTGAAATACCTATACAAACTTGTTCCTACATAGTAACTTGCAACTTTGAATGAAAATGTGCTTGCTTACAGCAAGGTGCTATATGTTCTGAATGCCCGAATTGGGAATGTGTGTCAAAACTTTGTTAGGAATTATGTGATCCTTACTAGCTGGAAGTAAGGGAGATGGGGCATGAAGTTATTTCTAGGAGTTGGACACATACCAAGTTTAGCTGAGTTCTGGGCATCTTTGAAATACCTATACAAACTTGTTCCTACATAGTAACTTGCAACTTTGAATGAGAATGTGCTTGCTTACAGCAACGTGCTATATGTTCTGAATGCCCGAATTGGGAAACTGTGTCAAAACATTGTTAGGAATTATGTGATCCTTACTAGCTGGAAGTAAGGGAGATGGGGCATGAAGTTATTTCTAGGAGTTGGACACATACCAAGTTTAGCTCAGTTCTGGGCATCTTTGAAATACCTATACAAACTTGTTCCTACATAGTAACTTGCATCTTTGAATGAGAATGTTCTTGCTTACAGCAACGTGCTATATGTTCTGAATGCCCGAATTGGCAATCTGTGTCAAAACTTTGATAGGAATTATGTGATCCTTACTAGCTGGAAGTAAGGGAGATGGGGCATGAAGTTATTTCTAGGAGTTGGACACATACCAAGTTTAGCTCAGTTCTGGGCATCTTTGAAATACCTATACAAACTTGTTCCTACATAGTAACTTGCATCTTTGAATGAGAATGTGCTTGCTTACAGCAACGTGCTATATGCTCTGAATGCCCGAATTGGCAATCTGTGTCAAAACTTTGTTAGGAATTATGTGATCCTTACTAGCTGGAAGTAAGGGAGATGGGGCATGAAGTTATTTCTAGGAGTTGGACACATACCAAGTTTAGCTCAGTTCTGGGCATCTTTGAAATACCTATACAAACTTGTTCCTACCTAGTAACTTGCATCTTTGAATGAGAATGTGCTTGCTTGCAGCAACGTGCTATGTGTTCTGAAAGCCCGAATAGGGAATCTGTGTCAAAACTTTGTTAGGAATTATGTGATCCTTACTAGCTGGAAGTAAGGGAGATGGAGCATGAAGTTATTTCTAGGAGTTGGACACATACCACGTTGAGGTCAGTTCTGGGCATCTTTGAAATACCTATACAAACTGGTTCCTACCTAGTAACTTGCATCTTTGAATGAGAATCTGCTTGCTTATAGCAACATGCTATATGTTCTGAATGCCCGAATAGGGAATCTGTGTCAAAACTTTGTTAGGAATTATGTGATCCTTACTAGCTGGAAGTAAGGGAGATGGGGCATGAAGTTATTTCTAGGAGTTGGACACATACCAAGTTTAGCTCAGTTCTGGGCATCTTTGAAATACCTATACAAACTTGTTCCTACCTAGTAACTTGCAACTTTGAATGAAAATGTGCTTGCTTACAGCAACGTGCTATATGTTCTGAATGCCCGAATTGGGAATCTGTGTCAAAACTTTGTTAGGAATTATGTGATCCTTACTAGCTGGAAGTAAGGGAGATGGGGCATGAAGTTATTTCTAGGAGTTGGACACATACCAAGTTTAGCTCAGTTCTGGGCATCTTTGAAATACCTATACAAACTTGTTCCTACATAGTAACTTGCATCTTTGAATGAGAATCTGCTTGCTTACAGCAACGTGCTATATGTTCTGAATTCCCGAATTGGGAATCTGTGTCAAAACTTTGTTAGGAATTATGTGATCCTTACTAGCTGGAAGTAAGGGAGATGGGGCATGAAGTTATTTCTAGGAGTTGGACACATACCAAGTTTAGCTCAGTTCGGGGCATCTTTGAAATACCTATACAAACTTGTTGCTACATAGTATCTTGCAACTTTGAATGAGAATGTGCTTGCTTACAGCAACGTGCTACATGTTCTGAATGCCCGAATTGGGAATCTGTGTCAAATCTTTGTTAGGAATTATGTGATCCTTACTAGCTGGAAGTAAGGGAGATGGGGCATGAAGTTATTTCTAGGAGTTGGACACATAGCAAGATTAGCTCAGTTCTGGGCATCTTTGAAATACCTATACAAACTTGTTCCTACATAGTAACTTGCATCTTTGAATGAGAATGTGCTTGCTTACAGCAACGTGCTATATGTTCTGAATGCCCGAATTGGGAATCTGTGTCAAAACTTTGTTAGGAATTATGTGATCCTTACTAGCTGGAAGTAAGGGAGATGGGGCATGAAGTATATTTCTAGGAGTTGGACTCATACCAAGTTTAGCTCAGTTCTGGGCATCTTTGAAATACCTATGCAAACTTGTTCCTACATAGTAACTTGCAACTTTGAATGAGAATGTGCTTGCTTGCAGCAACGTGCTATATGTTCTGAATGCCCGAATAGGGTATGTGTGTCAAAACTTTGTTAGGAATTATGTGATCCTTACTAGCTGGAAGTAAGGGAGATGGGGCATGAAGTTATTTCTAGGAGTTGGACACATACCAAGTTTAGCTCAGTTCTGGGCATCTTTGAAATACCTATACAAACTTGTTCCTACATAGTAACTTGCATCTTTGAATGAGAATGCGCTTGCTTACAGCAACGTGCTATATGTTCTGAATGCCCGAATTGGGAATCTGTGTCAAAACTTTGTTAGGAATTATGTGATCCTTACTAGCTGGAAGTAAGGGAGATGGGGCATGAAGTTATTTCTAGGAGTTGGACACATACCAAGTTTAGCTCAGTTCTGGGCATCTTTGAAATAGCTATACAAACTTGTTCCTACATAGTAACTTGCAACTTTGAATGAGAATGTGCTTGCTTACAGCAACGTGCTATATGTTCTGAATGCCCGAATTGGGAATCTGTGTCAAAACTTTGTTAGGAATTATGTGATCCTTACTAGCTGGAAGTAAGGGAGATGGGGCATGAAGTTATTTCTAGGAGTTGGACACATACCAAGTTTAGCTCAGTTCTGGGCATCTTTGAAATACCTATACAAACTTGTTCCTACATAGAAACTTGCATCTTTGAATGAGAATGTCCTTGTTTACAGCAACGTGCTATATGTTCTGAATGCCCGAATTGGGAATCTGTGTCAAAACTTTGTTAGGAATTATGTGATCCTTACTAGCTGGAAGTAAGGGAGATGGGGCATGAAGTTATTTCTAGGAGTTGGACACATACCAAGTTTAGCTCAGTTCTGGGCATCTTTGAAATACCTATACAAACTTGTTCCTACATAGTAACTTGCAACTTTGAATGAAAATGTGCTTGCTTACAGCAACGTGCTATATGTTCTGAATGCCCGAATTGGCAATCTGTGTCAAAACTTTGTTAGGAATTATGTGATCCTTACTAGCTGGAAGTAAGGGAGATGGGGCATGAAGTTATTTCTAGGAGTTGGACACATACCAAGTTTAGCTCAGTTCTGGGCATCTTTGAAATACCTATACAAACTTGTTCCTACATAGTACTTGCAACTTTGAATGAAAATGTGCTTGCTTACAGCAACGTGCTATATGATCTGAATGCCCGAATTGGGAATCTGTGTCAAAACTTTGTTAGGAATTATGTGATCCTTACTAGCTGGAAGTAAGGGAGATGGGGCATGAAGTTATTTCTAGGAGTTGGACACATACCAAGTTTAGCTCAGTTCTGGGCATCTTTGAAATACCTATACAAACTTGTTCCTACATAGTAACTTGCATCTTTGAATGAGAATGTGCTTGCTTACAGCAACGTGCTATATGTTCTGAATGCCCGAATAGGGAATCTGTGTCAAAACTCTGTTAGGAATTATGTGATCCTTACTAGCTGGAAGTAAGGGAGATGGGGTATGAAGTTATTTCTAGGAGTTGGACACATACCAAGTTTAGCTCAGTTCTGGGCATCTTTGAAATACCTATACAAACTTGTTCCTACATAGTAACTTGCATCTTTGAATGAGAATGTGCTTGCTTACAGCAACGTGCTATATGTTCTGAATGCCCGAATTGGGAATCTGTGTCAAAACTTTGTTAGGAATTATGTGATCCTTACTAGCAGGAAGTAAGGGAGATGGGGCATGATGTTATTTCTAGGAGTTGGACACATACCAAGTTTAGCTCAGTTCTGGGCATCTTTGAAATACCTATACAAACTTGTTCCTACATAGCAACTTGCAACTTTGAATGAAAATGTGCTTGCTTACAGCAACGTGCTATATGTTCTGAATGCCCGAATTGGGAATCTGTGTCAAAACTTTGTTAGGAATTATGTGATCCTTACTAGCTGGAAGTAAGGGAGATGGGGCATGAAGTTATTTCTAGGAGTTGGACACATACCAAGTTTAGCTCAGTTCTGGGCATCTTTGAAATAGCTATACAAACTTGTTCCTACATAGTAACTTGCAACTTTGAATGAGAATGTGCTTGCTTACAGCAACGTGCTATATGTTCTGAATGCCCGAATTGGGAATCTGTGTCAAAACTTTGTTAGGAATTATGTGATCCTTACTAGCTGGAAGTAAGGGAGATGGGGCATGAAGTTATTTCTAGGAGTTGGACACATACCAAGTTTAGCTCAGTTCTGGGCATCTTTGAAATACCTATACAAACTTGTTCCTACATAGAAACTTGCATCTTTGAATGAGAATGTCCTTGTTTACAGCAACGTGCTATATGTTCTGAATGCCCGAATTGGGAATCTGTGTCAAAACTTTGTTAGGAATTATGTGATCCTTACTAGCTGGAAGTAAGGGAGATGGGGCATGAAGTTATTTCTAGGAGTTGGACACATACCAAGTTTAGCTCAGTTCTGGGCATCTTTGAAATACCTATACAAACTTGTTCCTACATAGTAACTTGCAACTTTGAATGAAAATGTGCTTGCTTACAGCAACGTGCTATATGTTCTGAATGCCCGAATTGGCAATCTGTGTCAAAACTTTGTTAGGAATTATGTGATCCTTACTAGCTGGAAGTAAGGGAGATGGGGCATGAAGTTATTTCTAGGAGTTGGACACATACCAAGTTTAGCTCAGTTCTGGGCATCTTTGAAATACCTATACAAACTTGTTCCTACATAGTACTTGCAACTTTGAATGAAAATGTGCTTGCTTACAGCAACGTGCTATATGATCTGAATGCCCGAATTGGGAATCTGTGTCAAAACTTTGTTAGGAATTATGTGATCCTTACTAGCTGGAAGTAAGGGAGATGGGGCATGAAGTTATTTCTAGGAGTTGGACACATACCAAGTTTAGCTCAGTTCTGGGCATCTTTGAAATACCTATACAAACTTGTTCCTACATAGTAACTTGCATCTTTGAATGAGAATGTGCTTGCTTACAGCAACGTGCTATATGTTCTGAATGCCCGAATAGGGAATCTGTGTCAAAACTCTGTTAGGAATTATGTGATCCTTACTAGCTGGAAGTAAGGGAGATGGGGTATGAAGTTATTTCTAGGAGTTGGACACATACCAAGTTTAGCTCAGTTCTGGGCATCTTTGAAATACCTATACAAACTTGTTCCTACATAGTAACTTGCATCTTTGAATGAGAATGTGCTTGCTTACAGCAACGTGCTATATGTTCTGAATGCCCGAATTGGGAATCTGTGTCAAAACTTTGTTAGGAATTATGTGATCCTTACTAGCAGGAAGTAAGGGAGATGGGGCATGATGTTATTTCTAGGAGTTGGACACATACCAAGTTTAGCTCAGTTCTGGGCATCTTTGAAATACCTATACAAACTTGTTCCTACATAGCAACTTGCAACTTTGAATGAAAATGTGCTTGCTTACAGCAACGTGCTATATGTTCTGAATGCCCGAATTGGGAATCTGTGTCAAAACTTTGTTAGGAATTATGTGATCCTTACTAGCTGGAAGTAAGGGAGATGGGGCATGAAGTTATTTCTAGGAGTTGGACACATACCAAGTTTAGCTCAGTTCTGGGCATCTTTGAAATACCTATACAAACTTGTTCCTACATAGCAACTTGCAACTTTGAATGAAAATGTGCTTGCTTACAGCAACGTGCTATATGTTCTGAATGCCCGAATTGGGAATCTGTGTCAAAACTTTGTTAGGAATTATGTGATCCTTGCTAGCAGGAAGTAAGGGAGATGGGGCATGATGTTATTTCTAGGAGTTGGACACATACCAAGTTTAGCTCAGTTCTGGGCATCTTTGAAATACCTATACAAACTTGTTCCTACATAGCAACTTGCAACTTTGAATGAAAATGTGCTTGCTTACAGCAACGTGCTATATGTTCTGAATGCCCGAATTGGGAATCTGTGTCAAAACTTTGTTAGGAATTATGTGATCCTTACTAGCTGGAAGTAAGGGAGATGGGGCATGAAGTTATTTCTAGGAGTTGGACACATACCAAGTTTAGCTCAGTTCTGGGCATCTTTGAAATACCTATACAAACTTGTTCCTACATAGCAACTTGCAACTTTGAATGAAAATGTGCTTAATTACAGCAACGTGCTATATGTTCTGAATGCCCGAATTGGGAATCTGTGTCAAAACTTTGTTAGGAATTATGTGATCCTTACTAGCTGGAAGTAAGGGAGATGGGGCATGAAGTTATTTCTAGGAGTTGGACACATACCAAGTTTAGCTCAGTTCTGGGCATCTTTGAAATACCTATACAAACTTGTTCCTACATAGCAACTTGCAACTTTGAATGAAAATGTGCTTGCTTACAGCAACGTGCTATATGTTCTGAATGCCCGAATTGGGAAGCTGTGTCAAAACATTGTTAGGAATTATGTGATCCTTACTAGCTGGAAGTAAGGGAGATGGGGCATGAAGTTATTTCTAGGAGTTGGACACATACCAAGTTTAGCTCAGTTCTGGGCATCTTTGAAATACCTATACAAAGTTGTTCCTACATAGTAACTTGCATCTTTGAATGAGAATGTGCTTGCTTACAGCAACGTGCTATATGTTCTGAATGCCCGAATTGGCAATCTGTGTCAAAACTTTGTTAGGAATTATGTGATCCTTACTAGCTGGAAGTAAGGGAGATGGGGCATGAAGTTATTTCTAGGAGTTGGACACATACCAAGTTTAGCTCAGTTCTGGGCATCTTTGAAATACCTATACAAACTTGTTCCTACATAGCAACTTGCAACTTTGAATGAAAATGTGCTTGCTTACAGCAACGTGCTATATGTTCTGAATGCCCGAATTGGGAATCTGTGTCAAAACTTTGTTAGGAATTATGTGATCCTTGCTAGCAGGAAGTAAGGGAGATGGGGCATGATGTTATTTCTAGGAGTTGGACACATACCAAGTTTAGCTCAGTTCTGGGCATCTTTGAAATACCTATACAAACTTGTTCCTACATAGCAACTTGCAACTTTGAATGAAAATGTGCTTGCTTACAGCAACGTGCTATATGTTCTGAATGCCCGAATTGGGAATCTGTGTCAAAACTTTGTTAGGAATTATGTGATCCTTACTAGCTGGAAGTAAGGGAGATGAGGCATGAAGTTATTTCTAGGAGTTGGACACATACCAAGTTTAGCTCAGTTCTGGGCATCTTTGAAATACCTATACAAACTTGTTCCTACATAGCAACTTGCAACTTTGAATGAAAATGTGCTTGCTTACAGCAACGTGCTATATGTTCTGAATGCCCGAATTGGGAATCTGTGTCAAAACTTTGTTAGGAATTATGTGATCCTTACTAGCTGGAAGTAAGGGAGATGGGGCATGAAGTTATTTCTAGGAGTTGGACACATACCAAGTTTAGCTCAGTTCTGGGCATCTTTGAAATACCTATACAAACTTGTTCCTACATAGCAACTTGCAACTTTGAATGAAAATGTGCTTGCTTACAGCAACGTGCTATATGTTCTGAATGCCCGAATTGGGAAACTGTGTCAAAACATTGTTAGGAATTATGTGATCCTTACTAGCTGGAAGTAAGGGAGATGGGGCATGAAGTTATTTCTAGGAGTTGGACACATACCAAGTTTAGCTCAGTTCTGGGCATCTTTGAAATACCTATACAAACTTGTTCCTACATAGTAACTTGCATCTTTGAATGAGAATGTTCTTGCTTACAGCAACGTGCTATATGTTCTGAATGCCCGAATTGGCAATCTGTGTCAAAACTTTGATAGGAATTATGTGATCCTTACTAGCTGGAAGTAAGGGAGATGGGGCATGAAGTTATTTCTAGGAGTTGGACACATACCAAGTTTAGCTCAGTTCTGGGCATCTTTGAAATACCTATACAAACTTGTTCCTACATAGTAACTTGCATCTTTGAATGAGAATGTGCTTGCTTACAGCAACGTGCTATATGTTCTGAATGCCCGAATTGGCAATCTGTGTCAAAACTTTGTTAGGAATTATGTGATCCTTACTAGCTGGAAGTAAGGGAGATGGGGCATGAAGTTATTTCTAGGAGTTGGACACATACCAAGTTTAGCTCAGTTCTGGGCATCTTTGAAATACCTATACAAACTTGTTCCTACCTAGTAACTTGCATCTTTGAATGAGAATGTGCTTGCTTGCAGCAACGTGCTATGTGTTCTGAATGCCCGAATAGGGAATCTGTGTCAAAACTTTGTTAGGAATTATGTGATCCTTACTAGCTGGAAGTAAGGGAGATGGAGCATGAAGTTATTTCTAGGAGTTGGACACATACCACGTTGAGCTCAGTTCTGGGCATCTTTGAAATACCTATACAAACTTGTTCCTACCTAGTAACTTGCATCTTTGAATGAGAATCTGCTTGCTTATAGCAACATGCTATATGTTCTGAATGCCCGAATAGGGAATCTGTGTCAAAACTTTGTTAGGAATTATGTGATCCTTACTAGCTGGAAGTAAGGGAGATGGGGCATGAAGTTATTTCTAGGAGTTGGACACATACCAAGTTTAGCTCAGTTCTGGGCATCTTTGAAATACCTATACAAACTTGTTCCTACCTAGTAACTTGCAACTTTGAATGAAAATGTGCTTGCTTACAGCAACGTGCTATATGTTCTGAATGCCCGAATTGGGAATCTGTGTCAAAACTTTGTTAGGAATTATGTGATCCTTACTAGCTGGAAGTAAGGGAGATGGGGCATGAAGTTATTTCTAGGAGTTGGACACATACCAAGTTTAGCTCAGTTCTGGGCATCTTTGAAATACCTATACAAACTTGTTCCTACATAGTAACTTGCATCTTTGAATGAGAATGTGCTTGCTTACAGCAACGTGCTATATGTTCTGAATGCCCGAATAGGGAATCTGTGTCAAAACTCTGTTAGGAATTATGTGATCCTTACTAGCTGGAAGTAAGGGAGATGGGGTATGAAGTTATTTCTAGGAGTTGGACACATACCAAGTTTAGCTCAGTTCTGGGCATCTTTGAAATACCTATACAAACTTGTTCCTACATAGTAACTTGCATCTTTGAATGAGAATGTGCTTGCTTACAGCAACGTGCTATATGTTCTGAATGCCCGAATTGGGAATCTGTGTCAAAACTTTGTTAGGAATTATGTGATCCTTACTAGCAGGAAGTAAGGGAGATGGGGCATGATGTTATTTCTAGGAGTTGGACACATACCAAGTTTAGCTCAGTTCTGGGCATCTTTGAAATACCTATACAAACTTGTTCCTACATAGCAACTTGCAACTTTGAATGAAAATGTGCTTGCTTACAGCAACGTGCTATATGTTCTGAATGCCCGAATTGGGAATCTGTGTCAAAACTTTGTTAGGAATTATGTGATCCTTACTAGCTGGAAGTAAGGGAGATGGGGCATGAAGTTATTTCTAGGAGTTGGACACATACCAAGTTTAGCTCAGTTCTGGGCATCTTTGAAATACCTATACAAACTTGTTCCTACATAGCAACTTGCAACTTTGAATGAAAATGTGCTTGCTTACAGCAACGTGCTATATGTTCTGAATGCCCGAATTGGGAATCTGTGTCAAAACTTTGTTAGGAATTATGTGATCCTTGCTAGCAGGAAGTAAGGGAGATGGGGCATGATGTTATTTCTAGGAGTTGGACACATACCAAGTTTAGCTCAGTTCTGGGCATCTTTGAAATACCTATACAAACTTGTTCCTACATAGCAACTTGCAACTTTGAATGAAAATGTGCTTGCTTACAGCAACGTGCTATATGTTCTGAATGCCCGAATTGGGAATCTGTGTCAAAACTTTGTTAGGAATTATGTGATCCTTACTAGCTGGAAGTAAGGGAGATGGGGCATGAAGTTATTTCTAGGAGTTGGACACATACCAAGTTTAGCTCAGTTCTGGGCATCTTTGAAATACCTATACAAACTTGTTCCTACATAGCAACTTGCAACTTTGAATGAAAATGTGCTTGCTTACAGCAACGTGCTATATGTTCTGAATGCCCGAATTGGGAAGCTGTGTCAAAACATTGTTAGGAATTATGTGATCCTTACTAGCTGGAAGTAAGGGAGATGGGGCATGAAGTTATTTCTAGGAGTTGGACACATACCAAGTTTAGCTCAGTTCTGGGCATCTTTGAAATACCTATACAAAGTTGTTCCTACATAGTAACTTGCATCTTTGAATGAGAATGTGCTTGCTTACAGCAACGTGCTATATGTTCTGAATGCCCGAATTGGCAATCTGTGTCAAAACTTTGTTAGGAATTATGTGATCCTTACTAGCTGGAAGTAAGGGAGATGGGGCATGAAGTTATTTCTAGGAGTTGGACACATACCAAGTTTAGCTCAGTTCTGGGCATCTTTGAAATACCTATACAAACTTGTTCCTACATAGCAACTTGCAACTTTGAATGAAAATGTGCTTGCTTACAGCAACGTGCTATATGTTCTGAATGCCCGAATTGGGAATCTGTGTCAAAACTTTGTTAGGAATTATGTGATCCTTGCTAGCAGGAAGTAAGGGAGATGGGGCATGATGTTATTTCTAGGAGTTGGACACATACCAAGTTTAGCTCAGTTCTGGGCATCTTTGAAATACCTATACAAACTTGTTCCTACATAGCAACTTGCAACTTTGAATGAAAATGTGCTTGCTTACAGCAACGTGCTATATGTTCTGAATGCCCGAATTGGGAATCTGTGTCAAAACTTTGTTAGGAATTATGTGATCCTTACTAGCTGGAAGTAAGGGAGATGAGGCATGAAGTTATTTCTAGGAGTTGGACACATACCAAGTTTAGCTCAGTTCTGGGCATCTTTGAAATACCTATACAAACTTGTTCCTACATAGCAACTTGCAACTTTGAATGAAAATGTGCTTGCTTACAGCAACGTGCTATATGTTCTGAATGCCCGAATTGGGAATCTGTGTCAAAACTTTGTTAGGAATTATGTGATCCTTACTAGCTGGAAGTAAGGGAGATGGGGCATGAAGTTATTTCTAGGAGTTGGACACATACCAAGTTTAGCTCAGTTCTGGGCATCTTTGAAATACCTATACAAACTTGTTCCTACATAGCAACTTGCAACTTTGAATGAAAATGTGCTTGCTTACAGCAACGTGCTATATGTTCTGAATGCCCGAATTGGGAAACTGTGTCAAAACATTGTTAGGAATTATGTGATCCTTACTAGCTGGAAGTAAGGGAGATGGGGCATGAAGTTATTTCTAGGAGTTGGACACATACCAAGTTTAGCTCAGTTCTGGGCATCTTTGAAATACCTATACAAACTTGTTCCTACATAGTAACTTGCATCTTTGAATGAGAATGTTCTTGCTTACAGCAACGTGCTATATGTTCTGAATGCCCGAATTGGCAATCTGTGTCAAAACTTTGATAGGAATTATGTGATCCTTACTAGCTGGAAGTAAGGGAGATGGGGCATGAAGTTATTTCTAGGAGTTGGACACATACCAAGTTTAGCTCAGTTCTGGGCATCTTTGAAATACCTATACAAACTTGTTCCTACATAGTAACTTGCATCTTTGAATGAGAATGTGCTTGCTTACAGCAACGTGCTATATGTTCTGAATGCCCGAATTGGCAATCTGTGTCAAAACTTTGTTAGGAATTATGTGATCCTTACTAGCTGGAAG
Source organism: Diceros bicornis minor (assembly GCF_020826845.1). Taxonomy (NCBI): domain Eukaryota; kingdom Metazoa; phylum Chordata; class Mammalia; order Perissodactyla; family Rhinocerotidae; genus Diceros; species Diceros bicornis. The sequence continues at coordinate 79,115,416 of NC_080750.1, read as the reverse complement.
TAAGGGAGATGGGGCATGAAGTTATTTCTAGGAGTTGGACACATACCAAGTTTAGCTCAGTTCTGGGCATCTTTGAAATACCTATACAAACTTGTTCCTACCTAGTAACTTGCATCTTTGAATGAGAATGTGCTTGCTTGCAGCAACGTGCTATGTGTTCTGAATGCCCGAATAGGGAATCTGTGTCAAAACTTTGTTAGGAATTATGTGATCCTTACTAGCTGGAAGTAAGGGAGATGGAGCATGAAGTTATTTCTAGGAGTTGGACACATACCACGTTGAGCTCAGTTCTGGGCATCTTTGAAATACCTATACAAACTTGTTCCTACCTAGTAACTTGCATCTTTGAATGAGAATCTGCTTGCTTATAGCAACATGCTATATGTTCTGAATGCCCGAATAGGGAATCTGTGTCAAAACTTTGTTAGGAATTATGTGATCCTTACTAGCTGGAAGTAAGGGAGATGGGGCATGAAGTTATTTCTAGGAGTTGGACACATACCAAGTTTAGCTCAGTTCTGGGCATCTTTGAAATACCTATACAAACTTGTTCCTACCTAGTAACTTGCAACTTTGAATGAAAATGTGCTTGCTTACAGCAACGTGCTATATGTTCTGAATGCCCGAATTGGGAATCTGTGTCAAAACTTTGTTAGGAATTATGTGATCCTTACTAGCTGGAAGTAAGGGAGATGGGGCATGAAGTTATTTCTAGGAGTTGGACACATACCAAGTTTAGCTCAGTTCTGGGCATCTTTGAAATACCTATACAAACTTGTTCCTACATAGTAACTTGCATCTTTGAATGAGAATCTGCTTGCTTACAGCAACGTGCTATATGTTCTGAATTCCCGAATTGGGAATCTGTGTCAAAACTTTGTTAGGAATTATGTGATCCTTACTAGCTGGAAGTAAGGGAGATGGGGCATGAAGTTATTTCTAGGAGTTGGACACATACCAAGTTTAGCTCAGTTCGGGGCATCTTTGAAATACCTATACAAACTTGTTGCTACATAGTATCTTGCAACTTTCAATGAGAATGTGCTTGCTTACAGCAACGTGCTACATGTTCTGAATGCCCGAATTGGGAATCTGTGTCAAATCTTTGTTAGGAATTATGTGATCCTTACTAGCTGGAAGTAAGGGAGATGGGGCATGAAGTTATTTCTAGGAGTTGGACACATAGCAAGATTAGCTCAGTTCTGGGCATCTTTGAAATACCTATACAAACTTGTTCCTACATAGTAACTTGCATCTTTGAATGAGAATGTGCTTGCTTACAGCAACGTGCTATATGTTCTGAATGCCCGAATTGGGAATCTGTGTCAAAACTTTGTTAGGAATTATGTGATCCTTACTAGCTGGAAGTAAGGGAGATGGGGCATGAAGTTATTTCTAGGAGTTGGACTCATACCAAGTTTAGCTCAGTTCTGGGCATCTTTGAAATACCTATACAAACTTGTTCCTACATAGAAACTTGCATCTTTGAATGAGAATGTCCTTGCTTACAGCAACGTGCTATATGTTCTGAATGCCCGAATTGGGAATCTGTGTCAAAACTTTGTTAGGAATTATGTGATCCTTACTAGCTGGAAGTAAGGGAGATGGGGCATGAAGTTATTTCTAGGAGTTGGACACATACCAAGTTTAGCTCAGTTCTGGGCATCTTTGAAATACCTATACAAACTTGTTCCTACATAGTAACTTGCAACTTTGAATGAAAATGTGCTTGCTTACAGCAACGTGCTATATGTTCTGAATGCCCGAATTGGGAATCTGTGTCAAAACTTTGTTAGGAATTATGTGATCCTTACTAGCTGGAAGTAAGGGAGATGGGGCATGAAGTTATTTCTAGGAGTTGGACACATACCAAGTTAAGCTCAGTTCTGGGCATCTTTGAAATACCTATACAAACTTGTTCCTACATAGTACTTGCAACTTTGAATGAAAATGTGCTTGCTTACAGCAACGTGCTATATGATCTGAATGCCCGAATTGGGAATCTGTGTCAAAACTCTGTTAGGAATTATGTGATCCTTACTAGCTGGAAGTAAGGGAGATGGGGCATGAAGTTATTTCTAGGAGTTGGACACATACCAAGTTAAGCTCAGTTCTGGGCATCTTTGAAATACCTATACAAACTTGTTCCTACATAGTAACTTGCATCTTTGAATGAGAATGTGCTTGCTTACAGCAACGTGCTATATGTTCTGAATGCCCGAATAGGGAATCTGTGTCAAAACTCTGTTAGGAATTATGTGATCCTTACTAGCTGGAAGTAAGGGAGATGGGGCATGAAGTTATTTCTAGGAGTTGGACACATACCAAGTTTAGCTCAGTTCTGGGCATCTTTGAAATACCTATACAAACTTGTTCCTACATAGCAACTTGCAACTTTGAATGAGAATGTGCTTGCTTACAGCAACGTGCTATATGTTCTGAATGCCCGAATTGGGAATCTGTGTCAAAACTTTGTTAGGAATTATGTGATCCTTACTAGCTGGAAGTAAGGGAGATGGGGCATGAAGTTATTTCTAGGAGTTGGACACATACCAAGTTTAGCTCAGTTCTGGGCATCTTTGAAATACCTATACAAACTTGTTCCTACATAGCAACTTGCAACTTTGAATGAGAATGTGCTTGCTTACAGCAACGTGCTATATGTTCTGAATGCCCGAATTGGGAATCTGTGTCAAAACTTTGTTAGGAATTATGTGATCCTTACTAGCTGGAAGTAAGGGAGATGGGGCATGAAGTTATTTCTAGGAGTTGGACACATACCAAGTTTAGCTCAGTTCTGGGCATCTTTGAAATACCTATACAAACTTGTTCCTACATAGCAACTTGCAACTTTGAATGAAAATGTGCTTGCTTACAGCAACGTGCTATATGTTCTGAATGCCCGAATTGGGAATCTGTGTCAAAACTTTGTTAGGAATTATGTGATCCTTACTAGCTGGAAGTAAGGGAGATGGGGCATGAAGTTATTTCTAGGAGTTGGACACATACCAAGTTTAGCTCAGTTCTGGGCATCTTTGAAATACCTATACAAACTTGTTCCTACATAGCAACTTGCAACTTTGAATGAAAATGTGCTTGCTTACAGCAACGTGCTATATGTTCTGAATGCCCGAATTGGGAATCTGTGTCAAAACTTTGTTAGGAATTATGTGATCCTTACTAGCTGGAAGTAAGGGAGATGGGGCATGAAGTTATTTCTAGGAGTTGGACACATACCAAGTTTAGCTCAGTTCTGGGCATCTTTGAAATACCTATACAAACTTGTTCCTACATAGTAACTTGCAACTTTGAATGAAAATGTGCTTGCTTACAGCAACGTGCTATATGTTCTGAATGCCCGAATTGGGAATCTGTGTCAAAACTTTGTTAGGAATTATGTGATCCTTACTAGCTGGAAGTAAGGGAGATGGGGCATGAAGTTATTTCTAGGAGTTGGACACATACCAAGTTTAGCTCAGTTCTGGGCATCTTTGAAATACCTATACAAACTTGTTCCTACATAGTAACTTGCATCTTTGAATGAGAATGTGCTTGCTTACAGCAACGTGCTATATGTTCTGAATGCCCGAATTGGCAATCTGTGTCAAAACTTTGTTAGGATTTATGTGATCCTTACTAGCTGGAAGTAAGGGAGATGGGGCATGAAGTTATTTCTAGGAGTTGGACACATAGCAAGTTTAGCTCAGTTCTGGGCATCTTTGAAATACCTATACAAACTTGTTCCTACATAGTAACTTGCATCTTTGAATGAGAATCTGCTTGCTTACAGCAACGTGCTATATGTTCTGAATGCCCGAATTGGGAATCTGTGTCAAAACTTTGTTAGGAATTATGTCATCCTTACTAGCTGGAAGTAAGGGAGATGGGGCATGAAGATATTTCTAGGAGTTGGACACGTACCAAGTTTAGCTCAGTTCTGGGCATCTTTGAAATACCTCTACAAACTTGTTCCTACATAGTAACTTGCATCTTTGAATGAGAATGTGCTTGCTTACAGCAACGTGCTCTATGTTCTGAATGCCCGAATTGGGAATCTGTGTCAAAACTTTGTTAGGAATTATGTGATCCTTACTAGCTGGAAGTAAGGGGGATGGGGCATGAAGTTATTTCTAGGAGTTGGACACATACCAAGTTTAGCTCAGTTCTGGGCCTCTTTGAAATACCCATACAAACTTGTTCCTACCTAGTAACTTGCATCTTTGAATGAGAATCTGCTTGCTTACAGCATCGTGCTATATGTTCTGAATGCCCGAATTGGGAATCTGTGTCAAAACTTTGTTAGGAATTATGTGATCCTTACTAGCTGGAAGTAAGGGAGATGGGGCATGAAGTTATTTCTAGGAGTTGGACACATACCAAGTTTAGCTCAGTTCTGGGCATCTTTGAAATACCTGTACAAACTTGTTCCTACATAGTAACTTGCAACTTTGAATGAGAATGTGCTTGCTTACAGCAACGTGCTATATGTTCTGAATGCCCGAATTGGGAATCTGTGTCAAAACTTTGTTAGGAATTATGTGATCCTTACTAGCTGGAAGTAAGGGAGATGGGGCATGAAGTTATTTCTGGGAGTTGGACACATACCAAGTTTAGCTCAGTTCTGGGCATCTTTGAAATACCTATACAAACTTGTTCCTACCTAGTAACTTGCAACTTTGAATGAAAATGTGCTTGCTTACAGCAACGTGCTATATGTTCTGAATGCCCGAATTGGGAATCTGTGTCAAAACTTTGTTAGGAATTATGTGATCCTTACTAGCTGGAAGTAAGGGAGATGGGGCATGAAGTTATTTCTAGGAGTTGGACACATACCAAGTTTAGCTCAGTTCTGGGCATCTTTGAAATACCTATACAAACTTGTTCCTACATAGTAACTTGCAACTTTGAATGAGAATCTGCTTGCTTACAGCAATGTGCTATATGTTCTGAATGCCCGAATTGGGAATCTGTGTCAAAACTTTGTTAGGAATTATGTGATCCTTACTAGCTGGAAGTAAGGGAGATGGGGCATGAAGTTATTTCTAGGAGTTGGACACATACCAAGTTTAGCTCAGTTCTGGGCATCTTTGAAATACCTATACAAACTTGTTCCTACATAGTAACTTGCAACTTTGAATGAGAATCTGCTTGCTTACAGCAACGTGCTATATGTTCTGAATGCCCGAATTGGGAATCTGTGTCAAAACTTTGTTAGGAATTATGTGATCCTTACTAGCTGGAAGTAAGGGAGATGGGGCATGAAGTTATTTCTAGGAGTTGGACACATACCAAGTTTAGCTCAGTTCTGGGCATCTTTGAAATACCTGTACAAACTTGTTCCTACATAGTAACTTGCAACTTTGAATGAGAATGTGCTTGCTTACAGCAACGTGCTATATGTTCTGAATGCCCGAATTGGGAATCTGTGTCAAAACTTTGTTAGGAATTATGTGATCCTTACTAGCTGGAAGTAAGGGAGATGGGGCATGAAGTTATTTCTAGGAGTTGGACACATACCAAGTTTAGCTCAGTTCTGGGCATCTTTGAAATACCTGTACAAACTTGTTCCTTCATAGTAACTTGCATCTTTGAATGAGAATCTGCTTGCTTACAGCAACGTGCTATATGTTCTGAATGCCCGAATTGGGAATCTGTGTCAAAACTTTGTTAGGAATTATGTGATCCTTACTAGCTGGAAGTAAGGGAGATGGGGCATGAAGTTATTTCTAGGAGTTGGACACATACCAAGTTTAGCTCAGTTCTGGGCATCTTTGAAATACCTGTACAAACTTGTTCCTACATAGTAACTTGCATCTTTGAATGAGAATGTGCTTGCTTACAGCAACGTGCTATATGTTCTGAATGCCCGAATTGGCAATCTGTGTCAAAACTTTCTTAGGAATTATGTGATCCTTACTAGCTGGAAGTAAGGGAGATGGGGCATGAAGTTATTTCTAGGAGTTGGACACATACCAAGTTTAGCTCAGTTCTGGGCATCTTTGAAATACCTATACAAACTTGTTCCTACCTAGTAACTTGCATCTTTGAATGAGAATCTGCTTGCTTACAGCAACGTGCTATATGTTCTGAATGCCCGAATTGGGAATCTGTGTCAAAATTTTGTTAGGAATTATGTGATCCTTACTAGCTGGAAGTAAGGGAGATGGGGCATGAAGTTATTTCTAGGAGTTGGACACATACCAAGTTTAGCTCAGTTCTGGGCCTCTTTGAAATACCTATACAAACTTGTTCCTACCTAGTAACTTGCATCTTTGAATGAGAATGTGCTTGCTTACAGCAACGTGCTATATGTTCTGAATGCCCGAATAGGGAATCTGTGTCAAAACTGTGTTAGGAATTATGTGATCCTTACTAGCTGGAAGTAAGGGAGATGGGGCATGAAGTTATTTCTAGGAGTTGGAGACATACCAAGTTTAGCTCAGTTCTGGGCATCTTTGAAATACCTATACAAACTTGTTCCTACCTAGTAACTTGCATCTTTGAATGAGAATGTGCTTGCTTACAGCAACGTGCTATATGTTCTGAATGCCCGAATAGGGAATCTGTGTCAAAACTGTGTTAGGAATTATGTGATCCTTACTAGCTGGAAGTAAGGGAGATGGGGCATGAAGTTATTTCTAGGAGTTGGACACATACCAAGTTTAGCTCAGTTCTGGGCATCTTTGAAATACCTATACAAACTTGTTCCTACCTAGTAACTTGCATCTTTGAATGAGAATGTGCTTGCTTACAGCAACGTGCTATATGTTCTGAATGCCCGAATTGGGAATCTGTGTCAAAACTGTGTTAGGAATTATGTGATCCTTACTAGCTGGAAGTAAGGGAGATGGGGCATGAAGTTATTTCTAGGAGTTGGACACATACCAAGTTTAGCTCAGTTCTGGGCATCTTTGAAATACCTATACAAACTTGTTCCTACATAGTAACTTGCATCTTTGAATGAGAATGTGCTTGCTTACAGCAACGTGCTATATGTTCTGAATGCCCGAATTGGGAATCTGTGTCAAAACTGTGTTAGGAATTATGTGATCCTTACTAGCTGGAAGTAAGGGAGATGGGGCATGAAGTTATTTCTAGGAGTTGGACACATACCAAGTTTAGCTCAGTTCTGGGCATCTTTGAAATACCTATACAAACTTGTTCCTACCTAGTAACTTGCATCTTTGAATGAGAATGTGCTTGCTTACAGCAACGTGCTATATGTTCTGAATGCCCGAATTGGGAATCTGTGTCAAAACTTTGTTAGGAATTATGTGATCCTTACTAGCGGGAAGTAAGGGAGATGGGGCATGAAGTTATTTCTAGGAGTTGGAGACATACCAAGTTTAGCTCAGTTCTGGGCATCTTTGAAATACCTATACAAACTTGTTCCTACCTAGTAACTTGCATCTTTGAATGAGAATCTGCTTGCTTACAGCAACGTGCTATATGTTCTGAATGCCCGAATTGGGAATCTGTGTCAAAACTTTGTTAGGAATTATGTGATCCTTACTAGCTGGAAGTAAGGGAGATGGGGCATGAAGTTATTTCTGTGAGTTGGACACATACCAAGTTTAGCTCAGTTCTGGGCATCTTTGAAATACCTATACAAACTTGTTCCTACCTAGTAACTTGCAACTTTGAATGAAAATGTGCTTGCTTACAGCAACGTGCTATATGTTCTGAATGCCCGAATTGGGAATCTGTGTCAAAACTTTGTTAGGAATTATGTGATCCTTACTAGCTGGAAGTAAGGGAGATGGGGCATGAAGTTATTTCTAGGAGTTGGACACATACCAAGTTTAGCTCAGTTCTGGGCATCTTTGAAATACCTATACAAACTTGTTCCTACATAGTAACTTGCAACTTTGAATGAGAATCTGCTTGCTTACAGCAACGTGCTATATGTTCTGAATGCCCGATTTGGGAATCTGTGTCAAAACTTTGTTAGGAATTATGTGATCCTTACTAGCTGGAAGTAAGGGAGATGGGGCATGAAGTTATTTCTAGGAGTTGGACACATACCAAGTTTAGCTCAGTTCTGGGCATCTTTGAAATACCTATACAAACTTGTTCCTACATAGTAACTTGCAACTTTGAATGAGAATCTGCTTGCTTACAGCAACGTGCTATATGTTCTGAATGCCCGAATTGGGAATCTGTGTCAAAACTTTGTTAGGAATTATGTGATCCTTACTAGCTGGAAGTAAGGGAGATGGGGCATGAAGTTATTTCTAGGAGTTGGACACATACCAAGTTTAGCTCAGTTCTGGGCATCTTTGAAATACCTGTACAAACTTGTTCCTACATAGTAACTTGCATCTTTGAATGAGAATGTGCTTGCTTACAGCAACGTGCTATATGTTCTGAATGCCCGAATTGGCAATCTGTGTCAAAACTTTCTTAGGAATTATGTGATCCTTACTAGCTGGAAGTAAGGGAGATGGGGCATGAAGTTATTTCTAGGAGTTGGACACATACCAAGTTTAGCTCAGTTCTGGGCCTCTTTGAAATACCTATACAAACTTGTTCCTACCTAGTAACTTGCATCTTTGAATGAGAATCTGCTTGCTTACAGCAACGTGCTATATGTTCTGAATGCCCGAATTGGGAATCTGTGTCAAAATTTTGTTAGGAATTATGTGATCCTTACTAGCTGGAAGTAAGGGAGATGGGGCATGATGTTATTTCTAGGAGTTGGACACATACCAAGTTTAGCTCAGTTCTGGGCCTCTTTGAAATACCTATACAAACTTGTTCCTACATAGTAACTTGCATCTTTGAATGAGAATCTGCTTGCTTACAGCAACGTGCTATATGTTCTGAATGCCCGAATTGGGAATCTGTGTCAAAACTTTGTTAGGAATTATGTCATCCTTACTAGCTGGAAGTAAGGGAGATGGGGCATGAAGTTATTTCTAGGAGTTGGACACATACCAAGTTTAGCTCAGTTCTGGGCATCTTTGAAATACCTGTACAAACTTGTTCCTACATAGTAACTTGCAACTTTGAATGAAAATGTGCTTGCTTACAGCAACGTGCTATATGTTCTGAATGCCCGAATTGGCAATCTGTGTCAAAACTTTGTTAGGAATTATGTGATCCTTACTAGCTGGAAGTAAGGGAGATGGGGCATGAAGTTATTTCTAGGAGTTGGACACATACCAAGTTTAGATCAGTTCTGGGCATCTTTGAAATACCTGTACAAACTTGTTCCTACATAGTAACTTGCAACTTTGAATGAAAATGTGCTTGCTTACAGCAACGTGCTATATGTTCTGAATGCCCGAATTGGGAATCTGTGTCAAAACTTTGTTAGGAATTATGTGATCCTTACTAGCTGGAAGTAAGGGAGATGGGGCATGAAGTTATTTCTAGGAGTTGGACACATACCAAGTTTAGCTCAGTTCTGGGCATCTTTGAAATACCTATACAAACTTGTTCCTACCTAGTAACTTGCAACTTTGAATGAGAATCTGCTTGCTTACAGCAACGTGCTATATGTTCTGAATGCCCGAATTGGGAATCTGTGTCAAAACTTTGTTAGGAATTATGTGATCCTTACTAGCTGGAAGTAAGGGAGATGGGGCATGAAGTTATTTCTAGGAGTTGGACACATACCAAGTTTAGCTCAGTTCTGGGCATCTTTGAAATACCTATACAAACTTGTTCCTACCTAGTAACTTGCATCTTTGAATGAGAATGTGCTTGCTTACAGCAACGTGCTATATGTTCTGAATGCCCGAATTGGGAATCTGTGTCAAAACTTTGTTAGGAATTATGTGATCCTTACTAGCTGGAAGTAAGGGAGATGGGGCATGAAGTTATTTCTAGGAGTTGGACACATACCAAGTTTAGCTCAGTTCTGGGCATCTTTGAAATACCTATACAAACTTGTTCCTACATAGTAACTTGCATCTTTGAATGAGAATCTGCTTGCTTACAGCAACGTGCTATATGTTCTGAATGCCCGAATTGGGAATCTGTGTCAAAACTGTGTTAGGAATTATGTGATCCTTACTAGCTGGAAGTAAGGGAGATGGGGCATGAAGTTATTTCTGGGAGTTGGACACATACCAAGTTAAGCTCAGTTCTGGGCATCTTTGAAATACCTATACAAACTTGTTCCTACCTAGTAACTTGCATCTTTGAATGAAAATGTGCTTGCTTACAGCAACGTGCTATATGTTCTGAATGACGGAATTGGGAATCTGTGTCAAAACTTTGTTAGGAATTATGTGATCCTTACTAGCTGGAAGTAAGGGAGATGGGGCATGAAGTTATTTCTAGGAGTTGGACACATACCAAGTTGAGCTCAGTTCTGGGCATCTTTGAAATACCTATACAAACTTGTTCCTACATAGTAACTTGCAACTTTGAATGAGAATCTGCTTGCTTACAGCAACGTGCTATATGTTCTGAATGCCCGAATTGGGAATCTGTGTCAAAACTTTGTTAGGAATTATGTGATCCTTACTAGCTGGAAGTAAGGGAGATGGGGCATGAAGTTATTTCTAGGAGTTGGACACATACCAAGTTTAGCTCAGTTCTGGGCATCTTTGAAATACCTATACAAACTTGTTCCTACCTAGTAACTTGCATCTTTGAATGAGAATCTGCGTGCTTACAGCAACGTGCTATATGTTCTGGATGCCCGAATTGGGAATCTGTGTCAAAACTTTGTTAGGAATTATGTGATCCTTACTAGCTAGAAGTAAGGGAGATGGGGCATGAAGTTATTTCTAGGAGTTGGACACATACCAAGTTTAGCTCAGTTCTGGGCATCTTTGAAATACCTATACAAACTTGTTCCTACCTAGTAACTTGCAACTTTGAATGAAAATGTGCTTGCTTACAGCAACGTGCTATATGTTCTGAATGCCCGAATTGGGAATCTGTGTCAAAACTTTGTTAGGAATTATGTGATCCTTACTAGCTGGAAGTAAGGGAGATGGGGCATGAAGTTATTTCTAGGAGTTGGACACATACCAAGTTTAGCTCAGTTCTGGACATCTTTGAAATACCTATACAAACTTGTTCCTACATAGTAACTTGCAACTTTGAATGAGAATCTGCTTGCTTACATCAACGTGCTATATGCTCTGAATGCCCGAATTGGGAATCTGTGTCACAACTTTGTTAGGAATTATGTGATCCTTACTAGCTGGAAGTAAGGGAGATGGGGCATGAAGTTATTTCTAGGAGTTGGACACATACCAAGTTTAGCTCAGTTCTGGGCATCTTTGAAATACCTATACAAACTTGTTCCTACATAGTAACTTGCAACTTTGAATGAGAATGTGCTTGCTTACAGCAACGTGCTATATGTTCTGAATGCCCGAATTGGGAATCTGTGTCAAAACTGTGTTAGGAATTATGTGATCCTTACTGGCTGGAAGTAAGGGAGATGGGGCATGAAGTTATTTCTAGGAGTTGGACACATACCAAGTTTAGCTCAGTTCTGGGCATCTTTGAAATACCTATACAAACTTGTTCCTACATAGTAACTTGCATCTTTGAATGAGAATGTGCTTGCTTACAGCAACGTGCTATATGTTCTGAATGCCCGAATTGGGAATCTGTGTCAAAACTGTGTTAGGAATTATGTGATCCTTACTAGCTGGAAGTAAGGGAGATGGGGCATGAAGTTATTTCTAGGAGTTGGACACATACCAAGTTTAGCTCAGTTCTGGGCATCTTTGAAATACCTATACAAACTTGTTCCTACCTAGTAACTTGCATCTTTGAATGAGAATGTGCTTGTTTACAGCAACGTGCTATATGTTCTGAATGCCCGAATTGGGAATCTGTGTCAAAACTTTGTTAGGAATTATGTGATCCTTACTAGCGGGAAGTAAGGGAGATGGGGCATGAAGTTATTTCTAGGAGTTGGACACATACCAAGTTTAGCTCAGTTCTGGGCATCTTTGAAATACCTATACAAACTTGTTCCTACCTAGTAACTTGCATCTTTGAATGAGAATCTGCTTGCTTACAGCAACGTGCTATATGTTCTGAATGCCCGAATTGGGAATCTGTGTCAAAACTTTGTTAGGAATTATGTGATCCTTACTAGCTGGAAGTAAGGGAGATGGGGCATGAAGTTCTTTCTGTGAGTTGGACCCATACCAAGTTTAGCTCAGTTCTGGGCATCTTTGAAATACCTATACAAACTTGTTCCTACCTAGTAACTTGCAACTTTGAATGAAAATGTGCTTGCTTACAGCAACGTGCTATATGTTCTGAATGCCCGAATTGGCAATCTGTGTCAAAACTTTCTTAGGAATTATGTGATCCTTACTAGCTGGAAGTAAGGGAGATGCGGCATGAAGTTATTTCTAGGAGTTGGACACATACCAAGTTTAGCTCAGTTCTGGGCCTCTTTGAAATACCTATACAAACTTGTTCCTACCTAGTAACTTGCATCTTTGAATGAGAATCTGCTTGCTTACAGCAACGTGCTATATGTTCTGAATGCCCGAATTGGGAATCTGTGTCAAAATTTTGTTAGGAATTATGTGATCCTTACTAGCTGGAAGTAAGGGAGATGGGGCATGAAGTTATTTCTAGGAGTTGGACACATACCAAGTTTAGCTCAGTTCTGGGCCTCTTTGAAATACCTATAAAAACTTGTTCCTACCTAGTAACTTGCATCTTTGAATGAGAATCTGCTTGCTTACAGCAACGTGCTATATGTTCTGAATGCCCGAATTGGGAATCTGTGTCAAAACTTTGTTAGGAATTATGTGATCCTTACTAGCTGGAAGTAAGGGAGATGGGGCATGAAGTTATTTCTAGGAGTTGGACACATACCAAGTTTAGCTCAGTTCTGGGCATCTTTGAAATACCTGTACAAACTTGTTCCTACATAGTAACTTGCAACTTTGAATGAAAATGTGCTTGCTTACAGCAACGTGCTATATGTTCTGAATGCCCGAATTGGGAATCTGTGTCAAAACTTTGTTAGGAATTATGTGATCCTTACTAGCTGGAAGTAAGGGAGATGGGGCATGAAGTTATTTCTAGGAGTTGGACACATACCAAGTTTAGATCAGTTCTGGGCATCTTTGAAATACCTGTACAAACTTGTTCCTACATAGTAACTTGCAACTTTGAATGAAAATGTGCTTGCTTACAGCAACGTGCTATATGTTCTGAATGCCCGAATTGGGAATCTGTGTCAAAACTTTGTTAGGAATTATGTGATCCTTTCTAGCTGGAAGTAAGGGAGATGGGGCATGAAGTTATTTCTAGGAGTTGGACACATACCAAGTTTAGCTCAGTTCTGGGCATCTTTGAAATACCTATACAAACTTGTTCCTACCTAGTAACTTGCAACTTTGAATGAGAATCTGCTTGCTTACAGCAACGTGCTATATGTTCTGAATGCCCGAATTGGGAATCTGTGTCAAAACTTTGTTAGGAATTATGTGATCCTTACTAGCTGGAAGTAAGGGAGATGGGGCATGAAGTTATTTCTAGGAGTTGGACACATACCAAGTTTAGCTCAGTTCTGGGCATCTTTGAAATACCTATACAAACTTGTTCCTACCTAGTAACTTGCATCTTTGAATGAGAATGTGCTTGCTTACAGCAACGTGCTATATGTTCTGAATGCCCGAATTGGGAATCTGTGTCAAAACTTTGTTAGGAATTATGTGATCCTTACTAGCTGGAAGTAAGGGAGATGGGGCATGAAGTTATTTCTAGGAGTTGGACACATACCAAGTTTAGCTCAGTTCTGGGCATCTTTGAAATACCTATACAAACTTGTTCCTACCTAGTAACTTGCATCTTTGAATGAGAATGTGCTTGCTTACAGCAACGTGCTATATGTTCTGAATGCCCGAATTGGGAATCTGTGTCAAAACTGTGTTAGGAATTATGTGATCCTTACTAGCTGGAAGTAAGGGAGATGGGGCATGAAGTTATTTCTGGGAGTTGGACACATACCAAGTTAAGCTCAGTTCTGGGCATCTTTGAAATACCTATACAAACTTGTTCCTACCTAGTAACTTGCATCTTTGAATGAAAATGTGCTTGCTTACAGCAACGTGCTATATGTTCTGAATGCCCGAATTGGGAATCTGTGTCAAAACTTTGTTAGGAATTATGTGATCCTTACTAGCTGGAAGTAAGGGAGATGGGGCATGAAGTTATTTCTAGGAGTTGGACACATACCAAGTTGAGCTCAGTTCTGGGCATCTTTGAAATACCTATACAAACTTGTTCCTACATAGTAACTTGCAACTTTGAATGAGAATCTGCTTGCTTACAGCAACGTGCTATATGTTCTGAATGCCCGAATTGGGAATCTGTGTCAAAACTTTGTTAGGAATTATGTGATCCTTACTAGCTGGAAGTAAGGGAGATGGGGCATGAAGTTATTTCTAGGAGTTGGACACATACCAAGTTTAGCTCAGTTCTGGGCATCTTTGAAATACCTATACAAACTTGTTCCTACCTAGTAACTTGCATCTTTGAATGAGAATCTGCGTGCTTACAGCAACGTGCTATATGTTCTGGATGCCCGAATTGGGAATCTGTGTCAAAACTTTGTTAGGAATTATGTGATCCTTACTAGCTAGAAGTAAGGGAGATGGGGCATGAAGTTATTTCTAGGAGTTGGACACATACCAAGTTTAGCTCAGTTCTGGGCATCTTTGAAATACCTATACAAACTTGTTCCTACCTAGTAACTTGCAACTTTGAATGAAAATGTGCTTGCTTACAGCAACGTGCTATATGTTCTGAATGTCCGAATTGGGAATCTGTGTCAAAACTTTGTTAGGAATTATGTGATCCTTACTAGCTGGAAGTAAGGGAGATGGGGCATGAAGTTATTTCTAGGAGTTGGACACATACCAAGTTTAGCTCAGTTCTGGGCATCTTTGAAATACCTATACAAACTTGTTCCTACATAGTAACTTGCAACTTTGAATGAGAATCTGCTTGCTTACATCAACGTGCTATATGTTCTGAATGCCCGAATTGGGAATCTGTGTCACAACTTTGTTAGGAATTATGTGATCCTTACTAGCTGGATGTAAGGGAGATGGGGCATGAAGTTATTTCTAGGAGTTGGACACATACCAAGTTTAGCTCAGTTCTGGGCATCTTTGAAATACCTATACAAACTTGTTCCTACATAGTAACTTGCAACTTTGAATGAGAATGTGCTTGCTTACAGCAACGTGCTATATGTTCTGAATGCCCGAATTGGGAATCTGTGTCAAAACTTTGTTAGGAATTATGTGATCCTTACTAGCTGGAAGTAAGGGAGATGGGGCATGAAGTTATTTCTAGGAGTTGGACACATACCAAGTTTAGCTCAGTTCTGGGCATCTTTGAAATACCTATACAAACTTGTTCCTACATAGTAACTTGCAACTTTGAATGAGAATCTGCTTGCTTACAGCAACGTGCTATATGTTCTGAATGCCCGAATTGGGAATCTGTGTCAAAACTTTGTTAGGAATTATGTGATCCTTACTAGCTGGAAGTAAGGGAGATGGGGCATGAAGTTATTTCTAGGAGTTGGACACATACCAAGTTTAGCTCAGTTCTGGGCCTCTTTGAAATACCTATACAAACTTGTTCCTACATAGTAACTGGCATCTTTGAATGAGAATGTGCTTGCTTACAGCAACGTGCTATATGTTCTGAATGCCCGAATTGGGAATCTGTGTCAAAACTTTGTTAGGAATTATGTGATCCTTACTAGCTGGAAGTAAGGGAGATTGGGCATGAAGTTATTTCTAGGAGTTGGACACATACCAAGTTTAGCTCAGTTCTGGGCCTCTTTGAAATACCTATACAAACTTGTTCCTACCTAGTAACTTGCATCTTTGAATGAGAATCTGCTTGCTTACAGCAACGTGCTATATGTTCTGAATGCCCGAATTGGGAATCTGTGTCAAAACTTTGTTAGGAATTATGTCATCCTTACTAGCTGGAAGTAAGGGAGATGGGGCATGAAGTTATTTCTAGGAGTTGGACACATACCAAGTTTAGCTCAGTTCTGGGCATCTTTGAAATACCTGTACAAACTTGTTCCTACATAGTAACTTGCAACTTTGAATGAAAATGTGCTTGCTTACAGCAACGTGCTATATGTTCTGAATGCCCGAATTGGGAATCTGTGTCAAAACTTTGTTAGGAATTATGTGATCCTTACTAGTTGGAAGTAAGGGAGATGGGGCATGAAGTTATTTCTAGGAGTTGGACACATACCAAGTTTAGCTCAGTTCTGGGCATCTTTGAAATACCTATACAAACTTGTTCCTACATAGTAACTTGCAACTTTGAATGAGAATCTGCTTGCTTACAGCAACGTGCTATATGTTCTGAATGCCCGAATTGGGAATCTGTGTCAAAACTTTGTTAGGAATTATGTGATCCTTACTAGCTGGAAGTAAGGGAGATGGGGCATGAAGTTATTTCTTGGAGTTGGACACATACCAAGTTTAGCTCAGTTCTGGGCATCTTTGAAATACCTATACAAACTTGTTCCTACATAGTAACTTGCAACTTTGAATGAGAATCTGCTTGCTTACAGCAACGTGCTATATGTTCTGAATGCCCGAATTGGGAATCTGTGTCAAAACTTTGTTAGGAATTATGTGATCCTACTAGCTGGAAGTAAGGGAGATGGGGCATGAAGTTATTTCTAGGAGTTGGACACATACCAAGTTTAGCTCAGTTCTGGGCATCTTTGAAATACCTATACAAACTTGTTCCTACCTAGTAACTTGCATCTTTGAATGAGAATGTGCTTGCTTGCAGCAACGTGCTATGTGTTCTGAATGCCCGAATAGGGAATCTGTGTCAAAACTTTGTTAGGAATTATGTGATCCTTACTAGCTGGAAGTAAGGGAGATGGAGCATGAAGTTATTTCTAGGAGTTGGACACATACCACGTTGAGCTCAGTTCTGGGCATCTTTGAAATACCTATACAAACTTGTTCCTACCTAGTAACTTGCATCTTTGAATGAGAATCTGCTTGCTTATAGCAACATGCTATATGTTCTGAATGCCCGAATAGGGAATCTGTGTCAAAACTTTGTTAGGAATTATGTGATCCTTACTAGCTGGAAGTAAGGGAGATGGGGCATGAAGTTATTTCTAGGAGTTGGACACATACCAAGTTTAGCTCAGTTCTGGGCATCTTTGAAATACCTATACAAACTTGTTCCTACCTAGTAACTTGCAACTTTGAATGAAAATGTGCTTGCTTACAGCAACGTGCTATATGTTCTGAATGCCCGAATTGGGAATCTGTGTCAAAACTTTGTTAGGAATTATGTGATCCTTACTAGCTGGAAGTAAGGGAGATGGGGCATGAAGTTATTTCTAGGAGTTGGACACATACCAAGTTTAGCTCAGTTCTGGGCATCTTTGAAATACCTATACAAACTTGTTCCTACATAGTAACTTGCATCTTTGAATGAGAATCTGCTTGCTTACAGCAACGTGCTATATGTTCTGAATTCCCGAATTGGGAATCTGTGTCAAAACTTTGTTAGGAATTATGTGATCCTTACTAGCTGGAAGTAAGGGAGATGGGGCATGAAGTTATTTCTAGGAGTTGGACACATACCAAGTTTAGCTCAGTTCGGGGCATCTTTGAAATACCTATACAAACTTGTTGCTACATAGTATCTTGCAACTTTCAATGAGAATGTGCTTGCTTACAGCAACGTGCTACATGTTCTGAATGCCCGAATTGGGAATCTGTGTCAAATCTTTGTTAGGAATTATGTGATCCTTACTAGCTGGAAGTAAGGGAGATGGGGCATGAAGTTATTTCTAGGAGTTGGACACATAGCAAGATTAGCTCAGTTCTGGGCATCTTTGAAATACCTATACAAACTTGTTCCTACATAGTAACTTGCATCTTTGAATGAGAATGTGCTTGCTTACAGCAACGTGCTATATGTTCTGAATGCCCGAATTGGGAATCTGTGTCAAAACTTTGTTAGGAATTATGTGATCCTTACTAGCTGGAAGTAAGGGAGATGGGGCATGAAGTTATTTCTAGGAGTTGGACTCATACCAAGTTTAGCTCAGTTCTGGGCATCTTTGAAATACCTATACAAACTTGTTCCTACATAGTAACTTGCAACTTTGAATGAGAATGTGCTTGCTTGCAGCAACGTGCTATATGTTCTGAATGCCCGAATTGGGAATCTGTGTCAAAACTCTGTTAGGAATTATGTGATCCTTACTAGCTGGAAGTAAGGGAGATGGGGTATGAAGTTATTTCTAGGAGTTGGACACATACCAAGTTTAGCTCAGTTCTGGGCATCTTTGAAATACCTATACAAACTTGTTCCTACATAGTAACTTGCATCTTTGAATGAGAATGTGCTTGCTTACAGCAACGTGCTATATGTTCTGAATGCCCGAATTGGGAATCTGTGTCAAAACTTTGTTAGGAATTATGTGATCCTTACTAGCTGGAAGTAAGGGAGATGGGGCATGAAGTTATTTCTAGGAGTTGGACACATACCAAGTTTAGCTCAGTTCTGGGCATCTTTGAAATACCTATACAAACTTGTTCCTACATAGCAACTTGCAACTTTGAATGAAAATGTGCTTGCTTACAGCAACGTGCTATATGTTCTGAATGCCCGAATTGGGAATCTGTGTCAAAACTTTGTTAGGAATTATGTGATCCTTACTAGCTGGAAGTAAGGGAGATGGGGCATGAAGTTATTTCTAGGAGTTGGACACATACCAAGTTTAGCTCAGTTCTGGGCATCTTTGAAATACCTATACAAACTTGTTCCTACATAGCAACTTGCAACTTTGAATGAAAATGTGCTTGCTTACAGCAACGTGCTATATGTTCTGAATGCCCGAATTGGGAATCTGTGTCAAAACTTTGTTAGGAATTATGTGATCCTTACTAGCTGGAAGTAAGGGAGATGGGGCATGAAGTTATTTCTAGGAGTTGGACACATACCAAGTTTAGCTCAGTTCTGGGCATCTTTGAAATACCTATACAAACTTGTTCCTACATAGCAACTTGCAACTTTGAATGAAAATGTGCTTGCTTACAGCAACGTGCTATATGTTCTGAATGCCCGAATTGGGAATCTGTGTCAAAACTTTGTTAGGAATTATGTGATCCTTACTAGCTGGAAGTAAGGGAGATGGGGCATGAAGTTATTTCTAGGAGTTGGACACATACCAAGTTTAGCTCAGTTCTGGGCATCTTTGAAATACCTATACAAACTTGTTCCTACATAGTAACTTGCAACTTTGAATGAAAATGTGCTTGCTTACAGCAACGTGCTATATGTTCTGAATGCCCGAATTGGGAATCTGTGTCAAAACTTTGTTAGGAATTATGTGATCCTTACTAGCTGGAAGTAAGGGAGATGGGGCATGAAGTTATTTCTAGGAGTTGGACACATACCAAGTTTAGCTCAGTTCTGGGCATCTTTGAAATACCTATACAAACTTGTTCCTACATAGTAACTTGCATCTTTGAATGAGAATGTGCTTGCTTACAGCAACGTGCTATATGTTCTGAATGCCCGAATTGGCAATCTGTGTCAAAACTTTGTTAGGATTTATGTGATCCTTACTAGCTGGAAGTAAGGGAGATGGGGCATGAAGTTATTTCTAGGAGTTGGACACATAGCAAGTTTAGCTCAGTTCTGGGCATCTTTGAAATACCTATACAAACTTGTTCCTACATAGTAACTTGCATCTTTGAATGAGAATCTGCTTGCTTACAGCAACGTGCTATATGTTCTGAATGCCCGAATTGGGAATCTGTGTCAAAACTTTGTTAGGAATTATGTCATCCTTACTAGCTGGAAGTAAGGGAGATGGGGCATGAAGATATTTCTAGGAGTTGGACACATACCAAGTTTAGCTCAGTTCTGGGCATCTTTGAAATACCTCTACAAACTTGTTCCTACATAGTAACTTGCATCTTTGAATGAGAATGTGCTTGCTTACAGCAACGTGCTCTATGTTCTGAATGCCCGAATTGGGAATCTGTGTCAAAACTTTGTTAGGAATTATGTGATCCTTACTAGCTGGAAGTAAGGGGGATGGGGCATGAAGTTATTTCTAGGAGTTGGACACATACCAAGTTTCGCTCAGTTCTGGGCCTCTTTGAAATACCCATACAAACTTGTTCCTACCTAGTAACTTGCATCTTTGAATGAGAATCTGCTTGCTTACAGCATCGTGCTATATGTTCTGAATGCCCGAATTGGGAATCTGTGTCAAAACTTTGTTAGGAATTATGTGATCCTTACTAGCTGGAAGTAAGGGAGATGGGGCATGAAGTTATTTCTAGGAGTTGGACACATACCAAGTTTAGCTCAGTTCTGGGCATCTTTGAAATACCTGTACAAACTTGTTCCTACATAGTAACTTGCAACTTTGAATGAGAATGTGCTTGCTTACAGCAACGTGCTATATGTTCTGAATGCCCGAATTGGGAATCTGTGTCAAAACTTTGTTAGGAATTATGTGATCCTTACTAGCTGGAAGTAAGGGAGATGGGGCATGAAGTTATTTCTGGGAGTTGGACACATACCAAGTTTAGCTCAGTTCTGGGCATCTTTGAAATACCTATACAAACTTGTTCCTACCTAGTAACTTGCAACTTTGAATGAAAATGTGCTTGCTTACAGCAACGTGCTATATGTTCTGAATGCCCGAATTGGGAATCTGTGTCAAAACTTTGTTAGGAATTATGTGATCCTTACTAGCTGGAAGTAAGGGAGATGGGGCATGAAGTTATTTCTAGGAGTTGGACACATACCAAGTTTAGCTCAGTTCTGGGCATCTTTGAAATACCTATACAAACTTGTTCCTACATAGTAACTTGCAACTTTGAATGAGAATCTGCTTGCTTACAGCAATGTGCTATATGTTCTGAATGCCCGAATTGGGAATCTGTGTCAAAACTTTGTTAGGAATTATGTGATCCTTACTAGCTGGAAGTAAGGGAGATGGGGCATGAAGTTATTTCTAGGAGTTGGACACATACCAAGTTTAGCTCAGTTCTGGGCATCTTTGAAATACCTATACAAACTTGTTCCTACATAGTAACTTGCAACTTTGAATGAGAATCTGCTTGCTTACAGCAACGTGCTATATGTTCTGAATGCCCGAATTGGGAATCTGTGTCAAAACTTTGTTAGGAATTATGTGATCCTTACTAGCTGGAAGTAAGGGAGATGGGGCATGAAGTTATTTCTAGGAGTTGGACACATACCAAGTTTAGCTCAGTTCTGGGCATCTTTGAAATACCTGTACAAACTTGTTCCTACATAGTAACTTGCAACTTTGAATGAGAATGTGCTTGCTTACAGCAACGTGCTATATGTTCTGAATGCCCGAATTGGGAATCTGTGTCAAAACTTTGTTAGGAATTATGTGATCCTTACTAGCTGGAAGTAAGGGAGATGGGGCATGAAGTTATTTCTAGGAGTTGGACACATACCAAGTTTAGCTCAGTTCTGGGCATCTTTGAAATACCTGTACAAACTTGTTCCTTCATAGTAACTTGCATCTTTGAATGAGAATCTGCTTGCTTACAGCAACGTGCTATATGTTCTGAATGCCCGAATTGGGAATCTGTGTCAAAACTTTGTTAGGAATTATGTGATCCTTACTAGCTGGAAGTAAGGGAGATGGGGCATGAAGTTATTTCTAGGAGTTGGACACATACCAAGTTTAGCTCAGTTCTGGGCATCTTTGAAATACCTGTACAAACTTGTTCCTACATAGTAACTTGCATCTTTGAATGAGAATGTGCTTGCTTACAGCAACGTGCTATATGTTCTGAATGCCCGAATTGGCAATCTGTGTCAAAACTTTCTTAGGAATTATGTGATCCTTACTAGCTGGAAGTAAGGGAGATGGGGCATGAAGTTATTTCTAGGAGTTGGACACATACCAAGTTTAGCTCAGTTCTGGGCATCTTTGAAATACCTATACAAACTTGTTCCTACCTAGTAACTTGCATCTTTGAATGAGAATCTGCTTGCTTACAGCAACGTGCTATATGTTCTGAATGCCCGAATTGGGAATCTGTGTCAAAATTTTGTTAGGAATTATGTGATCCTTACTAGCTGGAAGTAAGGGAGATGGGGCATGAAGTTATTTCTAGGAGTTGGACACATACCAAGTTTAGCTCAGTTCTGGGCCTCTTTGAAATACCTATACAAACTTGTTCCTACCTAGTAACTTGCATCTTTGAATGAGAATGTGCTTGCTTACAGCAACGTGCTATATGTTCTGAATGCCCGAATAGGGAATCTGTGTCAAAACTGTGTTAGGAATTATGTGATCCTTACTAGCTGGAAGTAAGGGAGATGGGGCATGAAGTTATTTCTAGGAGTTGGAGACATACCAAGTTTAGCTCAGTTCTGGGCATCTTTGAAATACCTATACAAACTTGTTCCTAACTAGTAACTTGCATCTTTGAATGAGAATGTGCTTGCTTACAGCAACGTGCTATATGTTCTGAATGCCCGAATAGGGAATCTGTGTCAAAACTGTGTTAGGAATTATGTGATCCTTACTAGCTGGAAGTAAGGGAGATGGGGCATGAAGTTATTTCTAGGAGTTGGACACATACCAAGTTTAGCTCAGTTCTGGGCATCTTTGAAATACCTATACAAACTTGTTCCTACCTAGTAACTTGCATCTTTGAATGAGAATGTGCTTGCTTACAGCAACGTGCTATATGTTCTGAATGCCCGAATTGGGAATCTGTGTCAAAACTGTGTTAGGAATTATGTGATCCTTACTAGCTGGAAGTAAGGGAGATGGGGCATGAAGTTATTTCTAGGAGTTGGACACATACCAAGTTTAGCTCAGTTCTGGGCATCTTTGAAATACCTATACAAACTTGTTCCTACATAGTAACTTGCAACTTTGAATGAGAATCTGCTTGCTTACAGCAACGTGCTATATGTTCTGAATGCCCGAATTGGGAATCTGTGTCAAAACTTTGTTAGGAATTATGTGATCCTTACTAGCTGGAAGTAAGGGAGATGGGGCATGCAGTTATTTCTAGGAGTTGGACACATACCAAGTTTAGCTCAGTTCTGGGCATCTTTGAAATACCTGTACAAACTTGTTCCTACATAGTAACTTGCATCTTTGAATGAGAATGTGCTTGCTTACAGCAACGTGCTATATGTTCTGAATGCCCGAATTGGCAATCTGTGTCAAAACTTTCTTAGGAATTATGTGATCCTTACTAGCTGGAAGTAAGGGAGATGGGGCATGAAGTTATTTCTAGGAGTTGGACACATACCAAGTTTAGCTCAGTTCTGGGCCTCTTTGAAATACCTATACAAACTTGTTCCTACCTAGCAACTTGCATCTTTGAATGAGAATCTGCTTGCTTACAGCAACGTGCTATATGTTCTGAATGCCCGAATTGGGAATCTGTGTCAAAATTTTGTTAGGAATTATGTGATCCTTACTAGCTGGAAGTAAGGGAGATGGGGCATGATGTTATTTCTAGGAGTTGGACACATACCAAGTTTAGCTCAGTTCTGGGCCTCTTTGAAATACCTATACAAACTTGTTCCTACATAGTAACTTGCATCTTTGAATGAGAATCTGCTTGCTTACAGCAACGTGCTATATGTTCTGAATGCCCGAATTGGGAATCTGTGTCAAAACTTTGTTAGGAATTATGTCATCCTTACTAGCTGGAAGTAAGGGAGATGGGGCATGAAGTTATTTCTAGGAGTTGGACACATACCAAGTTTAGCTCAGTTCTGGGCATCTTTGAAATACCTGTACAAACTTGTTCCTACATAGTAACTTGCAACTTTGAATGAAAATGTGCTTGCTTACAGCAACGTGCTATATGTTCTGAATGCCCGAATTGGGAATCTGTGTCAAAACTTTGTTAGGAATTATGTGATCCTTACTAGCTGGAAGTAAGGGAGATGGGGCATGAAGTTATTTCTAGGAGTTGGACACATACCAAGTTTAGATCAGTTCTGGGCATCTTTGAAATACCTGTACAAACTTGTTCCTACATAGTAACTTGCAACTTTGAATGAAAATGTGCTTGCTTACAGCAACGTGCTATATGTTCTGAATGCCCGAATTGGGAATC
This sequence comes from Diceros bicornis minor, assembly GCF_020826845.1. Taxonomy (NCBI): domain Eukaryota; kingdom Metazoa; phylum Chordata; class Mammalia; order Perissodactyla; family Rhinocerotidae; genus Diceros; species Diceros bicornis. The sequence goes on along the minus strand of NC_080750.1, from coordinate 79,091,297 downwards.
TGTGTCAAAACTTTGTTAGGAATTATGTGATCCTTACTAGCTGGAAGTAAGGGAGATGGGGCATGAAGTTATTTCTAGGAGTTGGACACATACCAAGTTTAGCTCAGTTCTGGGCATCTTTGAAATACCTATACAAACTTGTTCCTACATAGTAACTTGCAACTTTGAATGAGAATCTGCTTGCTTACAGCAACGTGCTATATGTTCTGAATGCCCGAATTGGGAATCTGTGTCAAAACTTTGTTAGGAATTATGTGATCCTTACTAGCTGGAAGTAAGGGAGATGGGGCATGAAGTTATTTCTAGGAGTTGGACACATACCAAGTTTAGCTCAGTTCTGGGCATCTTTGAAATACCTATACAAACTTGTTCCTACCTAGTAACTTGCATCTTTGAATGAGAATGTGCTTGCTTACAGCAACGTGCTATATGTTCTGAATGCCCGAATTGGGAATCTGTGTCAAAACTTTGTTAGGAATTATGTGATCCTTACTAGCTGGAAGTAAGGGAGATGGGGCATGAAGTTATTTCTAGGAGTTGGACACATACCAAGTTTAGCTCAGTTCTGGGCATCTTTGAAATACCTATACAAACTTGTTCCTACATAGTAACTTGCATCTTTGAATGAGAATCTGCTTGCTTACAGCAACGTGCTATATGTTCTGAATGCCCGAATTGGGAATCTGTGTCAAAACTGTGTTAGGAATTATGTGATCCTTACTAGCTGGAAGTAAGGGAGATGGGGCATGAAGTTATTTCTGGGAGTTGGACACATACCAAGTTAAGCTCAGTTCTGGGCATCTTTGAAATACCTATACAAACTTGTTCCTACCTAGTAACTTGCATCTTTGAATGAAAATGTGCTTGCTTACAGCAACGTGCTATATGTTCTGAATGCCGGAATTGGGAATCTGTGTCAAAACTTTGTTAGGAATTATGTGATCCTTACTAGCTGGAAGTAAGGGAGATGGGGCATGAAGTTATTTCTAGGAGTTGGACACATACCAAGTTGAGCTCAGTTCTGGGCATCTTTGAAATACCTATACAAACTTGTTCCTACATAGTAACTTGCAACTTTGAATGAGAATCTGCTTGCTTACAGCAACGTGCTATATGTTCTGAATGCCCGAATTGGGAATCTGTGTCAAAACTTTGTTAGGAATTATGTGATCCTTACTAGCTGGAAGTAAGGGAGATGGGGCATGAAGTTATTTCTAGGAGTTGGACACATACCAAGTTTAGCTCAGTTCTGGGCATCTTTGAAATACCTATACAAACTTGTTCCTACCTAGTAACTTGCATCTTTGAATGAGAATCTGCGTGCTTACAGCAACGTGCTATATGCTCTGAATGCCCGAATTGGGAATCTGTGTCACAACTTTGTTAGGAATTATGTGATCCTTACTAGCTGGAAGTAAGGGAGATGGGGCATGAAGTTATTTCTAGGAGTTGGACACATACCAAGTTTAGCTCAGTTCTGGGCATCTTTGAAATACCTATACAAACTTGTTCCTACATAGTAACTTGCAACTTTGAATGAGAATGTGCTTGCTTACAGCAACGTGCTATATGTTCTGAATGCCCGAATTGGGAATCTGTGTCAAAACTGTGTTAGGAATTATGTGATCCTTACTGGCTGGAAGTAAGGGAGATGGGGCATGAAGTTATTTCTAGGAGTTGGACACATACCAAGTTTAGCTCAGTTCTGGGCATCTTTGAAATACCTATACAAACTTGTTCCTACATAGTAACTTGCATCTTTGAATGAGAATGTGCTTGCTTACAGCAACGTGCTATATGTTCTGAATGCCCGAATTGGGAATCTGTGTCAAAACTGTGTTAGGAATTATGTGATCCTTACTAGCTGGAAGTAAGGGAGATGGGGCATGAAGTTATTTCTAGGAGTTGGACACATACCAAGTTTAGCTCAGTTCTGGGCATCTTTGAAATACCTATACAAACTTGTTCCTACCTAGTAACTTGCATCTTTGAATGAGAATGTGCTTGTTTACAGCAACGTGCTATATGTTCTGAATGCCCGAATTGGGAATCTGTGTCAAAACTTTGTTAGGAATTATGTGATCCTTACTAGCGGGAAGTAAGGGAGATGGGGCATGAAGTTATTTCTAGGAGTTGGACACATACCAAGTTTAGCTCAGTTCTGGGCATCTTTGAAATACCTATACAAACTTGTTCCTACCTAGTAACTTGCATCTTTGAATGAGAATCTGCTTGCTTACAGCAACGTGCTATATGTTCTGAATGCCCGAATTGGGAATCTGTGTCAAAACTTTGTTAGGAATTATGTGATCCTTACTAGCTGGAAGTAAGGGAGATGGGGCATGAAGTTCTTTCTGTGAGTTGGACCCATACCAAGTTTAGCTCAGTTCTGGGCATCTTTGAAATACCTATACAAACTTGTTCCTACCTAGTAACTTGCAACTTTGAATGAAAATGTGCTTGCTTACAGCAACGTGCTATATGTTCTGAATGCCCGAATTGGGAATCTGTGTCAAAACTTTGTTAGGAATTATGTGATCCTTACTAGCTGGAAGTAAGGGAGATGGGGCATGAAGTTATTTCTAGGAGTTGGACACATACCAAGTTTAGCTCAGTTCTGGGCATCTTTGAAATACCTATACAAACTTGTTCCTACATAGTAACTTGCAACTTTGAATGAGAATCTGCTTGCTTACAGCAACGTGCTATATGTTCTGAATGCCCGAATTGGGAATCTGTGTCAAAACTTTGTTAGGAATTATGTGATCCTTACTAGCTGGAAGTAAGGGAGATGGGGCATGAAGTTATTTCTAGGAGTTGGACACATACCAAGTTTAGCTCAGTTCTGGGCATCTTTGAAATACCTATACAAACTTGTTCCTACATAGTAACTTGCAACTTTGAATGAGAATCTGCTTGCTTACAGCAACGTGCTATATGTTCTGAATGCCCGAATTGGGAATCTGTGTCAAAACTTTGTTAGGAATTATGTGATCCTTACTAGCTGGAAGTAAGGGAGATGGGGCATGAAGTTATTTCTAGGAGTTGGACACATACCAAGTTTAGCTCAGTTCTGGGCATCTTTGAAATACCTGTACAAACTTGTTCCTACATAGTAACTTGCATCTTTGAATGAGAATGTGCTTGCTTACAGCAACGTGCTATATGTTCTGAATGCCCGAATTGGCAATCTGTGTCAAAACTTTCTTAGGAATTATGTGATCCTTACTAGCTGGAAGTAAGGGAGATGGGGCATGAAGTTATTTCTGGGAGTTGGACACATACCAAGTTAAGCTCAGTTCTGGGCATCTTTGAAATACCTATACAAACTTGTTCCTACCTAGTAACTTGCATCTTTGAATGAAAATGTGCTTGCTTACAGCAACGTGCTATATGTTCTGAATGCCCGAATTGGGAATCTGTGTCAAAACTTTGTTAGGAATTATGTGATCCTTACTAGCTGGAAGTAAGGGAGATGGGGCATGAAGTTATTTCTAGGAGTTGGACACATAACAAGTTGAGCTCAGTTCTGGGCATCTTTGAAATACCTATACAAACTTGTTCCTACATAGTAACTTGCAACTTTGAATGAGAATCTGCTTGCTTACAGCAACGTGCTATATGTTCTGAATGCCCGAATTGGGAATCTGTGTCAAAACTTTGTTAGGAATTATGTGATCCTTACTAGCTGGAAGTAAGGGAGATGGGGCATGAAGTTATTTCTAGGAGTTGGACACATACCAAGTTTAGCTCAGTTCTGGGCATCTTTGAAATACCTATACAAACTTGTTCCTACCTAGTAACTTGCATCTTTGAATGAGAATCTGCGTGCTTACAGCAACGTGCTATATGTTCTGGATGCCCGAATTGGGAATCTGTGTCAAAACTTTGTTAGGAATTATGTGATCCTTACTAGCTAGAAGTAAGGGAGATGGGGCATGAAGTTATTTCTAGGAGTTGGACACATACCAAGTTTAGCTCAGTTCTGGGCATCTTTGAAATACCTATACAAACTTGTTCCTACCTAGTAACTTGCAACTTTGAATGAAAATGTGCTTGCTTACAGCAACGTGCTATATGTTCTGAATGTCCGAATTGGGAATCTGTGTCAAAACTTTGTTAGGAATTATGTGATCCTTACTAGCTGGAAGTAAGGGAGATGGGGCATGAAGTTATTTCTAGGAGTTGGACACATACCAAGTTTAGCTCAGTTCTGGGCATCTTTGAAATACCTATACAAACTTGTTCCTACATAGTAACTTGCAACTTTGAATGAGAATCTGCTTGCTTACATCAACGTGCTATATGTTCTGAATGCCCGAATTGGGAATCTGTGTCACAACTTTGTTAGGAATTATGTGATCCTTACTAGCTGGAAGTAAGGGAGATGGGGCATGAAGTTATTTCTAGGAGTTGGACACATACCAAGTTTAGCTCAGTTCTGGGCATCTTTGAAATACCTATACAAACTTGTTCCTACATAGTAACTTGCAACTTTGAATGAGAATGTGCTTGCTTACAGCAACGTGCTATATGTTCTGAATGCCCGAATTGGGAATCTGTGTCAAAACTTTGTTAGGAATTATGTGATCCTTACTAGCTGGAAGTAAGGGAGATGGGGCATGAAGTTATTTCTAGGAGTTGGACACATACCAAGTTTAGCTCAGTTCTGGGCATCTTTGAAATACCTATACAAACTTGTTCCTACATAGTAACTTGCAACTTTGAATGAGAATCTGCTTGCTTACAGCAACGTGCTATATGTTCTGAATGCCCGAATTGGGAATCTGTGTCAAAACTTTGTTAGGAATTATGTGATCCTTACTAGCTGGAAGTAAGGGAGATGGGGCATGAAGTTATTTCTAGGAGTTGGACACATACCAAGTTTAGCTCAGTTCTGGGCCTCTTTGAAATACCTATACAAACTTGTTCCTACATAGTAACTTGCATCTTTGAATGAGAATGTGCTTGCTTACAGCAACGTGCTATATGTTCTGAATGCCCGAATTGGGAATCTGTGTCAAAACTTTGTTAGGAATTATGTGATCCTTACTAGCTGGAAGTAAGGGAGATGGGGCATGAAGTTATTTCTAGGAGTTGGACACATACCAAGTTTAGCTCAGTTCTGGGCCTCTTTGAAATACCTATACAAACTTGTTCCTACCTAGTAACTTGCATCTTTGAATGAGAATCTGCTTGCTTACAGCAACGTGCTATATGTTCTGAATGCCCGAATTGGGAATCTGTGTCAAAACTTTGTTAGGAATTATGTCATCCTTACTAGCTGGAAGTAAGGGAGATGGGGCATGAAGTTATTTCTAGGAGTTGGACACATACCAAGTTTAGCTCAGTTCTGGGCATCTTTGAAATACCTGTACAAACTTGTTCCTACATAGTAACTTGCAACTTTGAATGAAAATGTGCTTGCTTACAGCAACGTGCTATATGTTCTGAATGCCCGAATTGGGAATCTGTGTCAAAACTTTGTTAGGAATTATGTGATCCTTACTAGTTGGAAGTAAGGGAGATGGGGCATGAAGTTATTTCTAGGAGTTGGACACATACCAAGTTTAGCTCAGTTCTGGGCATCTTTGAAATACCTATACAAACTTGTTCCTACATAGTAACTTGCAACTTTGAATGAGAATCTGCTTGCTTACAGCAACGTGCTATATGTTCTGAATGCCCGAATTGGGAATCTGTGTCAAAACTTTGTTAGGAATTATGTGATCCTTACTAGCTGGAAGTAAGGGAGATGGGGCATGAAGTTATTTCTTGGAGTTGGACACATACCAAGTTTAGCTCAGTTCTGGGCATCTTTGAAATACCTATACAAACTTGTTCCTACATAGTAACTTGCAACTTTGAATGAGAATCTGCTTGCTTACAGCAACGTGCTATATGTTCTGAATGCCCGAATTGGGAATCTGTGTCAAAACTTTGTTAGGAATTATGTGATCCTTACTAGCTGGAAGTAAGGGAGATGGGGCATGAAGTTATTTCTAGGAGTTGGACACATACCAAGTTTAGCTCAGTTCTGGGCATCTTTGAAATACCTATACAAACTTGTTCCTACCTAGTAACTTGCATCTTTGAATGAGAATGTGCTTGCTTACAGCAACGTGCTATAGGTTCTGAATGCCCGAATAGGGAATCTGTGTCAAAACTGTGTTAGGAATTATGTGATCCTTACTAGCTGGAAGTAAGGGAGATGGGGCATGAAGTTATTTCTAGGAGTTGGAGACATACCAAGTTTAGCTCAGTTCTGGGCATCTTTGAAATTCCTATACAAACTTGTTCCTACCTAGTAACTTGCATCTTTGAATGAGAATGTGCTTGCTTACAGCAACGTGCTGTATGTTCTGAATGCCCGAATAGGGAATCTGTGTCAAAACTGTGTTAGGAATTATGTGATCCTTACTAGCTGGAAGTAAGGGAGATGGGGCATGAAGTTATTTCTAGGAGTTGGACACATACCAAGTTTAGCTCAGTTCTGGGCATCTTTGAAATACCTATACAAACTTGTTCCTACATAGTAACTTGCATCTTTGAATGAGAATGTGCTTGCTTACAGCAACGTGCTATATGTTCTGAATGCCCGAATTGGGAATCTGTGTCAAAACTGTGTTAGGAATTATGTGATCCTTACTAGCTGGAAGTAAGGGAGATGGTGCATGAAGTTATTTCTAGGAGTTGGACACATACCAAGTTTAGCTCAGTTCTGGGCATCTTTGAAATACCTATACAAACTTGTTCCTACCTAGTAACTTGCATCTTTGAATGAGAATGTGCTTGCTTACAGCAACGTGCTATATGTTCTGAATGCCCGAATTGGGAATCTGTGTCAAAACTTTGTTAGGAATTATGTGATCCTTACTAGCTGGAAGTATGGGAGATGGGGCATGAAGATATTTCTAGGAGTTGGACACATACCAACTTTAGCTCAGTTCTGGGCATCTTTGAAATACCTATACAAACTTGTTCCTACCTAGTAACTTGCAACTTTGAATGAGAATCTGCTTGCTTACAGCATCGTGGTATATGTTCTGAATGCCCGAATTGGGAATCTGTGTCAAAACTTTGTTAGGAATTATGTGATCCTTACTAGCTGGAAGTAAGGGAGATGGGACATGAAGTTATTTCTAGGAGTTGGACACATACCAAGTTTAGCTCAGTTCTGGGCATCTTTGAAATACCTATACAAACTTGTTCCTACCTAGTAACTTGCATCTTTGAATGAGAATCTGCTTGCTTACAGCAACGTGCTATATGTTCTGAATGCCCGAATTGGGAATCTGCGTCAAAACTTTGTTAGGAATTATGTGATCCTTACTAGCTGGAAATAAGGGAGATGGGGCATGAAGTTATTTCTAGGAGTTGGACACATACCAAGTTTAGCTCAGTTCTGGGCATCTTTGAAATACCTATACAAACTTGTTCCTACATAGTAACTTGCATCTTTGAATGAGAATCTGCTTGCTTACAGCAACGTGCTATATGTTCTGAATGCCCGAATTGGGAATCTGTGTCAAAACTTTGTTAGGAATTATGTCATCCTTACTAGCTGGAAGTAAGGGAGATGGAGCATGAAGTTATTTCTAGGAGTTGGACACCAACCAAGTTTAGCTCAGTTCTGGGCATCTTTGAAATACCTATACAAACTTGTTCCTACCTAGTAACTTGCAACTTTGAATGAGAATGTGCTTGCTTGCAGCAACGTGCTATATGTTCTGAATGCCCGAATTGGGAATCTGTGTCAAAACTTTGTTAGGAATTATGTGATCCTTACTAGCTGGAAGTAAGGGAGATGGGGCATGAAGTTATTTCTAGGAGTTGGACACATACCAAGTTTAGCTCAGTTCTGGGCATCTTTGAAATACCTATACAAACTTGTTCCTACCTAGTAACTTGCATCTTTGAATGAGAATGTGCTTGCTTACAGCAACGTGCTATATGTTCTGAATGCCCGAATAGGGAATCTGTGTCAAAACTGTGTTAGGAATTATGTGATCCTTACTAGCTGGAAGTAAGGGAGATGGGGCATGAAGTTATTTCTAGGAGTTGGACACATACCAAGTTTAGCTCGGTTCTGGGCCTCTTTGAAATACCTATACAAACTTGTTCCTACCTAGTAACTTGCATCTTTGAATGAGAATCTGCTTGCTTACAGCAACGTGCTATATGTTCTGAATGCCCGAATTGGGAATCTGTGTCAAAACTTTGTTAGGAATTATGTCATCCTTACTAGCTGGAAGTAAGGGAGATGGCGCATGAAGTTATTTCTAGGAGTTGGACACATACCAAGTTTAGCTCAGTTCTGGGCATCTTTGAAATACCTGTACAAACTTGTTCCTACATAGTAACTTGCAACTTTGAATGAAAATGTGCTTGCTTACAGCAACGTGCTATATGTTCTGAATGCCCGAATTGGGAATCTGTGTCAAAACTTTGTTAGGAATTATGTGATCCTTACTAGCTGGAAGTAAGGGAGATGGGGCATGAAGTTATTTCTAGGAGTTGGACACATACCAAGTTTAGCTCAGTTCTGGGCATCTTTGAAATACCTATACAAACTTGTTCCTACCTAGTAACTTGCATCTTTGAATGAGAATGTGCTTGCTTACAGCAACGTGCTATATGTTCTGAATGCCCGAATAGGGAATCTGTGTAAAAACTGTGTTAGGAATTATGTGATCCTTACTAGCTGGAAGTAAGGGAGATGGGGCATGAAGTTATTTCTAGGAGTTGGACACATACCAAGTTTAGCTCGGTTCTGGGCATCTTTGAAATACCTATACAAACTTGTTCCTACCTAGTAACTTGCATGTTTGAATGAGAATGTGCTTGCTTACAGCAACGTGCTATATGTTCTGAATGCCCGAATAGGGAATCTGTGTCAAAACTGTGTTAGGAATTATGTGATCCTTACTAGATGGAAGTAAGGGAGATGGGGCATGAAGTTATTTCTAGGAGTTGGACACATACCAAGTTTAGCTCGGTTCTGGGCATCTTTGAAATACCTATACAAACTTGTTCCTACCTAGTAACTTGCATCTTTGAATGAGAATGTGCTTGCTTACAGCAACGTGCTATATGTTCTGAATGCCCGAATTGGGAATCTGTGTCAAAACTTTGTTAGGAATTATGTGATCCTTACTAGCGGGAAGTAAGGGAGATGGGGCATGAAGTTATTTCTAGGAGTTGGACACACACCAAGTTTAGCTCGGTTCTGGGCATCTTTGAAATACCTATACAAACTTGTTCCTACCTAGTAACTTGCAACTTTGAATGAGAATCTGCTTGCTTACAGCAACGTGCTATATGTTCTGAATGCCCGAATTGGGAATCTGTGTCAAAACTTTGTTAGGAATTATGTGATCCTTACTAGCTGGATGTAAGGGAGATGGGGCATGAAGTTATTTCTAGGAGTTGGACACATACCAAGTTTAGCTCAGTTCTGGGCCTCTTTGAAATACCTATACAAACTTGTTCCTACATAGTAACTTGCAACTTTGAATGAGAATCTGCTTGCTTACAGCAACGTGCTATATGTTCTGAATGCCCGAATTGGGAATCTGTGTCAAAACTTTGTTAGGAATTATGTGATGCTTACTAGCTGGAAGTAAGGGAGATGGGGCATGAAGTTATTTCTAGGAGTTGGACACATACCAAGTTTAGCTCAGTTCTGGGCATCTTTGAAATACCTATACAAACTTGTTCTTACATAGTAACTTGCAACTTTGAATGAGAATCTGCTTGCTTACAGCAACGTGCTATATGTTCTGAATGCCCGAATTGGGAATCTGTGTCAAAACTTTGTTAGGAATTATGTGATCCTTACTAGCTGGAAGTAAGGGAGATGGGGCATGAAGTTATTTCTAGGAGTTGGACACATACCAAGTTTAGCTCAGTTCTGGGCCTCTTTGAAATACCTATACAAACTTGTTCCTACATAGTAACTTGCAACTTTGAATGAGAATCTGCTTGCTTACAGCAACGTGCTATATGTTCTGAATGCCCGAATTGGGAATCTGTGTCAAAACTTTGTTAGGAATTATGTGATCCTTACTAGCTGGAAGTAAGGGAGATGGGGCATGAAGTTATTTCTAGGAGTTGGAGACATACCAAGTTTAGCTCAGTTCTGGGCATCTTTGAAATACCTATACAAACTTGTTTCTACCTAGTAACTTGCATCTTTGAATGAGAATGTGCTTGCTTACAGCAACGTGCTATATGTTCTGAATGCCCGAATAGGGAATCTGTGTCAAAACTGTGTTAGGAATTATGTGATCCTTACTAGCTGGAAGTAAGGGAGATGGGGCATGAAGTTATTTCTAGGAGTTGGACACATACCAAGTTTAGCTCAGTTCTGGGCATCTTTGAAATACCTATACAAACTTGTTCCTACCTAGTAACTTGCATCTTTGAATGAGAATGTGCTTGCTTACAGCAACGTGCTATATGTTCTGAATGCCCGAATTGGGAATCTGTGTCAAAACTGTGTTAGGAATTATGTGATCCTTACTAGCTGGAAGTAAGGGAGATGGGGCATGAAGTTATTTCTAGGAGTTGGACACATACCAAGTTTAGCTCAGTTCTGGGCATCTTTGAAATACCTATACAAACTTGTTCCTACCTAGTAACTTGCATCTTTGAATGAGAATGTGCTTGCTTACAGCAACGTGCTATATGTTCTGAATGCCCGAATTGGGAATCTGTGTCAAAACTTTGTTAGGAATTATGTGATCCTTACTAGATGGAAGTAAGGGAGATGGGGCATGAAGTTATTTCTAGGAGTTGGACACATACCAAGTTTAGCTCAGTTCTGGGCATCTTTGAAATACCTATACAAACTTGTTCCTACCTAGTAACTTGCATCTTTGAATGAGAATGTGCTTGCTTACAGCAACGTGCTATATGTTCTGAATGCCCGAATAGGGAATCTGTGTCAAAACTGTGTTAGGAATTATGTGATCCTTACTAGCTGGAAGTAAGGGAGATGGGGCATGAAGTTATTTCTAGGAGTTGGACACATACCAAGTTTAGCTCAGTTCTGGGCATCTTTGAAATACCTATACAAACTTGTTCCTACCTAGTAACTTGCATCTTTGAATGAGAATGTGCTTGCTTACAGCAACGTGCTATATGTTCTGAATGCCCGAAGTGGGAATCTGTGTCAAAACTTTGTTAGGAATTATGTGATCCTTACTAGCTGGAAGTAAGGGAGATGGGGCATGAAGTTATTTCTAGGAGTTGGACACATACCAAGTTTAGCACGGTTCTGGGCATCTTTGAAATACCTATACAAACTTGTTCCTACCTAGTAACTTGCATGTTTGAATGAGAATGTGCTTGCTTACAGCAACGTGCTATATGTTCTGAATGCCCGAATTGGGAATCTGTGTCAAAACTTTGTTAGGAATTATGTGATCCTTACTAGATGGAAGTAAGGGAGATGGGGCATGAAGTTATTTCTAGGAGTTGGACACATACCAAGTTTAGCTCGGTTCTGGGCCTCTTTGAAATACCTATACAAACTTGTTCCTACCTAGTAACTTGCATCTTTGAATGAGAATCTGCTTGCTTACAGCAACGTGCTATATGTTCTGAATGCCCGAATTGGGAATCTGTGTCAAAACTTTGTTAGGAATTATGTCATCCTTACTAGCTGGAAGTAAGGGAGATGGGGCATGAAGTTATTTCTAGGAGTTGGACACATACCAAGTTTAGCTCAGTTCTGGGCATCTTTGAAATACCTGTACAAACTTGTTCCTACATAGTAACTTGCAACTTTGAATGAAAATGTGCTTGCTTACAGCAACGTGCTATATGTTCTGAATGCCCGAATTGGGAATCTGTGTCAAAACTTTGTTAGGAATTATGTGATCCTTACTAGCTGGAAGTAAGGGAGATGGGGCATGAAGTTATTTCTAGGAGTTGGACACATACCAAGTTTAGCTCAGTTCTGGGCATCTTTGAAATACCTATACAAACTTGTTCCTACATAGTAACTTGCAACTTTGAATGAGAATCTGCTTGCTTACAGCAACGTGCTATATGTTCTGAATGCCCGAATTGGGAATCTGTGTCAAAACTTTGTTAGGAATTATGTGATCCTTACTAGCTGGAAGTAAGGGAGATGGGGCATGAAGTTATTTCTAGGAGTTGGACACATACCAAGTTTAGCTCAGTTCTGGGCATCTTTGAAATACCTATACAAACTTGTTCCTACATAGTAACTTGCATCTTTGAATGAGAATGTGCTTGCTTACAGCAACGTGCTATATGTTCTGAATGCCCGAATTGGGAATCTGTGTCAAAACTTTGTTAGGAATTATGTCATCCTTACTAGCTGGAAGTAAGGGAGATGGGGCATGAAGTTATTTCTAGGAGTTGGACACATACTAAGTTTAGCTCAGTTCTGGGCATCTTTGCAATACCTATACAAACTTGTTCCTACATAGTAACTTGCAACTTTGAATGAAAATGTGCTTGCTTACAGCAACGTGCTATATGTTCTGAATGCCCGAATTGGGAATCTGTGTCAAAACTTTGTTAGGAATTATGTGATCCTTACTAGCTGGAAGTAAGGGAGATGGGGCATGAAGTTATTTCTAGGAGTTGGACACATACCAAGTTTAGCTCAGTTCTGGGCATCTTTGAATTACCTATACAAACTTGTTCCTACATAGTAACTTGCAACTTTGAGTGAGAATCTGCTTGCTTACAGCAAAGTGCTATATGTTCTGAATGCCCGAATTGGGAATCTGTGTCAAAACTTTGTTAGGAATTATGTGATCCTTACTAGCTGGAAGTAAGGGAGATGGGGCATGAAGTTATTTCTAGGAGTTGGACACATGCCAAGTTTAGCTCAGTTCTGGGCCTCTTTGAAATACCTATACAAACTTGTTCCTACATAGTAACTTGCATCTTTGAATGAGAATGTGCTTGCTTACAGCAACGTGCTATATGTTCTGAATGCCCGAATTGGGAATCTGTGTCAAAACTTTGTTAGGAATTATGTGATCCTTACTAGCTGGAAGTAAGGGAGATGGGGCATGAAGTTATTTCTAGGAGTTGGACACATACCAAGTTTAGCTCAGTTCTGGGCATCTTTGAAATACCTATACAAACTTGTTCCTACCTAGTAACTTGCAACTTTGAATGAGAATCTGCTTGCTTACAGCAACGTGCTATATGTTCTGAATGCCCGAATTGGGAATCTGTGTCAAAACTTTGTTAGGAATTATGTCATCCTTACTAGCTGGAAGTAAGGGAGATGAAGCATCAAGTTATTTCTAGGAGTTGGACACATACCAAGTTTAGCTCAGTTCTGGGCATCTTTGAAATACCTATACAAACTTGTTCCTACCTAGTAACTTGCAACTTTGAATGAGAATGTGCTTGCTTGCAGCAACGTGCTATATGTTCTGAATGCCCGAATAGGGAAACTGTGTCAAAACTTTGTTAGGAATTATGTGATCCTTACTAGCTGGAAGTAAGGGAGATGGGGCATGAAGTCATTTCTAGGAGTTGGACACATACCATGTTTAGCTCAGTTCTGGGCATCTTTGAAATACCTATACAAACTTGTTCCTACCTAGTAACTTGCATCTTTGAATGAGAATGTGCTTGCTTGCAGCAACGTGCTATATGTTCTGAATGCCCGAAGTGGGAATCTGTGTCAAAACTTTGTTAGGAATTATGTGATCCTTACTAGCTGGAAGTAAGGGAGATGGGGCATGAAGTTATTTCTAGGAGTTGGAGACATACCAAGTTTAGCTCAGTTCTGGGCATCTTTGAAATACCTATACAAACTTGTTCCTACCTAGTAACTTGCATCTTTGAATGAGAATGTGCTTGCTTACAGCAACGTTCTATATGTTCTGAATGCCCGTATAGGCAATCTGTGTCAAAACTGTGTTAGGAATTATGTGATCCTTAGTAGCTGGAAGTAAGGGAGATGGGGCATGAAGTTATTTCTAGGAGTTGGACACCAACCAAGTTTAGCCCAGTTCTGGGCATCTTTGAAATACCTATACAAACTTGTTCCTACATAGTAACTTGCAACTTTGAATGAGAATGTGCTTGCTTACAGCAACGTGCTATATGTTCTGAATGCCCGAAATGGGAATCTGTGTCAAAACTTTGTTAGGAATTATGTGATCCTTACTAGCTGGAAGTAAGGGAGATGGGGCATGAAGTTATTTCTAGGAGTTGGACACATACCAAGTTTAGCTCAGTTCTGGGCATCTTTGAAATACCTTTACAAACTTGTTCCTACCTAGTAACTTGCATCTTTGAATGAGAATGTGCTTGCTTGCAGCAACGTGCTATATGTTCTGAATGCCCGAATTGGGAATCTGTGTCAAAACTTTGTTAGGAATTATGTGATCCTTACTAGCTGGAAGTAAGGGAGATGGGGCATGAAGTTATTTCTAGGAGTTGGACACATACCAAGTTTAGCTCAGTTCTGGGCATCTTTGAAATACCTATACAAACTTGTTCCTACCTAGTAACTTGCATCTTTGAATGAGAATGTGCTTGCTTACAGCAACGTGCTATATGTTCTGAATGCCCGAATTGGGAATCTGTGTCAAATCTTTGTTAGGAATTATGTGATCCTTACAAGCTGGAAGTAAGGGAGATGGGGCATGAAGTTATTTCTAGGAGTTGGACACATACCAAGTTTAGCTCAGTTCTGGGCACCTTTGAAATACCTATACAAACTTGTTCCTACCTAGTAACTTGCATCTTTGAATGAGAATGTGCTTGCTTGCAGCAACGTGCTATATGTTCTGAATGCCCGAATAGGGAATCTATGTCAAATCTTTGTTAGGAATTATGTGATCCTTACTAGCTGGAAGTAAGGGAGATGGGGCATGAAGTTATTTCTAGGAGTTGGACACATACCAAGTTTAGCTCAGTTCTGGGCACCTTTGAAATACCAATACAAACTTGTTCCTACCTAGTAACTTGCAACTTTGAATGAGAATCTGCTTGCTTACAGCAACGTGCTATATGTTCTGAATGCCCGAATTGGGAATCTGTGTCAAAACTTTGTTAGGAATTATGTGATCCTTACTAGCTGGAAGTAAGGGAGATGGGGCATGAAGTTATTTCTAGGAGTTGGACACATACCAAGTTTAGCTCAGTTCTGGGCCTCTTTGAAATACCTATACAAACTTGTTCCTACATAGTAACTTGCAACTTTGAATGAGAATCTGCTTGCTTACAGCAACGTGCTATATGTTCTGAATGCCCGAATTGGGAATCTGTGTCAAAACTTTGTTAGGAATTATGTGATCCTTACTAGCTGGAAGTAAGGGAGATGGGGCATGAAGTTATTTCTAGGAGTTGGACACATACCAAGTTTAGCTCAGTTCTGGGCATCTTTGAAATACCTATACAAACTTGTTCTTACATAGTAACTTGCAACTTTGAATGAGAATCTGCTTGCTTACAGCAACGTGCTATATGTTCTGAATGCCCGAATTGGGAATCTGTGTCAAAACTTTGTTAGGAATTATGTGATCCTTACTAGCTGGAAGTAAGGGAGATGGGGCATGAAGTTATTTCTAGGAGTTGGACACATACCAAGTTTAGCTCAGTTCTGGGCCTCTTTGAAATACCTATACAAACTTGTTCCTACATAGTAACTTGCAACTTTGAATGAGAATCTGCTTGCTTACAGCAACGTGCTATATGTTCTGAATGCCCGAATTGGGAATCTGTGTCAAAACTTTGTTAGGAATTATGTGATCCTTACTAGCTGGAAGTAAGGGAGATGGGGCATGAAGTTATTTCTAGGAGTTGGAGACATACCAAGTTTAGCTCAGTTCTGGGCATCTTTGAAATACCTATACAAACTTGTTCCTACCTAGTAACTTGCATCTTTGAATGAGAATGTGCTTGCTTACAGCAACGTGCTATATGTCTGAATGCCCGAATAGGGAATCTGTGTCAAAACTGTGTTAGGAATTATGTGATCCTTACTAGCTGGAAGTAAGGGAGATGGGGCATGAAGTTATTTCTAGGAGTTGGACACATACCAAGTTTAGCTCAGTTCTGGGCATCTTTGAAATACCTATACAAACTTGTTCCTACCTAGTAACTTGCATCTTTGAATGAGAATGTGCTTGCTTACAGCAACGTGCTATATGTTCTGAATGCCCGAATTGGGAATCTGTGTCAAAACTGTGTTAGGAATTATGTGATCCTTACTAGCTGGAAGTAAGGGAGATGGGGCATGAAGTTATTTCTAGGAGTTGGACACATACCAAGTTTAGCTCAGTTCTGGGCATCTTTGAAATACCTATACAAACTTGTTCCTACCTAGTAACTTGCATCTTTGAATGAGAATGTGCTTGCTTACAGCAACGTGCTATATGTTCTGAATGCCCGAATTGGGAATCTGTGTCAAAACTTTGTTAGGAATTATGTGATCCTTACTAGATGGAAGTAAGGGAGATGGGGCATGAAGTTATTTCTAGGAGTTGGACACATACCAAGTTTAGCTCAGTTCTGGGCATCTGTGAATTACCTATACAAACTTGTTCCTACCTAGTAACTTGCATCTTTGAATGAGAATGTGCTTGCTTACAGCAACGTGCTATATGTTCTGAATGCCCGAATTGGGAATCTGTGTCAAAACTTTGTTAGGAATTATGTGATCCTTACTAGCTGGAAGTAAGGGAGATGGGGCATGAAGTTATTTCTAGGAGTTGGACACATAGCAAGTTTAGCTCAGTTCTGGGCATCTTTGAAATACCTATACAAACTTGTTCCTACATAGTAACTTGCAACTTTGAATGAAAATGTGCTTGCTTACAGCAACGTGCTATATGTTCTGAATGCCCGAATTGGGAATCTGTGTCAAAACTTTGTTAGGAATTATGTGATCCTTACTAGCTGGAAGTAAGGGAGATGGGGCATGAAGTTATTTCTAGGAGTTGGACACATACCAAGTTTAGCTCAGTTCTGGGCATCTTTGAAATACCTATACAAACTTGTTCCTACATAGTAACTTGCAACTTTGAATGAGAATCTGCTTGCTTA
Source organism: Diceros bicornis minor (assembly GCF_020826845.1). NCBI lineage: Eukaryota > Metazoa > Chordata > Mammalia > Perissodactyla > Rhinocerotidae > Diceros > Diceros bicornis. The sequence continues at coordinate 79,074,239 of NC_080750.1, read as the reverse complement.
CAGCAACGTGCTATATGTTCTGAATGCCCGAATTGGGAATCTGTGTCAAAACTTTGTTAGGAATTATGTGATCCTTACTAGCTGGAAGTAAGGGAGATGGGGCATGAAGTTATTTCTAGGAGTTGGACACATACCAAGTTTAGCTCAGTTCTGGGCATCTTTGAAATACCTATACAAACTTGTTCCTACATAGTAACTTGCATCTTTGAATGAGAATGTGCTTGCTTACAGCAACGTGCTATATGTTCTGAATGCCCGAATTGGGAATCTGTGTCAAAACTTTGTTAGGAATTATGTCATCCTTACTAGCTGGAAGTAAGGGAGATGGGGCATGAAGTTATTTCTAGGAGTTGGACACATACCAAGTTTAGCTCAGTTCTGGGCATCTTTGCAATACCTATACAAACTTGTTCCTACATAGTAACTTGCAACTTTGAATGAAAATGTGCTTGCTTACAGCAACGTGCTATATGTTCTGAATGCCCGAATTGGGAATCTGTGTCAAAACTTTGTTAGGAATTATGTGATCCTTACTAGCTGGAAGTAAGGGAGATGGGGCATGAAGTTATTTCTAGGAGTTGGACACATACCAAGTTTAGCTCAGTTCTGGGCATCTTTGAATTACCTATACAAACTTGTTCCTACATAGTAACTTGCAACTTTGAGTGAGAATCTGCTTGCTTACAGCAACGTGCTATATGTTCTGAATGCCCGAATTGGGAATCTGTGTCAAAACTTTGTTAGGAATTATGTGATCCTTACTAGCTGGAAGTAAGGGAGATGGGGCATGAAGTTATTTCTAGGAGTTGGACACATGCCAAGTTTAGCTCAGTTCTGGGCCTCTTTGAAATACCTATACAAACTTGTTCCTACATAGTAACTTGCATCTTTGAATGAGAATGTGCTTGCTTACAGCAACGTGCTATATGTTCTGAATGCCCGAATTGGGAATCTGTGTCAAAACTTTGTTAGGAATTATGTGATCCTTACTAGCTGGAAGTAAGGGAGATGGGGCATGAAGTTATTTCTAGGAGTTGGACACATACCAAGTTTAGCTCAGTTCTGGGCATCTTTGAAATACCTATACAAACTTGTTCCTACATAGTAACTTGCATCTTTGAATGAGAATCTGCTTGCTTACAGCAACGTCCTAAATGTTCTGAATGCCCGAATTAGGAATCTGTGTCAAAACTTTGTTAGGAATTATGTCATCCTTACTAGCTGGAAGTAAGGGAGATGGGGCATGAAGTTATTTCTAGGAGTTGGACACATACCAAGTTTAGCTCAGTTCTGGGCATCTTTGAAATACCTGTACAAACTTGTTCCTACATAGTAACTTGCAACTTTGAATGAAAATGTGCTTGCTTACAGCAACGTGCTATATGTTCTGAATGCCCGAATTGGGAATCTGTGTCAAAACTTTGTTAGGAATTATGTGATCCTTACTAGCTGGAAGTAAGGGAGATGGGGCATGAAGTTATTTCTAGGAGTTGGACACATACCAAGTTTAGCTCAGTTCTGGGCATCTTTGAAATACCTATACAAACTTGTTCCTACCTAGTAACTTGCAACTTTGAATGAGAATCTGCTTGCTTACAGCAACGTGCTATATGTTCTGAATGCCCGAATTGGGACTCTGTGTCAAAACTTTGTTAGGAATTATGTCATCCTTACTAGCTGGAAGTAAGGGAGATGAAGCATCAAGTTATTTCTAGGAGTTGGACACATACCAAGTTTAGCTCAGTTCTGGGCATCTTTGAAATACCTATACAAACTTGTTCCTACCTAGTAACTTGCAACTTTGAATGAGAATGTGCTTGCTTGCAGCAACGTGCTATATGTTCTGAATGCCCGAATAGGGAAACTGTGTCAAAACTTTGTTAGGAATTATGTGATCCTTACTAGCTGGAAGTAAGGGAGATGGGGCATGAAGTCATTTCTAGGAGTTGGACACATACCAAGTTTAGCTCAGTTCTGGGCATCTTTGAAATACCTATACAAACTTGTTCCTACCTAGTAACTTGCATCTTTGAATGAGAATGTGCTTGCTTGCAGCAACGTGCTATATGTTCTGAATGCCCGAAGTGGGAATCTGTGTCAAAACTTTGTTAGGAATTATGTGATCCTTACTAGCTGGAAGTAAGGGAGATGGGGCATGAAGTTATTTCTAGGAGTTGGAGACATACCAAGTTTAGCTCAGTTCTGGGCATCTTTGAAATACCTATACAAACTTGTTCCTACCTAGTAACTTGCATCTTTGAATGAGAATATGCTTGCTTACAGCAACGTGCTATATGTTCTGAATGCCCGTATAGGCAATCTGTGTCAAAACTGTGTTAGGAATTATGTGATCCTTAGTAGCTGGAAGTAAGGGAGATGGGGCATGAAGTTATTTCTAGGAGTTGGACACATACCAAGTTTAGCTCAGTTCTGGGCATCTTTGAAATACCTATACAAACTTGTTCCTACATAGTAACTTGCATCTTTGAATGAGAATGTGCTTGCTTGCAGCAACGTGCTATATGTTCTGAATGCCCAAATAGGGAATCTGTGTCAAAACTTTGTTAGGAATTATGTGATCCTTACTAGCTGGAAGTAAGGGAGATGGGGCATGAAGTTATTTCTAGGAGTTGGACACATACAACGTTTGGCTCAGTTCTGGGCATCTTTGAAATACCTATACAAACTTGTTCCTACGTAGTAACTTGCATCTTTGAATGAGAATGTGCTTGCTTGCAGCAACGTGCTATATGTTCTGAATGCCCGAATAGGGAATCTGTGTCAAAACTTTGTTAGGAATTATGTGATCCTTACTAGCTGGAAGTAAGGGAGATGGGGCATGAAGTTATTTCTAGGAGTTGGACACATACCAAGTTTAGCTCAGTTCTGGGCACCTTTGAAATACCTATACAAACTTGTTCCTACCTAGTAACTTGCATCTTTGAATGAGAATGTGCTTGCTTGCAGCAACGTGCTATATGTTCTGAATGCCCGAATAGGGAATCTATGTCAAATCTTTGTTAGGAATTATGTGATCCTTACTAGCTGGAAGTAAGGGAGATGGGGCATGAAGTTATTTCTAGGAGTTGGACACATACCAAGTTTAGCTCAGTTCTGGGCACCTTTGAAATACCTATACAAACTTGTTCCTACATAGTAACTTGCATCTTTGAATGAGAATCTGCTTGCTTACAGCAACGTGCTATATGTTCTGAATGCCCGAATTGGGAATCTGTGTCAAAACTTTGTTAGGAATTATGTGATCCTTACAAGCTGGAAGTAAGGGAGATGGGGCATGAAGTTATTTCTAGGAGTTGGACACATACCAAGTTTAGCTCAGTTCTGGGCACCTTTGAAATACCTATACAAACTTGTTCCTACCTAGTAACTTGCATCTTTGAATGAGAATGTGCTTGCTTGCAGCAACGTGCTATATGTTCTGAATGCCCGAATTGGGAATCTGTGTCAAATCTTTGTTAGGAATTATGTGATCCTTACTAGCTGGAAGTAAGGGAGATGGGGCATGAAGTTATTTCTAGGAGTTGGACACATACCAAGTTTAGCTCAGTTCTGGGCACCTTTGAAATACCTATACAAACTTGTTCCTACATAGTAACTTGCATCTTTGAATGAGAATCTGCTTGCTTACAGCAACGTGCTATATGTTCTGAATGCCCGAATTGGGAATCTGTGTCAAAACTTTGTTAGGAATTATGTGATCCTTACTAGCTGGAAGTAAGGGAGATGGGGCATGAAGTTATTTCTAGGAGTTGGACACATACCAAGTTTAGCTCAGTTCTGGGCATCTTTGAAATACCTATACAAACTTGTTCCTACATAGTAACTTGCATCTTTGAATGAGAATCTGCTTGCTTACAGCAACGTGCTATATGTTCTGAATGCCCGAATTGGGAATCTGTGTCAAAACTTTGTTAGGAATTATGTGATCCTTACTAGCTGGAAGTAAGGGAGATGGGGCATGAAGTTATTTCTAGGAGTTGGACACATACCAAGTTTAGCTCAGTTCTGGGCATCTTTGAAATACCTGTACGAACTTGTTCCTACATAGTAACTTGCAACTTTGAATGAGAATGTGCTTGCTTACAGCAACGTGCTATATGTTCTGAATGCCCGAATTGGGAATCTGTGTCAGAACTTTGTTAGGAATTATGTGATCCTTACTAGCTGGAAGTAAGGGAGATGGGGCATGAAGTTATTTCTAGGAGTTGGACACATACCAAGTTTAGCTCAGTCCTGGGCATCTTTGAAATACCTATACGAACTTGTTCCTACATAGTAACTTGCATCTTTGAATGAGAATGTGCTTGCTTACAGCAACGTGCTATATGTTCTAAATGCCCGAATTTGGAATCTGTGTCAAAACTTTGTTAGGAATTATGTGATCCTTACTAGCTGGAAGTAAGGGAGATGGGGCATGAAGTTATTTCTAGGAGTTGGACACATACCAAGTTTAGCTCAGTTCTGGGCATCTTTGAAATACCTATACGAACTTGTTCCTACATAGTAACTTGCATCTTTGAATGAGAATGTGCTTGCTTACAGCAACGTGCTATATGTTCTGAATGCCCGAATTGGGAATCTGTGTCAAAACTTTGTTAGGAATTATGTGATCCTTACTAGCTGGAAGTAAGGGAGATGGGGCATGAAGTTATTTCTAGGAGTTGGACACATACCAAGTTTAGCTCAGTTCTGGGCATCTTTGAAATACCTATACAAACTTGTTGCTACATAGTAACTTGCATCATTAATGAGAATCTGCTTGCTTACAGCAACGTGCTATATGTTCTGAATGCCCGAATTGGGAATCTGTGTCAAAACTTTGTTAGGAATTATGTGATCCTTACTAGCTGGAAGTAAGGGAGATGGGGCATGAAGTTATTTCTAGGAGTTGGACACATACCAAGTTTAGCTCAGTTCTGGGCATCTTTGAAATACCTATACAAACTTGTTCCTACATAGTAACTTGCAACTTTGAATGAGAATGTGCTTGCTTACAGCAAGGTGCTATATGTTCTGAATGCCCGAATTGGGAATCTGTGTCAAAACTTTGTTAGGAATTATGTGATCCTTACTAGCTGGAACTAAGGGAGATGGGGCATGAAGTTATTTCTAGGAGTTGAACACATACCAAGTTTAGCTCAGTTCTGGGCATCTTTGAAATACCTATACAAACTTGTTCCTACATAGTAACTTGCATCTTTGAATGAGAATGTGCTTGCTTACAGCAACGTGCTATATGTTCTGAATGCCCGAATTGGGAATCTGTGTCAAAACTTTGTTAGGAATTATGTGATCCTTACTAGCTGGAAGTAAGGGAGATGGGGCATGAAGTTATTTCTAGGAGTTGGACACATACCAAGTTTAGCTCAGTTCTGGGCATCTTTGAAATACCTATACAAACTTGTTCCTACATAGTAACTTGCATCTTTGAATGAGAATGTGCTTGCTTACAGCAACGTGCTATATGTTCTGAATGCCCGAATTGGGAATCTGTGTCAAAACTTTGTTAGGAAATATGTGATCCTTACTAGCTGGAAGTAAGGGAGATGGGGCATGAAGTTATTTCTAGGAGTTGGACACATACCAAGTTTAGCTCAGTTCTGGGCATCTTTGAAATACCTATACAAACTTGTTACTACATAGTAACTTGCAACTTTGAATGAGAATGTGCTTGCTTACAGCAACGTGCTATATGTTCTGAATGCCCGAATTGGGAATCTGTGTCAAAACTTTGTTAGGAATTATGTGATCCTTACTAGCTGAAAGTAAGGGAGATGGGGCATGAAGTTATTTCTAGGAGTTGGACACATACCAAGTTTAGCTCAGTTCTGGGCATCTTTGAAATACCTATACAAACTTGTTCCTACATAGTAACTTGCATCTTTGAATGAGAATGTGCTTGCTTACAGCAACGTGCTATATGTTCTGAATGCCCGAATTGGCAATCTGTGTCAAAACTTTGTTAGGAATTATGTGATCCTTACTAGCTGGAAGTAAGGGAGATGGGGCATGAAGTTATTTCTAGGAGTTGGACACATACCAAGTTTAGCTCAGTTCTGGGCATCTTTGAAATACCTATACAAACTTGTTGCTACATAGTAACTTGCATCATTAATGAGAATGTGCTTGCTTACAGCAACGTGCTATATGTTCTGAATGCCCGAATTGGGAATCTGTGTCAAAACTTTGTTAGGAATTATGTGATCCTTACTAGCTGGAAGTAAGGGAGATGGGGCATGAAGTTATTTCTAGGAGTTGGACACATACCAAGTTTAGCTCAGTTCTGGGCATCTTTGAAATACCTATACAAACTTGTTCCTACATAGTAACTTGCAACTTTGAATGAGAATGTGCTTGCTTACAGCAACGTGCTATATGTTGTGAATGCCCGAATTGGGAATCTGTGTCAAAACTTTGTTAGGAATTATGTCATCCTTACTAGCTGGAAGTAAGGGAGATGGGGCATGAAGTTATTTCTAGGAGTTGGACACATACCAAGTTTAGCTCAGTTCTGGGCATCTTTGAAATACCTATACAAACTTGTTCGTACATAGTAACTTGCATCTTTGAATGAGAATGTGCTTGCTTACAGCAACGTGCTATATGTTCTGAATGCCCGAATTGGGAATCTGTGTCAAAACTTTGTTAGGAATTATGTGATCCTTACTAGCTGGAAGTAAGGGAGATGGGGCATGAAGTTATTTCTAGTAGTTGGACACATACCAAGTTTAGCTCAGTTCTGGGCATCTTTGAAATACCTATACAAACTTGTTCCTACATAGTAACTTGCATCTTTGAATGAGAATGTGCTTGCTTACAGCAACGTGCTATATGTTCTGAATGCCCGAATTGAGAATCTGTGTCAAAACTTTGTTAGGAATTATGTGATCCTTACTAGCTGGAAGTAAGGGAGATGGGGCATGAAGTTATTTCTAGGAGTTGGACACATACCAAGTTTAGCTCAGTTCTGGGCATCTTTGAAATACCTATACAAACTTGTTCCTACATAGTAACTTGCATCTTTGAATGAGAATATGCTTGCTTACAGCAACGTGCTATATGTTCTGAATGCCCGAATTGGGAATCTGTGTCAAAACTTTGTTAGGAATTATGTGATCCTTACTAGCTGGAAGTAAGGGAGATGGGGCATGAAGTTATTTCTAGGAGTTGGACACATACCAAGTTTAGCTCAGTTCTGGGCATCTTTGAAATACCTATACAAACTTGTTCCTACATAGTAACTTGCATCTTTGAATGAGAATGTGCTTGCTTACAGCAACGTGCTATATGTTCTGAATGCCCGAATTGGCAATCTGTGTCAAAACTTTGTTAGGAATTATGTGATCCTTACTAGCTGGAAGTAAGGGAGATGGGGCATGAAGTTATTTCTAGGAGTTGGACACATACCAAGTTTAGCTCAGTTCTGGGCATCTTTGAAATACCGATACAAACTTGTTGCTACATAGTAACTTGCATCATTAATGAGAATCTGCTTGCTTACAGCAACGTGCTATATATTCTGAATGCCCGAATTGGGAATCTGTGTCAAAACTTTGTTAGGAATTATGTGATCCTTACTAGCTGGAAGTAAGGGAGATGGGGCATGAAGTTATTTCTAGGAGTTGGACACATACCAAGTTTAGCTCAGTTCTGGGCATCTTTGAAATACCTATAAGAACTTGTTCCTACATAGTAACTTGCATCTTTGAATGAGAATGTGCTTGCTTACAGCAACGTGCTATATGTTCTGAATGCCCGAATTGGGAATCTGTGTCAAAACTTTGTTAGGAATTATGTGATCCTTACTAGCTGGAAGTAAGGGAGATGGGGCATGAAGTTATTTCTAGGAGTTGGACACATACCAAGTTTAGCTCAGTTCTGGGCATCTTTGAAATACCTATACAAACTTGTTCCTACATAGTAACTTGCATCTTTGAATGAGAATATGCTTGCTTACAGCAACGTGCTATATGTTCTGAATGCCCGAATTGGGAATCTGTGTCAAAACTTTGTTAGGAATTATGTGATCCTTACTAGCTGGAAGTAAGGGAGATGGGGCATGAAGTTATTTCTAGGAGTTGGACACATACCAAGTTTAGCTCAGTTCTGGGCATCTTTGAAATACCTATACAAACTTGTTCCTACATAGTAACTTGCATCTTTGAATGAGAATGTGCTTGCTTACAGCAACGTGCTATATGTTCTGAATGCCCGAATTGGCAATCTGTGTCAAAACTTTGTTAGGAATTATGTGATCCTTACTAGCTGGAAGTAAGGGAGATGGGGCATGAAGTTATTTCTAGGAGTTGGACACATACCAAGTTTAGCTCAGTTCTGGGCATCTTTGAAATACCGATACAAACTTGTTGCTACATAGTAACTTGCATCATTAATGAGAATCTGCTTGCTTACAGCAACGTGCTGTATGTTCTGAATGCCCGAATTGGGAATCTGTGTCAAAACTTTGTTAGGAATTATGTGATCCTTACTAGCTGGAAGTAAGGGAGATGGGGCATGAAGTTATTTCTAGGAGTTGGACACATACCAAGTTTAGCTCAGTTCTGGGCATCTTTGAAATACCTATACGAACTTGTTCCTACATAGTAACTTGCATCTTTGAATGAGAATGTGCTTGCTTACAGCAACGTGCTATATGTTCTGAATGCCCGAATTGGGAATCTGTGTCAAAACTTTGTTAGGAATTATGTGATCCTTACTAGCTGGAAGTAAGGGAGATGGGGCATGAAGTTATTTCTAGGAGTTGGACACATACCAAGTTTAGCTCAGTTCTGGGCATCTTTGAAATACCTATACGAACTTGTTCCTACATAGTAACTTGCAACTTTGAATGAGAATCTGCTTGCTTACAGCAACGTGCTATATGTTCTGAATGCCCGAATTGGGAATCTGTGTCAAAACTTTGTTAGGAATTATGTGATCCTTACTAGCTGGAAGTAAGGGAGATGGGGCATGAAGTTATTTCTAGGAGTTGGACACATACCAAGTTTAGCTCAGTTCTGGGCATCTTTGAAATACCTATACAAACTTGTTCCTACATAGTAACTTGCATCTTTGAATGAGAATCTGCTTGCTTACAGCAACGTGCTATATGTTCTGAATGCCCGAATTGGGAATCTGTGTCAAAACTTTGTTAGGAATTATGTGATCCTTACTAGCTGGAAGTAAGGGAGATGGGGCATGAAGTTATTTCTAGGAGTTGGACACATACCAAGTTTAGCTCAGTTCTGGGCATCTTTGAAATACCTGTACGAACTTGTTCCTACATAGTAACTTGCAACTTTGAATGAGAATGTGCTTGCTTACAGCAACGTGCTATATGTTCTGAATGCCCGAATTGGGAATCTGTGTCAGAACTTTGTTAGGAATTATGTGATCCTTACTAGCTGGAAGTAAGGGAGATGGGGCATGAAGTTATTTCTAGGAGTTGGACACATACCAAGTTTAGCTCAGTTCTGGGCATCTTTGAAATACCTATACGAACTTGTTCCTACATAGTAACTTGCATCTTTGAATGAGAATGTGCTTGCTTACAGCAACGTGCTATATGTTCTGAATGCCCGAATTGGGAATCTGTGTCAAAACTTTGTTAGGAATTATGTGATCCTTACTAGCTGGAAGTAAGGGAGATGGGGCATGAAGTTATTTCTAGGAGTTGGACACATACCAAGTTTAGCTCAGTTCTGGGCATCTTTGAAATACCTATACAAACTTGTTGCTACATAGTAACTTGCATCATTAATGAGAATCTGCTTGCTTACAGCAACGTGCTATATGTTCTGAATGCCCGAATTGGGAATCTGTGTCAAAACTTTGTTAGGAATTATGTGATCCTTACTAGCTGGAAGTAAGGGAGATGGGGCATGAAGTTATTTCTAGGAGTTGGACACATACCAAGTTTAGCTCAGTTCTGGGCATCTTTGAAATACCTATACAAACTTGTTCCTACATAGTAACTTGCAACTTTGAATGAGAATGTGCTTGCTTACAGCAAGGTGCTATATGTTCTGAATGCCCGAATTGGGAATCTGTGTCAAAACTTTGTTAGGAATTATGTGATCCTTACTAGCTGGAAGTAAGGGAGATGGGGCATGAAGTTATTTCTAGGAGTTGAACACATACCAAGTTTAGCTCAGTTCTGGGCATCTTTGAAATACCTATACAAACTTGTTCCTACATAGTAACTTGCATCTTTGAATGAGAATGTGCTTGCTTACAGCAACGTGCTATATGTTCTGAATGCCCGAATTGGGAATCTGTGTCAAAACTTTGTTAGGAATTATGTGATCCTTACTAGCTGGAAGTAAGGGAGATGGGGCATGAAGTTATTTCTAGGAGTTGGACACATACCAAGTTTAGCTCAGTTCTGGGCATCTTTGAAATACCTATACAAACTTGTTCCTACATAGTAACTTGCATCTTTGAATGAGAATGTGCTTGCTTACAGCAACGTGCTATATGTTCTGAATGCCCGAATTGGGAATCTGTGTCAAAATTTTTGTTAGGAATTATGTGATCCTTACTAGCTGGAAGTAAGGGAGATGGGGCATGAAGTTATTTCTAGGAGTTGGACACATACCAAGTTTAGCTCAGTTCTGGGCATCTTTGAAATACCTATACAAACTTGTTCCTACATAGTAACTTGCATCTTTGAATGAGAATGTGCTTGCTTACAGCAACGTGCTATATGTTCTGAATGCCCGAATTGGGAATCTGTGTCAAAACTTTGTTAGGAATTATGTGATTCTTACTAGCTGGAAGTAAGGGAGATGGGGCATGAAGTTATTTCTAGGAGTTGGACACATACCAAGTTTAGCTCAGTTCTGGGCATCTTTGAAATACCTATACGAACTTGTTCCTACATAGTAACTTGCATCTTTGAATGAGAATGTGCTTGCTTACAGCAACGTGCTATATGTTCTGAATGCCCGAATTGGCAATCTGTGTCAAAACTTTGTTAGGAATTATGTGATCCTTACTAGCTGGAAGTAAGGGAGATGGGGCATGAAGTTATTTCTAGGAGTTGGACACATACCAAGTTTAGCTCAGTTCTGGGCATCTTTGAAATACCTATACGAACTTGTTGCTACATAGTAACTTGCATCATTAATGAGAATCTGCTTGCTTACAGCAACGTGCTATAAGTTCTGAATGCCCGAATTGGGAATCTGTGTCAAAACTTTGTTAGGAATTATGTGATCCTTACTAGCTGGAAGTAAGGGAGATGGGGCATGAAGTTATTTCTAGGAGTTGGACACATACCAAGTTTAGCTCAGTTCTGGGCATCTTTGAAATACCTATACGAACTTGTTCCTACATAGTAACTTGCATCTTTGAATGAGAATGTGCTTGCTTACAGCAACGTGCTATATGTTCTGAATGCCCGAATTGGGAATCTGTGTCAAAACTTTGTTAGGAATTATGTGCTCTTTACTAGCTGGAAGTAAGGGAGATGGGGCATGAAGTTATTTCTAGGAGTTGGACACATACCAAGTTTAGCTCAGTTCTGGGCATCTTTGAAATACCTATACGAACTTGTTCCTACATAGTAACTTGCATCTTTGAATGAGAATGTGCTTGCTTACAGCAACGTGCTATATGTTCTGAATGCCCGAATTGGGAATCTGTGTCAAAACTTTGTTAGGAATTATGTGATCCTTACTAGCTGGAAGTAAGGGAGATGGGGCATGAAGTTATTTCTAGGAGTTGGACACATACCAAGTTTAGCTCAGTTCTGGGCATCTTTGAAATACCTATACGAACTTGTTCATACATAGTAACTTGCATCTTTGAATGAGAATGTGCTTGCTTACAGCAACGTGCTATATGTTCTGAATGCCCGAATTGGCAATCTGTGTCAAAACTTTGTTAGGAATTATGTGATCCTTACTAGCTGGAAGTAAGGGAGATGGGGCATGAAGTTATTTCTAGGAGTTGGACACATACCAAGTTTAGCTCAGTTCTGGGCATCTTTGAAATACCTATACGAACTTGTTCCTACATAGTATCTTGCATCATTAATGAGAATCTGCTTGCTTACAGCAACGTGCTATATGTTATGAATGCCCGAATTGGGAATCTGTGTCAAAACTTTGTTAGGAAATATGTGATCCTTACTAGCTGGAAGTAAGGGAGATGGGGCATGAAGTTATTTCTAGGAGTTGGACACATACCAAGTTTAGCTCAGTTCTGGGCATCTTTGAAATACCTATACAAACTTGTTACTACATAGTAACTTGCAACTTTGAATGAGAATGTGCTTGCTTACAGCAACGTGCTATATGTTCTGAATGCCCGAATTGGGAATCTGTGTCAAAACTTTGTTAGGAATTATGTGATCCTTACTAGCTGAAAGTAAGGGAGATGGGGCATGAAGTTATTTCTAGGAGTTGGACACATACCAAGTTTAGCTCAGTTCTGGGCATCTTTGAAATACCTATACAAACTTGTTCCTACATAGTAACTTGCATCTTTGAATGAGAATGTGCTTGCTTACAGCAACGTGCTATATGTTCTGAATGCCCGAATTGGCAATCTGTGTCAAAACTTTGTTAGGAATTATGTGATCCTTACTAGCTGGAAGTAAGGGAGATGGGGCATGAAGTTATTTCTAGGAGTTGGACACATACCAAGTTTAGCTCAGTTCTGGGCATCTTTGAAATACCTATACAAACTTGTTGCTACATAGTAACTTGCATCATTAATGAGAATGTGCTTGCTTACAGCAACGTGCTATATGTTCTGAATGCCCGAATTGGGAATCTGTGTCAAAACTTTGTTAGGAATTATGTGATCCTTACTAGCTGGAAGTAAGGGAGATGGGGCATGAAGTTATTTCTAGGAGTTGGACACATACCAAGTTTAGCTCAGTTCTGGGCATCTTTGAAATACCTATACAAACTTGTTCCTACATAGTAACTTGCAACTTTGAATGAGAATGTGCTTGCTTACAGCAACGTGCTATATGTTGTGAATGCCCGAATTGGGAATCTGTGTCAAAACTTTGTTAGGAATTATGTCATCCTTACTAGCTGGAAGTAAGGGAGATGGGGCATGAAGTTATTTCTAGGAGTTGGACACATACCAAGTTTAGCTCAGTTCTGGGCATCTTTGAAATACCTATACAAACTTGTTCGTACATAGTAACTTGCATCTTTGAATGAGAATGTGCTTGCTTACAGCAACGTGCTATATGTTCTGAATGCCCGAATTGGGAATCTGTGTCAAAACTTTGTTAGGAATTATGTGATCCTTACTAGCTGGAAGTAAGGGAGATGGGGCATGAAGTTATTTCTAGGAGTTGGACACATACCAAGTTTAGCTCAGTTCTGGGCATCTTTGAAATACCTATACAAACTTGTTCCTACATAGTAACTTGCATCTTTGAATGAGAATGTGCTTGCTTACAGCAACGTGCTATATGTTCTGAATGCCCGAATTGGCAATCTGTGTCAAAACTTTGTTAGGAATTATGTGATCCTTACTAGCTGGAAGTAAGGGAGATGGGGCATGAAGTTATTTCTAGGAGTTGGACACATACCAAGTTTAGCTCAGTTCTGGGCATCTTTGAAATACCGATACAAACTTGTTGCTACATAGTAACTTCCATCATTAATGAGAATCTGCTTGCTTACAGCAACGTGCTATATATTCTGAATGCCCGAATTGGGAATCTGTGTCAAAACTTTGTTAGGAATTATGTGATCCTTACTAGCTGGAAGTAAGGGAGATGGGGCATGAAGTTATTTCTAGGAGTTGGACACATACCAAGTTTAGCTCAGTTCTGGGCATCTTTGAAATACCTATAAGAACTTGTTCCTACATAGTAACTTGCATCTTTGAATGAGAATGTGCTTGCTTACAGCAACGTGCTATATGTTCTGAATGCCCGAATTGGGAATCTGTGTCAAAACTTTGTTAGGAATTATGTGATCCTTACTAGCTGGAAGTAAGGGAGATGGGGCATGAAGTTATTTCTAGGAGTTGGACACATACCAAGTTTAGCTCAGTTCTGGGCATCTTTGAAATACCTATACAAACTTGTTCCTACATAGTAACTTGCATCTTTGAATGAGAATATGCTTGCTTACAGCAACGTGCTATATGTTCTGAATGCCCGAATTGGGAATCTGTGTCAAAACTTTGTTAGGAATTATGTGATCCTTACTAGCTGGAAGTAAGGGAGATGGGGCATGAAGTTATTTCTAGGAGTTGGACACATACCAAGTTTAGCTCAGTTCTGGGCATCTTTGAAATACCTATACAAACTTGTTCCTACATAGTAACTTGCATCTTTGAATGAGAATGTGCTTGCTTACAGCAACGTGCTATATGTTCTGAATGCCCGAATTGGCAATCTGTGTCAAAACTTTGTTAGGAATTATGTGATCCTTACTAGCTGGAAGTAAGGGAGATGGGGCATGAAGTTATTTCTAGGAGTTGGACACATACCAAGTTTAGCTCAGTTCTGGGCATCTTTGAAATACCGATACAAACTTGTTGCTACATAGTAACTTGCATCATTAATGAGAATCTGCTTGCTTACAGCAACGTGCTGTATGTTCTGAATGCCCGAATTGGGAATCTGTGTCAAAACTTTGTTAGGAATTATGTGATCCTTACTAGCTGGAAGTAAGGGAGATGGGGCATGAAGTTATTTCTAGGAGTTGGACACATACCAAGTTTAGCTCAGTTCTGGGCATCTTTGAAATACCTATACGAACTTGTTCCTACATAGTAACTTGCATCTTTGAATGAGAATGTGCTTGCTTACAGCAACGTGCTATATGTTCTGAATGCCCGAATTGGGAATCTGTGTCAAAACTTTGTTAGGAATTATGTGATCCTTACTAGCTGGAAGTAAGGGAGATGGGGCATGAAGTTATTTCTAGGAGTTGGACACATACCAAGTTTAGCTCAGTTCTGGGCATCTTTGAAATACCTATACGAACTTGTTCCTACATAGTAACTTGCAACTTTGAATGAGAATCTGCTTGCTTACAGCAACGTGCTATATGTTCTGAATGCCCGAATTGGGAATCTGTGTCAAAACTTTGTTAGGAATTATGTGATCCTTACTAGCTGGAAGTAAGGGAGATGGGGCATGAAGTTATTTCTAGGAGTTGGACACATACCAAGTTTAGCTCAGTTCTGGGCATCTTTGAAATACCTATACAAACTTGTTCCTACATAGTAACTTGCATCTTTGAATGAGAATCTGCTTGCTTACAGCAACGTGCTATATGTTCTGAATGCCCGAATTGGGAATCTGTGTCAAAACTTTGTTAGGAATTATGTGATCCTTACTAGCTGGAAGTAAGGGAGATGGGGCATGAAGTTATTTCTAGGAGTTGGACACATACCAAGTTTAGCTCAGTTCTGGGCATCTTTGAAATACCTATACGAACTTGTTCCTACATAGTAACTTGCATCCTTGAATGAGAATGTGCTTGCTTACAGCAACGTGCTATATGTTCTGAATGCCCGAATTGGGAATCTGTGTCAAAACTTTGTTAGGAATTATGTGATCCTTACTAGCTGGAAGTAAGGGAGATGGAGCATGAAGTTATTTCTAGGAGTTGGACACATACCAAGTTTAGCTCAGTTCTGGGCATCTTTGAAATACCTATACAAACTTGTTCCTACATAGTAACTTGCATCTTTGAATGAGAATGTGCTTGCTTACAGCAACGTGCTATATGTTCTGAATGCCCGAATAGGGAATCTGTGTCAAAACTGTGTTAGGAATTATGTGATCCTTACTAGCTGGAAGTAAGGGAGATGGGGCATGAAGTTATTTCTAGGAGTTGGACACATACCAAGTTTAGCTCGGTTCTGGGCATCTTTGAAATACCTATACAAACTTGTTCCTACCTAGTAACTTGCAACTTTGAATGAGAATGTGCTTGCTTACAGCAACGTGCTATATGTTCTGAATGCCCGAATTGGGAATCTGTGTCAAAACTTTGTTAGGAATTATGTGATCCTTACTAGCTGGAATTAAGGGAGATGGGGCATGAAGTTATTTCTAGGAGTTGGACACATACCAAGTTTAGCTCAGTTCTGGGCATCTTTGAAATACCTATACAAACTTGTTCCTACCTAGTAACTTGCAACTTTGAATGAGAATCTGCTTGCTTACAGCTACGTGCTATATGTTCTGAATGCCCGAATTGGGAATCTGTGTCAAAACTTTGTTAGGAATTATGTCATCCTTACTAGCTGGAAGTAAGGGAGATGTTGCATGAAGTTATTTCTAGGAGTTGGACACATACCAAGTTTAGCTCAGTTCTGGGCGTCTTTGAAATACCTATACAAACTTGTTCCTACCTAGTAACTTGCAACTTTGAATGAGAATCTGCTTGCTTACAGCAACGTGCTATATGTTCTGAATGCCTGAATTGGGAATCTGTGTCAAAACTTTGTTAGGAATTATGTGATCCTTACTAGCTGGAAGTAAGGGAGATGGGGCATGAAGTTATTTCTAGGAGTTGGACACATACCAAGTTTAGCTCAGTACTGGGCATCTTTGAAATACCTATACAAACTTGTTCCTACCTAGTAACTTGCATCTTTGAATGAGAATGTGCTTGCTTACAGCAACGTGCTATATGTTCTGAATGCCCGAATAGGGAATCTGTGTCAAAACTGTGTTAGGAATTATGTGATCCTTACTAGCTGGAAGTAAGGGAGATGGGGCATGAAGTTATTTCTAGGAGTTGGACACATACCAAGTTTAGCTCAGTTCTGGGCATCTTTGAAATACCTATATAAACTTGTTCCTACCTGGTAACTTGCATCTTTGAATGAGAATGTGCTTGCTTACAGCAACGTGCTATATGTTCTGAATGCCCGAATTGGGAATCTGTGTCAAAACTGTGTTAGGAATTATGTGATCCTTACTAGCTGGAAGTAAGGGAGATGGGGCATGAAGTTATTTCTAGGAGTTGGACACATACCAAGTTTAGCTCAGTTCTGGGCATCTTTGAAATACCTATACAAACTTGTTCCTACCTAGTAACTTGCATCTTTGAATGAGAATGTGCTTGCTTACAGGAACGTGCTATATGTTCTGAATGCCCGAATTGGGAATCTGTGTCAAAACTTTGTTAGGAATTATGTGATCCTTACTAGATGGAAGTAAGGGAGATGGGGCATGAAGTTATTTCTAGGAGTTGGACACATACCAAGTTTAGCTCAGTTCTGGGCATCTTTGAAATACCTATACAAACTTGTTCCTACCTAGTAACTTGCAACTTTGAATGAGAATGTGCTTGCTTACAGCAACGTGCTATATGTTCTGAATGCCCGAATTGGGAATCTGTGTCAAAACTTAATTAGGAATTATGTGATTCTTACTAGCTGGAAGTAAGGGAGATGGGGCATGAAGTTATTTCTAGGAGTTGGACACATACCAAGTTTAGCTCAGTTCTGGGCCTCTTTGAAATACCTATACAAACTTGTTCCTACATAGTAACTTGCAACTTTGAATGAGAATCTGCTTGCTTACAGCAACGTGCTATATGTTCTGAATGCCCGAATTGGCAATCTGTGTCAAAACTTTGTTAGGAATTATGTGATCCTTACTAGCTGGAAGTAAGGGAGATGGGGCATGAAGTTATTTCTAGGAGTTGGACACATACCAAGTTTAGCTCAGTTCTGGGCATCTTTGAAATACCTATACAAACTTGTTCCTACCTAGTAACTTGCATCTTTGAATGAGAATGTGCTTGCTTACAGCAACGTGCTATATGTTCTGAATGCCCGAATAGGGAATCTGTGTCAAAACTGTGTTAGGAATTATGTGATCCTTACTAGCTGGAAGTAAGGGAGATGGGGCATGAAGTTATTTCTAGGAGTTGGAGACATACCAAGTTTAGCTCAGTTCTGGGCATCTTTGAAATACCTATACAAACTTGTTCCTACCTAGTAACTTGCATCTTTGAATGAGAATGTGCTTGCTTACAGCAACGTGCTATATGTTCTGAATGCCCGAATTGGGAATCTGTGTCAAAACTGTGTTAGGAATTATGTGATCCTTACTAGCTGGAAGTAAGGGAGATGGGGCATGAAGTTATTTCTAGGAGTTGGACACATACCAAGTTTAGCTCAGTTCTGGGCATCTTTGAAATACCTATACAAACTTGTTCCTACCTAGTAACTTGCATCTTTGAATGAGAATGTGCTTGCTTACAGCAACGTGCTATATGTTCTGAATGCCCGAATTGGGAATCTGTGTCAAAACTTTGTTAGGAATTATGTGATCCTTACTAGATGGAAGTAAGGGAGATGGGGCATGAAGTTATTTCTAGGAGTTGGACACATACCAAGTTTAGCTCAGTTCTGGGCATCTTTGAAATACCTATACAAACTTGTTCCTACCTAGTAACTTGCATCTTTGAATGAGAATGTGCTTGCTTACAGCAACGTGCTATATGTTCTGAATGCCCGAATAGGGAATCTGTGTCAAAACTGTGTTAGGAATTATGTGATCCTTACTAGCTGGAAGTAAGGGAGATGGGGCATGAAGTTATTTCTAGGAGTTGGAGACATACCAAGTTTAGCTCAGTTCTGGGCATCTTTGAAATTCCTATACAAACTTGTTCCTACCTAGTAACTTGCATCTTTGAATGAGAATGTGCTTGCTTACAGCAACGTGCTGTATGTTCTGAATGCCCGAATAGGGAATCTGTGTCAAAACTGTGTTAGGAATTATGTGATCCTTACTAGCTGGAAGTAAGGGAGATGGGGCATGAAGTTATTTCTAGGAGTTGGACACATACCAAGTTTAGCTCAGTTCTGGGCATCTTTGAAATACCTATACAAACTTGTTCCTACATAGTAACTTGCATCTTTGAATGAGAATGTGCTTGCTTACAGCAACGTGCTATATGTTCTGAATGCCCGAATTGGGAATCTGTGTCAAAACTGTGTTAGGAATTATGTGATCCTTACTAGCTGGAAGTAAGGGAGATGGGGCATGAAGTTATTTCTAGGAGTTGGACACATACCAAGTTTAGCTCAGTTCTGGGCATCTTTGAAATACCTATACAAACTTGTTCCTACCTAGTAACTTGCATCTTTGAATGAGAATGTGCTTGCTTACAGCAACGTGCTATATGTTCTGAATGCCCGAATAGGGAATCTGTGTCAAAACTGTGTTAGGAATTATGTGATCCTTACTAGCTGGAAGTAAGGGAGATGGGGCATGAAGTTATTTCTAGGAGTTGGACACATACCAAGTTTAGCTCAGTTCTGGGCATCTTTGAAATACCTATACAAACTTGTTCCTACCTAGTAACTTGCATCTTTGAATGAGAATGTGCTTGCTTACAGCAACGTGCTATATGTTCTGAATGCCCGAATAGGGAATCTGTGTAAAAACTGTGTTAGGAATTATGTGATCCTTACTAGCTGGAAGTAAGGGAGATGGGGCATGAAGTTATTTCTAGGAGTTGGACACATACCAAGTTTAGCTCGGTTCTGGGCATCTTTGAAATACCTATACAAACTTGTTCCTACCTAGTTACTTGCATGTTTGAATGAGAATGTGCTTGCTTACAGCAACGTGCTATATGTTCTGAATGCCCGAATTGGGAATCTGTGTCAAAACTTTGTTAGGAATTATGTGATCCTTACTAGATGGAAGTAAGGGAGATGGGGCATGAAGTTATTTCTAGGAGTTGGACACATACCAAGTTTAGCTCGGTTCTGGGCCTCTTTGAAATACCTATACAAACTTGTTCCTACCTAGTAACTTGCATCTTTGAATGAGAATCTGCTTGCTTACAGCAACGTGCTATATGTTCTGAATGCCCGAATTGGGAATCTGTGTCAAAACTTTGTTAGGAATTATGTCATCCTTACTAGCTGGAAGTAAGGGAGATGGGGCATGAAGTTATTTCTAGGAGTTGGACACATACCAAGTTTAGCTCAGTTCTGGGCATCTTTGAAATACCTGTACAAACTTGTTCCTACATAGTAACTTGCATCTTTGAATGAAAATGTGCTTGCTTACAGCAACGTGCTATATGTTCTGAATGCCCGAATTGGGAATCTGTGTCAAAACTTTGTTAGGAATTATGTGATCCTTACTAGCTGGAAGTAAGGGAGATGGGGCATGAAGTTATTTCTAGGAGTTGGACACATACCAA
Source organism: Diceros bicornis minor (assembly GCF_020826845.1). Lineage (NCBI taxonomy): Eukaryota > Metazoa > Chordata > Mammalia > Perissodactyla > Rhinocerotidae > Diceros > Diceros bicornis. The sequence goes on along the minus strand of NC_080750.1, from coordinate 79,054,047 downwards.
GTTTAGCTCAGTTCTGGGCATCTTTGAAATACCTATACAAACTTGTTCCTACCTAGTAACTTGCATCTTTGAATGAGAATGTGCTTGCTTACAGCAACGTGCTATATGTTCTGAATGCCCGAATAGGGAATCTGTGTAAAAACTGTGTTAGGAATTATGTGCTCTTTACTAGCTGGAAGTAAGGGAGATGGGGCATGAAGTTATTTCTAGGAGTTGGACACATACCAAGTTTAGCTCAGTTCTGGGCATCTTTGAAATACCTATACGAACTTGTTCCTACATAGTAACTTGCATCTTTGAATGAGAATGTGCTTGCTTACAGCAACGTGCTATATGTTCTGAATGCCCGAATTGGGAATCTGTGTCAAAACTTTGTTAGGAATTATGTGATCCTTACTAGCTGGAAGTAAGGGAGATGGGGCATGAAGTTATTTCTAGGAGTTGGACACATACCAAGTTTAGCTCAGTTCTGGGCATCTTTGAAATACCTATACGAACTTGTTCCTACATAGTAACTTGCATCTTTGAATGAGAATGTGCTTGCTTACAGCAACGTGCTATATGTTCTGAATGCCCGAATTGGCAATCTGTGTCAAAACTTTGTTAGGAATTATGTGATCCTTACTAGCTGGAAGTAAGGGAGATGGGGCATGAAGTTATTTCTAGGAGTTGGACACATACCAAGTTTAGCTCAGTTCTGGGCATCTTTGAAATACCTATACGAACTTGTTCCTACATAGTATCTTGCATCATTAATGAGAATCTGCTTGCTTACAGCAACGTGCTATATGTTATGAATGCCCGAATTGGGAATCTGTGTCAAAACTTTGTTAGGAAATATGTGATCCTTACTAGCTGGAAGTAAGGGAGATGGGGCATGAAGTTATTTCTAGGAGTTGGACACATACCAAGTTTAGCTCAGTTCTGGGCATCTTTGAAATACCTATACAAACTTGTTACTACATAGTAACTTGCAACTTTGAATGAGAATGTGCTTGCTTACAGCAACGTGCTATATGTTCTGAATGCCCGAATTGGGAATCTGTGTCAAAACTTTGTTAGGAATTATGTGATCCTTACTAGCTGAAAGTAAGGGAGATGGGGCATGAAGTTATTTCTAGGAGTTGGACACATACCAAGTTTAGCTCAGTTCTGGGCATCTTTGAAATACCTATACAAACTTGTTCCTACATAGTAACTTGCATCTTTGAATGAGAATGTGCTTGCTTACAGCAACGTGCTATATGTTCTGAATGCCCGAATTGGCAATCTGTGTCAAAACTTTGTTAGGAATTATGTGATCCTTACTAGCTGGAAGTAAGGGAGATGGGGCATGAAGTTATTTCTAGGAGTTGGACACATACCAAGTTTAGCTCAGTTCTGGGCATCTTTGAAATACCTATACAAACTTGTTGCTACATAGTAACTTGCATCATTAATGAGAATGTGCTTGCTTACAGCAACGTGCTATATGTTCTGAATGCCCGAATTGGGAATCTGTGTCAAAACTTTGTTAGGAATTATGTGATCCTTACTAGCTGGAAGTAAGGGAGATGGGGCATGAAGTTATTTCTAGGAGTTGGACACATACCAAGTTTAGCTCAGTTCTGGGCATCTTTGAAATACCTATACAAACTTGTTCCTACATAGTAACTTGCAACTTTGAATGAGAATGTGCTTGCTTACAGCAACGTGCTATATGTTGTGAATGCCCGAATTGGGAATCTGTGTCAAAACTTTGTTAGGAATTATGTCATCCTTACTAGCTGGAAGTAAGGGAGATGGGGCATGAAGTTATTTCTAGGAGTTGGACACATACCAAGTTTAGCTCAGTTCTGGGCATCTTTGAAATACCTATACAAACTTGTTCGTACATAGTAACTTGCATCTTTGAATGAGAATGTGCTTGCTTACAGCAACGTGCTATATGTTCTGAATGCCCGAATTGGGAATCTGTGTCAAAACTTTGTTAGGAATTATGTGATCCTTACTAGCTGGAAGTAAGGGAGATGGGGCATGAAGTTATTTCTAGTAGTTGGACACATACCAAGTTTAGCTCAGTTCTGGGCATCTTTGAAATACCTATACAAACTTGTTCCTACATAGTAACTTGCATCTTTGAATGAGAATGTGCTTGCTTACAGCAACGTGCTATATGTTCTGAATGCCCGAATTGAGAATCTGTGTCAAAACTTTGTTAGGAATTATGTGATCCTTACTAGCTGGAAGTAAGGGAGATGGGGCATGAAGTTATTTCTAGGAGTTGGACACATACCAAGTTTAGCTCAGTTCTGGGCATCTTTGAAATACCTATACAAACTTGTTCCTACATAGTAACTTGCATCTTTGAATGAGAATATGCTTGCTTACAGCAACGTGCTATATGTTCTGAATGCCCGAATTGGGAATCTGTGTCAAAACTTTGTTAGGAATTATGTGATCCTTACTAGCTGGAAGTAAGGGAGATGGGGCATGAAGTTATTTCTAGGAGTTGGACACATACCAAGTTTAGCTCAGTTCTGGGCATCTTTGAAATACCTATACAAACTTGTTCCTACATAGTAACTTGCATCTTTGAATGAGAATGTGCTTGCTTACAGCAACGTGCTATATGTTCTGAATGCCCGAATTGGCAATCTGTGTCAAAACTTTGTTAGGAATTATGTGATCCTTACTAGCTGGAAGTAAGGGAGATGGGGCATGAAGTTATTTCTAGGAGTTGGACACATACCAAGTTTAGCTCAGTTCTGGGCATCTTTGAAATACCGATACAAACTTGTTGCTACATAGTAACTTGCATCATTAATGAGAATCTGCTTGCTTACAGCAACGTGCTATATATTCTGAATGCCCGAATTGGGAATCTGTGTCAAAACTTTGTTAGGAATTATGTGATCCTTACTAGCTGGAAGTAAGGGAGATGGGGCATGAAGTTATTTCTAGGAGTTGGACACATACCAAGTTTAGCTCAGTTCTGGGCATCTTTGAAATACCTATAAGAACTTGTTCCTACATAGTAACTTGCATCTTTGAATGAGAATGTGCTTGCTTACAGCAACGTGCTATATGTTCTGAATGCCCGAATTGGGAATCTGTGTCAAAACTTTGTTAGGAATTATGTGATCCTTACTAGCTGGAAGTAAGGGAGATGGGGCATGAAGTTATTTCTAGGAGTTGGAGACATACCAAGTTTAGCTCAGTTCTGGGCATCTTTGAAATACCTATACAAACTTGTTCCTACATAGTAACTTGCATCTTTGAATGAGAATATGCTTGCTTACAGCAACGTGCTATATGTTCTGAATGCCCGAATTGGGAATCTGTGTCAAAACTTTGTTAGGAATTATGTGATCCTTACTAGCTGGAAGTAAGGGAGATGGGGCATGAAGTTATTTCTAGGAGTTGGACACATACCAAGTTTAGCTCAGTTCTGGGCATCTTTGAAATACCTATACAAACTTGTTCCTACATAGTAACTTGCATCTTTGAATGAGAATGTGCTTGCTTACAGCAACGTGCTATATGTTCTGAATGCCCGAATTGGCAATCTGTGTCAAAACTTTGTTAGGAATTATGTGATCCTTACTAGCTGGAAGTAAGGGAGATGGGGCATGAAGTTATTTCTAGGAGTTGGACACATACCAAGTTTAGCTCAGTTCTGGGCATCTTTGAAATACCGATACAAACTTGTTGCTACATAGTAACTTGCATCATTAATGAGAATCTGCTTGCTTACAGCAACGTGCTGTATGTTCTGAATGCCCGAATTGGGAATCTGTGTCAAAACTTTGTTAGGAATTATGTGATCCTTACTAGCTGGAAGTAAGGGAGATGGGGCATGAAGTTATTTCTAGGAGTTGGACACATACCAAGTTTAGCTCAGTTCTGGGCATCTTTGAAATACCTATACGAACTTGTTCCTACATAGTAACTTGCATCTTTGAATGAGAATGTGCTTGCTTACAGCAACGTGCTATATGTTCTGAATGCCCGAATTGGGAATCTGTGTCAAAACTTTGTTAGGAATTATGTGATCCTTACTAGCTGGAAGTAAGGGAGATGGGGCATGAAGTTATTTCTAGGAGTTGGACACATACCAAGTTTAGCTCAGTTCTGGGCATCTTTGAAATACCTATACGAACTTGTTCCTACATAGTAACTTGCAACTTTGAATGAGAATCTGCTTGCTTACAGCAACGTGCTATATGTTCTGAATGCCCGAATTGGGAATCTGTGTCAAAACTTTGTTAGGAATTATGTGATCCTTACTAGCTGGAAGTAAGGGAGATGGGGCATGAAGTGATTTCTAGTAGTTGGACACATACCAAGTTTAGCTCAGTTCTGGGCATCTTTGAAATACCTATACAAACTTGTTCCTACATAGTAACTTGCATCTTTGAATGAGAATGTGCTTGCTTACAGCAACGTGCTATATGTTCTGAATGCCCGAATTGAGAATCTGTGTCAAAACTTTGTTAGGAATTATGTGATCCTTACTAGCTGGAAGTAAGGGAGATGGGGCATGAAGTTATTTCTAGGAGTTGGACACATACCAAGTTTAGCTCAGTTCTGGGCATCTTTGAAATACCTATACAAACTTGTTCCTACATAGTAACTTGCATCTTTGAATGAGAATATGCTTGCTTACAGCAACGTGCTATATGTTCTGAATGCCCGAAATGGGAATCTGTGTCAAAACTTTGTTAGGAATTATGTGATCCTTACTAGCTGGAAGTAAGGGAGATGGGGCATGAAGTTATTTCTAGGAGTTGGACACATACCAAGTTTAGCTCAGTTCTGGGCACCTTTGAAATACCTATACAAACTTGTTCCTACATAGTAACTTGCATCTTTGAATGAGAATGTGCTTGCTTGCAGCAACGTGCTATATGTTCTGAATGCCCGAATAGGGAATCTGTGTCAAATCTTTGTTAGGAATTATGTGATCCTTACTAGCTGGAAGTAAGGGAGATGGGGCATGAAGTTATTTCTAGGAGTTGGACACATACCAAGGTTAGCTCAGTTCTGGGCACCTTTGAAATACCTATACAAACTTGTTCCTACCTAGTAATTTGCATCTTTGAATGAGAATGTGCTTGCTTGCAGCAACGTGCTATATGTTCTGAATGCCCGAATAGGGAATCTGTGTCAAATCTTTGTTAGGAATTATGTGATCCTTACTAGCTGGAAGTAAGGGAGATGGGGCATGAAGTTATTTCTAGGAGTTGGACACATACCAAGTTTAGCTCAGTTCTGGGCACCTTTGAAATACCTATACAAACTTGTTCCTACATAGTAACTTGCATCTTTGAATGAGAATGTGCTTGCTTACAGCAACGTGCTATATGTTCTGAATGCCCGAATTGGGAATCTGTGTCAAAACTTTGTTAGGAATTATGTGATCCTTACTAGCTGGAAGTAAGGGAGATGGGGCATGAAGTTATTTCTAGGAGTTGGACACATACCAAGTTTAGCTCAGTTCTGGGCATCTTTGAAATACCTATACGAACTTGTTCCTACATAGTAACTTGCATCTTTGAATGAGAATGTGCTTGCTTACAGCAACGTGCTATATGTTCTGAATGCCCGAATTGGCAATCTGTGTCAAAACTTTGTTAGGAATTATGTGATCCTTACTAGCTGGAAGTAAGGGAGATGGGGCATGAAGTTATTTCTAGGAGTTGGACACATACCAAGTTTAGCTCAGTTCTGGGCATCTTTGAAATACCTATACGAACTTGTTCCTACATAGTATCTTGCATCATTAATGAGAATCTGCTTGCTTACAGCAACGTGCTATATGTTCTGAATGCCCGAATTGGGAATCTGTGTCAAAACTTTGTTAAGAAATATGTGATCCTTACTAGCTGGAAGTAAGGGAGATGGGGCATGAAGTTATTTCTAGGAGTTGGACACATACCAAGTTTAGCTCAGTTCTGGGCATCTTTGAAATACCTATACAAACTTGTTACTACATAGTAACTTGCAACTTTGAATGAGAATGTGCTTGCTTACAGCAACGTGCTATATGTTCTGAATGCCCGAATAGGGAATCTGTGTCAAAACTTTGTTAGGAATTATGTGATCCTTACTAGCTGGAAGTAAGGGAGATGGGGCATGAAGTTATTTCTAGGAGTTGGACACATACCAAGTTTAGCTCAGTTCTGCGCATCTTTGAAATACCTATACAAACTTGTTCCTACATAGTAACTTGCAACTTTGAATGAGAATGTGCTTGCTTACAGCAACGTGCTATATGTTCTGAATGCCCGAATTGGGAATCTGTGTCAAAACTTTGTTAGGAATTATGTGATCCTTACTAGCTGGAAGTAAGGGAGATGGGGCATGAAGTTATTTCTAGGAGTTGGACACATACCAAGTTTAGCTCAGTTCTGGGCATCTTTGAAATACCTATACAAACTTGTTGCTACATAGTAACTTGCATCATTAATGAGAATCTGCTTGCTTACAGCAACGTGCTATATGTTCTGAATGCCCGAATTGGGAATCTGTGTCAAAACTTTGTTAGGAATTATGTGATCCTTACTAGCTGGAAGTAAGGGAGATGGGGCATGAAGTTATTTCTAGGAGTTGGACACATACCAAGTTTAGCTCAGTTCTGGGCATCTTTGAAATACCTATACAAACTTGTTCCTACATAGTAACTTGCAACTTTGAATGAGAATGTGCTTGCTTACAGCAACGTGCTATATGTTGTGAATGCCCGAATTGGGAATCTGTGTCAAAACTTTGTTAGGAATTATGTCATCCTTACTAGCTGGAAGTAAGGGAGATGGGGCATGAAGTTATTTCTAGGAGTTGGACACATACCAAGTTTAGCTCAGTTCTGGGCATCTTTGAAATACCTATACAAACTTGTTCCTACATAGTAACTTGCATCTTTGAATGAGAATGTGCTTGCTTACAGCAACGTGCTATATGTTCTGAATGCCCGAATTGGGAATCTGTGTCAAAACTTTGTTAGGAATTATGTGATCCTTACTAGCTGGAAGTAAGGGAGATGGGGCATGAAGTTATTTCTAGTAGTTGGACACATACCAAGTTTAGCTCAGTTCTGGGCATCTTTGAAATACCTATACAAACTTGTTCCTACATAGTAACTTGCATCTTTGAATGAGAATGTGCTTGCTTACAGCAACGTGCTATATGTTCTGAATGCCCGAATTGAGAATCTGTGTCAAAACTTTGTTAGGAATTATGTGATCCTTACTAGCTGGAAGTAAGGGAGATGGGGCATGAAGTTATTTCTAGGAGTTGGACACATACCAAGTTTAGCTCAGTTCTGGGCATCTTTGAAATACCTATACAAACTTGTTCCTACATAGTAACTTGCATCTTTGAATGAGAATATGCTTGCTTACAGCAACGTGCTATATGTTCTGAATGCCCGAAATGGGAATCTGTGTCAAAACTTTGTTAGGAATTATGTGATCCTTACTAGCTGGAAGTAAGGGAGATGGGGCATGAAGTTATTTCTAGGAGTTGGACACATACCAAGTTTAGCTCAGTTCTGGGCACCTTTGAAATACCTATACAAACTTGTTCCTACATAGTAACTTGCATCTTTGAATGAGAATGTGCTTGCTTGCAGCAACGTGCTATATGTTCTGAATGCCCGAATAGGGAATCTGTGTCAAATCTTTGTTAGGAATTATGTGATCCTTACTAGCTGGAAGTAAGGGAGATGGGGCATGAAGTTATTTCTAGGAGTTGGACACATACCAAGTTTAGCTCAGTTCTGGGCACCTTTGAAATACCTATACAAACTTGTTCCTACCTAGTAATTTGCATCTTTGAATGAGAATGTGCTTGCTTGCAGCAACGTGCTATATGTTCTGAATGCCCGAATAGGGAATCTGTGTCAAATCTTTGTTAGGAATTATGTGATCCTTACTAGCTGGAAGTAAGGGAGATGGGGCATGAAGTTATTTCTAGGAGTTGGACACATACCAAGTTTAGCTCAGTTCTGGGCACCTTTGAAATACCTATACAAACTTGTTCCTACATAGTAACTTGCATCTTTGAATGAGAATGTGCTTGCTTACAGCAACGTGCTATATGTTCTGAATGCCCGAATTGGGAATCTGTGTCAAAACTTTGTTAGGAATTATGTGATCCTTACTAGCTGGAAGTAAGGGAGATGGGGCATGAAGTTATTTCTAGGAGTTGGACACATACCAAGTTTAGCTCAGTTCTGGGCATCTTTGAAATACCTATACAAACTTGTTCCTACATAGTAACTTGCAACTTTGAATGAGAATGTGCTTGCTTACAGCAACGTGCTATATGTTCTGAATGCCCGAATTGGGAATCTGTGTCAAAACTTTGTTAGGAATTATGTGATCCTTACTAGCTGGAAGTAAGGGAGATGGGGCATGAAGTTATTTCTAGGAGTTGGACACATACCAAGTTTAGCTCAGTTCTGGGCATCTTTGAAATACCTATACAAACTTGTTCCTACATAGTAACTTGCATCTTTGAATGAGAATGTGCTTGCTTACAGCAACGTGCTATATGTTCTGAATGCCCGAATTGAGAATCTGTGTCAAAACTTTGTTAGGAATTATGTGATCCTTACTAGCTGGAAGTAAGGGAGATGGGGCATGAAGTTATTTCTAGGAGTTGGACACATACCAAGTTTAGCTCAGTTCTGGGCATCTTTGAAATACCTATACAAACTTGTTCCTACATAGTAACTTGCATCTTTGAATGAGAATATGCTTGCTTACAGCAACGTGCTATATGTTCTGAATGCCCGAAATGGGAATCTGTGTCAAAACTTTGTTAGGAATTATGTGATCCTTACTAGCTGGAAGTAAGGGAGATGGGGCATGAAGTTATTTCTAGGAGTTGGACACATACCAAGTTTAGCTCAGTTCTGGGCATCTTTGAAATACCTATACAAACTTGTTCCTACATAGTAACTTGCATCTTTGAATGAGAATGTGCTTGCTTGCAGCAACGTGCTATATGTTCTGAATGCCCGAATTGGCAATCTGTGTCAAAACTTTGTTAGGAATTATGTGATCCTTACTAGCTGGAAGTAAGGGAGATGGGGCATGAAGTTATTTCTAGGAGTTGGACACATACCAAGTTTAGCACAGTTCTGGGCATCTTTGAAATACCTATACAAACTTGTTCCTACCTAGTAACTTGCATCTTTGAATGAGAATGTGCTTGCTTACAGCAACGTGCTATATGTTCTGAATGCCCGAATTGGGAATCTGTGTCAAAACTTTGTTAGGAATTATGTGATCCTTACAAGCTGGAAGTAAGGGAGATGGGGCATGAAGTTATTTCTAGGAGTTGGACACATACCAAGTTTAGCTCAGTTCTGGGCACCTTTGAAATACCTATACAAACTTGTTCCTACCTAGTAACTTGCATCTTTGAATGAGAATGTGCTTGCTTGCAGCAACGTGCTATATGTTCTGAATGCCCGAATAGGGAATCTGTGTCAAATCTTTGTTAGGAATTATGTGATCCTTACTAGCTGGAAGTAAGGGAGATGGGGCATGAAGTTATTTCTAGGAGTTGGACACATACCAAGTTTAGCTCAGTTCTGGGCACCTTTGAAATACCTATACAAACTTGTTCCTACCTAGTAATTTGCATCTTTGAATGAGAATGTGCTTGCTTGCAGCAACGTGCTATATGTTCTGAATGCCCGAATAGGGAATCTGTGTCAAATCTTTGTTAGGAATTATGTGATCCTTACTAGCTGGAAGTAAGGGAGATGGGGCATGAAGTTATTTCTAGGAGTTGGACACATACCAAGTTTAGCTCAGTTCTGGGCACCTTTGAAATACCTATACAAACTTGTTCCTACATAGTAACTTGCATCTTTGAATGAGAATGTGCTTGCTTACAGCAACGTGCTATATGTTCTGAATGCCCGAATTGGGAATCTGTGTCAAAACTTTGTTAGGAATTATGTGATCCTTACTAGCTGGAAGTAAGGGAGATGGGGCATGAAGTTATTTCTAGGAGTTGGACACATACCAAGTTTAGCTCAGTTCTGGGCATCTTTGAAATACCTATACAAACTTGTTCCTACATAGTAACTTGCAACTTTGAATGAGAATGTGCTTGCTTACAGCAACGTGCTATATGTTCTGAATGCCCGAATTGGGAATCTGTGTCAAAACTTTGTTAGGAATTATGTGATCCTTACTAGCTGGAAGTAAGGGAGATGGGGCATGAAGTTATTTCTAGGAGTTGGACACATACCAAGTTTAGCTCAGTTCTGGGCATCTTTGAAATACCTATACAAACTTGTTCCTACATAGTAACTTGCATCTTTGAATGAGAATGTGCTTGCTTACAGCAACGTGCTATATGTTCTGAATGCCCGAATTGAGAATCTGTGTCAAAACTTTGTTAGGAATTATGTGATCCTTACTAGCTGGAAGTAAGGGAGATGGGGCATGAAGTTATTTCTAGGAGTTGGACACATACCAAGTTTAGCTCAGTTCTGGGCATCTTTGAAATACCTATACAAACTTGTTCCTACATAGTAACTTGCATCTTTGAATGAGAATATGCTTGCTTACAGCAACGTGCTATATGTTCTGAATGCCCGAAATGGGAATCTGTGTCAAAACTTTGTTAGGAATTATGTGATCCTTACTAGCTGGAAGTAAGGGAGATGGGGCATGAAGTTATTTCTAGGAGTTGGACACATACCAAGTTTAGCTCAGTTCTGGGCATCTTTGAAATACCTATACAAACTTGTTCCTACATAGTAACTTGCATCTTTGAATGAGAATGTGCTTGCTTGCAGCAACGTGCTATATGTTCTGAATGCCCGAATTGGCAATCTGTGTCAAAACTTTGTTAGGAATTATGTGATCCTTACTAGCTGGAAGTAAGGGAGATGGGGCATGAAGTTATTTCTAGGAGTTGGACACATACCAAGTTTAGCACAGTTCTGGGCATCTTTGAAATACCTATACAAACTTGTTCCTACCTAGTAACTTGCATCTTTGAATGAGAATGTGCTTGCTTACAGCAACGTGCTATATGTTCTGAATGCCCGAATTGGGAATCTGTGTCAAAACTTTGTTAGGAATTATGTGATCCTTACAAGCTGGAAGTAAGGGAGATGGGGCATGAAGTTATTTCTAGGAGTTGGACACATACCAAGTTTAGCTCAGTTCTGGGCACCTTTGAAATACCTATACAAACTTGTTCCTACCTAGTAACTTGCATCTTTGAATGAGAATGTGCTTGCTTGCAGCAACGTGCTATATGTTCTGAATGCCCGAATAGGGAATCTGTGTCAAATCTTTGTTAGGAATTATGTGATCCTTACTAGCTGGAAGTAAGGGAGATGGGGCATGAAGTTATTTCTAGGAGTTGGACACATACCAAGTTTAGCTCAGTTCTGGGCACCTTTGAAATACCTATACAAACTTGTTCCTACCTAGTAATTTGCATCTTTGAATGAGAATGTGCTTGCTTGCAGCAACGTGCTATATGTTCTGAATGCCCGAATAGGGAATCTGTGTCAAATCTTTGTTAGGAATTATGTGATCCTTACTAGCTGGAAGTAAGGGAGATGGGGCATGAAGTTATTTCTAGGAGTTGGACACATACCAAGTTTAGCTCAGTTCTGGGCACCTTTGAAATACCTATACAAACTTGTTCCTACATAGTAACTTGCATCTTTGAATGAGAATGTGCTTGCTTACAGCAACGTGCTATATGTTCTGAATGCCCGAATTGGGAATCTGTGTCAAAACTTTGTTAGGAATTATGTGATCCTTACTAGCTGGAAGTAAGGGAGATGGGGCATGAAGTTATTTCTAGGAGTTGGACACATACCAAGTTTAGCTCAGTTCTGGGCATCTTTGAAATACCTATACAAACTTGTTCCTACATAGTAACTTGCAACTTTGAATGAGAATGTGCTTGCTTACAGCAACGTGCTATATGTTCTGAATGCCCGAATTGGGAATCTGTGTCAAAACTTTGTTAGGAATTATGTGATCCTTACTAGCTGGAAGTAAGGGAGATGGGGCATGAAGTTATTTCTAGGAGTTGGACACATACCAAGTTTAGCTCAGTTCTGGGCATCTTTGAAATACCTATACAAACTTGTTCCTACATAGTAACTTGCATCTTTGAATGAGAATGTGCTTGCTTACAGCAACGTGCTATATGTTCTGAATGCCCGAATTGGGAATCTGTGTCAAAATTTTTGTTAGGAATTATGTGATCCTTACTAGCTGGAAGTAAGGGAGATGGGGCATGAAGTTATTTCTAGGAGTTGGACACATACCAAGTTTAGCTCAGTTCTGGGCATCTTTGAAATACCTATACAAACTTGTTCCTACATAGTAACTTGCATCTTTGAATGAGAATGTGCTTGCTTACAGCAACGTGCTATATGTTCTGAATGCCCGAATAGGGAATCTGTGTCAAAACTTTGTTAGGAATTATGTGATTCTTACTAACTGGAAGTAAGGGAGATGGGGCATGAAGTTATTTCTAGGAGTTGGACACATACCAAGTTTAGCTCAGTTCTGGGCATCTTTGAAATACCTATACAAACTTGTTCCTACATAGTAACTTGCATCTTTGAATGAGAATGTGCTTGCTTACAGCAACGTGCTATATGTTCTGAATGCCCGAATTGGGAATCTGTGTCAAAACTTTGTTAGGAATTATGTGATCCTTACTAGCTGGAAGTAAGGGAGATGGGGCATGAAGTTATTTCTAGGAGTTGGACACATACCAAGTTTAGCTCAGTTCTGGGCATCTTTGAAATACCTATACAAACTTGTTGCTACATAGTAACTTGCATCATTAATGAGAATCTGCTTGCTTACAGCAACGTGCTATAAGTTCTGAATGCCCGAATTGGGAATCTGTGTCAAAACTTTGTTAGGAATTATGTGATCCTTACTAGCTGGAAGTAAGGGAGATGGGGCATGAAGTTATTTCTAGGAGTTGGACACATACCAAGTTTAGCTCAGTTCTGGGCATCTTTGAAATACCTATACGAACTTGTTCCTACATAGTAACTTGCATCTTTGAATGAGAATGTGCTTGCTTACAGCAACGTGCTATATGTTCTGAATGCCCGAATTGGGAATCTGTGTCAAAACTTTGTTAGGAATTATGTGCTCCTTACTAGCTGGAAGTAAGGGAGATGGGGCATGAAGTTATTTCTAGGAGTTGGACACATACCAAGTTTAGCTCAGTTCTGGGCATCTTTGAAATACCTATACGAACTTGTTCCTACATAGTGACTTGCATCTTTGAATGAGAATGTGCTTGCTTACAGCAACGTGCTATATGTTCTGAATGCCCGAATTGGGAATCTGTGTCAAAACTTTGTTAGGAATTATGTGATCCTTACTAGCTGGAAGTAAGGGAGATGGGGCATGAAGTTATTTCTAGGAGTTGGACACATACCAAGTTTAGCTCAGTTCTGGGCATCTTTGAAATACCTATACGAACTTGTTCCTACATAGTAACTTGCATCTTTGAATGAGAATGTGCTTGCTTACAGCAACGTGCTATATGTTCTGAATGCCCGAATTGGCAATCTGTGTCAAAACTTTGTTAGGAATTATGTGATCCTTACTAGCTGGAAGTAAGGGAGATGGGGCATGAAGTTATTTCTAGGAGTTGGACACATACCAAGTTTAGCTCAGTTCTGGGCATCTTTGAAATACCTATACGAACTTGTTCCTACATAGTATCTTGCATCATTAATGAGAATCTGCTTGCTTACAGCAACGTGCTATATGTTCTGAATGCCCGAATTGGGAATCTGTGTCAAAACTTTGTTAAGAAATATGTGATCCTTACTAGCTGGAAGTAAGGGAGATGGGGCATGAAGTTATTTCTAGGAGTTGGACACATACCAAGTTTAGCTCAGTTCTGGGCATCTTTGAAATACCTATACAAACTTGTTACTACATAGTAACTTGCAACTTTGAATGAGAATGTGCTTGCTTACAGCAACGTGCTATATGTTCTGAATGCCCGAATTGGGAATCTGTGTCAAAACTTTGTTAGGAATTATGTGATCCTTACTAGCTGGAAGTAAGGGAGATGGGGCATGAAGTTATTTCTAGGAGTTGGACACATACCAAGTTTAGCTCAGTTCTGCGCATCTTTGAAATACCTATACAAACTTGTTCCTACATAGTAACTTGCAACTTTGAATGAGAATGTGCTTGCTTACAGCAACGTGCTATATGTTCTGAATGCCCGAATTGGGAATCTGTGTCAAAACTTTGTTAGGAATTATGTGATCCTTACTAGCTGGAAGTAAGGGAGATGGGGCATGAAGTTATTTCTAGGAGTTGGACACATACCAAGTTTAGCTCAGTTCTGGGCATCTTTGAAATACCTATACAAACTTGTTGCTACATAGTAACTTGCATCATTAATGAGAATCTGCTTGCTTACAGCAACGTGCTATATGTTCTGAATGCCCGAATTGGGAATCTGTGTCAAAACTTTGTTAGGAATTATGTGATCCTTACTAGCTGGAAGTAAGGGAGATGGGGCATGAAGTTATTTCTAGGAGTTGGACACATACCAAGTTTAGCTCAGTTCTGGGCATCTTTGAAATACCTATACAAACTTGTTCCTACATAGTAACTTGCAACTTTGAATGAGAATGTGCTTGCTTACAGCAACGTGCTATATGTTGTGAATGCCCGAATTGGGATCTGTGTCAAAACTTTGTTAGGAATTATGTCATCCTTACTAGCTGGAAGTAAGGGAGATGGGGCATGAAGTTATTTCTAGGAGTTGGACACATACCAAGTTTAGCTCAGTTCTGGGCATCTTTGAAATACCTATACAAACTTGTTCCTACATAGTAACTTGCATCTTTGAATGAGAATGTGCTTGCTTACAGCAACGTGCTATATGTTCTGAATGCCCGAATTGGGAATCTGTGTCAAAACTTTGTTAGGAATTATGTGATCCTTACTAGCTGGAAGTAAGGGAGATGGGGCATGAAGTTATTTCTAGTAGTTGGACACATACCAAGTTTAGCTCAGTTCTGGGCATCTTTGAAATACCTATACAAACTTGTTCCTACATAGTAACTTGCATCTTTGAATGAGAATGTGCTTGCTTACAGCAACGTGCTATATGTTCTGAATGCCCGAATTGAGAATCTGTGTCAAAACTTTGTTAGGAATTATGTGATCCTTACTAGCTGGAAGTAAGGGAGATGGGGCATGAAGTTATTTCTAGGAGTTGGACACATACCAAGTTTAGCTCAGTTCTGGGCATCTTTGAAATACCTATACAAACTTGTTCCTACATAGTAACTTGCATCTTTGAATGAGAATATGCTTGCTTACAGCAACGTGCTATATGTTCTGAATGCCCGAATTGGGAATCTGTGTCAAAACTTTGTTAGGAATTATGTGATCCTTACTAGCTGGAAGTAAGGGAGATGGGGCATGAAGTTATTTCTAGGAGTTGGACACATACCAAGTTTAGCTCAGTTCTGGGCATCTTTGAAATACCTATACAAACTTGTTCCTACATAGTAACTTGCATCTTTGAATGAGAATCTGCTTGCTTACAGCAACGTGCTATATGTTCTGAATGCCCGAATTGGCAATCTGTGTCAAAACTTTGTTAGGAATTATGTGATCCTTACTAGCTGGAAGTAAGGGAGATGGGGCATGAAGTTCTTTCTAGGAGTTGGACACATACCAAGTTTAGCTCAGTTCTGGGCATCTTTGAAATACCGATACAAACTTGTTGCTACATAGTAACTTGCATCATTAATGAGAATCTGCTTGCTTACAACAACGTGCTATATGTTCTGAATGCCCGAATTGGGAATCTGTGTCAAAACTTTGTTAGGAATTATGTGATCCTTACTAGCTGGAAGTAAGGGAGATGGGGCATGAAGTTATTTCTAGGAGTTGGACACATACCAAGTTTAGCTCAGTTCTGGGCATCTTTGAAATACCTATACGAACTTGTTCCTACATAGTAACTTGCATCTTTGAATGAGAATGTGCTTGCTTACAGCAACGTGCTATATGTTCTGAATGCCCGAATTGGGAATCTGTGTCAAAACTTTGTTAGGAATTATGTGATCCTTACTAGCTGGAAGTAAGGGAGATGGGGCATGAAGTTATTTCTAGGAGTTGGACACATACCAAGTTTAGCTCAGTTCTGGGCATCTTTGAAATACCTATACGAACTTGTTCCTACATAGTAACTTGCATCTTTGAATGAGAATGTGCTTGCTTACAGCAACGTGCTATATGTTCTGAATGCCCGAATTGGGAATCTGTGTCAAAACTTTGTTAGGAATTATGTGATCCTTACTAGCTGGAAGTAAGGGAGATGGGGCATGAAGTTATTTCTAGGAGTTGGACACATACCAAGTTTAGCTCAGTTCTGGGCATCTTTGAAATACCTATACGAACTTGTTCCTACATAGTAACTTGCATCTTTGAATGAGAATGTGCTTGCTTACAGCAACGTGCTATATGTTCTGAATGCCCGAATTGGCAATCTGTGTCTAAACTTTGTTAGGAATTATGTGATCCTTACTAGCTGGAAGTAAGGGAGATGGGGCATGAAGTTATTTCTAGGAGTTGGACACATACCAAGTTTAGCTCAGTTCTGGGCATCTTTGAAATACCTATACAAACTTGTTCCTACATAGTAACTTGCATCTTTGAATGAGAATCTGCTTGCTTACAGCAACGTGCTATATGTTCTGAATGCCCGAATTGGGAATCTGTGTCAAAACTTTGTTAGGAATGATGTGATCCTTACTAGCTGGAAGTAAGGGAGATGGGGCATGAAGTTATTTCTAGGAGTTGGACACATACCAAGTTTAGCTCAGTTCTGGGCATCTTTGAAATACCTATACGAACTTGTTCCTACATAGTAACTTGCATCCTTGAATGAGAATGTGCTTGCTTACAGCAACGTGCTATATGTTCTGAATGCCCGAATTGGGAATCTGTGTCAAAACTTTGTTAGGAATTATGTGATCCTTACTAGCTGGAAGTAAGGGAGATGGAGCATGAAGTTATTTCTAGGAGTTGGACACATACCAAGTTTAGCTCAGTTCTGGGCATCTTTGAAATACCTATACAAACTTGTTCCTACATAGTAACTTGCATCTTTGAATGAGAATGTGCTTGCTTACAGCAACGTGCTATATGTTCTGAATGCCCGAATAGGGAATCTGTGTCAAAACTGTGTTAGGAATTATGTGATCCTTACTAGCTGGAAGTAAGGGAGATGGGGCATGAAGTTATTTCTAGGAGTTGGACACATACCAAGTTTAGCTCAGTTCTGGGCATCTTTGAAATACCTATACAAACTTGTTCCTACCTAGTAACTTGCAACTTTGAATGAGAATCTGCTTGCTTACAGCTACGTGCTATATGTTCTGAATGCCCGAATAGGGAATCTGTGTCAAAACTTTGTTAGGAATTATGTCATCCTTACTAGCTGGAAGTAAGGGAGATGGGGCATGAAGTTATTTCTAGGAGTTGGACACATACCAAGTTTAGCTCAGTTCTGGGCGTCTTTGAAATACCTATACAAACTTGTTCCTACATAGTAACTTGCAACTTTGAATGAGAATCTGCTTGCTTACAGCAACGTGCTATATGTTCTGAATGCCTGAATTGGGAATCTGTGTCAAAACTTTGTTAGGAATTATGTGATCCCTACTAGCTGGAAGTAAGGGAGATGGGGCATGAAGTTATTTCTAGGAGTTGGACACATACCAAGTTTAGCTCAGTACTGGGCATCTTTGAAATACCTATACAAACTTGTTCCTACCTAGTAACTTGCATCTTTGAATGAGAATGTGCTTGCTTACAGCAACGTGCTATATGTTCTGAATGCCCGAATAGGGAATCTGTGTCAAAACTGTGTTAGGAATTATGTGATCCTTACTAGCTGGAAGTAAGGGAGATGGGGCATGAAGTTATTTCTAGGAGTTGGACACATAGCAAGTTTAGCTCAGTTCTGGGCATCTTTGAAATACCTATACAAACTTGTTCCTACCTAGTAACTTGCATCTTTGAATGAGAATGTGCTTGCTTACAGCAACGTGCTATATGTTCTGAATGCCCGAATAGGGAATCTGTGTCAAAACTGTGTTAGGAATTATGTGATCCTTACTAGCTGGAAGTAAGGGAGATGGGGCATGAAGTTATTTCTAGGAGTTGGAGACATACCAAGTTTAGCTCAGTTCTGGGCATCTTTGAAATACCTATACAAACTTGTTCCTACCTAGTAACTTGCATCTTTGAATGAGAATGTGCTTGCTTACAGCAACGTGCTATATGTTCTGAATGCCCGAATAGGGAATCTGTGTCAAAACTGTGTTAGGAATTATGTGATCCTTACTAGCTGGAAGTAAGGGAGATGGGGCATGAAGTTATTTCTAGGAGTTGGACACATACCAAGTTTAGCTCAGTTCTGGGCATCTTTGAAATACCTATTCAAACTTGTTCCTACCTAGTAACTTGCATCTTTGAATGAGAATGTGCTTGCTTACAGCAACGTGCTATATGTTCTGAATGCCCGAATTGGGAATCTGTGTCAAAACTTTGTTAGGAATTATGTGATCCTTACTAGATGGAAGTAAGGGAGATGGGGCATGAAGTTATTTCTAGGAGTTGGACACATACCAAGTTTAGCTCAGTTCTGGGCATCTTTGAAATACCTATACAAACTTGTTCCTACCTAGTAACTTGCATCTTTGAATGAGAATGTGCTTGCTTACAGCAACGTGCTATATGTTCTGAATGCCCGAATTGGGAATCTGTGTCAAAACTTTGTTAGGAATTATGTGATCCTTACTAGATGGAAGTAAGGGAGATGGGGCATGAAGTTATTTCTAGGAGTTGGACACATACCAAGTTTAGCTCAGTTCTGGGCATCTTTGAAATACCTATACAAACTTGTTCCTACCTAGTAACTTGCATCTTTGAATGAGAAT
The DNA here is from genome assembly GCF_020826845.1 of Diceros bicornis minor. Lineage (NCBI taxonomy): Eukaryota > Metazoa > Chordata > Mammalia > Perissodactyla > Rhinocerotidae > Diceros > Diceros bicornis. The sequence goes on along the minus strand of NC_080750.1, from coordinate 79,035,053 downwards.
GTGCTTGCTTACAGCAACGTGCTATATGTTCTGAATGCCCGAATTGGGAATCTGTGTCAAAACTTTGTTAGGAATTATGTGATCCTTACTAGCTGGAAGTAAGGGAGATGGAGCATGAAGTTATTTCTAGGAGTTGGACACATACCAAGTTTAGCTCAGTTCTGGGCATCTTTGAAATACCTATACAAACTTGTTCCTACCTAGTAACTTGCAACTTTGAATGAGAATGTGCTTGCTTGCAGCAACGTGCTATATGTTCTGAATGCCCGAATTGGGAATCTGTGTCAAAACTTTGTTAGGAATTATGTGATCCTTACTAGCTGGAAGTAAGGGAGATGGGGCATGAAGTTATTTCTAGGAGTTGGACACATACCAAGTTTAGCTCAGTTCTGGGCATCGTTGAAATACCTATACAAACTTGTTCCTACCTAGTAACTTGCATCTTTGAATGAGAATGTGCTTGCTTACAGCAACGTGCTATATGTTCTGAATGCCCGACTAGGGAATCTGTGTCAAAACTGTGTTAGGAATTATGTGATCCTTACTAGCTGGAAGTAAGGGAGATGGGGCATGAAGTTATTTCTAGGAGTTGGAGACATACCAAGTTTAGCTCAGTTCTGGGCATCTTTGAAATACCTATACAAACTTGTTCCTACCTAGTAACTTGCATCTTTGAATGAGAATGTGCTTGCTTACAGCAACGTGCTATATGTTCTGAATGCCCGAATAGGGAATCTGTGTCAAAACTGTGTTAGGAATTATGTGATCCTTACTAGCTGGAAGTAAGGGAGATGGGGCATGAAGTTATTTCTAGGAGTTGGACACATACCAAGTTTAGCTCGGTTCTGGGCATCTTTGAAATACCTATACAAACTTGTTCCTACCTAGTAACTTGCATGTTTGAATGAGAATGTGCTTGCTTACAGCAACGTGCTATATGTTCTGAATGCCCGAATAGGGAATCTGTGTCAAAACTGTGTTAGGAATTATGTGATCCTTACTAGCTGGAAGTAAGGGAGATGGGGCATGCAGTTATTTCTAGGAGTTGGACACATACCAAGTTTAGCTCGGTTCTGGGCATCTTTGAAATACCTATACAAACTTGTTCCTACCTAGTAACTTGCATCTTTGAATGAGAATGTGCTTGCTTACAGCAACGTGCTATATGTTCTGAATGCCCGAATTGGCAATCTGTGTCAAAACTTTGTTAGGAATTATGTGATCCTTACTAGCTGGAAGTAAGGGAGATGGGGCATGAAGTTATTTCTAGGAGTTGGACACATACCAAGTTTAGCTCAGTTCTGGGCATCTTTGAAATACCTATACAAACTTGTTCCTACCTAGTAACTTGCAACTTTGAATGAGAATCTGCTTGCTTACAGCAACGTGCTATATGTTCTGAATGCCCGAATTGGGAATCTGTGTCAAAACTTTGTTAGGAATTATGTCATCCTTACTAGCTGGAAGTAAGGGAGATGGGGCATGAAGTTATTTCTAGGAGTTAGACACATACCAAGTTTAGCTCAGTTCTGGGCATCTTTGAAATACCTATACAAACTTGTTCCTACCTAGTAACTTGCAACTTTGAATGAGAATGTGCTTGCTTGCAGCAACGTGCTATATGTTCTGAATGCCCGATTTGGGAATCTGTGTCAAAACTTTGTTAGGAATTATGTGATCCTTACTAGCTGGAAGTAAGGGAGATGGGGCATGAAGTCATTTCTAGGAGTTGGACACATACCAAGTTTAGCTCAGTTCTGGGCATCTTTGAAATACTTATACAAACTTGTTTCTACATAGTAACTTGCATCTTTGAATGAGAATGTGCTTGCTTGCAGCAACGTGCTATATGTTCTGAATGCCCGAATAGGGAATCTGTGTCAAAACTGTGTTAGGAATTATGTGATCCTTACTAGCTGGAAGTAAGGGAGATGGGGCATGAAGTTATTTCTAGGAGTTGGACACATACCAAGTTTAGCTCAGTTCTGGGCATCTTTGAAATACCTATACAAACTTGTTCCTACCTAGTAACTTGCATCTTTGAATGAGAATGTGCTTGCTTACAGCAACGTGCTATATGTTCTGAATGCCCGAATTGGGAATCTGTGTCAAAACTTTGTTAGGAATTATGTGATCCTTACAAGCTGGAAGTAAGGGAGATGGGGCATGAAGTTATTTCTAGGAGTTGGACACATACCAAGTTTAGCTCAGTTCTGGGCATCTTTGAAATACCTATACAAACTTGTTCCTACCTAGTAACTTGCATCTTTGAATGAGAATGTGCTTGCTTGCAGCAACGTGCTATATGTTCTGAATGCCCGAATAGGGAATCTGTGTCAAATCTTTGTTAGGAATTATGTGATCCTTACTAGCTGGAAGTAAGGGAGATGGGGCATGAAGTTATTTCTAGGAGTTGGACACATACCAAGTTTAGCTCAGTTCTGGGCACTTTTGACATACCTATACAAACTTGTTCCTACATAGTAACTTGCATCTTTGAATGAGAATCTGCTTGCTTACAGCAACGTGCTACATGTTCTGAATGCCCGAATTGGGAATCTGTGTCAAAACTTTGTTAGGAATTATGTGATCCTTACTAGCTGGAAGTAAGGGAGATGGGGCATGAAGTTATTTCTAGGAGTTGGACACATACCAAGTTTAGCTCAGTTCTGGGCATCTTTGAAATACCTATACAAACTTGTTCCTACATAGTAACTTGCATCTTTGAATGAAAATGTGCTTGCTTACAGCAACGTGCTATATGTTCTGAATGCCCGAATTGGGAATCTGTGTCAAAACTTTGTTAGGAATTATGTGATCCTTACTAGCTGGAAGTAAGGGAGATGGGGCCTGAAGTTATTTCTAGGAGTTGGACACATACCAAGTTTAGCTCAGTTCTGGGCATCTTTGAAATACCTATACAAACTTGTTCCTACATAGTAACTTGCAACTTTCAATGAAAATGTGATTGCTTCCAGCAACGTGCTATATGTTCTGAATGCCCGAATTGGGAATCTGTGTCAAAACTTTCTTAGGAATTATGTGATCCTTACTAGCTGGAAGTAAGGGAGATGGGGCATGAAGTTATTTCTAGGAGTTGGACACATACCAAGTTTAGCTCAGTTCTGGGCATCTTTGAAATACCTATACGAACTTGTTCCTACATAGTAACTTGCATCTTTGAATGAGAATGTGCTTGCTTCCAGCAACGTGGTATATGTTCTGAATGCCCGAATTGGGAATCTGTGTCAAAACTTTGTTAGGAATTATGTGATCCTCACTAGCTGGAAGTAAGGGAGATGGGGCATGAAGTTATTTCTAGGAGTTGGACACATACCAAGTTTAGCTCAGTTCTGGGCATCTTTGAAATACCTATACAAACTTGTTCCTACATTGTAACTTGCATCTTTGAATGAGAATGTGCTTGCTTACAGCAACGTGCTATATGTTCTGAATGCCCGAATTGGGAATCTGTGTCAAAACTTTGTTAGGAATTATGTGATCCTTACTAGCTGGAAGTAAGGGAGATGGGGCATGAAGTTATTTCTAGGAGTTGGACACATACCAAGTTTAGCTCAGTTCTGGGCATCTTTGAAATACCTATACAAACTTGTTCCTACATAGTAACTTGCATCTTTGAATGAGAATGTGCTTGCTTACAGCAACGTGCTATATGTTCTGAATGCCCGAATTGGCAATCTGTGTCAAAACTTTGTTAGGAATTATGTGATCCTTACTAGCTGGAAGTAAGGGATATGGGGCATGAAGTTATTTCTAGGAGTTGGACACATACCAAGTTTAGCTCAGTTCTGGGCATCTTTGAAATACCTATACAAACTTGTTGCTACAGAGTAACTTGCATCATTAATGAGAATCTGCTTGCTTACAGCAACGTGCTATATGTTCTGAATGCCCGAATTGGGAATCTGTGTCAAAACTTTGTTAGGAATTATGTGATCCTTACTAGCTGGAAGTAAGGGAGATGGGGCATGAAGTTATTTCTAGGAGTTGGACATATAGCAAGTTTAGCTCAGTTCTGGGCATCTTTGAAATACCTATACAAACTTGTTCCTACATAGTAACTTGCATCTTTGAATGAGAATGTGCTTGCTTACAGCAACGTGCTCTATGTTCTGAATGCCCGAATTGGGAATCTGTGTCAAAACTTTGTTAGGAATTATGTGATCCTCACTAGCTGGAAGTAAGGGAGATGGGGCATGAAGTTATTTCTTGGAGTTGGAGACATACCAAGTTTAGCTCGCTTCTGGGCATCTTTGAAATACCTATACAAACTTGTTCCTACATAGTAACTTGCAACTTTGAATGAGAATGTGCTTGCTTGCAGCAACGTGCTATTGTTCTGAATGCCCGAATAGGGAATCTGTGTCAAAACTTTGTTAGGAATTATGTGATCCTTACTACCTGGAAGTAAGGGAGATGGGGTATGAATTTATTTCTAGTAGTTGGACACATACCAAGTTTAGCTCGGTTCTGGGCATCTTTGAAATACCTATACAAACTTGTTCCTACATAGTAACTTGCATCTTTGAATGAGAATGTGCTTGCTTACAGCAACGTGCTATATGTTCTGAATGCCCGAATTGGCAATCTGTGTCAAAACTTTGTTAGGAATTATGTGATCCTTACTAGCTGGAAGTAAGGGAGATGGGGCATGAAGTTATTTCTAGGAGTTGGACACATACCAAGTTTAGCTCAGTTCTGGGCATCTTTGAAATACCTATACAAACTTGTTGCTACATAGTAACTTGCATCATTAATGAGAATCTGCTTGCTTACAGCAACGTGCTATATGTTCTGAATGCCCGAATTGGGAATCTGTGTCAAAACTTTGTTAGGAATTATGTGATCCTTACTAGCTGGAAGTAAGGGAGATGGGGCATGAAGTTATTTCTAGGAGTTGGACACATACCAAGTTTAGCTCAGTTCTGGGCATCTTTGAAATACCTATACGAACATGTTCCTACATAGTAACTTGCATCTTTGAATGAGAATGTGCTTGCTTACAGCAACGTGCTATATGTTCTGAATGCCCGAATTGGGAATCTGTGTCAAAACTTTGTTAGGAATTATGTGATCCTTACTAGCTGGAAGTAAGGGAGATGGGGCATGAAGTTATTTCTAGGAGTTGGACACATACCAAGTTTAGCTCAGTTCTGGGCATCTTTGAAATACCTATACGAACTTGTTCATACATAGTAACTTGCATCTTTGAATGAGAATGTGCTTGCTTACAGCAAAGTGCTATATGTTCTGAATGCCCGAATTGGGAATCTGTGTCAAAACTTTGTTAGGAATTATGTGATCCTTACTAGCTGGAAGTAAGGGAGATGGGGCATGAAGTTATTTCTAGGAGTTGGACACATACCAAGTTTAGCTCAGTTCTGGGCATCTTTGTAATACCTATACGAACTTGTTCCTACATAGTAACTTGCATCTTTGAATGAGAATGTGCTTGCTTACAGCAACGTGCTATATGTTCTGAATGCCCGAATTGGGAATCTGTGTCAAAACTTTGTTAGGAATTATGTGATCCTTACTAGCTGGAAGTAAGGGAGATGGAGCATGAAGTTATTTCTAGGAGTTGGACACATACCAAGTTTAGCTCAGTTCTGGGCATCTTTGAAATACCTATACGAACTTGTTCCTACATAGTAACTTGCATCTTTGAATGAGAATGTGCTTGCTTACAGCAACGTGCTATATGTTCTGATTGCCCGAATTGGCAATCTGTGTCAAAACTTTGTTAGGAATTATGTGCTCCTTACTAGCTGGAAGTAAGGGAGATGGGGCATGAAGTTATTTCTAGGAGTTGGACACATACCAAGTTTAGCTCAGTTCTGGGCATCCTTGAAATACCTATACAAACTTGTTACTACATAGTAACTTGCAACTTTGAATGAGAATGTGCTTGCTTACAGCAACGTGCTATATGTTCTGAATGCCCGAATTGGGAATCTGTGTCAAAACTTTGTTAGGAATTATGTGATCCTTACTAGCTGGAAGTAAGGGAGATGGGGCATGAAGTTATTTCTAGGAGTTGGACACATACCAAGTTTAGCTCAGTTCTGCGCATCTTTGAAATACCTATACAAACTTGTTCCTACATAGTAACTTGCAACTTTGAATGAGAATGTGCTTGCTTACAGCAACGTGCTCTATGTTCTGAATGCCCGAATTGGGAATCTGTGTCAAAACTTTGTTAGGAATTATGTGATCCTTACTAGGTGGAAGTAAGGGAGATGGGGCATGAAGTTATTTCTAGGAGTTGGACACATACCAAGTTTAGCTCAGTTCTGGGCATCTTTGAAATACCTATACAAACTTGTTCCTACATAGTAACTTGCTTCTTTGAATGAGAATGTGCTTGCTTACAGCAACGTGCTATATGTTCTGAATACCCGAATTGGGAATCTGTGTCAAAATTTTGTTAGGAATGATGTGATCCATACTAGCTGGAAGTAAGGGAGATGGGGCATGAAGTTATTTCTAGGAGTTGGACACATACCAAGTTTAGCTCAGTTCTGGGCATCTTTGAAATACCTATACAAACTTGTTCCTACATAGTAACTTGCATCTTTGAATGAGAATGTGCTTGCTTACAGCAACGTGCTATATGTTCTGAATGCCCGAATTGGGAATCTGTGTCAAAACTTTGTTAGGAATTATGTGATCCTTGCTAGCTGGAAGTAAGGGAGATGGGGCATGAAGTTATTTCTAGGAGTTGGACACATACCAAGTTTAGCTCAGTTCTGGGCATTTTTGAAATAACTATACGAACTTGTTCCTACATAGTAACTTGCATCATTAATGAGACTGTGCTTGCTTACAGCAACGTGCTCTATGTTCTGAATGCCCGAATTGGCAATCTGTGTCAAAACTTTGTTAGGAATTATGTGATCCTTACTAGCTGGAAGTAAGGGAGATGGGGCATGAAGTTATTTCTAGGAGTTGGACACATACCAAGTTTAGCACAGTTCTGGGCATCTTTGAAATACCTATACAAACTTGTTCCTACCTAGTAACTTGCATCTTTGAATGAGAATGTGCTTGCTTACAGCAACGTGCCATATGTTCTGAATGCCCGAATTGGGAATCTGTGTCAAAACTTTGTTAGGAATTATGTGATCCTTACAAGCTGGAAGTAAGGGAGATGGGGCATGAAGTTATTTCTAGGAGTTGGACACATACCAAGTTTAGCTCAGTTCTGGGCACCTTTGAAATACCTATACAAACTTGTTCCTACCTAGTAACTTGCATCTTTGAATGAGAATGTGCTTGCTTGCAGCAACGTGCTATATGTTCTGAATGCCCGAATAGGGAATCTGTGTCAAATCTTTGTTAGGAATTATGTGATCCTTACTAGCTGGAAGTAAGGGAGATGGGGCATGAAGTTATTTCTAGGAGTTGGACACATACCAAGTTTAGCTCAGTTCTGGGCACCTTTGAAATACCTATACAAACTTGTTCCTACCTAGTAATTTGCATCTTTGAATGAGAATGTGCTTGCTTGCAGCAACGGGCTATATGTTCTGAATGCCCGAATAGGGAATCTGTGTCAAATCTTTGTTAGGAATTATGTGATCCTTACTAGCTGGAAGTAAGGGAGATGGGGCATGAAGTTATTTCTAGGAGTTGGACACATACCAAGTTTAGCTCAGTTCTGGGCACCTTTGAAATACCTATACAAACTTGTTCCTACATAGTAACTTGCATCTTTGAATGAGAATGTGCTTGCTTACAGCAACGTGCTATATGTTCTGAATGCCCGAATTGGGAATCTGTGTCAAAACTTTGTTAGGAATTATGTGATCCTTACTAGCTGGAAGTAAGGGAGATGGGGCATGAAGTTATTTCTAGGAGTTGGACACATACCAAGTTTAGCTCAGTTCTGGGCATCTTTGAAATACCTATACAAACTTGTTCCTACATAGTAACTTGCAACTTTGAATGAGAATGTGCTTGCTTACAGCAACGTGCTATATGTTCTGAATGCCCGAATTGGGAATCTGTGTCAAAACTTTGTTAGGAATTATGTGATCCTTACTAGCTGGAAGTAAGGGAGATGGGGCATGAAGTTATTTCTAGGAGTTGGACACATACCAATTTAGCTCAGTTCTGGGCATCTTTGAAATACCTATACAAACTTGTTCCTACATAGTAACTTGCATCTTTGAATGAGAATGTGCTTGCTTACAGCAACGTGCTATATGTTCTGAATGCCCGAATTGGGAATCTGTGTCAAAATTTTTGTTAGGAATTATGTGATCCTTACTAGCTGGAAGTAAGGGAGATGGGGCATGAAGTTATTTCTAGGAGTTGGACACATACCAAGTTTAGCTCAGTTCTGGGCATCTTTGAAATACCTATACAAACTTGTTCCTACATAGTAACTTGCATCTTTGAATGAGAATGTGCTTGCTTACAGCAACGTGCTATATGTTCTGAATGCCCGAATAGGGAATCTGTGTCAAAACTTTGTTAGGAATTATGTGATTCTTACTAACTGGAAGTAAGGGAGATGGGGCATGAAGTTATTTCTAGGAGTTGGACACATACCAAGTTTAGCTCAGTTCTGGGCATCTTTGAAATACCTATACAAACTTGTTCCTACATAGTAACTTGCATCTTTGAATGAGAATGTGCTTGCTTACAGCAACGTGCTATATGTTCTGAATGCCCGAATTGGCAATCTGTGTCAAAACTTTGTTAGGAATTATGTGATCCTTACTAGCTGGAAGTAAGGGAGATGGGGCATGAAGTTATTTCTAGGAGTTGGACACATACCAAGTTTAGCTCAGTTCTGGGCATCTTTGAAATACCTATACAAACTTGTTGCTACATAGTAACTTGCATCATTAATGAGAATCTGCTTGCTTACAGCAACGTGCTATAAGTTCTGAATGCCCGAATTGGGAATCTGTGTCAAAACTTTGTTAGGAATTATGTGATCCTTACTAGCTGGAAGTAAGGGAGATGGGGCATGAAGTTATTTCTAGGAGTTGGACACATACCAAGTTTAGCTCAGTTCTGGGCATCTTTGAAATACCTATACGAACTTGTTCCTACATAGTAACTTGCATCTTTGAATGAGAATGTGCTTGCTTACAGCAACGTGCTATATGTTCTGAATGCCCGAATTGGGAATCTGTGTCAAAACTTTGTTAGGAATTATGTGCTCCTTACTAGCTGGAAGTAAGGGAGATGGGGCATGAAGTTATTTCTAGGAGTTGGACACATACCAAGTTTAGCTCAGTTCTGGGCATCTTTGAAATACCTATACGAACTTGTTCCTACATAGTAACTTGCATCTTTGAATGAGAATGTGCTTGCTTACAGCAACGTGCTATATGTTCTGAATGCCCGAATTGGGAATCTGTGTCAAAACTTTGTTAGGAATTATGTGATCCTTACTAGCTGGAAGTAAGGGAGATGGGGCATGAAGTTATTTCTAGGAGTTGGACACATACCAAGTTTAGCTCAGTTCTGGGCATCTTTGAAATACCTATACGAACTTGTTCCTACATAGTAACTTGCATCTTTGAATGAGAATGTGCTTGCTTACAGCAACGTGCTATATGTTCTGAATGCCCGAATTGGCAATCTGTGTCAAAACTTTGTTAGGAATTATGTGATCCTTACTAGCTGGAAGTAAGGGAGATGGGGCATGAAGTTATTTCTAGGAGTTGGACACATACCAAGTTTAGCTCAGTTCTGGGCATCTTTGAAATACCTATACGAACTTGTTCCTACATAGTATCTTGCATCATTAATGAGAATCTGCTTGCTTACAGCAACGTGCTATATGTTCTGAATGCCCGAATTGGGAATCTGTGTCAAAACTTTGTTAAGAAATATGTGATCCTTACTAGCTGGAAGTAAGGGAGATGGGGCATGAAGTTATTTCTAGGAGTTGGACACATACCAAGTTTAGCTCAGTTCTGGGCATCTTTGAAATACCTATACAAACTTGTTACTACATAGTAACTTGCAACTTTGAATGATAATGTGCTTGCTTACAGCAACGTGCTATATGTTCTGAATGCCCGAATTGGGAATCTGTGTCAAAACTTTGTTAGGAATTATGTGATCCTTACTAGCTGGAAGTAAGGGAGATGGGGCATGAAGTTATTTCTAGGAGTTGGACACATACCAAGTTTAGCTCAGTTCTGCGCATCTTTGAAATACCTATACAAACTTGTTCCTACATAGTAACTTGCAACTTTGAATGAGAATGTGCTTGCTTACAGCAACGTGCTATATGTTCTGAATGCCCGAATTGGGAATCTGTGTCAAAACTTTGTTAGGAATTATGTGATCCTTACTAGCTGGAAGTAAGGGAGATGGGGCATGAAGTTATTTCTAGGAGTTGGACACATACCAAGTTTAGCTCAGTTCTGGGCATCTTTGAAATACCTATACAAACTTGTTGCTACATAGTAACTTGCATCATTAATGAGAATCTGCTTGCTTACAGCAACGTGCTATATGTTCTGAATGCCCGAATTGGGAATCTGTGTCAAAACTTTGTTAGGAATTATGTGATCCTTACTAGCTGGAAGTAAGGGAGATGGGGCATGAAGTTATTTCTAGGAGTTGGACACATACCAAGTTTAGCTCAGTTCTGGGCATCTTTGAAATACCTATACAAACTTGTTCCTACATAGTAACTTGCAACTTTGAATGAGAATGTGCTTGCTTACAGCAACGTGCTATATGTTGTGAATGCCCGAATTGGGAATCTGTGTCAAAACTTTGTTAGGAATTATGTCATCCTTACTAGCTGGAAGTAAGGGAGATGGGGCATGAAGTTATTTCTAGGAGTTGGACACATACCAAGTTTAGCTCAGTTCTGGGCATCTTTGAAATACCTATACAAACTTGTTCCTACATAGTAACTTGCATCTTTGAATGAGAATGTGCTTGCTTACAGCAACGTGCTATATGTTCTGAATGCCCGAATTGGGAATCTGTGTCAAAACTTTGTTAGGAATTATGTGATCCTTACTAGCTGGAAGTAAGGGAGATGGGGCATGAAGTTATTTCTAGTAGTTGGACACATACCAAGTTTAGCTCAGTTCTGGGCATCTTTGAAATACCTATACAAACTTGTTCCTACATAGTAACTTGCATCTTTGAATGAGAATGTGCTTGCTTACAGCAACGTGCTATATGTTCTGAATGCCCGAATTGAGAATCTGTGTCAAAACTTTGTTAGGAATTATGTGATCCTTACTAGCTGGAAGTAAGGGAGATGGGGCATGAAGTTATTTCTAGGAGTTGGACACATACCAAGTTTAGCTCAGTTCTGGGCATCTTTGAAATACCTATACAAACTTGTTCCTACATAGTAACTTGCATCTTTGAATGAGAATATGCTTGCTTACAGCAACGTGCTATATGTTCTGAATGCCCGAATTGGGAATCTGTGTCAAAACTTTGTTAGGAATTATGTGATCCTTACTAGATGGAAGTAAGGGAGATGGGGCATGAAGTTATTTCTAGGAGTTGGACACATACCAAGTTTAGCTCAGTTCTGGGCATCTTTGAAATACCTATACAAACTTGTTCCTACCTAGTAACTTGCATCTTTGAATGAGAATGTGCTTGCTTACAGCAACGTGCTATATGTTCTGAATGCCCGAATTGGGAATCTGTGTCAAAACTTTGTTAGGAATTATGTGATCCTTACTAGATGGAAGTAAGGGAGATGGGGCATGAAGTTATTTCTAGGAGTTGGACACATACCAAGTTTAGCTCAGTTCTGGGCATCTTTGAAATACCTATACAAACTTGTTCCTACCTAGTAACTTGCATCTTTGAATGAGAATGTGCTTGCTTACAGCAACGTGCTATATGTTCTGAATGCCCGAATTGGGAATCTGTGTCAAAACTTTGTTAGGAATTATGTGATCCTTACTAGCTGGAAGTAAGGGAGATGGAGCATGAAGTTATTTCTAGGAGTTGGACACATACCAAGTTTAGCTCAGTTCTGGGCATCTTTGAAATACCTATACAAACTTGTTCCTACCTAGTAACTTGCAACTTTGAATGAGAATGTGCTTGCTTGCAGCAACGTGCTATATGTTCTGAATGCCCGAATTGGGAATCTGTGTCAAAACTTTGTTAGGAATTATGTGATCCTTACTAGCTGGAAGTAAGGGAGATGGGGCATGAAGTTATTTCTAGGAGTTGGACACATACCAAGTTTAGCTCAGTTCTGGGCATCGTTGAAATACCTATACAAACTTGTTCCTACCTAGTAACTTGCATCTTTGAATGAGAATGTGCTTGCTTACAGCAACGTGCTATATGTTCTGAATGCCCGACTAGGGAATCTGTGTCAAAACTGTGTTAGGAATTATGTGATCCTTACTAGCTGGAAGTAAGGGAGATGGGGCATGAAGTTATTTCTAGGAGTTGGAGACATACCAAGTTTAGCTCAGTTCTGGGCATCTTTGAAATACCTATACAAACTTGTTCCTACCTAGTAACTTGCATCTTTGAATGAGAATGTGCTTGCTTACAGCAACGTGCTATATGTTCTGAATGCCCGAATAGGGAATCTGTGTCAAAACTGTGTTAGGAATTATGTGATCCTTACTAGCTGGAAGTAAGGGAGATGGGGCATGAAGTTATTTCTAGGAGTTGGACACATACCAAGTTTAGCTCGGTTCTGGGCATCTTTGAAATACCTATACAAACTTGTTCCTACCTAGTAACTTGCATGTTTGAATGAGAATGTGCTTGCTTACAGCAACGTGCTATATGTTCTGAATGCCCGAATAGGGAATCTGTGTCAAAACTGTGTTAGGAATTATGTGATCCTTACTAGCTGGAAGTAAGGGAGATGGGGCATGCAGTTATTTCTAGGAGTTGGACACATACCAAGTTTAGCTCGGTTCTGGGCATCTTTGAAATACCTATACAAACTTGTTCCTACCTAGTAACTTGCATCTTTGAATGAGAATGTGCTTGCTTACAGCAACGTGCTATATGTTCTGAATGCCCGAATTGGCAATCTGTGTCAAAACTTTGTTAGGAATTATGTGATCCTTACTAGCTGGAAGTAAGGGAGATGGGGCATGAAGTTATTTCTAGGAGTTGGACACATACCAAGTTTAGCTCAGTTCTGGGCATCTTTGAAATACCTATACAAACTTGTTCCTACCTAGTAACTTGCAACTTTGAATGAGAATCTGCTTGCTTACAGCAACGTGCTATATGTTCTGAATGCCCGAATTGGGAATCTGTGTCAAAACTTTGTTAGGAATTATGTCATCCTTACTAGCTGGAAGTAAGGGAGATGGGGCATGAAGTTATTTCTAGGAGTTAGACACATACCAAGTTTAGCTCAGTTCTGGGCATCTTTGAAATACCTATACAAACTTGTTCCTACCTAGTAACTTGCAACTTTGAATGAGAATGTGCTTGCTTGCAGCAACGTGCTATATGTTCTGAATGCCCGATTTGGGAATCTGTGTCAAAACTTTGTTAGGAATTATGTGATCCTTACTAGCTGGAAGTAAGGGAGATGGGGCATGAAGTCATTTCTAGGAGTTGGACACATACCAAGTTTAGCTCAGTTCTGGGCATCTTTGAAATACTTATACAAACTTGTTTCTACATAGTAACTTGCATCTTTGAATGAGAATGTGCTTGCTTGCAGCAACGTGCTATATGTTCTGAATGCCCGAATAGGGAATCTGTGTCAAAACTGTGTTAGGAATTATGTGATCCTTACTAGCTGGAAGTAAGGGAGATGGGGCATGAAGTTATTTCTAGGAGTTGGACACATACCAAGTTTAGCTCAGTTCTGGGCATCTTTGAAATACCTATACAAACTTGTTCCTACCTAGTAACTTGCATCTTTGAATGAGAATGTGCTTGCTTACAGCAACGTGCTATATGTTCTGAATGCCCGAATTGGGAATCTGTGTCAAAACTTTGTTAGGAATTATGTGATCCTTACAAGCTGGAAGTAAGGGAGATGGGGCATGAAGTTATTTCTAGGAGTTGGACACATACCAAGTTTAGCTCAGTTCTGGGCATCTTTGAAATACCTATACAAACTTGTTCCTACCTAGTAACTTGCATCTTTGAATGAGAATGTGCTTGCTTGCAGCAACGTGCTATATGTTCTGAATGCCCGAATAGGGAATCTGTGTCAAATCTTTGTTAGGAATTATGTGATCCTTACTAGCTGGAAGTAAGGGAGATGGGGCATGAAGTTATTTCTAGGAGTTGGACACATACCAAGTTTAGCTCAGTTCTGGGCACTTTTGAAATACCTATACAAACTTGTTCCTACATAGTAACTTGCATCTTTGAATGAGAATCTGCTTGCTTACAGCAACGTGCTACATGTTCTGAATGCCCGAATTGGGAATCTGTGTCAAAACTTTGTTAGGAATTATGTGATCCTTACTAGCTGGAAGTAAGGGAGATGGGGCATGAAGTTATTTCTAGGAGTTGGACACATACCAAGTTTAGCTCAGTTCTGGGCATCTTTGAAATACCTATACAAACTTGTTCCTACATAGTAACTTGCATCTTTGAATGAAAATGTGCTTGCTTACAGCAACGTGCTATATGTTCTGAATGCCCGAATTGGGAATCTGTGTCAAAACTTTGTTAGGAATTATGTGATCCTTACTAGCTGGAAGTAAGGGAGATGGGGCCTGAAGTTATTTCTAGGAGTTGGACACATACCAAGTTTAGCTCAGTTCTGGGCATCTTTGAAATACCTATACAAACTTGTTCCTACATAGTAACTTGCAACTTTCAATGAAAATGTGATTGCTTCCAGCAACGTGCTATATGTTCTGAATGCCCGAATTGGGAATCTGTGTCAAAACTTTCTTAGGAATTATGTGATCCTTACTAGCTGGAAGTAAGGGAGATGGGGCATGAAGTTATTTCTAGGAGTTGGACACATACCAAGTTTAGCTCAGTTCTGGGCATCTTTGAAATACCTATACGAACTTGTTCCTACATAGTAACTTGCATCTTTGAATGAGAATGTGCTTGCTTCCAGCAACGTGGTATATGTTCTGAATGCCCGAATTGGGAATCTGTGTCAAAACTTTGTTAGGAATTATGTGATCCTCACTAGCTGGAAGTAACGGAGATGGGGCATGAAGTTATTTCTAGGAGTTGGACACATACCAAGTTTAGCTCAGTTCTGGGCATCTTTGAAATACCTATACAAACTTGTTCCTACATTGTAACTTGCATCTTTGAATGAGAATGTGCTTGCTTACAGCAACGTGCTATATGTTCTGAATGCCCGAATTGGGAATCTGTGTCAAAACTTTGTTAGGAATTATGTGATCCTTACTAGCTGGAAGTAAGGGAGATGGGGCATGAAGTTATTTCTAGGAGTTGGACACATACCAAGTTTAGCTCAGTTCTGGGCATCTTTGAAATACCTATACAAACTTGTTCCTACATAGTAACTTGCATCTTTGAATGAGAATGTGCTTGCTTACAGCAACGTGCTATATGTTCTGAATGCCCGAATTGGCAATCTGTGTCAAAACTTTGTTAGGAATTATGTGATCCTTACTAGCTGGAAGTAAGGGATATGGGGCATGAAGTTATTTCTAGGAGTTGGACACATACCAAGTTTAGCTCAGTTCTGGGCATCTTTGAAATACCTATACAAACTTGTTGCTACATAGTAACTTGCATCATTAATGAGAATCTGCTTGCTTACAGCAACGTGCTATATGTTCTGAATGCCCGAATTGGGAATCTGTGTCAAAACTTTGTTAGGAATTATGTGATCCTTACTAGCTGGAAGTAAGGGAGATGGGGCATGAAGTTATTTCTAGGAGTTGGACATATAGCAAGTTTAGCTCAGTTCTGGGCATCTTTGAAATACCTATACAAACTTGTTCCTACATAGTAACTTGCATCTTTGAATGAGAATGTGCTTGCTTACAGCAACGTGCTCTATGTTCTGAATGCCCGAATTGGGAATCTGTGTCAAAACTTTGTTAGGAATTATGTGATCCTCACTAGCTGGAAGTAAGGGAGATGGGGCATGAAGTTATTTCTTGGAGTTGGAGACATACCAAGTTTAGCTCGCTTCTGGGCATCTTTGAAATACCTATACAAACTTGTTCCTACATAGTAACTTGCAACTTTGAATGAGAATGTGCTTGCTTGCAGCAGCGTGCTATTGTTCTGAATGCCCGAATAGGGAATCTGTGTCAAAACTTTGTTAGGAATTATGTGATCCTTACTAGCTGGAAGTAAGGGAGATGGGGTATGAATTTATTTCTAGTAGTTGGACACATACCAAGTTTAGCTCGGTTCTGGGCATCTTTGAAATACCTATACAAACTTGTTCCTACATAGTAACTTGCATCTTTGAATGAGAATGTGCTTGCTTACAGCAACGTGCTATATGTTCTGAATGCCCGAATTGGCAATCTGTGTCAAAACTTTGTTAGGAATTATGTGATCCTTACTAGCTGGAAGTAAGGGAGATGGGGCATGAAGTTATTTCTAGGAGTTGGACACATACCAAGTTTAGCTCAGTTCTGGGCATCTTTGAAATACCTATACAAACTTGTTGCTACATAGTAACTTGCATCATTAATGAGAATCTGCTTGCTTACAGCAACGTGCTATATGTTCTGAATGCCCGAATTGGGAATCTGTGTCAAAACTTTGTTAGGAATTATGTGATCCTTACTAGCTGGAAGTAAGGGAGATGGGGCATGAAGTTATTTCTAGGAGTTGGACACATACCAAGTTTAGCTCAGTTCTGGGCATCTTTGAAATACCTATACGAACATGTTCCTACATAGTAACTTGCATCTTTGAATGAGAATGTGCTTGCTTACAGCAACGTGCTATATGTTCTGAATGCCCGAATTGGGAATCTGTGTCAAAACTTTGTTAGGAATTATGTGATCCTTACTAGCTGGAAGTAAGGGAGATGGGGCATGAAGTTATTTCTAGGAGTTGGACACATACCAAGTTTAGCTCAGTTCTGGGCATCTTTGAAATACCTATACGAACTTGTTCATACATAGTAACTTGCATCTTTGAATGAGAATGTGCTTGCTTACAGCAAAGTGCTATATGTTCTGAATGCCCGAATTGGGAATCTGTGTCAAAACTTTGTTAGGAATTATGTGATCCTTACTAGCTGGAAGTAAGGGAGATGGGGCATGAAGTTATTTCTAGGAGTTGGACACATACCAAGTTTAGCTCAGTTCTGGGCATCTTTGAAATACCTATACGAACTTGTTCCTACATAGTAACATGCATCTTTGAATGAGAATGTGCTTGCTTACAGCAACGTGCTATATGTTCTGAATGCCCGAATTGGGAATCTGTGTCAAAACTTTGTTAGGAATTATGTGATCCTTACTAGCTGGAAGTAAGGGAGATGGAGCATGAAGTTATTTCTAGGAGTTGGACACATACCAAGTTTAGCTCAGTTCTGGGCATCTTTGAAATACCTATACGAACTTGTTCCTACATAGTAACTTGCATCTTTGAATGAGAATGTGCTTGCTTACAGCAACGTGCTATATGTTCTGATTGCCCGAATTGGCAATCTGTGTCAAAACTTTGTTAGGAATTATGTGCTCCTTACTAGCTGGAAGTAAGGGAGATGGGGCATGAAGTTATTTCTAGGAGTTGGACACATACCAAGTTTAGCTCAGTTCTGGGCATCCTTGAAATACCTATACAAACTTGTTACTACATAGTAACTTGCAACTTTGAATGAGAATGTGCTTGCTTACAGCAACGTGCTATATGTTCTGAATGCCCGAATTGGGAATCTGTGTCAAAACTTTGTTAGGAATTATGTGATCCTTACTAGCTGGAAGTAAGGGAGATGGGGCATGAAGTTATTTCTAGGAGTTGGACACATACCAAGTTTAGCTCAGTTCTGCGCATCTTTGAAATACCTATACAAACTTGTTCCTACATAGTAACTTGCAACTTTGAATGAGAATGTGCTTGCTTACAGCAACGTGCTCTATGTTCTGAATGCCCGAATTGGGAATCTGTGTCAAAACTTTGTTAGGAATTATGTGATCCTTACTAGGTGGAAGTAAGGGAGATGGGGCATGAAGTTATTTCTAGGAGTTGGACACATACCAAGTTTAGCTCAGTTCTGGGCATCTTTGAAATACCTATACAAACTTGTTCCTACATAGTAACTTGCTTCTTTGAATGAGAATGTGCTTGCTTACAGCAACGTGCTATATGTTCTGAATACCCGAATTGGGAATCTGTGTCAAAATTTTGTTAGGAATGATGTGATCCATACTAGCTGGAAGTAAGGGAGATGGGGCATGAAGTTATTTCTAGGAGTTGGACACATACCAAGTTTAGCTCAGTTCTGGGCATCTTTGAAATACCTATACAAACTTGTTCCTACATAGTAACTTGCATCTTTGAATGAGAATGTGCTTGCTTACAGCAACGTGCTATATGTTCTGAATGCCCGAATTGGGAATCTGTGTCAAAACTTTGTTAGGAATTATGTGATCCTTGCTAGCTGGAAGTAAGGGAGATGGGGCATGAAGTTATTTCTAGGAGTTGGACACATACCAAGTTTAGCTCAGTTCTGGGCATTTTTGAAATAACTATACGAACTTGTTCCTACATAGTAACTTGCATCATTAATGAGACTGTGCTTGCTTACAGCAACGTGCTATATGTTCTGAATGCCCGAATTGGGAATCTGTGTCAAAACTTTGTTAGGAAATATGTGATCCTTACTAGCTGGAAGTAAGGGAGATGGGGCATGAAGTTATTTCTAGGAGTTGGACACATACCAAGTTTAGCTCAGTTCTGGGCATCTTTGAAATACCTATACAAACTTGTTGCTACATAGTAACTTGCAACTTGGAATGAGAATGTGCTTGCTTACAGCAACGTGCTATGTGCTCTGAATGTCCGAATTGGGAATCTGTGTCAAAACTTTGTTAGGAATTATGTGATCCTTACTAGCTGGAAGTAAGGGAGATGGGGCATGAAGTTATTTCTAGGAGTTGGACACATACCAAGTTTAGCTCAGTTCTGGGCATCTTTGAAATACCTATACAATCTTGTTCCTACATAGTAACATGCAACTTTGAATGAGAATGTGCTTGCTTACAGCAACGTGTTATATGTTCTGAATGCCCGAATTGGGAATCTGTGTCAAAACTTTGTTAGGAATTATGTGATCCTTACTAGCTGGAAGTAAGGGAGATGGGGCATGAAGTTATTTCTAGGAGTTGGACACATACCAAGTGTAGCTCAGTTCTGGGCATCTTTGAAATACGTATACAAACTTGTTCCTACATAGTAACTTGCATCTTTGAATGAGAATGTGCTTGCTTACAGCAACGTGCTATATGTTCTGAATGCCCGAATTGGGAATCTGTGTCAAAACTTTGTTAGGAATTATGTGATCCTTACTAGCTGGAAGTAAGGGAGATGGGGCATGAAGTTATTTCTAGGAGTTGGACACATACCAAGTTTAGCTCAGTTCTGGGCATCTTTGAAATACCTATACAAACTTGTTCCTACATAGTAACTTGCATCTTTGAATGATAATGTGCTTGCTTACAGCAACGTGCTATATGTTCTGAATGCCCGAATTGGGAATCTGTGTCAAAACTTTGTTAGGAATTATGTGATCCTTACTAGCTGGAAGTAAGGGAGATGGGGCATGAAGTTATTTCTAGGAGTTGGACACATACCAAGTTTAGCTCAGTTCTGGGCATCTTTGAAATACCTATACAAACTTGTTCCTACATAGTAACTTGCATCTTTGAATGAGAATCTGCTTGCTTACAGCAACGTGCTATATGTTCTGAATGCCCGAATTGGGAATCTGTGTCAAAACTTTGTTAGGAATTATGTGATCCTTACTAGCTGGAAGTAAGGGAGATGGGGCATGAAGTTATTTCTAGGAGTTGGACACATACCAAGTTTAGCTCAGTTCTGGGCATCTTTGAAATACCTATACAAACTTGTTCCTACATAGTAACTTACAACTTTGAATGAGAATGTGCTTGCTTACAGCAACGTGCTATATGTTCTGAATGCCCGAATTGGGAATCTGTGTCAAAACTTTGTTAGGAATTATGTGATCCTTACTAGCTGGAAGTAAGGGAGATGGGGCATGAAGTTATTTCTAGGAGTTGGACACATACCAAGTTTAGCTCAGTTCTGGGCATCTTTGAAATACCTATACAAACTTGTTCCTACAAAGTAACTTGCATCTTTGAATGAGAATGTGCTTGCTTGCAGCAACGTGCTATATGTTCTGAATGCCCGAATAGGGAATCTGTGTCAAAACTTTGTTAGGAATTATGTGATCCTTACTAGCTGGAAGTAAGGGAGATGGGGCATGAAGTTATTTCTAGGAGTTGGACACATACCAAGTTTAGCTCAGTTCTGGGCATCTTTGAAATACCTATACAAACTTGTTCCTACATAGTAACTTGCATCTTTGAATGAGAATGTGCTTGCTTGCAGCAACGTGCTATATGTTCTGAATGCCCGAATGGGGAATCTGTGTCAAAACTTTGTTAGGAATTATGTGATCCTTACTAGATGGAAGTAAGGGAGATGGGGCATGAAGTTATTTCTAGGAGTTGGACACATACCAAGTTTAGCTCAGTTCTGGGCATCTTTGAAATACCTATACAAACTTGTTCCTACCTAGTAACTTGCATCTTTGAATGAGAATGTGCTTGCTTACAGCAACGTGCTATATGTTCTGAATGCCCGAATTGGGAATCTGTGCCAAAACTTTGTTAGGAATTATGTGATCCTTACTAGATGGAAGTAAGGGAGATGGGGCATGAAGTTATTTCTAGGAGTTGGACACATACCAAGTTTAGCTCAGTTCTGGGCATCTTTGAAATACCTATACAAACTTGTTCCTACCTAGTAACTTGCATCTTTGAATGAGAATGTGCTTGCTTACAGCAACGTGCTATATGTTCTGAATGCCCGAATTGGGAATCTGTGTCAAAACTTTGTTAGGAATTATGTGATCCTTACTAGCTGGAAGTAAGGGAGATGGAGCATGAAGTTATTTCTAGGAGTTGGACACATACCAAGTTTAGCTCAGTTCTGGGCATCTTTGAAATACCTATACAAACTTGTTCCTACCTAGTAACTTGCAACTTTGAATGAGAATGTGCTTGCTTGCAGCAACGTGCTATATGTTCTGAATGCCCGAATTGGGAATCTGTGTCAAAACTTTGTTAGGAATTATGTGATCCTTACTAGCTGGAAGTAAGGGAGATGGGGCATGAAGTTATTTCTAGGAGTTGGACACATACCAAGTTTAGCTCAGTTCTGGGCATCGTTGAAATACCTATACAAACTTGTTCCTACCTAGTAACTTGCATCTTTGAATGAGAATGTGCTTGCTTACAGCAACGTGCTATATGTTCTGAATGCCCGACTAGGGAATCTGTGTCAAAACTGTGTTAGGAATTATGTGATCCTTACTAGCTGGAAGTAAGGGAGATGGGGCATGAAGTTATTTCTAGGAGTTGGAGACATACCAAGTTTAGCTCAGTTCTGGGCATCTTTGAAATACCTATACAAACTTGTTCCTACCTAGTAACTTGCATCTTTGAATGAGAATGTGCTTGCTTACAGCAACGTGCTATATGTTCTGAATGCCCGAATAGGGAATCTGTGTCAAAACTGTGTTAGGAATTATGTGATCCTTACTAGCTGGAAGTAAGGGAGATGGGGCATGAAGTTATTTCTAGGAGTTGGACACATACCAAGTTTAGCTCGGTTCTGGGCATCTTTGAAATACCTATACAAACTTGTTCCTACCTAGTAACTTGCATGTTTGAATGAGAATGTGCTTGCTTACAGCAACGTGCTATATGTTCTGAATGCCCGAATAGGGAATCTGTGTCAAAACTGTGTTAGGAATTATGTGATCCTTACTAGCTGGAAGTAAGGGAGATGGGGCATGCAGTTATTTCTAGGAGTTGGACACATACCAAGTTTAGCTCGGTTCTGGGCATCTTTGAAATACCTATACAAACTTGTTCCTACCTAGTAACTTGCATCTTTGAATGAGAATGTGCTTGCTTACAGCAACGTGCTATATGTTCTGAATGCCCGAATTGGCAATCTGTGTCAAAACTTTGTTAGGAATTATGTGATCCTTACTAGCTGGAAGTAAGGGAGATGGGGCATGAAGTTATTTCTAGGAGTTGGACACATACCAAGTTTAGCTCAGTTCTGGGCATCTTTGAAATACCTATACAAACTTGTTCCTACCTAGTAACTTGCAACTTTGAATGAGAATCTGCTTGCTTACAGCAACGTGCTATATGTTCTGAATGCCCGAATTGGGAATCTGTGTCAAAACTTTGTTAGGAATTATGTCATCCTTACTAGCTGGAAGTAAGGGAGATGGGGCATGAAGTTATTTCTAGGAGTTAGACACATACCAAGTTTAGCTCAGTTCTGGGCATCTTTGAAATACCTATACAAACTTGTTCCTACCTAGTAACTTGCAACTTTGAATGAGAATGTGCTTGCTTGCAGCAACGTGCTATATGTTCTGAATGCCCGATTTGGGAATCTGTGTCAAAACTTTGTTAGGAATTATGTGATCCTTACTAGCTGGAAGTAAGGGAGATGGGGCATGAAGTCATTTCTAGGAGTTGGACACATACCAAGTTTAGCTCAGTTCTGGGCATCTTTGAAATACTTATACAAACTTGTTTCTACATAGTAACTTGCATCTTTGAATGAGAATGTGCTTGCTTGCAGCAACGTGCTATATGTTCTGAATGCCCGAATAGGGAATCTGTGTCAAAACTGTGTTAGGAATTATGTGATCCTTACTAGCTGGAAGTAAGGGAGATGGGGCATGAAGTTATTTCTAGGAGTTGGACACATACCAAGTTTAGCTCAGTTCTGGGCATCTTTGAAATACCTATACAAACTTGTTCCTACCTAGTAACTTGCATCTTTGAATGAGAATGTGCTTGCTTACAGCAACGTGCTATATGTTCTGAATGCCCGAATTGGGAATCTGTGTCAAAACTTTGTTAGGAATTATGTGATCCTTACAAGCTGGAAGTAAGGGAGATGGGGCATGAAGTTATTTCTAGGAGTTGGACACATACCAAGTTTAGCTCAGTTCTGGGCATCTTTGAAATACCTATACAAACTTGTTCCTACCTAGTAACTTGCATCTTTGAATGAGAATGTGCTTGCTTGCAGCAACGTGCTATATGTTCTGAATGCCCGAATAGGGAATCTGTGTCAAATCTTTGTTAGGAATTATGTGATCCTTACTAGCTGGAAGTAAGGGAGATGGGGCATGAAGTTATTTCTAGGAGTTGGACACATACCAAGTTTAGCTCAGTTCTGGGCACTTTTGAAATACCTATACAAACTTGTTCCTACATAGTAACTTGCATCTTTGAATGAGAATCTGCTTGCTTACAGCAACGTGCTACATGTTCTGAATGCCCGAATTGGGAATCTGTGTCAAAACTTTGTTAGGAATTATGTGATCCTTACTAGCTGGAAGTAAGGGAGATGGGGCATGAAGTTATTTCTAGGAGTTGGACACATACCAAGTTTAGCTCAGTTCTGGGCATCTTTGAAATACCTATACAAACTTGTTCCTACATAGTAACTTGCATCTTTGAATGAAAATGTGCTTGCTTACAGCAACGTGCTATATGTTCTGAATGCCCGAATTGGGAATCTGTGTCAAAACTTTGTTAGGAATTATGTGATCCTTACTAGCTGGAAGTAAGGGAGATGGGGCCTGAAGTTATTTCTAGGAGTTGGACACATACCAAGTTTAGCTCAGTTCTGGGCATCTTTGAAATACCTATACAAACTTGTTCCTACATAGTAACTTGCAACTTTCAATGAAAATGTGATTGCTTCCAGCAACGTGCTATATGTTCTGAATGCCCGAATTGGGAATCTGTGTCAAAACTTTCTTAGGAATTATGTGATCCTTACTAGCTGGAAGTAAGGGAGATGGGGCATGAAGTTATTTCTAGGAGTTGGACACATACCAAGTTTAGCTCAGTTCTGGGCATCTTTGAAATACCTATACGAACTTGTTCCTACATAGTAACTTGCATCTTTGAATGAGAATGTGCTTGCTTCCAGCAACGTGGTATATGTTCTGAATGCCCGAATTGGGAATCTGTGTCAAAACTTTGTTAGGAATTATGTGATCCTCACTAGCTGGAAGTAACGGAGATGGGGCATGAAGTTATTTCTAGGAGTTGGACACATACCAAGTTTAGCTCAGTTCTGGGCATCTTTGAAATACCTATACAAACTTGTTCCTACATTGTAACTTGCATCTTTGAATGAGAATGTGCTTGCTTACAGCAACGTGCTATATGTTCTGAATGCCCGAATTGGGAATCTGTGTCAAAACTTTGTTAGGAATTATGTGATCCTTACTAGCTGGAAGTAAGGGAGATGGGGCATGAAGTTATTTCTAGGAGTTGGACACATACCAAGTTTAGCTCAGTTCTGGGCATCTTTGAAATACCTATACAAACTTGTTCCTACATAGTAACTTGCATCTTTGAATGAGAATGTGCTTGCTTACAGCAACGTGCTATATGTTCTGAATGCCCGAATTGGCAATCTGTGTCAAAACTTTGTTAGGAATTATGTGATCCTTACTAGCTGGAAGTAAGGGATATGGGGCATGAAGTTATTTCTAGGAGTTGGACACATACCAAGTTTAGCTCAGTTCTGGGCATCTTTGAAATACCTATACAAACTTGTTGCTACATAGTAACTTGCATCATTAATGAGAATCTGCTTGCTTACAGCAACGTGCTATATGTTCTGAATGCCCGAATTGGGAATCTGTGTCAAAACTTTGTTAGGAATTATGTGATCCTTACTAGCTGGAAGTAAGGGAGATGGGGCATGAAGTTATTTCTAGGAGTTGGACATATAGCAAGTTTAGCTCAGTTCTGGGCATCTTTGAAATACCTATACAAACTTGTTCCTACATAGTAACTTGCATCTTTGAATGAGAATGTGCTTGCTTACAGCAACGTGCTCTATGTTCTGAATGCCCGAATTGGGAATCTGTGTCAAAACTTTGTTAGGAATTATGTGATCCTCACTAGCTGGAAGTAAGGGAGATGGGGCATGAAGTTATTTCTTGGAGTTGGAGACATACCAAGTTTAGCTCGCTTCTGGGCATCTTTGAAATACCTATACAAACTTGTTCCTACATAGTAACTTGCAACTTTGAATGAGAATGTGCTTGCTTGCAGCAGCGTGCTATTGTTCTGAATGCCCGAATAGGGAATCTGTGTCAAAACTTTGTTAGGAATTATGTGATCCTTACTAGCTGGAAGTAAGGGAGATGGGGTATGAATTTATTTCTAGTAGTTGGACACATACCAAGTTTAGCTCGGTTCTGGGCATCTTTGAAATACCTATACAAACTTGTTCCTACATAGTAACTTGCATCTTTGAATGAGAATGTGCTTGCTTACAGCAACGTGCTATATGTTCTGAATGCCCGAATTGGCAATCTGTGTCAAAACTTTGTTAGGAATTATGTGATCCTTACTAGCTGGAAGTAAGGGAGATGGGGCATGAAGTTATTTCTAGGAGTTGGACACATACCAAGTTTAGCTCAGTTCTGGGCATCTTTGAAATACCTATACAAACTTGTTGCTACATAGTAACTTGCATCATTAATGAGAATCTGCTTGCTTACAGCAACGTGCTATATGTTCTGAATGCCCGAATTGGGAATCTGTGTCAAAACTTTGTTAGGAATTATGTGATCCTTACTAGCTGGAAGTAAGGGAGATGGGGCATGAAGTTATTTCTAGGAGTTGGACACATACCAAGTTTAGCTCAGTTCTGGGCATCTTTGAAATACCTATACGAACATGTTCCTACATAGTAACTTGCATCTTTGAATGAGAATGTGCTTGCTTACAGCAACGTGCTATATGTTCTGAATGCCCGAATTGGGAATCTGTGTCAAAACTTTGTTAGGAATTATGTGATCCTTACTAGCTGGAAGTAAGGGAGATGGGGCATGAAGTTATTTCTAGGAGTTGGACACATACCAAGTTTAGCTCAGTTCTGGGCATCTTTGAAATACCTATACGAACTTGTTCATACATAGTAACTTGCATCTTTGAATGAGAATGTGCTTGCTTACAGCAAAGTGCTATATGTTCTGAATGCCCGAATTGGGAATCTGTGTCAAATCTTTGTTAGGAATTATGTGATCCTTACTAGCTGGAAGTAAGGGAGATGGGGCATGAAGTTATTTCTAGGAGTTGGACACATACCAAGTTTAGCTCAGTTCTGGGCATCTTTGAAATACCTATACGAACTTGTTCCTACATAGTAACATGCATCTTTGAATGAGAATGTGCTTGCTTACAGCAACGTGCTATATGTTCTGAATGCCCGAATTGGGAATCTGTGTCAAAACTTTGTTAGGAATTATGTGATCCTTACTAGCTGGAAGTAAGGGAGATGGAGCATGAAGTTATTTCTAGGAGTTGGACACATACCAAGTTTAGCTCAGTTCTGGGCATCTTTGAAATACCTATACGAACTTGTTCCTACATAGTAACTTGCATCTTTGAATGAGAATGTGCTTGCTTACAGCAACGTGCTATATGTTCTGATTGCCCGAATTGGCAATCTGTGTCAAAACTTTGTTAGGAATTATGTGATCCTTGCTAGCTGGAAGTAAGGGAGATGGGGCATGAAGTTATTTCTAGGAGTTGGACACATACCAAGTTTAGCTCAGTTCTGGGCATTTTTGAAATAACTATACGAACTTGTTCCTACATAGTAACTTGCATCATTAATGAGACTGTGCTTGCTTACAGCAACGTGCTATATGTTCTGAATGCCCGAATTGGGAATCTGTGTCAAAACTTTGTTAGGAAATATGTGATCCTTACTAGCTGGAAGTAAGGGAGATGGGGCATGAAGTTATTTCTAGGAGTTGGACACATACCAAGTTTAGCTCAGTTCTGGGCATCTTTGAAATACCTATACAAACTTGTTGCTACATAGTAACTTGCAACTTGGAATGAGAATGTGCTTGCTTACAGCAACGTGCTATGTGCTCTGAATGTCCGAATTGGGAATCTGTGTCAAAACTTTGTTAGGAATTATGTGATCCTTACTAGCTGGAAGTAAGGGAGATGGGGCATGAAGTTATTTCTAGGAGTTGGACACATACCAAGTTTAGCTCAGTTCTGGGCATCTTTGAAATACCTATACAATCTTGTTCCTACATAGTAACATGCAACTTTGAATGAGAATGTGCTTGCTTACAGCAACGTGTTATATGTTCTGAATGCCCGAATTGGGAATCTGTGTCAAAACTTTGTTAGGAATTATGTGATCCTTACTAGCTGGAAGTAAGGGAGATGGGGCATGAAGTTATTTCTAGGAGTTGGACACATACCAAGTGTAGCTCAGTTCTGGGCATCTTTGAAATACGTATACAAACTTGTTCCTACATAGTAACTTGCATCTTTGAATGAGAATGTGCTTGCTTACAGCAACGTGCTATATGTTCTGAATGCCCGAATTGGGAATCTGTGTCAAAACTTTGTTAGGAATTATGTGATCCTTACTAGCTGGAAGTAAGGGAGATGGGGCATGAAGTTATTTCTAGGAGTTGGACACATACCAAGTTTAGCTCAGTTCTGGGCATCTTTGAAATACCTATACAAACTTGTTCCTACATAGTAACTTGCATCTTTGAATGATAATGTGCTTGCTTACAGCAACGTGCTATATGTTCTGAATGCCCGAATTGGGAATCTGTGTCAAAACTTTGTTAGGAATTATGTGATCCTTACTAGCTGGAAGTAAGGGAGATGGGGCATGAAGTTATTTCTAGGAGTTGGACACATACCAAGTTTAGCTCAGTTCTGGGCATCTTTGAAATACCTATACAAACTTGTTCCTACATAGTAACTTGCATCTTTGAATGAGAATCTGCTTGCTTACAGCAACGTGCTATATGTTCTGAATGCCCGAATTGGGAATCTGTGTCAAAACTTTGTTAGGAATTATGTGATCCTTACTAGCTGGAAGTAAGGGAGATGGGGCATGAAGTTATTTCTAGGAGTTGGACACATACCAAGTTTAGCTCAGTTCTGGGCATCTTTGAAATACCTATACAAACTTGTTCCTACATAGTAACTTACAACTTTGAATGAGAATGTGCTTGCTTACAGCAACGTGCTATATGTTCTGAATGCCCGAATTGGGAATCTGTGTCAAAACTTTGTTAGGAATTATGTGATCCTTACTAGCTGGAAGTAAGGGAGATGGGGCATGAAGTTATTTCTAGGAGTTGGACACATACCAAGTTTAGCTCAGTTCTGGGCATCTTTGAAATACCTATACAAACTTGTTCCTACAAAGTAACTTGCATCTTTGAATGAGAATGTGCTTGCTTGCAGCAACGTGCTATATGTTCTGAATGCCCGAATAGGGAATCTGTGTCAAAACTTTGTTAGGAATTATGTGATCCTTACTAGCTGGAAGTAAGGGAGATGGGGCATGAAGTTATTTCTAGGAGTTGGACACATACCAAGTTTAGCTCAGTTCTGGGCATCTTTGAAATACCTATACAAACTTGTTCCTACATAGTAACTTGCATCTTTGAATGAGAATGTGCTTGCTTGCAGCAACGTGCTATATGTTCTGAATGCCCGAATGGGGAATCTGTGTCAAAACTTTGTTAGGAATTATGTGATCCTTACTAGCTGGAAATAAGGGAGATGGGGCATGAAGTTATTTCTAGGAGTTGGACACATACCAAGTTTAGCTCAGTTCTGGGCATCTTTGAAATACCTATACAAACTTGTTCCTACATAGTAACTTGCATCTTTGAATGAGAATGTGCTTGCTTGCAGCAACGTGCTATATGTTCTGAATGCCCGAATAGGGAATCTGTGTCAAAACTTTGTTAGGAATTATGTGATCCTTACTAGCTGGAAGTAAGGGAGATGGGGCATGAAGTTATTTCTAGGAGTTGGACACATACCAAGTTTAGCTCAGTTCTGGGCATCTTTGAAATACCTATACAAACTTGTTCCTACATAGTAACTTGCATCTTTGAATGAGAATGTGCTTGCTTGCAGCAACGTGCTATATGTTCTGAATGCCCGAATAGCGAATCTGTGTCAAAACATTGTTAGGAATTATGTGATCCTTACTAGCTGGAAGTAAGGGAGATGGGGCATGAAGTTATTTCTAGGAGTTGGACACATACCAAGTTTAGCTCAGTTCTGGGCATCTTTGAAATACCTATATAAACTTGTTCCTACATAGTAACTGGCATCTTTGAATGAGAATCTGCTTGCTTACAGCAACGTGCTATATGTTCTGAATGCCCGAATTGGGAATCTGTGTCAAAACTTTGTTAGGAATTATGTGATCCTTACTAGCTGGAAGTAATGGAGATGGGGCATGAAGTTATTTCTAGGAGTTGGACACATACCAAGTTTAGCTCAGTTCTGGTCATCTTTGAAATACCTATACAAACTTGTTCCTACATAGTAACTTGCATCTTTGAATGAGAATGTGCTTGCTTACAGCAACGTGCTATATGTTCTGAATGCCCGAATTGGGAATCTGTGTCAAAACTTTGTTAGGAATTATGTGATCCTTACTAGCTGGAAGTAAGGGAGATGGGGCATGAAGTTATTTCTAGGAGTTGGACACAGACCAAGTTTAGCTCAGTTCTGGGCATCTTTGAAATACCTATACAAACTTGTTCCTACCTAGTAACTTGCATCTTTGAATGAGAATGTGCTTGCTTGCAGCAACGTGCTATATGTTCTGAATGCCCGAATAGGGAATCTGTGTGAAAACTTTGTTAGAAATTATGTGATCCTTACAAGCTGGAAGTAAGGGAGATGGGGCATGAAGTTATTTCTAGGAGTTGGACACATACCAAGTTTAGCTCAGTTCTAGGCATCTTTGAAATACCTATACAAACTTGTTCCTACCTAGTAACTTGCATCTTTGAATGAGAATGTGCTTGCTTACAGCAACGTGCTATATGTTCTGAATGCCCGAATTGGGAATCTGTGTCAAAACTTTGTTAGGAATTATGTGATCCTTACTAGCTGGAAATAAGGGAGATGGGGCATGAAGTTATTTCTAGGAGTTGGACACATACCAAGTTTAGCTCAGTTCTGGGCATCTTTGAAATACCTATACAAACTTGTTCCTACATAGTAACTTGCATCTTTGAATGAGAATGTGCTTGCTTACAGCAACGTGCTATATGTTCTGAATGCCCGAATTGGGAATCTGTGTCAAAACTTTGTTAGGAATTATGTGATCCTTACTAGCTGGAAGTAAGGGAGATGGGGCATGAAGTTATTTCTAGGAGTTGGACACATACCAAGTTTAGCTCAGTTCTGGGCATCTTTGAAATACCTATACAAACTTGTTCCTACCTAGTAACTTGCATCTTTGAATGAGAATCTGCTTGCTTACAGCAACGTGCTATATGTTCTGAATGCCCGAATTGGGAATCTGTGTCAAAACTTTGTTAGGAATTATGTGATCCTTACTAGCTGGAAGTAAGGGAGATGGGGCATGAAGTTATTTCTAGGAGTTGGACACATACCAAGTTTAGCTCAGTTCTGGGCATCTTTGAAATACCTATACAAACTTGTTCCTACCTAGTAACTTGCATCTTTGAATGAGAATCTGCTTGCTTACAGCAACGTGCTATATGTTCTGAATGCCCGAATTGGGAATCTGTGTCAAAACTTTGTTAGGAATTATGTGATCCTTACTAGCTGGAAGTAAGGGAGATGGGGCATGAAGTTATTTCTAGGAGTTGGACACATACCAAGTTTAGCTCAGTTCTGGGCCTCTTTGAAATACCTATACAAACTTGTTCCTACATAGTAACTTGCATCTTTGAATGAGAATCTGCTTGCTTACAGCAACGTGCTATATGTTCTGAATGCCCGAATTGGGAATCTGTGTCAAAACTTTGTTAGGAATTATGTGATCCTTACTAGCTGGAAGTAAGGGAGATGGGGCATGAAGTTATTTCTAGGAGTTGGACACATACCAAGTTTAGCTCAGTTCTGGGCATCTTTGAAATACCTATACAAACTTGTTCCTACATAGTAACTTGCATCTTTGAATGAGAATGTGCTTGCTTGCAGCAACGTGCTATATGTTCTGAATGCCCGAATTGGGAATCTGTGTCAAAACTTTGTTAGGAATTATGTGATCCTTACTAGCTGGAAGTAAGGGAGATGGGGCATGAAGTTATTTCTTGGAGTTGGAGACATACCAAGTTTAGCTCAGTTCTGGGCATCTTTGAAATACCTATACAAACTTGTTCCTACATAGTAACTTGCAACTTTGAATGAGAATGTGCTTGCTTACAGCAACGTGCTATATGTTCTGAATGCCCGAATAGGGAATCTGTGTTAAAACTTTGTTAGGAATTATGTGATCCTTACTAGCTGGAAGTAAGGGAGATGGAGCATGAAGTTATTTCTAGGAGTTGGACACATACCAATTTTAGCTCAGTTCTGGGCATCTTTGAAATACCTATACAAACTTGTTCCTACCTAGTAACTTGCATCTTTGAATGAGAATGTGCTTGCTTACAGCAACGTGCTATATGTTCTGAATGCCCAAATTGGGAATCTGTGTCAAAACTTTGTTAGGAATTATGTGATCCTTACTAGCTGGAAGTAAGGGAGATGGGGCATGAAGTTATTTCTAGGAGTTGGACACATACCAAGTTTAGCTCAGTTCTGGGCATCTTTGAAATACCTATACAAACTTGTTCCTACATAGTAACTTGCATCTTTGAATGAGAATGTGCTTGCTTGCAGCAACGTGCTATATGTTCTGAATGCCCGAATGGGGAATCTGTGTCAAAACTTTGTTAGGAATTATGTGATCCTTACTAGCTGGAAATAAGGGAGATGGGGCATGAAGTTATTTCTAGGAGTTGGACACATACCAAGTTTAGCTCAGTTCTGGGCATCTTTGAAATACCTATACAAACTTGTTCCTACATAGTAACTTGCATCTTTGAATGAGAATGTGCTTGCTTGCAGCAACGTGCTATATGTTCTGAATGCCCGAATAGGGAATCTGTGTCAAAACTTTGTTAGGAATTATGTGATCCTTACTAGCTGGAAGTAAGGGAGATGGGGCATGAAGTTATTTCTAGGAGTTGGACACATACCAAGTTTAGCTCAGTTCTGGGCATCTTTGAAATACCTATACAAACTTGTTCCTACATAGTAACTTGCATCTTTGAATGAGAATGTGCTTGCTTGCAGCAACGTGCTATATGTTCTGAATGCCCGAATAGCGAATCTGTGTCAAAACATTGTTAGGAATTATGTGATCCTTACTAGCTGGAAGTAAG
Source organism: Diceros bicornis minor (assembly GCF_020826845.1). Lineage (NCBI taxonomy): Eukaryota > Metazoa > Chordata > Mammalia > Perissodactyla > Rhinocerotidae > Diceros > Diceros bicornis. Next base: position 79,002,589 of record NC_080750.1, on the reverse strand, counting down.
GGAGATGGGGCATGAAGTTATTTCTAGGAGTTGGACACATACCAAGTTTAGCTCAGTTCTGGGCATCTTTGAAATACCTATATAAACTTGTTCCTACATAGTAACTGGCATCTTTGAATGAGAATCTGCTTGCTTACAGCAACGTGCTATATGTTCTGAATGCCCGAATTGGGAATCTGTGTCAAAACTTTGTTAGGAATTATGTGATCCTTACTAGCTGGAAGTAATGGAGATGGGGCATGAAGTTATTTCTAGGAGTTGGACACATACCAAGTTTAGCTCAGTTCTGGTCATCTTTGAAATACCTATACAAACTTGTTCCTACATAGTAACTTGCATCTTTGAATGAGAATGTGCTTGCTTACAGCAACGTGCTATATGTTCTGAATGCCCGAATTGGGAATCTGTGTCAAAACTTTGTTAGGAATTATGTGATCCTTACTAGCTGGAAGTAAGGGAGATGGGGCATGAAGTTATTTCTAGGAGTTGGACACAGACCAAGTTTAGCTCAGTTCTGGGCATCTTTGAAATACCTATACAAACTTGTTCCTACCTAGTAACTTGCATCTTTGAATGAGAATGTGCTTGCTTGCAGCAACGTGCTATATGTTCTGAATGCCCGAATAGGGAATCTGTGTGAAAACTTTGTTAGAAATTATGTGATCCTTACAAGCTGGAAGTAAGGGAGATGGGGCATGAAGTTATTTCTAGGAGTTGGACACATACCAAGTTTAGCTCAGTTCTAGGCATCTTTGAAATACCTATACAAACTTGTTCCTACCTAGTAACTTGCATCTTTGAATGAGAATGTGCTTGCTTACAGCAACGTGCTATATGTTCTGAATGCCCGAATTGGGAATCTGTGTCAAAACTTTGTTAGGAATTATGTGATCCTTACTAGCTGGAAATAAGGGAGATGGGGCATGAAGTTATTTCTAGGAGTTGGACACATACCAAGTTTAGCTCAGTTCTGGGCATCTTTGAAATACCTATACAAACTTGTTCCTACATAGTAACTTGCATCTTTGAATGAGAATGTGCTTGCTTACAGCAACGTGCTATATGTTCTGAATGCCCGAATTGGGAATCTGTGTCAAAACTTTGTTAGGAATTATGTGATCCTTACTAGCTGGAAGTAAGGGAGATGGGGCATGAAGTTATTTCTAGGAGTTGGACACATACCAAGTTTAGCTCAGTTCTGGGCATCTTTGAAATACCTATACAAACTTGTTCCTACCTAGTAACTTGCATCTTTGAATGAGAATCTGCTTGCTTACAGCAACGTGCTATATGTTCTGAATGCCCGAATTGGGAATCTGTGTCAAAACTTTGTTAGGAATTATGTGATCCTTACTAGCTGGAAGTAAGGGAGATGGGGCATGAAGTTATTTCTAGGAGTTGGACACATACCAAGTTTAGCTCAGTTCTGGGCATCTTTGAAATACCTATACAAACTTGTTCCTACCTAGTAACTTGCATCTTTGAATGAGAATCTGCTTGCTTACAGCAACGTGCTATATGTTCTGAATGCCCGAATTGGGAATCTGTGTCAAAACTTTGTTAGGAATTATGTGATCCTTACTAGCTGGAAGTAAGGGAGATGGGGCATGAAGTTATTTCTAGGAGTTGGACACATACCAAGTTTAGCTCAGTTCTGGGCCTCTTTGAAATACCTATACAAACTTGTTCCTACATAGTAACTTGCATCTTTGAATGAGAATCTGCTTGCTTACAGCAACGTGCTATATGTTCTGAATGCCCGAATTGGGAATCTGTGTCAAAACTTTGTTAGGAATTATGTGATCCTTACTAGCTGGAAGTAAGGGAGATGGGGCATGAAGTTATTTCTAGGAGTTGGACACATACCAAGTTTAGCTCAGTTCTGGGCATCTTTGAAATACCTATACAAACTTGTTCCTACATAGTAACTTGCATCTTTGAATGAGAATGTGCTTGCTTGCAGCAACGTGCTATATGTTCTGAATGCCCGAATTGGGAATCTGTGTCAAAACTTTGTTAGGAATTATGTGATCCTTACTAGCTGGAAGTAAGGGAGATGGGGCATGAAGTTATTTCTTGGAGTTGGAGACATACCAAGTTTAGCTCAGTTCTGGGCATCTTTGAAATACCTATACAAACTTGTTCCTACATAGTAACTTGCAACTTTGAATGAGAATGTGCTTGCTTACAGCAACGTGCTATATGTTCTGAATGCCCGAATAGGGAATCTGTGTTAAAACTTTGTTAGGAATTATGTGATCCTTACTAGCTGGAAGTAAGGGAGATGGAGCATGAAGTTATTTCTAGGAGTTGGACACATACCAATTTTAGCTCAGTTCTGGGCATCTTTGAAATACCTATACAAACTTGTTCCTACCTAGTAACTTGCATCTTTGAATGAGAATGTGCTTGCTTACAGCAACGTGCTATATGTTCTGAATGCCCGAATTGGGAATCTGTGTCAAAACTTTGTTAGGAATTATGTGATCCTTACTAGCTGGAAGTAAGGGAGATGGGGCATGAAGTTATTTCTAGGAGTTGGACACATACCAAGTTTAGCTCAGTTCTGGGCATCTTTGAAATACCTATACAAACTTGTTCCTACCTAGTAACTTGCATCTTTGAATGAGAATCTGCTTGCTTATAGCAACGTGCTATATGTTCTGAATGCCCGAATTGGGAATCTGTGTCAAAACTTTGTTAGGAATTATGTGATCCTTACTAGCTGGAAGTAAGGGAGATGGGGCATGAAGTTATTTCTAGGAGTTGGACACATACCAAGTTTAGCTCAGTTCTGGGCATCTTTGAAATACCTATACAAACTTGTTCCTACCTAGTAACTTGCATCTTTGAATGAGAATGTGCTTGCTTACAGCAACGTGCTATATGTTCTGAATGCCCGAATTGGGAATCTGTGTCAAAACTTTGTTAGGAATTATGTGATCCTTACTAGCTGGAAATAAGGGAGATGGGGGATGAAGTTATTTCTAGGAGTTGGACACATACCAAGTTTAGCTCAGTTCTGGGCATCTTTGAAATACCTATACAAACTTGTTCCTACATAGTAACTTGCATCTTTGAATGAGAATGTGCTTGCTTACAGCAACGTGCTATATGTTCTGAATGCCCGAATTGGGAATCTGTGTCAAAACTTTGTTAGGAATTATGTGATCCTTACTAGCTGGAAGTAAGGGAGATGGGGCATGAAGTTATTTCTAGGAGTTGGACACATACCAAGTTTAGCTCAGTTCTGGGCATCTTTGAAATACCTATACAAACTTGTTCCTACCTAGTAACTTGCATCTTTGAATGAGAATCTGCTTGCTTACAGCAACGTGCTATATGTTCTGAATGCCCGAATTGGGAATCTGTGTCAAAACTTTGTTAGGAATTATGTGATCCTTACTAGCTGGAAGTAAGGGAGATGGGGCATGAAGTTATTTCTAGGAGTTGGACACATACCAAGTTTAGCTCAGTTCTGGGCATCTTTGAAATACCTATACAAACTTGTTCCTACCTAGTAACTTGCATCTTTGAATGAGAATCTGCTTGCTTACAGCAACGTGCTATATGTTCTGAATGCCCGAATTGGGAATCTGTGTCAAAACTTTGTTAGGAATTATGTGATCCTTACTAGCTGGAAGTAAGGGAGATGGGGCATGAAGTTATTTCTAGGAGTTGGACACATACCAAGTTTAGCTCAGTTCTGGGCCTCTTTGAAATACCTATACAAACTTGTTCCTACATAGTAACTTGCATCTTTGAATGAGAATCTGCTTGCTTACAGCAACGTGCTATATGTTCTGAATGCCCGAATTGGGAATCTGTGTCAAAACTTTGTTAGGAATTATGTGATCCTTACTAGCTGGAAGTAAGGGAGATGGGGCATGAAGTTATTTCTAGGAGTTGGACACATACCAAGTTTAGCTCAGTTCTGGGCATCTTTGAAATACCTATACAAACTTGTTCCTACATAGTAACTTGCATCTTTGAATGAGAATGTGCTTGCTTGCAGCAACGTGCTATATGTTCTGAATGCCCGAATTGGGAATCTGTGTCAAAACTTTGTTAGGAATTATGTGATCCTTACTAGCTGGAAGTAAGGGAGATGGGGCATGAAGTTATTTCTTGGAGTTGGAGACATACCAAGTTTAGCTCAGTTCTGGGCATCTTTGAAATACCTATACAAACTTGTTCCTACATAGTAACTTGCAACTTTGAATGAGAATGTGCTTGCTTACAGCAACGTGCTATATGTTCTGAATGCCCGAATAGGGAATCTGTGTTAAAACTTTGTTAGGAATTATGTGATCCTTACTAGCTGGAAGTAAGGGAGATGGAGCATGAAGTTATTTCTAGGAGTTGGACACATACCAATTTTAGCTCAGTTCTGGGCATCTTTGAAATACCTATACAAACTTGTTCCTACCTAGTAACTTGCATCTTTGAATGAGAATGTGCTTGCTTACAGCAACGTGCTATATGTTCTGAATGCCCGAATTGGGAATCTGTGTCAAAACTTTGTTAGGAATTATGTGATCCTTACTAGCTGGAAGTAAGGGAGATGGGGCATGAAGTTATTTCTAGGAGTTGGACACATACCAAGTTTAGCTCAGTTCTGGGCATCTTTGAAATACCTATACAAACTTGTTCCTACCTAGTAACTTGCATCTTTGAATGAGAATCTGCTTGCTTATAGCAACGTGCTATATGTTCTGAATGCCCGAATTGGGAATCTGTGTCAAAACTTTGTTAGGAATTATGTGATCCTTACTAGCTGGAAGTAAGGGAGATGGGGCATGAAGTTATTTCTAGGAGTTGGACACATACCAAGTTTAGCTCAGTTCTGGGCATCTTTGAAATACCTATACAAACTTGTTCCTACATAGTAACTTGCATCTTTGAATGAGAATGTGCTTGCTTGCAGCAACGTGCTATATGTTCTGAATGCCCGAATTGGGAATCTGTGTCAAAACTTTGTTAGGAATTATGTGATCCTTACTAGCTGGAAGTAAGGGAGATGGGGCATGAAGTTATTTCTTGGAGTTGGAGACATACCAAGTTTAGCTCAGTTCTGGGCATCTTTGAAATACCTATACAAACTTGTTCCTACATAGTAACTTGCAACTTTGAATGAGAATGTGCTTGCTTACAGCAACGTGCTATATGTTCTGAATGCCCGAATAGGGAATCTGTGTTAAAACTTTGTTAGGAATTATGTGATCCTTACTAGCTGGAAGTAAGGGAGATGGAGCATGAAGTTATTTCTAGGAGTTGGACACATACCAATTTTAGCTCAGTTCTGGGCATCTTTGAAATACCTATACAAACTTGTTCCTACCTAGTAACTTGCATCTTTGAATGAGAATGTGCTTGCTTACAGCAACGTGCTATATGTTCTGAATGCCCAAATTGGGAATCTGTGTCAAAACTTTGTTAGGAATTATGTGATCCTTACTAGCTGGAAGTAAGGGAGATGGGGCATGAAGTTATTTCTAGGAGTTGGACACATACCAAGTTTAGCTCAGTTCTGGGCATCTTTGAAATACCTATACAAACTTGTTCCTACATAGTAACTTGCATCTTTGAATGAGAATGTGCTTGCTTGCAGCAACGTGCTATATGTTCTGAATGCCCGAATGGGGAATCTGTGTCAAAACTTTGTTAGGAATTATGTGATCCTTACTAGCTGGAAATAAGGGAGATGGGGCATGAAGTTATTTCTAGGAGTTGGACACATACCAAGTTTAGCTCAGTTCTGGGCATCTTTGAAATACCTATACAAACTTGTTCCTACATAGTAACTTGCATCTTTGAATGAGAATGTGCTTGCTTGCAGCAACGTGCTATATGTTCTGAATGCCCGAATAGGGAATCTGTGTCAAAACTTTGTTAGGAATTATGTGATCCTTACTAGCTGGAAGTAAGGGAGATGGGGCATGAAGTTATTTCTAGGAGTTGGACACATACCAAGTTTAGCTCAGTTCTGGGCATCTTTGAAATACCTATACAAACTTGTTCCTACATAGTAACTTGCATCTTTGAATGAGAATGTGCTTGCTTGCAGCAACGTGCTATATGTTCTGAATGCCCGAATAGCGAATCTGTGTCAAAACATTGTTAGGAATTATGTGATCCTTACTAGCTGGAAGTAAGGGAGATGGGGCATGAAGTTATTTCTAGGAGTTGGACACATACCAAGTTTAGCTCAGTTCTGGGCATCTTTGAAATACCTATATAAACTTGTTCCTACATAGTAACTGGCATCTTTGAATGAGAATCTGCTTGCTTACAGCAACGTGCTATATGTTCTGAATGCCCGAATTGGGAATCTGTGTCAAAACTTTGTTAGGAATTATGTGATCCTTACTAGCTGGAAGTAATGGAGATGGGGCATGAAGTTATTTCTAGGAGTTGGACACATACCAAGTTTAGCTCAGTTCTGGTCATCTTTGAAATACCTATACAAACTTGTTCCTACATAGTAACTTGCATCTTTGAATGAGAATGTGCTTGCTTACAGCAACGTGCTATATGTTCTGAATGCCCGAATTGGGAATCTGTGTCAAAACTTTGTTAGGAATTATGTGATCCTTACTAGCTGGAAGTAAGGGAGATGGGGCATGAAGTTATTTCTAGGAGTTGGACACAGACCAAGTTTAGCTCAGTTCTGGGCATCTTTGAAATACCTATACAAACTTGTTCCTACCTAGTAACTTGCATCTTTGAATGAGAATGTGCTTGCTTGCAGCAACGTGCTATATGTTCTGAATGCCCGAATAGGGAATCTGTGTGAAAACTTTGTTAGAAATTATGTGATCCTTACAAGCTGGAAGTAAGGGAGATGGGGCATGAAGTTATTTCTAGGAGTTGGACACATACCAAGTTTAGCTCAGTTCTAGGCATCTTTGAAATACCTATACAAACTTGTTCCTACCTAGTAACTTGCATCTTTGAATGAGAATGTGCTTGCTTACAGCAACGTGCTATATGTTCTGAATGCCCGAATTGGGAATCTGTGTCAAAACTTTGTTAGGAATTATGTGATCCTTACTAGCTGGAAATAAGGGAGATGGGGCATGAAGTTATTTCTAGGAGTTGGACACATACCAAGTTTAGCTCAGTTCTGGGCATCTTTGAAATACCTATACAAACTTGTTCCTACATAGTAACTTGCATCTTTGAATGAGAATGTGCTTGCTTACAGCAACGTGCTATATGTTCTGAATGCCCGAATTGGGAATCTGTGTCAAAACTTTGTTAGGAATTATGTGATCCTTACTAGCTGGAAGTAAGGGAGATGGGGCATGAAGTTATTTCTAGGAGTTGGACACATACCAAGTTTAGCTCAGTTCTGGGCATCTTTGAAATACCTATACAAACTTGTTCCTACCTAGTAACTTGCATCTTTGAATGAGAATCTGCTTGCTTACAGCAACGTGCTATATGTTCTGAATGCCCGAATTGGGAATCTGTGTCAAAACTTTGTTAGGAATTATGTGATCCTTACTAGCTGGAAGTAAGGGAGATGGGGCATGAAGTTATTTCTAGGAGTTGGACACATACCAAGTTTAGCTCAGTTCTGGGCATCTTTGAAATACCTATACAAACTTGTTCCTACCTAGTAACTTGCATCTTTGAATGAGAATCTGCTTGCTTACAGCAACGTGCTATATGTTCTGAATGCCCGAATTGGGAATCTGTGTCAAAACTTTGTTAGGAATTATGTGATCCTTACTAGCTGGAAGTAAGGGAGATGGGGCATGAAGTTATTTCTAGGAGTTGGACACATACCAAGTTTAGCTCAGTTCTGGGCCTCTTTGAAATACCTATACAAACTTGTTCCTACATAGTAACTTGCATCTTTGAATGAGAATCTGCTTGCTTACAGCAACGTGCTATATGTTCTGAATGCCCGAATTGGGAATCTGTGTCAAAACTTTGTTAGGAATTATGTGATCCTTACTAGCTGGAAGTAAGGGAGATGGGGCATGAAGTTATTTCTAGGAGTTGGACACATACCAAGTTTAGCTCAGTTCTGGGCATCTTTGAAATACCTATACAAACTTGTTCCTACATAGTAACTTGCATCTTTGAATGAGAATGTGCTTGCTTGCAGCAACGTGCTATATGTTCTGAATGCCCGAATTGGGAATCTGTGTCAAAACTTTGTTAGGAATTATGTGATCCTTACTAGCTGGAAGTAAGGGAGATGGGGCATGAAGTTATTTCTTGGAGTTGGAGACATACCAAGTTTAGCTCAGTTCTGGGCATCTTTGAAATACCTATACAAACTTGTTCCTACATAGTAACTTGCAACTTTGAATGAGAATGTGCTTGCTTACAGCAACGTGCTATATGTTCTGAATGCCCGAATAGGGAATCTGTGTTAAAACTTTGTTAGGAATTATGTGATCCTTACTAGCTGGAAGTAAGGGAGATGGAGCATGAAGTTATTTCTAGGAGTTGGACACATACCAATTTTAGCTCAGTTCTGGGCATCTTTGAAATACCTATACAAACTTGTTCCTACCTAGTAACTTGCATCTTTGAATGAGAATGTGCTTGCTTACAGCAACGTGCTATATGTTCTGAATGCCCGAATTGGGAATCTGTGTCAAAACTTTGTTAGGAATTATGTGATCCTTACTAGCTGGAAGTAAGGGAGATGGGGCATGAAGTTATTTCTAGGAGTTGGACACATACCAAGTTTAGCTCAGTTCTGGGCATCTTTGAAATACCTATACAAACTTGTTCCTACCTAGTAACTTGCATCTTTGAATGAGAATCTGCTTGCTTATAGCAACGTGCTATATGTTCTGAATGCCCGAATTGGGAATCTGTGTCAAAACTTTGTTAGGAATTATGTGATCCTTACTAGCTGGAAGTAAGGGAGATGGGGCATGAAGTTATTTCTAGGAGTTGGACACATACCAAGTTTAGCTCAGTTCTGGGCATCTTTGAAATACCTATACAAACTTGTTCCTACCTAGTAACTTGCATCTTTGAATGAGAATGTGCTTGCTTACAGCAACGTGCTATATGTTCTGAATGCCCGAATTGGGAATCTGTGTCAAAACTTTGTTAGGAATTATGTGATCCTTACTAGCTGGAAATAAGGGAGATGGGGGATGAAGTTATTTCTAGGAGTTGGACACATACCAAGTTTAGCTCAGTTCTGGGCATCTTTGAAATACCTATACAAACTTGTTCCTACATAGTAACTTGCATCTTTGAATGAGAATGTGCTTGCTTACAGCAACGTGCTATATGTTCTGAATGCCCGAATTGGGAATCTGTGTCAAAACTTTGTTAGGAATTATGTGATCCTTACTAGCTGGAAGTAAGGGAGATGGGGCATGAAGTTATTTCTAGGAGTTGGACACATACCAAGTTTAGCTCAGTTCTGGGCATCTTTGAAATACCTATACAAACTTGTTCCTACCTAGTAACTTGCATCTTTGAATGAGAATCTGCTTGCTTACAGCAACGTGCTATATGTTCTGAATGCCCGAATTGGGAATCTGTGTCAAAACTTTGTTAGGAATTATGTGATCCTTACTAGCTGGAAGTAAGGGAGATGGGGCATGAAGTTATTTCTAGGAGTTGGACACATACCAAGTTTAGCTCAGTTCTGGGCATCTTTGAAATACCTATACAAACTTGTTCCTACCTAGTAACTTGCATCTTTGAATGAGAATCTGCTTGCTTACAGCAACGTGCTATATGTTCTGAATGCCCGAATTGGGAATCTGTGTCAAAACTTTGTTAGGAATTATGTGATCCTTACTAGCTGGAAGTAAGGGAGATGGGGCATGAAGTTATTTCTAGGAGTTGGACACATACCAAGTTTAGCTCAGTTCTGGGCCTCTTTGAAATACCTATACAAACTTGTTCCTACCTAGTAACTTGCATCTTTGAATGAGAATCTGCTTGCTTACAGCAACGTGCTATATGTTCTGAATGCCCGAATTGGGAATCTGTGTCAAAACTTTGTTAGGAATTATGTGATCCTTACTAGCTGGAAGTAAGGGAGATGGGGCATGAAGTTATTTCTAGGAGTTGGACACATACCAAGTTTAGCTCAGTTCTGGGCCTCTTTGAAATACCTATACAAACTTGTTCCTACATAGTAACTTGCATCTTTGAATGAGAATCTGCTTGCTTACAGCAACGTGCTATATGTTCTGAATGCCCGAATTGGGAATCTGTGTCAAAACTTTGTTAGGAATTATGTGATCCTTACTAGCTGGAAGTAAGGGAGATGGGGCATGAAGTTATTTCTAGGAGTTGGACACATACCAAGTTTAGCTCAGTTCTGGGCATCTTTGAAATACCTATACAAACTTGTTCCTACATAGTAACTTGCATCTTTGAATGAGAATGTGCTTGCTTGCAGCAACGTGCTATATGTTCTGAATGCCCGAATTGGGAATCTGTGTCAAAACTTTGTTAGGAATTATGTGATCCTTACTAGCTGGAAGTAAGGGAGATGGGGCATGAAGTTATTTCTTGGAGTTGGAGACATACCAAGTTTAGCTCAGTTCTGGGCATCTTTGAAATACCTATACAAACTTGTTCCTACATAGTAACTTGCAACTTTGAATGAGAATGTGCTTGCTTACAGCAACGTGCTATATGTTCTGAATGCCCGAATAGGGAATCTGTGTTAAAACTTTGTTAGGAATTATGTGATCCTTACTAGCTGGAAGTAAGGGAGATGGAGCATGAAGTTATTTCTAGGAGTTGGACACATACCAATTTTAGCTCAGTTCTGGGCATCTTTGAAATACCTATACAAACTTGTTCCTACCTAGTAACTTGCATCTTTGAATGAGAATGTGCTTGCTTACAGCAACGTGCTATATGTTCTGAATGCCCGAATTGGGAATCTGTGTCAAAACTTTGTTAGGAATTATGTGATCCTTACTAGCTGGAAGTAAGGGAGATGGGGCATGAAGTTATTTCTAGGAGTTGGACACATACCAAGTTTAGCTCAGTTCTGGGCATCTTTGAAATACCTATACAAACTTGTTCCTACCTAGTAACTTGCATCTTTGAATGAGAATCTGCTTGCTTATAGCAACGTGCTATATGTTCTGAATGCCCGAATTGGGAATCTGTGTCAAAACTTTGTTAGGAATTATGTGATCCTTACTAGCTGGAAGTAAGGGAGATGGGGCATGAAGTTATTTCTAGGAGTTGGACACATACCAAGTTTAGCTCAGTTCTGGGCATCTTTGAAATACCTATACAAACTTGTTCCTACCTAGTAACTTGCATCTTTGAATGAGAATGTGCTTGCTTACAGCAACGTGCTATATGTTCTGAATGCCCGAATTGGGAATCTGTGTCAAAACTTTGTTAGGAATTATGTGATCCTTACTAGCTGGAAATAAGGGAGATGGGGCATGAAGTTATTTCTAGGAGTTGGACACATACCAAGTTTAGCTCAGTTCTGGGCATCTTTGAAATACCTATACAAACTTGTTCCTACATAGTAACTTGCATCTTTGAATGAGAATGTGCTTGCTTACAGCAACGTGCTATATGTTCTGAATGCCCGAATTGGGAATCTGTGTCAAAACTTTGTTAGGAATTATGTGATCCTTACTAGCTGGAAGTAAGGGAGATGGGGCATGAAGTTATTTCTAGGAGTTGGACACATACCAAGTTTAGCTCAGTTCTGGGCATCTTTGAAATACCTATACAAACTTGTTCCTACCTAGTAACTTGCATCTTTGAATGAGAATCTGCTTGCTTACAGCAACGTGCTATATGTTCTGAATGCCCGAATTGGGAATCTGTGTCAAAACTTTGTTAGGAATTATGTGATCCTTACTAGCTGGAAGTAAGGGAGATGGGGCATGAAGTTATTTCTAGGAGTTGGACACATACCAAGTTTAGCTCAGTTCTGGGCATCTTTGAAATACCTATACAAACTTGTTCCTACCTAGTAACTTGCATCTTTGAATGAGAATCTGCTTGCTTACAGCAACGTGCTATATGTTCTGAATGCCCGAATTGGGAATCTGTGTCAAAACTTTGTTAGGAATTATGTGATCCTTACTAGCTGGAAGTAAGGGAGATGGGGCATGAAGTTATTTCTAGGAGTTGGACACATACCAAGTTTAGCTCAGTTCTGGGCCTCTTTGAAATACCTATACAAACTTGTTCCTACATAGTAACTTGCATCTTTGAATGAGAATCTGCTTGCTTACAGCAACGTGCTATATGTTCTGAATGCCCGAATTGGGAATCTGTGTCAAAACTTTGTTAGGAATTATGTGATCCTTACTAGCTGGAAGTAAGGGAGATGGGGCATGAAGTTATTTCTAGGAGTTGGACACATACCAAGTTTAGCTCAGTTCTGGGCATCTTTGAAATACCTATACAAACTTGTTCCTACATAGTAACTTGCATCTTTGAATGAGAATGTGCTTGCTTGCAGCAACGTGCTATATGTTCTGAATGCCCGAATTGGGAATCTGTGTCAAAACTTTGTTAGGAATTATGTGATCCTTACTAGCTGGAAGTAAGGGAGATGGGGCATGAAGTTATTTCTTGGAGTTGGAGACATACCAAGTTTAGCTCAGTTCTGGGCATCTTTGAAATACCTATACAAACTTGTTCCTACATAGTAACTTGCAACTTTGAATGAGAATGTGCTTGCTTACAGCAACGTGCTATATGTTCTGAATGCCCGAATAGGGAATCTGTGTTAAAACTTTGTTAGGAATTATGTGATCCTTACTAGCTGGAAGTAAGGGAGATGGAGCATGAAGTTATTTCTAGGAGTTGGACACATACCAATTTTAGCTCAGTTCTGGGCATCTTTGAAATACCTATACAAACTTGTTCCTACCTAGTAACTTGCATCTTTGAATGAGAATGTGCTTGCTTACAGCAACGTGCTATATGTTCTGAATGCCCGAATTGGGAATCTGTGTCAAAACTTTGTTAGGAATTATGTGATCCTTACTAGCTGGAAGTAAGGGAGATGGGGCATGAAGTTATTTCTAGGAGTTGGACACATACCAAGTTTAGCTCAGTTCTGGGCATTTTTGAAATACCTATACAAACTTGTTCCTACCTAGTAACTTGCATCTTTGAATGAGAATCTGCTTGCTTATAGCAACGTGCTATATGTTCTGAATGCCCGAATTGGGAATCTGTGTCAAAACTTTGTTAGGAATTATGTGATCCTTACTAGCTGGAAGTAAGGGAGATGGGGCATGAAGTTATTTCTAGGAGTTGGACACATACCAAGTTTATCTCAGTTCTGGGCATCTTTGAAATACCTATACAAACTTGTTCCTACATAGTAACTTGCAAATTTGAATGAAAATGTGCTTGCTTACAGCAACGTGCTATATGTTCTGAATGCCCGAATTGGGAATCTGTGTCAAAACTTTGTTAGGAATTATGTGATCATTACTAGCTGGAAGTAAGGGAGATGGGGCATGAAGTTATTTCTAGGAGTTGGACACATACCAAGTTTAGCTCAGTTCTGGGCATCTTTGAAATACCTACACAAACTTGTTCCTACATAGTAACTTGCATCTTTGAATGAGAATCTGCTTGCTTACAGCAATGTGCTATATGTTCTGAATGCCCGAATTGGGAATCTGTGTCAAAACTTTGTTAGGAATTATGTCATCCTTACTAGCTGGAAGTAAGGGTGATGGAGCATGAAGTTATTTCTAGGAGTTGGACACATACCAAGTTTAGCTCAGTTCTGGGCCTCTTTGAAATACCTATACAAACTTGTTCCTACATAGTAACTTGCAACTTTGAATGAAAATGTGGTTGCTTACAGCAACGTGCTATATGATCTGAATGCCCGAATTGGGAATCTGTGTCAAAACTTTGTTAGGAATTATGTGATCCTTACTAGCTGGAAGTAAGGGAGATGGGGGATGAAGTTATTTCTAGGAGTTGGACACATACCAAGTTTAGCTCAGTTCTGGGCATCTTTGAAATACCTATACAAACTTGTTCCTACATAGTAACTTGCAACTTTGAATGAGAATCTGCTTGCTTACAGCAGCGTGCTATATGTTCTGAATGCCCGAATTGGGAATCTGTGTCAAAACTTTGTTAGGAATTATGTGATCCTTACTAGCTGGAAGTAAGGGAGATGGGGCATGAAGTTATTTCTAGGAGTTGGACACATACCAAGTTTAGCTCAGTTCTGGGCATCTTTGAAATACCTATACAAACTTGTTCCTACATAGTAACTTGCATCTTTGAATGAGAATGTGCTTGCTTACAGCAACGTGCTATATGTTCTGAATGCCCGAATTGGGAATCTGTGTCAAAACTTTGTTAGGAATTATGTGATCCTTACTAGCTGGAAGTAAGGGAGATGGGGCATGAAGTTATTTCTAGGAGTTGGACACATACCAAGTTTAGCTCAGTTCTGGGCATCTTTGAAATACCTATACAAACTTGTTCCTACATAGTAACTTGCATCTTTGAATGAGAATGTGCTTGCTTACAGCAACGTGCTATATGTTCTGAATGCCCGAATTGGGAATCTGTGTCAAAACTTTGTTAGGAATTATGTGATCCTTACTAGCTGGAAGTAAGGGAGATGGGGCATGAAGTTATTTCTAGGAGTTGGACACATACCAAGTTTAGCTCAGTTCTGGGATCTTTGAAATACCTATACAAACTTGTTCCTACCTAGTAACTTGCATCTTTGAATGAGAATGTGCTTGCTTACAGCAACGTGCTATATGTTCTGAATGCCCGAATAGGGAATCTGTGTCAAAACTTTGTTAGGAATTATGTGATCCTTACTAGCTGGAAGTAAGGGAGATGGGGCATGAAGTTATTTCTAGGAGTTGGACACATACCAAGTTTAGCTCAGTTCTGGGCATCTTTGAAATACCTATACAAACTTGTTCCTACATAGTAACTTGCATCTTTGAATGAGAATCTGCTTGCTTACAGCAATGTGCTATATGTTCTGAATGCCCGAATTGGGAATCTGTGTCAAAACTTTGTTAGGAATTATGTCATCCTTACTAGCTGGAAGTAAGGGAGATGGAGCATGAAGTTATTTCTAGGAGTTGGACACATACCAAGTTTAGCTCAGTTCTGGGCATCTTTGAAATACCTATACAAACTTGTTCCTACATAGTAACTTGCAACTTTGAATGAAAATGTGCTTGCTTACAGCAACGTGCTATATGTTCTGAATGCCCGAATTGGGAATCTGTGTCAAAACTTTGTTAGGAATTATGTGATCCTTACTAGCTGGAAGTAAGGGAGATGGGGCTTGAAGTTATTTCTAGGAGTTGGACACATACCAAGTTTAGCTCAGTTCTGGGCATCTTTGAAATACCTATACAAACTTGTTCCTACATAGTAACTTGCAACTTTGAATGAGAATCTGCTTGCTTACAGCAACGTGCTATATGTTCTGAATGCCCGAATTGGGAATCTGTGTCAAAACTTTGTTAGGAATTATGTGATCCATACTAGCTGGAAGTAAGGGAGATGGGGCATGAAGTTATTTCTAGGAGTTGGACACATACCAAGTTTAGCTCAGTTCTGGGCATCTTTGAAATACCTATACAAACTTGTTCCTACATAGTAACTTGCATCTTTGAATGAGAATGTGCTTGCTTACAGCAACGTGCTATATGTTCTGAATGCCCGAATTGGCAATCTGTGTCAAAACTTTGTTAGGAATTATGTGATCCTTACTAGCTGGAAGTAAGGGAGATGGGGCATGAAGTTATTTCTAGGAGTTGGACACAGACCAAGTTTAGCTCAGTTCTGGGCATCTTTGAAATACCTATACAAACTTGTTCCTACATAGTAACTTGCATCTTTGAATGAGAATGTGCTTGCTTACAGCAACGTGCTATATGTTCTGAATGCCCGAATTGGGAATCTGTGTCAAAACTTTGTTAGGAATTATGTGATCCTTACTAGCTGGAAGAAAGGGAGATGGGGCATGAAGTTATTTCTAGGAGTTGGACACATACCAAGTTTAGCTCAGTTCTGGGCATCTTTGAAATACCTATGCAAACTTGTTCCTACCTAGTAACTTGCATCTTTGAATGAGAATGTGCTTGCTTACAGCAACGTGCTATATGTTCTGAATGCCCGAATAGGGAATCTGTGTCAAAACTTTGTTAGGAATTATGTGATCCTTACTAGCTGGAAGTAAGGGAGATGGGGCATGAAGTTATTTCTAGGAGTTGGACACATACCAAGTTTAGCTCAGTTCTGGGCATCTTTGAAATACCTATACAAACTTGTTCCTACCTAGTAACTTGCATCTTTGAATGAGAATGTGCTTGCTTACAGCAACGTGCTATATGTTCTGAATGCCCGAATTGGGAATCTGTGTCAAAACTTTGTTAGGAATTATGTCATCCTTACTAGCTGGAAGTAAGGGAGATGGGGCATGAAGTTATTTCTAGGAGTTGGACACATACCAAGTTTAGCTCAGTTCTGGGCATCTTTGAAATACCTATACAAACTTGTTCCTACATAGTAACTTGCATCTTTGAATGAGAATGTGCTTGCTTACAGCAACGTGCTATATGTTCTGAATGCCCGAATTGGCAATCTGTGTCAAAACTTTGTTAGGAATTATGTGATCCTTACTAGCTGGAAGTAAGGGAGATGGGGCATGAAGTTATTTCTAGGAGTTGGACACATACCAAGTTTAGCTCAGTTCTGGGCATCTTTGAAATACCTATACAAACTTGTTCCTACCTAGTAACTTGCATCTTTGAATGAGAATGTGCTTGCTTACAGCAACGTGCTATATGTTCTGAATGCCCGAATAGGGAATCTGTGGCAAAACTTTGTTAGGAATTATGTGATCCTTACTAGCTGGAAGTAAGGGAGATGGGGCATGAAGTTATTTCTAGGAGTTGGACACATACCAAGTTTAGCTCAGTTCTGGGCATCTTTGAAATACCTATACAAACTTGTTCCTACCTAGTAACTTGCATCTTTGAATGAGAATGTGCTTGCTTACAGCAACGTGCTATATGTTCTGAATGCCCGAATAGGGAATCTGTGGCAAAACTTTGTTAGGAATTATGTGATCCTTACTAGATGGAAGTAAGGGAGATGGGGCATGAAGTTATTTCTAGGAGTTGGACACATACCAAGTTTAGCTCAGTTCTGGGCATCTTTGAAATACCTATACAAACTTGTTCCTACATAGTAACTTGCATCTTTGAATGAGAATGTGCTTGCTTACAGCAACGTGCTATATGTTCTGAATGCCCGAATTGGCAATCTGTGTCAAAACTTTGTTAGGAATTATGTGATCCTTACTAGCTGGAAGTAAGGGAGATGGGGCATGAAGTTATTTCTAGGAGTTGGACACAGACCAAGTTTAGCTCAGTTCTGGGCATCTTTGAAATACCTATACAAACTTGTTCCTACATAGTAACTTGCATCTTTGAATGAGAATGTGCTTGCTTACAGCAACGTGCTATATGTTCTGAATGCCCGAATTGGGAATCTGTGTCAAAACTTTGTTAGGAATTATGTGATCCTTACTAGCTGGAAGTAAGGCAGATGGGGCATGAAGTTATTTCTAGGAGTTGGACACATACCAAGTTTAGCTCAGTTCTGGGCATCTTTGAAATACCTATACAAACTTGTTCCTACCTAGTAACTTGCAACTTTGAATGAAAATGTGCTTGCTTACAGCAACGTGCTATATGTTCTGAATGCCCGATGGGAATCTGTGTCAAAACTTTGTTAGGAATTATGTGATCCTTACTAGCTGGAAGTAAGGGAGATGGGGCATGAAGTTATTTCTAGGAGTTGGACACATACCAAGTTTAGCTCAGTTCTGGGCATCTTTGAAATACCTATACAAACTTGTTCCTACATAGTAACTTGCATCTTTGAATGAGAATGTGCTTGCTTACAGCAACGTGCTATATGTTCTGAATGCCCGAATTGGGAATCTGTGTCAAAAATTTGTTAGGAATTATGTGATCCTTACTAGCTGGAAGTAAGGGAGATGGGGCATGAATTTATTTCTGGAGTTGGACACATACCAAGTTTAGCTCAGTTCTGGGCATCTTTGAAATACCTATACAAACTTGTTCCTACAAAGTAACTTGCAACTTTGAATGAGAATCTGCTTGCTTACAGCAACGTGCTATATGTTCTGAATGCCCGAATTGGGAATCTGTGTCAAAACTTTGTTAGGAATTATGTGATCCTTACTAGCTGGAAGTAAGGGAGATGGGGCATGAAGTTATTTCTAGGAGTTAGAGACATACCAAGTTTAGCTCAGTTCTGGGCATCTTTGAAATACCTATACAAACTTGTTCCTACATAGTGACTTGCATCTTTAAATCAGAATGTGCTTGCTTACAGCAACGTGCTATATGTTCTGAATGCCCGAATTGGGAATCTGTGTCAAAACTTTGTTAGGAATTATGTGATCCTTACTAGCTGGAAGTAAGGGAGATGGGGCATGAAGTTATTTCTAGGAGTTGGACACAGACCAAGTTTAGCTCAGTTCTGGGCATCTTTGAAATACCTATACAAACTTGTTCCTACATAGTAACTTGCATCTTTGAATGAGAATGTGCTTGCTTACAGCAACGTGCTATATGTTCTGAATGCCTGAATTGGGA
Source organism: Diceros bicornis minor (assembly GCF_020826845.1). Classification (NCBI taxonomy): domain Eukaryota; kingdom Metazoa; phylum Chordata; class Mammalia; order Perissodactyla; family Rhinocerotidae; genus Diceros; species Diceros bicornis. The sequence continues at coordinate 78,983,951 of NC_080750.1, read as the reverse complement.
ATCTGTGTCAAAACTTTGTTAGGAATTATGTGATCCTTACTAGCTGGAAGTAAGGGAGATGGGGCATGAAGTTATTTCTAGGAGTTGGACACATACCAAGTTTAGCTCAGTTCTGGGCCTCTGTGAAATACCTATACAAACTTGTTCCTACCTAGTAACTTGCATCTTTGAATGAGAATGTGCTTGCTTGCAGCAACGTGCTATATGTTCTGAATGCCCGAATAGGGAATCTGTGTGAAAACTTTGTTAGAAATTATGTGATCCTTACAAGCTGGAAGTAAGGGAGATGGGGCATGAAGTTATTTCTAGGAGTTGGACACATACCAAGTTTAGCTCAGTTCTGGGCATCTTTGAAATACCTATACAAACTTGTTCCTACCTAGTAACTTGCATCTTTGAATGAGAATGTGCTTGCTTACAGCAACGTGCTATATGTTCTGAATGCCCGAATTGGGAATCTGTGTCAAAACTTTGTTAGGAATTATGTGATCCTTACTAGCTGGAAATAAGGGAGATGGGGCATGAAGTTATTTCTAGGAGTTGGACACATACCAAGTTTAGCTCAGTTCTGGGCATCTTTGAAATACCTATACAAACTTGTTCCTACCTAGTAACTTGCATCTTTGAATGAGAATGTGCTTGCTTACAGCAACGTGCTATATGTTCTGAATGCCCGAATTGGGAATCTGTGTCAAAACTTTGTTAGGAATTATGTGATCCTTACTAGCTGGAAGTAAGGGAGATGGGGCATGAAGTTATTTCTAGGAGTTGGACACATACCAAGTTTAGCTCAGTTCTGGGCATCTTTGAAATACCTATACAAACTTGTTCCTACATAGTAACTTGCAACTTTGAATGAAAATGTGCTTGCTTACAGCAACGTGCTATATGTTCTGAATGCCCGAATTGGGAATCTGTGTCAAAACTTTGTTAGGAATTATGTGATCCTTACTAGCTGGAAGTAAGGGAGATGGGGCATGAAGTTATTTCTAGGAGTTGGACACATACCAAGTTTAGCTCAGTTCTGGGCATCTTTGAAATACCTATACAAACTTGTTCCTACCTAGTAACTTTCATCTTTGAATGAGAATCTGCTTGCTTACAGCAACGTGCTATATGTTCTGAATGCCCGAATTGGGAATCTGTGTCAAAACTTTGTTAGGAATTATGTGATCCTTACTAGCTGGAAGTAAGGGAGATGGGGCATGAAGTTATTTCTAGGAGTTGGACACATACCAAGTTTAGCTCAGTTCTGGGCATCTTTGAAATACCTATACAAACTTGTTCCTACCTAGTAACTTGCATCTTTGAATGAGAATCTGCTTGCTTACAGCAACGTGCTATATGTTCTGAATGCCCGAATTGGGAATCTGTGTCAAAACTTTGTTAGGAATTATGTGATCCTTACTAGCTGGAAGTAAGGGAGATGGGGCATGAAGTTATTTCTAGGAGTTGGACACATACCAAGTTTAGCTCAGTTCTGGGCATCTTTGAAATACCTATACAAACTTGTTCCTACATAGTAACTTGCATCTTTGAATGAAAATGTGCTTGCTTACAGCAACGTGCTATATGTTCTGAATGCCCGAATTGGGAATCTGTGTCAAAACTTTGTTAGGAATTATGTGATCCTTACTAGCTGGAAGTAAGGGAGATGGGGCATGAAGTTATTTCTAGGAGTTGGACACATACCAAGTTTAGCTCAGTTCTGGGCCTCTTTGAAATACCTATACAAACTTGTTCCTACATAGTAACTTGCATCTTTGAATGAGAATGTGCTTGCTTACAGCAACGTGCTATATGTTCTGAATGCCCGAATTGGGAATCTGTGTCAAAACTTTGTTAGGAATTATGTGATCCTTACTAGCTGGAAGTAAGGGAGATGGGGCATGAAGTTATTTCTTGGAGTTGGAGACATACCAAGTTTAGCTCAGTTCTGGGCATCTTTGAAATACCTATACAAACTTGTTCCTACATAGTAACTTGCAACTTTGAATGAGAATGTGCTTGCTTGCAGCAACGTGCTATATGTTCTGAATGCCCGAATAGGGAATCTGTGTTAAAACTTTGTTAGGAATTATGTGATCCTTACTAGCTGGAAGTAAGGGAGATGGAGCATGAAGTTATTTCTAGGAGTTGGACACCTACCAATTTTAGCTCAGTTCTGGGCATCTTTGAAATACCTATACAAACTTGTTCCTACATAGTAACTTGCATCTTTGAATGAGAATGTGCTTGCTTACAGCAACGTGCTATATGTTCTGAATGCCCGAATTGGGAATCTGTGTCAAAACTTTGTTAGGAATTATGTGATCCTTACTAGCTGGAAGTAAGGGAGATGGGGCATGAAGTTATTTCTAGGAGTTGGACACATACCAAGTTTAGCTCAGTTCTGGGCATCTTTGAAATACCTATGCAAACTTGTTCCTACCTAGTAACTTGCATCTTTGAATGAGAATGTGCTTGCTTACAGCAACGTGCTATATGTTCTGAATGCCCGAATAGGGAATCTGTGTCAAAACTTTGTTAGGAATTATGTGATCCTTACTAGATGGAAGTAAGGGAGATGGGGCATGAAGTTATTTCTAGGAGTTGGACACATACCAAGTTTAGCTCAGTTCTGGGCATCTTTGAAATACCTATACAAACTTGTTCCTACCTAGTAACTTGCATCTTTGAATGAGAATGTGCTTGCTTACAGCAACGTGCTATAGGTTCTGAATGCCCGAATAGGGAATCTGTGTCAAAACTTTGTTAGGAATTATGTGATCCTTACTAGCTGGAAGTAAGGGAGATGGGGCATGAAGTTATTTCTAGGAGTTGGACACATACCAAGTTTAGCTCAGTTCTGGGCATCTTTGAAATACCTATACAAACTTGTTCCTACATAGTAACTTGCATCTTTGAATGAGAATGTGCTTGCTTACAGCAACGTGCTATATGTTCTGAATGCCCGAATTGGCAATCTGTGTCAAAACTTTGTTAGGAATTATGTCATCCTTACTAGCTGGAAGTAAGGGAGATGGGGCATGAAGTTATTTCTAGGAGTTGGACACATACCAAGTTTAGCTCAGTTCTGGGCATCTTTGAAATACCTATACAAACTTGTTCCTACATAGTAACTTGCAACTTTGAATGAGAATGTGCTTGCTTACAGCAACGTGCTATATGTTCTGAATGCCCGAATTGGGAATCTGTGTCAAAACTTTGTTAGGAATTATGTGATCCTTACTAGCTGGAAGTAAGGGAGATGGGGCATGAAGTTATTTCTAGGAGTTGGACACATACCAAGTTTAGCTCAGTTCTGGGCATCTTTGAAATACCTATACAAACTTGTTCCTACATAGTAACTTGCATCTTTGAATGAGAATGTGCTTGCTTACAGCAACGTGCTATATGTTCTGAATGCCCGAATTGGGAATCTGTGTCAAAACTTTGTTAGGAATTATGTCATCCTTACTAGCTGGAAGTAAGGGAGATGGGGCATGAAGTTATTTCTAGGAGTTGGACACATACCAAGTTTAGCTCAGTTCTGGGCATCTTTGAAATACCTATACAAACTTGTTCCTACATAGTAACTTGCAACTTTGAATGAGAATGTGCTTGCTTACAGCAACGTGCTATATGTTCTGAATGCCCGAATTGGGAATCTGTGTCAAAACTTTGTTAGGAATTATGTGATCCTTACTAGCTGGAAGTAAGGGAGATGGGGCATGAAGTTATTTCTAGGAGTTGGACACATACCAAGTTTAGCTCAGTTCTGGGCATCTTTGAAATACCTATACAAACTTGTTCCTACATAGTAACTTGCAACTTTGAATGAGAATGTGCTTACTTACAGCAACGTGCTATATGTTCTGAATGCCCGAATTGGGAATCTGTGGCAAAACTTTGTTAGGAATTATGTGATCCTTACTTGCTGGAAGAAAGGGAGATGGGGCATGAAGTTATTTCTAGGAGTTGGACACATACCAAGTTTAGCTCAGTTCTGGGCATCTTTGAAATACCTATACAAACTGGTTCCTACATAGTAACTTGCATCTTTGAATGAGAATGTGCTTGCTTACAGCAACGTGCTATATGTTCTGAATGCCCGAATTGGGAATCTGTGTCAAAACTTTGTTAGGAATTATGTGATCCTTACTAGCTGGAAGTAAGGGAGATGGGGCATGAAGTTATTTCTAGGAGTTGGACACATACCAAGTTTAGCTCAGTTCTGGGCATCTTTGAAATACCTATACAAACTTGTTCCTAGATAGTAACTTGCATCTTTGAATGAGAATCTGCTTGCTTACAGCAACGTGCTATATGTTCTGAATGCCCGAATTGGGAATCTGTGTCAAAACTTTGTTAGGAATTATGTGATCCTTACTAGCTGGAAGTAAGGGAGATGGGGCATGAAGTTATTTCTAGGAGTTGGACACATACCAAGTTTAGCTCAGTTCTGGGCATCTTTGAAATACCTATACAAACTTGTTCCTACATAGTATCTTGCAACTTTGAATGAGAATCTGCTTGCTTACAGCAACGTGCTATATGTTCTGAATGCCCGAATTGGGAATCTGTGTCAAAACTTTGTTAGGAATTATGTGATCCTTACTAGCTGGAAGTAAGTGAGATGGGGCATGAAGTTATTTCTAGGAGTTGGACACATACCAAGTTTAGCTGAGTTCTGGGCATCTTTGAAATACCTATACAAACTTGTTCCTACATAGTAACTTGCATCTTTGAATGAGAATGTGCTTGCTTACAGCAACGTGCTATATGTTCTGAATGCCCGAATTGGGAATCTGTGTCAAAACTTTGTTAGGAATTATGTGATCCTTACTAGCTGGAAGTAAGGGAGATGGGGCATGAAGTTATTTCTAGGAGTTGGACACATACCAAGTTTAGCTCAGTTCTGGGCATCTTTGAAATACCTATACAAACTTGTTCCTACATAGTAACTTGCATCTTTGAATGAGAATGTGCTTGCTTACAGCAACGTGCTATATGTTCTGAATGCCCGAATTGGGAATCTGTGTCAAAACTTAGTTAGGAATTATGTGATCCTTACTAGCTGGAAGTAAGGGAGATGGGGCATGAAGTTATTTCTAGGAGTTGGACACATACCAATTTTAACTCAGTTCTGGGCATCTTTGAAATACCTATACAAACTTGTTCCTACATAGTAACTTGCATCTTTGAATGAGAATCTGCTTGCTTACAGCAACGTGCTATATGTTCTGAATGCCCGAATTGGGAATCTGTGTCAAAACTTTGTTAGGAATTATGTGATCCTTACTAGCTGGAAGTAAGGGAGATGGGACATGAAGTTATTTCTAGGAGTTGGACACATACCAAGTTTAGCTCAGTTCTGGGCATCTTTGAAATACCTATACAAACTTGTTCCTACATAGTAACTTGCAACTTTGAATGAAAATGTGCTTGCTTACAGCAACGTGCTATATGTTCTGAATGCCCGAATTGGGAATCTGTGTCAAAACTTTGTTAGGAATTATGTGATCCTTACTAGCTGGAAGTAAGGGAGATGGGGCTTGAAGTTATTTCTAGGAGTTGGACACATACCAAGTTTAGCTCAGTTCTGGGCATCTTTGAAATACCTATACAAACTTGTTCCTACATAGTAACTTGCAACTTTGAATGAGAATCTGCTTGCTTACAGCAACGTGCTATATGTTCTGAATGCCCGAATTCGGAATCTGTGTCAAAACTTTGTTAGGAATTATGTGATCCTTACTAGCTGGAAGTAAGGGAGATGGGGCATGAAGTTATTTCTAGGAGTTGGACACATACCAAGTTTAGCTCAGTTCTGGGCATCTTTGAAATACCTATACAAACTTGTTCCTACATAGTAACTTGCATCTTTGAATGAGAATGTGCTTGCTTACAGCAACTTGCTATATGTTCTGAATGCCCGAATTGGGAATCTGTGTCAAAACTTTGTTAGGAATTATGTGATCCTTACTAGCTGGAAGTAAGGGAGATGGGGCATGAAGTTATTTCTAGGAGTTGGACACATACCAAGTTTAGCTCAGTTCTGGGCATCTTTGAAATACCTATACAAACTTGTTCCTACATAGTAACTTGCATCTTTGAATGAGAATGTGCTTGCTTACAGCAACGTGCTATATGTTCTGAATGCCCGAATTGGGAATCTGTGTCAAAACTTTGTTAGGAATTATGTGATCCTTACTAGCTGGAAGTAAGGGAGATGGGGCATGAAGTTATTTCTAGGAGTTGGACACATACCAAGTTTAGCTCAGTTCTGGGCATCTTTGAAATACCTATACAAACTTGTTCCTACATAGTAACTTGCATCTTTGAATGAGAATGTGCTTGCTTACAGCAACGTGCTATATGTTCTGAATGCCCGAATTGGCAATCTGTGTCAAAACTTTGTTAGGAATTATGTGATCCTTACTAGCTGGAAGTAAGGGAGATGGGGCATGAAGTTATTTCTAGGAGTTGGACACATACCAAGTTTAGCTCAGTTCTGGGCATCTTTGAAATACCTATACAAACTTGTTCCTACATAGTAACTTGCAACTTTGAATGAGAATGTGCTTGCTTACAGCAACGTGCTATATGTTCTGAATGCCCGAACTGGGAATCTGTGTCAAAACTTTGTTAGGAATTATGTGATCCTTACTAGCTGGAAGTAAGGGAGATGGGGCATGAAGTTATTTCTAGGAGTTGGACACATACCAAGTTTAGCTCAGTTCTGGGCATCTTTGAAATACCTATACAAACTTGTTCCTACATAGTAACTTGCAACTTTGAATGAGAATGTGCTTGCTTACAGCAACGTGCTATATGTTCTGAATGCCCGAATTGGGAATCTGTGGCAAAACTTTGTTAGGAATTATGTGATCCTTACTAGCTGGAAGAAAGGGAGATGGGGCATGAAGGTATTTCTAGGAGTTGGACACATACCAAGTTTAGCTCAGTTCTGGGCATCTTTGAAATACCTATACAAACTTGTTCCTACATAGTAACTTGCATCTTTGAATGAGAATGTGCTTGCTTACAGCAACGTGCTATATGTTCTGAATGCCCGAATTGGGAATCTGTGTCAAAACTTTGTTAGGAATTATGTGATCCTTACTAGCTGGAAGTAAGGGAGATGGGGCATGAAGTTATTTCTAGGAGTTGGACACATACCAAGTTTAGCTCAGTTCTGGGCATCTTTGAAATACCTATACAAACTTGTTCCTAGATAGTAACTTGCATCTTTGAATGAGAATCTGCTTGCTTTCAGCAACGTGCTATATGTTCTGAATGCCCGAATTGGGAATCTGTGTCAAAACTTTGTTAGGAATTATGTGATCCTTACTAGCTGGAAGTAAGGGAGATGGGGCATGAAGTTATTTCTAGGAGTTGGACACATACCAAGTTTAGCTCAGTTCTGGGCATCTTTGAAATACCTATACAAACTTGTTCCTACATAGTATCTTGCAACTTTGAATGAGAATCTGCTTGCTTACAGCAACGTGCTATATGTTCTGAATGCCCGAATTGGGAATCTGTGTCAAAACTTTGTTAGGAATTATGTGATCCTTACTAGCTGGAAGTAAGGGAGATGGGGCATGAAGTTATTTCTAGGAGTTGGACACATACCAAGTTTAGCTCAGTTCTGGGCATCTTTGAAATACCTATACAAACTTGTTCCTACCTAGTAACTTGCATCTTTGAATGAGAATGTGCTTGCTTACAGCAACGTGCTATATGTTCTTAATGCCCGAATTGGGAATCTGTGTCAAATCTTTGTTAGGAATTATGTGATCCTTACTAGCTGGAAGTAAGGGAGATGGGGCATGAAGTTATTTCTAGGAGTTGGACACATACCAAGTTTAGCTCAGTTCTGGGCATCTTTGAAATACCTATACAAACTTGTTCCTACCTAGTAACTTGCATCTTTGAATGAGAATCTGCTTGCTTACAGCAACGTGCTATATGTTCTGAATGCCCGAATTGGGAATCTGTGTCAAAACTTTGTTAGGAATTATGTGATCCTTACTAGCTGGAAGTAAGGGAGATGGGGTATGAAGTTATTTCTAGGAGTTGGACACATACCAAGTTTAGCTCAGTTCTGGGCATCTTTGAAATACCTATACGAACTTGTTCCTACATAGTAACTTGCAACTTTGAATGAAAATGTGCTTGCTTACAGCAACGTGCTATATGTTCTGAATGCCCGAATTGGGAATCTGTGTCAAAACTTTGTTAGGAATTATGTGATCCTTACTAGCTGGAAGTAAGGGAGATGGGGCATGAAGTTATTTCTAGGAGTTGGACACATACCAAGTTTAGCTCAGTTCTGGGCATCTTTGAAATACCTATACGAACTTGTTCCTACATAGTAACTTGCAACTTTGAATGAGAATGTGCCTGCTTGCAGCAACGTGCTATATGTTCTGAATGCCCGAATAGGGAATTTGTGTCAAAACTTTGTTAGGAATTATGTGATCCTTACTAGCTGGAAGTAAGGGAGATGGGGCATGAAGTTATTTCTAGGAGTTGGACACATACCAAGTTTAGCTCAGTTCTGGGCATCTTTGAAATACCTATACAAACTTGTTCCTACATAGTAACTTGCATCTTTGAATGAGAATGTGCTTGCTTACAGCAACGTGCTATATGTTCTGAATGCCCGAATTGGGAATCTGTGTCAAAACTTTGTTAGGAATTATGTGATCCTTACTAGCTGGTAGTAAGGGAGATGGGGCATGAAGTTATTTCTAGGAGTTGGACACATACCAAGTTTAGCTCAGTTCTGGGCATCTTTGAAATACCTATACAAACTTGTTCCTACATAGTAACTTGCAACTTTGAATGAGAATGTGCTTGCTTACAGCAACGTGCTATATGTTCTGAATGCCCGAATTGGGAATCTGTGTCAAAACTTTGTTAGGAATTATGTGATCCTTACTAGCTGGAAGTAAGGGAGATGGGGCATGAAGTTATTTCTAGGAGTTGGACACATACCAAGTTTAGCTCAGTTCTGGGCATCTTTGAAATACCTATACAAACTTGTTCCTACATAGTAACTTGCAACTTTGAATGAAAATGTGCTTGCTTACAGCAACGTGCTATATGTTCTGAATGCCTGAATTGGGAATCTGTGTCAAAACTTTGTTAGGAATTATGTGATCCTTACTAGCTGGAAGTAAGTGATATGGGGCATGAAGTTATTTCTAGGAGTTGGACACATACCAAGTTTAGCTCAGTTCTGGGCTTCTTTGAAATACCTATACAAACTTGTTCCTACATAGTAACTTGCAACTTTGAATGAGAATCTGCTTGCTTACAGCAACGTGCTATATGTTCTGAATGCCCGAATTGGGAATCTGTGTCAAAACTTTGTTAGGAATTATGTGATCCTTACTAGCTGGAAGTAAGGGAGATGGGGCATGAAGTTATTTCTAGGAGTTGGACACATACCAAGTTTAGCTCAGTTCTGGGCATCTTTGAAATACCTATACAAACTTGTTCCTACATAGTAACTTGCAACTTTGAATGAGAATGTGCTTGCTTACAGCAAAGTGCTATATGTTCTGAATGCCCGAATTGGGAATCTGTGTCAAAACTTTGTTAGGAATTATGTCATCCTTACTAGCTGGAAGTAAGGGAGATGGGGCATGAAGTTATTTCTAGGAGTTGGACACATACCAAGTTTAGCTCAGTTCTGGGCATCTTTGAAATACCTGTACAAACTTGTTCCTACATAGTAACTTGCAACTTTGAATGAGAATGTGCTTGCTTACAGCAACGTGCTATATGTTCTGAATGCCCGAATTGGGTATCTGTGTCAAAACATTGTTAGGAATTATGTGATCCTTACTAGATGGAAGTAAGGGAGATGGGGCATGAAGTTATTTCTAGGAGTTGGACACATACCAAGTTTAGCTCAGTTCTGGGCATCTTTGAAATACCTATACAAACTTGTTCCTACATAGTAACTTGGAACTTTGAATGAGAATCTGCTTGCTTACAGCAACGTGCTATATGTTCTGAATGCCCGAATTGGGAATCTGTGTCAAAACTTTGTTAGGAATTATGTGATCCTTACTAGCTGGAAGTAAGGGAGATGGGGCATGAAGTTATTTCTAGGAATTGGACACATACCAAGTTTAGCTCAGTTCTGGGCCTCTTTGAAATACCTATACAAACTTGTTCCTACATAGTAACTTGCAACTTTGAATGAGAATCTGCTTGCTTACAGCAACGTGCTATATGTTCTGAATGCCCGAATTGGGAATCTGTGTCAAAACTTTGTTAGGAATTATGTGATCCTTACTAGCTGGAAGTAAGGGAGATGGGGCATGAAGTTATTTCTAGGAGTTGGACACATACCAAGTTTAGCTCAGTTCTGGGCATCTTTGAAATACCTATACAAACTTGTTCCTACATAGTAACTTGCATCTTTGAATGAGAATGTGCTTGCTTACAGCAACGTGCTATATTTTCTGAATGCCCGAATAGGGAATCTGTGTCAAAACTGTGTTAGGAATTATGTGATCCTTACTAGCTGGAAGTAAGGGAGATGGGGCATGAAGTTATTTCTAGGAGTTGGAGACATACCAAGTTTAGCTCAGTTCTGGGCATCTTTGAAATACCTATACAAACTTGTTCCTACCTAGTAACTTGCATCATTGAATGAGAATGTGCTTGCTTACAGCAACGTGCTATATGTTCTGAATGCCCGAATAGGGAATCTGTGTCAAAACTGTGTTAGGAATTATGTGATCCTTACTAGCTGGAAGTAAGGGAGATGGGGCATGAAGTTATTTCTAGGAGTTGGACACATACCAAGTTTAGCTCAGTTCTGGGCATCTTTGAAATACCTATACAAACTTGTTCCTACCTAGTAACTTGCATCTTTGAATGAGAATGTGCTTGCTTACAGCAACGTGCTATATGTTCTGAATGCCCGAATTGGGAATCTGTGTCAAAATTTTGTTAGGAATTATGTGATCCTTACTAGATGGAAGTAAGGGAGATGGGGCATGAAGTTATTTCTAGGAGTTGGACACATACCAAGTTTAGCTCAGTTCTGGGCATCTTTGAAATACCTATACAAACTTGTTCCTACCTAGTAACTTGCATCTTTGAATGAGAATGTGCTTGCTTACAGCAACGTGCTATATGTTCTGAATGCCCGAATTGGGAATCTGTGTCAAAACTTTGTTAGGAATTATGTGATCCTTACTAGCTGGAAGTAAGGGAGATGGGGCATGAAGTTATTTCTAGGAGTTGGACACATACCAAGTTTAGCTCAGTTCTGGGCATCTTTGAAATACCTATACAAACTTGTTCCTACCTAGTAACTTGCAACTTTGAATGAGAATCTGCTTGCTTACAGCAACGTGCTATATGTTCTGAATGCCCGAATTGGGAATCTGTGTCAAAACTTTGTTAGGAATTATGTGATCCTTACTAGCTGGAAGTAAGGGAGATGGGGCATGATGTTATTTCTAGGAGTTGGACACATACCAAGTTTAGCTCAGTTCTGGGCATCTTTGAAATACCTATACAAACTTGTTCCTACCTAGTAACTTGCATCTCTGAATGAGAATCTGCTTGCTTACAGCAACGTGCTATATGTTCTGAATGCCCGAATTGGGAATCTGTGTCAAAACTTTGTTAGGAATTATGTGATCCTTACTAGCTGGAAGTAAGGGAGATGGGGCATGAAGTTATTTCTAGGAGTTGGACACATACCAAGTTTAGCTCAGTTCTGGGCATCTTTGAAATACCTATACAAACTTGTTCCTACATAGTAACTTGCATCTTTGAATGAGAATCTGCTTGCTTACAGCAACGTGCTATATATTCTGAATGCCCGAATAGGGAATCTGTGTCAAAACATTGTTAGGAATTATGTCATCCTTACTAGCTGGAAGTAAGGGAGATGGGGCATGAAGTTATTTCTAGGAGTTGGACACATACCAAGTTTAGCTCAGTTCTGGGCATCTTTGAAATACCTGTACAAACTTGTTCCTACATAGTAACTTGCAACTTTGAATAAAAATGTGCTTGCTTACAGCAACGTCGTATATGTTCTGAATGCCCGAATTGGGAATCTGTGTCCAAACTTTGTTAGGAATTATGTGATCCTTACTAGCTGGAAGTAAGGGAGATGGGGCATGAAGTTATTTCTAGGAGTTGGACACATACCAAGTTTAGCTCAGTTCTGGGCCTCTTTGAAATACCTATACAAACTTGTTCCTACATAGTAACTTGCATCTTTGAATGAGAATCTGCTTGCTTACAGCAACGTGCTATATGTTCTGAATGCCCGAATTGGGAATCTGTGTCAAATCTTTGTTAGGAATTATGTGATCCTTACTATCTGGAAGTAAGGGAGATGGGGCATGCAGTTATTTCTAGGAGTTGGAGACATACCAAGTTTAGCTCAGTTCTGGGCCTCTTTGAAATACATATACAAACTTGTTCCTACATAGTAACTTGCAACTTTGAATGAGAATGTGCTTGCTTACAGCAACGTGCTATATGTTCTGAATGCCCGAACTGGGAATCTGTGTCAAAACTTTGTTAGGAATTATGTGATCCTTACTAGCTGGAAGTAAGGGAGATGGGGCATGAAGTTATTTCTAGGAGTTGGACACATACCAAGTTTAGCTCAGTTCTGGGCATCTTTGAAATACCTATACAAACTTGTTCCTACATAGTAACTTGCAACTTTGAATGAGAATGTGCTTGCTTACAGCAACGTGCTATATGTTCTGAATGCCCGAATTGGGAATCTGTGGCAAAACTTTGTTAGGAATTATGTGATCCTTACTAGCTGGAAGAAAGGGAGATGGGGCATGAAGGTATTTCTAGGAGTTGGACACATACCAAGTTTAGCTCAGTTCTGGGCATCTTTGAAATACCTATACAAACTTGTTCCTACATAGTAACTTGCATCTTTGAATGAGAATGTGCTTGCTTACAGCAACGTGCTATATGTTCTGAATGCCCGAATTGGGAATCTGTGTCAAAACTTTGTTAGGAATTATGTGATCCTTACTAGCTGGAAGTAAGGGAGATGGGGCATGAAGTTATTTCTAGGAGTTGGACACATACCAAGTTTAGCTCAGTTCTGGGCATCTTTGAAATACCTATACAAACTTGTTCCTAGATAGTAACTTGCATCTTTGAATGAGAATCTGCTTGCTTTCAGCAACGTGCTATATGTTCTGAATGCCCGAATAGGGAATCTGTGTCAAAACTTTGTTAGGAATTATGTGATCCTTACTAGCTGGAAGTAAGGGAGATGGGGCATGAAGTTATTTCTAGGAGTTGGACACATACCAAGTTTAGCTCAGTTCTGGGCATCTTTGAAATACCTATACAAACTTGTTCCTACATAGTATCTTGCAACTTTGAATGAGAATCTGCTTGCTTACAGCAACGTGCTATATGTTCTGAATGCCCGAATTGGGAATCTGTGTCAAAACTTTGTTAGGAATTATGTGATCCTTACTAGCTGGAAGTAAGGGAGATGGGGCATGAAGTTATTTCTAGGAGTTGGACACATACCAAGTTTAGCTCAGTTCTGGGCATCTTTGAAATACCTATACAAACTTGTTCCTACCTAGTAACTTGCATCTTTGAATGAGAATGTGCTTGCTTACAGCAACGTGCTATATGTTCTTAATGCCCGAATTGGGAATCTGTGTCAAATCTTTGTTAGGAATTATGTGATCCTTACTAGCTGGAAGTAAGGGAGATGGGGCATGAAGTTATTTCTAGGAGTTGGACACATACCAAGTTTAGCTCAGTTCTGGGCATCTTTGAAATACCTATACAAACTTGTTCCTACCTAGTAACTTGCATCTTTGAATGAGAATCTGCTTGCTTACAGCAACGTGCTATATGTTCTGAATGCCCGAATTGGGAATCTGTGTCAAAACTTTGTTAGGAATTATGTGATCCTTACTAGCTGGAAGTAAGGGAGATGGGGTATGAAGTTATTTCTAGGAGTTGGACACATACCAAGTTTAGCTCAGTTCTGGGCATCTTTGAAATACCTATACGAACTTGTTCCTACATAGTAACTTGCAACTTTGAATGAAAATGTGCTTGCTTACAGCAACGTGCTATATGTTCTGAATGCCCGAATTGGGAATCTGTGTCAAAACTTTGTTAGGAATTATGTGATCCTTACTAGCTGGAAGTAAGGGAGATGGGGCATGAAGTTATTTCTAGGAGTTGGACACATACCAAGTTTAGCTCAGTTCTGGGCATCTTTGAAATACCTATACGAACTTGTTCCTACATAGTAACTTGCAACTTTGAATGAGAATGTGCCTGCTTGCAGCAACGTGCTATATGTTCTGAATGCCCGAATAGGGAATTTGTGTCAAAACTTTGTTAGGAATTATGTGATCCTTACTAGCTGGAAGTAAGGGAGATGGGGCATGAAGTTATTTCTAGGAGTTGGACACATACCAAGTTTAGCTCAGTTCTGGGCATCTTTGAAATACCTATACAAACTTGTTCCTACATAGTAACTTGCATCTTTGAATGAGAATGTGCTTGCTTACAGCAACGTGCTATATGTTCTGAATGCCCGAATTGGGAATCTGTGTCAAAACTTTGTTAGGAATTATGTGATCCTTACTAGCTGGTAGTAAGGGAGATGGGGCATGAAGTTATTTCTAGGAGTTGGACACATACCAAGTTTAGCTCAGTTCTGGGCATCTTTGAAATACCTATACAAACTTGTTCCTACATAGTAACTTGCAACTTTGAATGAGAATGTGCTTGCTTACAGCAACGTGCTATATGTTCTGAATGCCCGAATTGGGAATCTGTGTCAAAACTTTGTTAGGAATTATGTGATCCTTACTAGCTGGAAGTAAGGGAGATGGGGCATGAAGTTATTTCTAGGAGTTGGACACATACCAAGTTTAGCTCAGTTCTGGGCATCTTTGAAATACCTATACAAACTTGTTCCTACATAGTAACTTGCAACTTTGAATGAAAATGTGCTTGCTTACAGCAACGTGCTATATGTTCTGAATGCCTGAATTGGGAATCTGTGTCAAAACTTTGTTAGGAATTATGTGATCCTTACTAGCTGGAAGTAAGTGATATGGGGCATGAAGTTATTTCTAGGAGTTGGACACATACCAAGTTTAGCTCAGTTCTGGGCATCTTTGAAATACCTATACAAACTTGTTCCTACATAGTAACTTGCAACTTTGAATGAGAATCTGCTTGCTTACAGCAACGTGCTATATGTTCTGAATGCCCGAATTGGGAATCTGTGTCAAAACTTTGTTAGGAATTATGTGATCCTTACTAGCTGGAAGTAAGGGAGATGGGGCATGAAGTTATTTCTAGGAGTTGGACACATACCAAGTTTAGCTCAGTTCTGGGCATCTTTGAAATACCTATACAAACTTGTTCCTACATAGTAACTTGCAACTTTGAATGAGAATGTGCTTGCTTACAGCAAAGTGCTATATGTTCTGAATGCCCGAATTGGGAATCTGTGTCAAAACTTTGTTAGGAATTATGTCATCCTTACTAGCTGGAAGTAAGGGAGATGGGGCATGAAGTTATTTCTAGGAGTTGGACACATACCAAGTTTAGCTCAGTTCTGGGCATCTTTGAAATACCTATACAAACTTGTTCCTACCTAGTAACTTGCATCTTTGAATGAGAATGTGCTTGCTTACAGCAACGTGCTATATGTTCTGAATGCCCGAATAGGGAATCTGTGTCAAAACTGTGTTAGGAATTATGTGATCCTTACTAGCTGGAAGTAAGGGAGATGGGGCATGAAGTTATTTCTAGGAGTTGGAGACATACCAAGTTTAGCTCAGTTCTGGGCATCTTTGAAATACCTATACAAACTTGTTCCTACCTAGTAACTTGCATCATTGAATGAGAATGTGCTTGCTTACAGCAACGTGCTATATGTTCTGAATGCCCGAATAGGGAATCTGTGTCAAAACTGTGTTAGGAATTATGTGATCCTTACTAGCTGGAAGTAAGGGAGATGGGGCATGAAGTTATTTCTAGGAGTTGGACACATACCAAGTTTAGCTCAGTTCTGGGCATCTTTGAAATACCTATACAAACTTGTTCCTACCTAGTAACTTGCATCTTTGAATGAGAATGTGCTTGCTTACAGCAACGTGCTATATGTTCTGAATGCCCGAATTGGGAATCTGTGTCAAAATTTTGTTAGGAATTATGTGATCCTTACTAGATGGAAGTAAGGGAGATGGGGCATGAAGTTATTTCTAGGAGTTGGACACATACCAAGTTTAGCTCAGTTCTGGGCATCTTTGAAATACCTATACAAACTTGTTCCTACCTAGTAACTTGCATCTTTGAATGAGAATGTGCTTGCTTACAGCAACGTGCTATATGTTCTGAATGCCCGAATTGGGAATCTGTGTCAAAACTTTGTTAGGAATTATGTGATCCTTACTAGCTGGAAGTAAGGGAGATGGGGCATGAAGTTATTTCTAGGAGTTGGACACATACCAAGTTTAGCTCAGTTCTGGGCATCTTTGAAATACCTATACAAACTTGTTCCTACCTAGTAACTTGCAACTTTGAATGAGAATCTGCTTGCTTACAGCAACGTGCTATATGTTCTGAATGCCCGAATTGGGAATCTGTGTCAAAACTTTGTTAGGAATTATGTGATCCTTACTAGCTGGAAGTAAGGGAGATGGGGCATGATGTTATTTCTAGGAGTTGGACACATACCAAGTTTAGCTCAGTTCTGGGCATCTTTGAAATACCTATACAAACTTGTTCCTACCTAGTAACTTGCATCTCTGAATGAGAATCTGCTTGCTTACAGCAACGTGCTATATGTTCTGAATGCCCGAATTGGGAATCTGTGTCAAAACTTTGTTAGGAATTATGTGATCCTTACTAGCTGGAAGTAAGGGAGATGGGGCATGAAGTTATTTCTAGGAGTTGGACACATACCAAGTTTAGCTCAGTTCTGGGCATCTTTGAAATACCTATACAAACTTGTTCCTACATAGTAACTTGCATCTTTGAATGAGAATCTGCTTGCTTACAGCAACGTGCTATATGTTCTGAATGCCCGAATAGGGAATCTGTGTCAAAACATTGTTAGGAATTATGTCATCCTTACTAGCTGGAAGTAAGGGAGATGGGGCATGAAGTTATTTCTAGGAGTTGGACACATACCAAGTTTAGCTCAGTTCTGGGCATCTTTGAAATACCTGTACAAACTTGTTCCTAAATAGTAACTTGCAACTTTGAATAAAAATGTGCTTGCTTACAGCAACGTCGTATATGTTCTGAATGCCCGAATTGGGAATCTGTGTCCAAACTTTGTTAGGAATTATGTGATCCTTACTAGCTGGAAGTAAGGGAGATGGGGCATGAAGTTATTTCTAGGAGTTGGACACATACCAAGTTTAGCTCAGTTCTGGGCCTCTTTGAAATACCTATACAAACTTGTTCCTACATAGTAACTTGCATCTTTGAATGAGAATGTGCTTGCTTACAGCAACGTGCTATATGTTCTGAATGCCCGAAGTGGGAATCTGTGTCAAAACTTTGTTAGGAATTATGTGATCCTTACTAGCTGGAAGTAAGGGAGATGGGGCATGAAGTTATTTCTAGGAGTTGGACACATACCAAGTTTAGCTCAGTTCTGGGCATCTTTGAAATACCTATACAAACTTGTTCCTACCTAGTAACTTGCATCTTTGAATGAGAATGTGCTTGCTTAAAGCAACGTGCTATATGTTCTGAATGCCCGAATAGGGAATCTGTGTCAAAACTGTGTTAGGAATTATGTGATCCTTACTAGCTGGAAGTAAGGGAGATGGGGCATGAAGTTATTTCTAGGAGTTGGACACATACCAAGTTTAGCTCAGTTCTGGGCATCTTTGAAATACCTATACAA
This sequence comes from Diceros bicornis minor, assembly GCF_020826845.1. Classification (NCBI taxonomy): domain Eukaryota; kingdom Metazoa; phylum Chordata; class Mammalia; order Perissodactyla; family Rhinocerotidae; genus Diceros; species Diceros bicornis. Next base: position 78,966,028 of record NC_080750.1, on the reverse strand, counting down.
ACTTGTACCTACCTAGTAACTTGCATCTTTGAATGAGAATCTGCTTGCTTACAGCAACGTGCTATATGTTCTGAATGCCCGAATTGGGAATCTGTGTCAAAACTTTGTTAGGAATTATGTGATCCTTACTAGATGGAAGTAAGGGAGATGGGGCATGAAGTTATTTCTAGGAGTTGGACAAATACCAAGTTTAGCTCAGTTCTGGGCATCTTTGAAATACCTATACAAACTTGTTCCTACCTAGTAACTTGCATCTTTGAATGAGAATGTGCTTGCTTACAGCAACGTGGTATATGTTCTGAATGCCCGAATTGGGAATCTGTGTCAAAACTTTGTTAGGAATTATGTGATCCTTACTAGCTGGAAGTAAGGGAGATGTGGCATGAAGTTATTTCTAGGTGTTGGACACATACCAAGTTTAGCTCAGTTCTGGGCATCTTTGAAATAGCTATATAAACTTGTTCCTACATAGTAACTTGCAACTTTGAATGAGAATCTGCTTGCTTACAGCAACGTGCTATATGTTCTGAATGCCCGAATTGGGAATCTGTGTAAAAACTTTGTTAGGAATTATGTGATCCTTACTAGCTGGAAGTAAGGGAGATGGGGCATGAAGTTATTTCTAGGAGTTGGACACATACCAAGTTTAGCTCAGTTCTGGGCATCTTTGAAATACCTATACAAACTTGTTCCTACCTCGTAACTTGCAACTTTGAATGAAAATGTGCTTGCTTACAGCAACGTGCTATATGTTCTGAATGCCCGAATTGGGAATCTGTGTCAAAACTTTGTTAGGAATTATGTGATCCTTACTAGCTGGAAGTAAGGGATATGGGGCATGAAGTTATTTCTAGGAGTTGGACACATACCAAGTTTAGCTCAGTTCTGGGCATCTTTGAAATACCTATACAAACTTGTTCCTACATAGTAACTTGCAACTTTGAATGAGAATCTGCTTGCTTACAGCAACGTGCTATATGTTCTGAATGCCCGAAATGGGAATCTGTGTCAAAACTTTGTTAGGAATTATGTGATCCTTACTAGCTGGAAGTAAGGGAGATGGGGCATGAAGTTATTTCTAGGAGTTGGACACATACCAAGTTTAGCTCAGTTCTGGGCATCTTTGAAATACCTATACAAACTTGTTCCTACATAGTAACTTGCAACTTTGAATGAGAATGTGCTTGCTTACAGCAACGTGCTATATGTTCTGAATGCCCGAATTGGGAATCTGTGTCAAAACTTTGTTAGGAATTATGTCATCCTTACTAGCTGGAAGTAAGGGAGATGGGGCATGAAGTTATTTCTAGGAGTTGGACACATACCAAGTTTAGCTCAGTTCTGGGCATCTTTGAAATACCTGTACAAACTTGTTCCTACATAGTAACTTGCAACTTTGAATGAGAATGTGCTTGCTTACAGCAACGTGCTATATGTTCTGAATGCCCGAATTGGGAATCTGTGTCAAAACTTTGTTAGGAATTATGTGATCCTTACTAGCTGGAAGTAAGGGAGATGGGGCATGAAGTTATTTCTAGGAGTTGGACACATACCAAGTTTAGCTCAGTTCTGGGCATCTTTGAAATACCTATACAAACTTGTTCCTACATAGTAACTTGCAACTTTGAATGAGAATCTGCTTGCTTACAGCAACGTGCTATATGTTCTGAATGCCCGAATTGGGAATCTGTGTCAAAACTTTGTTAGGAATTATGTGATCCTTACTAGCTGGAAGTAAGGGAGATGGGGCATGAAGTTATTTCTAGGAGTTGGACACATACCAAGTTTAGCTCAGTTCTGGGCCTCTTTGAAATACCTATACAAACTTGTTCCTACATAGTAACTTGCATCTTTGAATGAGAATGTGCTTGCTTACAGCAACGTGCTATATATTCTGAATGCCCGAATTGGGAATCTGTGTCAAAACTTTGTTAGGAATTATGTGATCCTTACTAGCTGGAAGTAAGGGAGATGGGGCATGAAGTTATTTCTAGGAGTTGGACACATACCAAGTTTAGCTCAGTTCTGGGCATCTTTGAAATACCTATACAAACTTGTTCCTACCTAGTAACTTGCATCTTTGAATGAGAATCTGCTTGCTTACAGCAACGTGCTATATGTTCTGAATGCCCGAATTGGGAATCTGTGTCAAAACTTTGTTAGGAATTATGTGATCCTTACTAGCTGGAAGTAAGGGAGATGGGGCATGAAGTTATTTCTAGGAGTTGGACACATACCAAGTTTAGCTCAGTTCTGGGCCTCTTTGAAATACCTATACAAACTTGTTCCTACATAGTAACTTGCAACTTTGAATGAGAATCTGCTTGCTTACAGCAACGTGCTATATGTTCTGAATGCCCGAATTGGGAATCTGTGTCAAAACTTTGTTAGGAATTATGTGATCCTTACTAGCTGGAAGTAAGGGAGATGGGGCATGAAGTTATTTCTAGGAGTTGGACACATTCCAAGTTTAGCTCAGTTCTGGGCATCTTTGAAATTCCTATACAAACTTGTTCCTACCTAGTAACTTGCATCTTTGAATGAGAATGTGCTTGCTTACAGCAACGTGCTATATGTTCTGAATGCCCGAATAGGGAATCTGTGTCAAAACTGTGTTAGGAATTATGTGATCCTTACTAGCTGGAAGTAAGGGAGATGGGGCATGAAGTTATTTCTAGGAGTTGGACACATACGAAGTTTAGCTCAGTTCTGGGCATCTTTGAAATACCTATACAAACTTGTTCCTACCTAGTAACTTGCATCTTTGAATGAGAATGTGCTTGCTTACAGCAACGTGCTATATGTTCTGAATGCCCGAATTGGGAATCTGTGTCAAAACTTTGTTAGGAATTATGTGATCCTTACTAGATGGAAGTAAGGGAGATGGGGCATGAAGTTATTTATAGGAGTTGGACACATACCAAGTTTAGCTCAGTTCTGGGCATCTTTGAAATACCTATACAAACTTGTTCCTACCTAGTAACTTGCATCTTTGAATGAGAATGTGCTTGCTTACAGCAACGTGCTATATGTTCTGAATGCCCGAATTGGGAATCTGTGTCAAAACTTTGTTAGGAATTATGTGATCCTTACTAGCTGGAAGTAAGGGAGATGGGGCATGAAGTTATTTCTAGGAGTTGGACACATACCAAGTTTAGCTCAGTTCTGGGCATCTTTGAAATACCTATACAAACTTGTTCCTACCTAGTAACTTGCAACTTTGAATGAGAATCTGCTTGCTTACAGCAACGTGCTATATGTTCTGAATGCCCGAATAGGGAATCTGTGTCAAAACTTTGTTAGGAATTATGTGATCCTTACTAGCTGGAAGTAAGGGAGATGGGGCATGAAGTTATTTCTAGGAGTTGGACACATACCAAGTTTAGCTCAGTTCTGGGCATCTTTGAAATACCTATACAAACTTGTTCCTACCTAGTAACTTGCATCTTTGAATGAGAATGTGCTTGCTTACAGCAACGTGCTATATGTTCTGAATGCCCGAATAGGGAATCTGTGTCAAAACTGTGTTAGGAATTATGTGATCCTTACTAGCTGGAAGTAAGGGAGATGGGGCATGAAGTTATTTCTAGGAGTTGGACACATACCAAGTTTAGCTCAGTTCTGGGCATCTTTGAAATACCTACACAAACTTGTACCTACCTAGTAACTTGCATCTTTGAATGAGAATCTGCTTGCTTACAGCAACGTGCTATATGTTCTGAATGCCCGAATAGGGAATCTGTGTCAAAACTTTGTTAGGAATTATGTGATCCTTACTAGATGGAAGTAAGGGAGATGGGGCATGAAGTTATTTCTAGGAGTTGGACACATACCAAGTTTAGCTCAGTTCTGGGCATCTTTGAAATACCTATACAAACTTGTTCCTACCTAGTAACTTGCATCTTTGAATGAGAATGTGCTTGCTTACAGCAACGTGCTATATGTTCTGAATGCCCGAATTGGGAATCTGTGTCAAAACTTTGTTAGGAATTATGTGATCCTTACTAGCTGGAAGTAAGGGATATGGGGCATGAAGTTATTTCTAGGAGTTGGACACATACCAAGTTTAGCTCAGTTCTGGGCATCTTTGAAATAGCTATACAAACTTGTTCCTACATAGTAACTTGCAACTTTGAATGAGAATCTGCTTGCTTACAGCAACGTGCTATATGTTCTGAATGCCCGAATTGGGAATCTGTGTCAAAACTTTGTTAGGAATTATGTGATCCTTACTAGCTGGAAGTAAGGGAGATGGGGCATGAAGTTATTTCTAGGAGTTGGACACATACCAAGTTTAGCTCAGTTCTGGGCATCTTTGAAATACCTATACAAACTTGTTCCTACCTAGTAACTTGCATCTTTGAATGAGAATGTGCTTGCTTACAGCAACGTGCTATATGTTCTGAATGCCCGAATTGGGAATCTGTGTCAAAACTTTGTTAGGAATTATGTGATCCTTACTAGCTGGAAGTAAGGGAGATGGGGCATGAAGTTATTTCTAGGAGTTGGACACATACCAAGTTTAGCTCAGTTCTGGGCATCTTTGAAATACCTATACAAACTTGTTCCTACATAGTAACTTGCAACTTTGAATGAAAATGTGATTGCTTACAGCAACGTGCTATATGTTCTGAGTGCCCGAATTGGGAATCTGTGTCAAAACTTTGTTAGGAATTATGTGATCCTTACTAGCTGGAAGTAAGGGAGATGGGGCATGAAGTTATTTCTAGGAGTTGGACACATACCAAGTTTAGCTCCGTTCTGGGCATCTTTGAAATACCTATACAAACTTGTTCCTACATAGTAACTTGCTTCTTTGAATGAGAATGTCCTTGCTTACAGCAACGTGCTATATGTTCTGAATGCCCGAATTGGCAATCTGTGTCAAAACTTTGTTAGGAATTATGTGATCCTTACTAGCTGGAAGTAAGGGAGATGGGGCATGAAGTTATTTCTAGGAGTTGGACACATACCAAGTTTAGCTCAGTTCTGGGCATCTTTGAAATACCTATACAAACTTGTTCCTACATAGTAACTTGCAACTTTGAATGAAAATGTGCTTGCTTACAGCAACGTGCTATATGTTCTGAATGCCCGAATTGGGAATCTGTGTCAAAACTTTGTTAGGAATTATGTGATCTTTACTAGATGGAAGTAAGGGAGATGGGGCATGAAGTTATTTCTAGGAGTTGGACACATACCAAGTTTAGCTCAGTTCTGGGCATCTTTGAAATACCTATACAAACTTGTTCCTACATAGTAACTTGCAACTTTGAATGAGAATGTGCTTGCTTACAGCAACGTGCTATATGTTCTGAATGCCCGAATTGGGAATCTGTGTCAAAACTTTGTTAGGAATTATGTGATCCTTACTAGCTGGAAGTAAGGGAGATGGGGCATGAAGTTATTTCTAGGAGTTGGACACATACCAAGTTTAGCTCAGTTCTGGGCCTCTTTGAAATACCTATACAAACTTGTTCCTACATAGTAACTTGCAACTTTAGAAGAGAATGTGCTTGCTTACAGCAACGTGCTATATGTTCTGAATGCCCGAATTGGGAATCTGTGTCAAAACTTTGTTAGGAATTATGTGATCCTTACTAGCTGGAAGTAAGGGAGATGGGGCATGAAGTTATTTCTAGGAGTTGGACACATACCAAGTTTAGCTCAGTTCTGGGCATCTTTGAAATACCTATACAAACTTGTTCCTACATAGTAACTTGCATCTTTGAATGAGAATCTGCTTGCTTACAGCAACGTGCTATATGTTCTGAATGCCCGAATTGGGAATCTGTGTCAAAACTTTGTTAGGAATTATGTGATCCTTACTAGCTGGAAGTAAGGGAGATGGGGCATGAAGTTATTTCTAGGAGTTGGACACATACCAAGTTTATCTCAGTTCTGGGCATCTTTGAAATACCTGTACAAACTTGTTCCTACATAGTAACTTGCAACTTTGAATGAGAATCTGCTTGCTTACAGCAACGTGCTATATGTTCTGAATGCCCGAATTGGGAATCTGTGTCAAAACTTTGTTAGGAATTATGTGATCCTTACTAGCTGGAAGTAAGGGAGATGGGGCATGAAGTTATTTCTAGGAGTTGGACACATACCAAGTTTAGCTCAGTTCTGGGCCTCTTTGAAATACCTATACAAACTTGTTCCTACATAGTAACTTGCATCTTTGAATGAGAATGTGCTTGCTTACAGCAACGTGCTATATGTTCTGAATGCCCGAATTGGGAATCTGTGTCAAAACTTTGTTAGGAATTATGTGATCCTTACTAGCTCGAAGTAAGGGAGATGGGGCATGAAGTTATTTCTAGGAGTTGGACACATACCAAGTTTAGCTCAGTTCTGGGCATCTTTGAAATACCTATACAAACTTGTTCCTACCTAGTAACTTGCATCTTTGAATGAGAATGTGCTTGCTTACAGCAACGTGCTATATGTTCTGAATGCCCGAATAGGGAATCTGTGTCAAAACTGTGTTAGGAATTATGTGATCCTTACTAGCTGGAAGTAAGGGAGATGGGGCATGAAGTTATTTCTAGGAGTTGGACACATACCAAGTTTAGCTCAGTTCTGGGCATCTTTGAAATACCTATACAAACTTGTACCTACCTAGTAACTTGCATCTTTGAATGAGAATCTGCTTGCTTACAGCAACGTGCTATATGTTCTGAATGCCCGAATAGGGAATCTGTGTCAAAACTTTGTTAGGAATTATGTGATCCTTACTAGATGGAAGTAAGGGAGATGGGGCATGAAGTTATTTCTAGGAGTTGGACACATACCAAGTTTAGCTCAGTTCTGGGCATCTTTGAAATACCTATACAAACTTGTTCCTACCTAGTAACTTGCATCTTTGAATGAGAATGTGCTTGCTTACAGCAACGTGCTATATGTTCTGAATGCCCGAATTGGGAATCTGTGTCAAAACTTTGTTAGGAATTATGTGATCCTTACTAGCTGGAAGTAAGGGATATGGGGCATGAAGTTATTTCTAGGAGTTGGACACATACCAAGTTTAGCTCAGTTCTGGGCATCTTTGAAATAGCTATACAAACTTGTTCCTACATAGTAACTTGCAACTTTGAATGAGAATCTGCTTGCTTACAGCAACGTGCTATATGTTCTGAATGCCCGAATTGGGAATCTGTGTCAAAACTTTGTTAGGAATTATGTGATCCTTACTAGCTGGAAGTAAGGGAGATGGGGCATGAAGTTATTTCTAGGAGTTGGACACATACCAAGTTTAGCTCAGTTCTGGGCATCTTTGAAATACCTATACAAACTTGTTCCTACCTAGTAACTTGCATCTTTGAATAAAAATGTGCTTGCTTACAGCAACGTGCTATATGTTCTGAATGCCCGAATTGGGAATCTGTGTCAAAACTTTGTTAGGAATTATGTGATCCTTACTAGCTGGAAGTAAGGGAGATGGGGCATGAAGTTATTTCTAGGAGTTGGACACATACCAAGTTTAGCTCAGTTCTGGGCATCTTTGAAATACCTATACAAACTTGTTCCTACATAGTAACTTGCAACTTTGAATGAAAATGTGATTGCTTACAGCAACGTGCTATATGTTCTGAGTGCCCGAATTGGGAATCTGTGTCAAAACTTTGTTAGGAATTATGTGATCCTTACTAGCTGGAAGTAAGGGAGATGGGGCATGAAGTTATTTCTAGGAGTTGGACACATACCAAGTTTAGCTGAGTTCTGGGCATCTTTGAAATACCTATACAAACTTGTTCCTACATAGTAACATGCATCTTTGAATGAGAATCTGCTTGCTTACAGCAACGTGCTATATGTTCTGAATGCCCGAATTGGGAATCTGTGTCAAAACTTTGTTAGGAATTATGTCTTCCTTACTAGCTGGAAGTAAGGGAGATGGAGCATGAAGTTATTTCTAGGAGTTGGACACATACCAAGTTTAGCTCAGTTCTGGGCATCTTTGAAATACCTATACAAACTTGTTCCTACATAGTAACTTGCAACTTTGAATGAGAATGTGCTTGCTTACAGCAACGTGCTATATGTTCTGAATGCCCGAATTGGGAATCTGTGTCAAAACTTTGTTAGGAATTATGTCATCCTTACTAGCTGGAAGTAAGGGAGATGGGGCATGAAGTTATTTCTAGGAGTTGGACACATACCAAGTTTAGCTCAGTTCTGGGCATCTTTGAAATACCTGTACAAACTTGTTCCTACATAGTAACTTGCAACTTTGAATGAGAATGTGCTTGCTTACAGCAACGTGCTATATGTTCTGAATGCCCGAATTGGGAATCTGTGTCAAAACTTTGTTAGGAATTATGTGATCCTTACTAGCTGGAAGTAAGGGAGATGGGGCATGAAGTTATTTCTAGGAGTTGGACACATACCAAGTTTAGCTCAGTTCTGGGCATCTTTGAAATACCTATACAAACTTGTTCCTACATAGTAACTTGCAACTTTGAATGAGAATCTGCTTGCTTACAGCAACGTGCTATATGTTCTGAATGCCCGAATTGGGAATCTGTCAAAACTTTGTTAGGAATTATGTGATCCTTACTAGCTGGAAGTAAGGGAGATGGGGCATGAAGTTATTTCTAGGAGTTGGACACATACCAAGTTTAGCTCAGTTCTGGGCCTCTTTGAAATACCTATACAAACTTGTTCCTACATAGTAACTTGCATCTTTGAATGAGAATGTGCATGCTTACAGCAACGTGCTATATATTCTGAATGCCCGAATTGGGAATCTGTGTCAAAACTTTGTTAGGAATTATGTGATCCTTACTAGCTGGAAGTAAGGGAGATGGGGCATGAAGTTATTTCTAGGAGTTGGACACATACCAAGTTTAGCTCAGTTCTGGGCATCTTTGAAATACCTATACAAACTTGTTCCTACCTAGTAACTTGCATCTTTGAATGAGAATCTGCTTGCTTACAGCAACGTGCTATATGTTCTGAATGCCCGAATTGGGAATCTGTGTCAAAATTTTGTTAGGAATTATGTGATCCTTACTAGCTGGAAGTAAGGGAGATGGGGCATGAAGTTATTTCTAGGAGTTGGACACATACCAAGTTTAGCTCAGTTCTGGGCATCTTTGAAATACCTATGCAAACTTGTTCCTACCTAGTAACTTGCATCTTTGAATGAGAATGTGCTTGCTTACAGCAACGTGCTATATGTTCTGAATGCCCGAATTGGCATTCTGTGTCAAAACTTTGTTAGGAATTATGTGATCCTTACTAGCTGGAAGTAAGGGAGATGGGGCATGAAGTTATTTCTAGGAGTTGGACACATACCAAGTTTAGCTCAGTTCTGGGCATCTTTGAAATACCTATGCAAACTTGTTCCTACATAGTAACTTGCATCTTTGAATGAGAATGTGCTTGCTTACAGCAACGTGCTATATGTTCTGAATGCCCGAATTGGGAATCTGTGTCAAAACTTTGTTAGGAATTATGTGATCCTTACTAGCTGGAAGTAAGGGAGATGGGGCATGAAGTTATTTCTAGGAGTTGGACACATACCAAGTTTAGCTCAGTTCTGGGCATCTTTGAAATACCTATGTAAACTTGTTCCTACCTAGTAACTTGCATCTTTGAATGAGAATGTGCTTGCTTACAGCAACGTGCTATATGTTCTGAATGCCCGAATTGGCAATCTGTGTCAAAACTTTGTTAGGAATTATGCGATCCTTACTAGCTGGAAGTAAGGGAGATGGGGCATGAAGTTATTTCTAGGAGTTGGACACATACCAAGTTTAGCTCAGTTCTGGGCATCTTTGAAATACCTATACAAACTTGTTCCTACATAGTAACTTGCAACTTTGAATGAGAATGTGCTTGCTTACAGCAACGTGCTATATGTTCTGAATGCCCGAATTGGGAATCTGTGTCAAAACTTTGTTAGGAATTATGTGATCCTTACTAGCTTGAAGTAAGGGAGATGGGGCATGAAGTTATTTCTAGGAGTTGGACACATACCAAGTTTAGCTCAGTTCTGGGCATCTTTGAAATACCTATACAAACTTGTTCCTACATAGTAACTTGCAACTTTGAATGAGAATGTGCTTACTTACAGCAACGTGCTATATGTTCTGAATGCCCGAATTGGGAATCTGTGTCAAAACTTTGTTAGGAATTATGTGATCCTTACTAGCTGGAAGAAAGGGAGATGGGGCATGAAGTTATTTCTAGGAGTTGGACACATACCAAGTTTAGCTCAGTTCTGGGCATCTTTGAAATACCTATACAAACTTGTTCCTACATAGTAACTTGCATCTTTGAATGAGAATGTGCTTGCTTACAGCAACGTGCTATATGTTCTGAATGCCCGAATTGGGAATCTGTGTCAAAACTTTGTTAGGAATTATGTGATCCTTACTAGCTGGAAGTAAGGGAGATGGGGCATGAAGTTATTTCTAGGAGTTGGACACATACCAAGTTTAGCTCAGTTCTGGGCATCTTTGAAATACCTATACAAACTTGTTCCTACATAGTAACTTCCATCTTTGAATGAGAATCTGCTTGCTTTCAGCAACGTGCTATATGTTCTGAATGCCCGAATTGGGAATCTGTGTCAAAACTTTGTTAGGAATTATGTGATCCTTACTAGCTGGAAGTAAGGGAGATGGGGCATGAAGTTATTTCTAGGAGTTGGACACATACCAAGTTTAGCTCAGTTCTGGGCATCTTTGAAATACCTATACAAACTTGTTCCTACATAGTAACTTGCATCTTTGAATGAGAATGTGCTTGCTTACAGCAACGTGCTATATGATCTGAATGCCCGAATTGGGAATCTGTGTCAAAACTTTGTTAGGAATTATGTGATCCTTACTAGCTGGAAGTAAGGGAGATGGGGCATGAAGTTATTTCTAGGAGTTGGACACATACCACGTTTAGCTCATTTCTGGGCATCTTTGAAATACCTATACAAACTTGTTCCTACCTAGTAACTTGCATCTTTGAATCAGAATGTGCTTGCTTACAGCAACGTGCTATATGTTCTGAATGCCCGAATTGGCAATCTGTGTCAAAACTTTGTTAGGAATTATGTGATCCTTACTAGCTCGAAGTAAGGGAGATGGGGCATGAAGTTATTTCTAGGAGTTGGACACATACCAAGTTTAGCTCAGTTCTGGGCATCTTTGAAATACCTATACAAACTTGTTCCTACATAGTAACTTGCATCTTTGAATGATAATGTGCTTGCTTGCAGCAACGTGCTATATGTTCTGAATGCCCGAATAGGGAATCTGTGTCAAAACTTTGTTAGGAATTATGTGATCCTTACAAGCTGGAAGTAAGGGAGATGGGGCATGAAGTTATTTCTAGGAGTTGGACACATACCAAGTTTAGCTCAGTTCTGGGCATCTTTGAAATACCTATACAAACTTGTTCCTACCTAGTAACTTACATCTTTGAATGAGAATGTGCTTGCTTACAGCAACGTGCTATATGTTCTGAATGCCCGAATTGGGAATCTGTGTCAAAACCTTGTTAGGAATTATGTGATCCTTACTAGCTGGAAGTAAGGGAGATGGGGCATGAAGTTATTTCTAGGAGTTGGACACATACCAAGTTTAGCTCAGTTCTGGGCATCTTTGAAATACCTATACAAACTTGTTCCTACATAGTAACTTGCATCTTTGAATGAGAATGTGCTTGCTTACAGCAACGTGCTATATGTTCTGAATGCCCGAATTGGGAATCTGTGTCAAAACTTTGTTAGGAATTATGTGATCCTTACTAGCTGGAAGTAAGGGAGATGGAGCATGAAGTTATTTATAGGAGTTGGACACATACCAAGTTTAGCTCAGTTCTGGGCATCTTTGAAATACCTATACAAACTTGTTCCTACATAGTAACTTGCAACTTTGAATGAAAATGTGCTTGCTTACAGCAACGTCCTATATGTTCTGAATGCCCGAATTGGGAATCAGTGTCAAAACTTTGTTAGGAATTATGTGATCCTTACTAGCTGGAAGTAAGGGAGATGGGGCATGAAGTTATTTCTAGGAGTTGGACACATACCAAGTTTAGCTCAGTTCTGGGCATCTTTGAAATACCTATACAAACTTGTTCCTACCTAGTAACTTGCATCTTTGAATGAGAATCTGCTTGCTTACAGCAACGTGCTATATGTTCTGAATGCCCGAATTGGGAATCTGTGTCAAAACTTTGTTAGGAATTATGTGATCCTTACTAGCTGGAAGTAAGGGAGATGGGGCATGAAGTTATTTCTAGGAGTTGGACACATACCAAGTTTAGCTCAGTTCTGGGCATCTTTGAAATACCTATACAAACTTGTTCCTACCTAGTAACTTGCATCTTTGAATGAGAATCTGCTTGCTTACAGCAACGTGCTATATGTTCTGAATGCCCGAATTGGGAATCTGTGTCAAAACTTTGTTAGGAATTATGTGATCCTTACTAGCTGGAAGTAAGGGAGATGGGGCATGAAGTTATTTCTAGGAGTTGGACACATACCAAGTTTAGCTCAGTTCTGGGCATCTTTGAAATACCTATACAAACTTGTTCCTACATAGTAACTTGCATCTTTGAATGAGAATGTGCTTGCTTGCAGCAACGTGCTATATGTTCTGAATGCCCGAATTGGGAATCTGTGTCAAAACTTTGTTAGGAATTATGTGATCCTTACTAGCTGGAAGTAAGGGAGATGGGGCATGAAGTTATTTCTAGGAGTTGGACACATACCAAGTTTAGCTAAGTTCTGGGCCTCTTTGAAATACCTATACAAACTTGTTCCTACATAGTAACTTGCATCTTTGAATGAGAATGTGCTTGCTTACAGCAACGTGCTATATGTTCTGAATGCCCGAATTGGGAATCTGTGTCAAAACTTTGTTAGGAATTATGTGATCCTTACTAGCTGGAAGTAAGGGAGATGGGGCATGAAGTTATTTCTAGGAGTTGGACACATACCAAGTTTAGCTAAGTTCTGGGCATCTTTGAAATACCTATACAAACTTGTTCCTACATAGTAACTTGCATCTTTGAATGAGAATGTGCTTGCTTGCAGCAACGTGCTATATGTTCTGAATGCCCGAATTGGGAATCTGTGTCAAAACTTTGTTAGGAATTATGTGATCCTTACTAGCTGGAAGTAAGGGAGATGGGGCATGAAGTTATTTCTTGGAGTTGGAGACATACCAAGTTTAGCTCAGTTCTGGGCATCTTTGAAATACCTATACAAACTTGTTCCTACATAGTAACTTGCAACTTTGAATGAGAATGTGCTTGCTTGCAGCAACGTGCTATATGTTCTGAATGCCCGAATTGGGAATCTGTGTCAAAACTTTGTTAGGAATTATGTGATCTTTACTAGATGGAAGTAAGGGAGATGGGGCATGAAGTTATTTCTAGGAGTTGGACACATACCAAGTTTAGCTCAGTTCTGGGCATCTTTGAAATACCTATACAAACTTGTTCCTACATAGTAACTTGCAACTTTGAATGAGAATGTGCTTGCTTCCAGCAACGTGCTATATGTTCTGAATGCCCGAATTGGGAATCTGTGTCAAAACTTTGTTAGGAATTATGTGATCCTTACTAGCTGGAAGTAAGGGAGATGGGGCATGAAGTTATTTCTAGGAGTTGGACACATACCAAGTTTAGCTCAGTTCTGGGCATCTTTGAAATACCTATACAAACTTGTTCCTACATAGTAACTTGCAACTTTGAATGAGAATGTGCTTGCTTACAGCAACGTGCTATATGTTCTGAATGCAAGAATTGGGAATCTGTGTCAAAACTTTGTTAGGAATTATGTGATCCTTACTAGCTGGAAGTAAGGGAGATGGGGCATGAAGTTATTTCTAGGAGTTGGACACATACCAAGTTTAGCTCAGTTCTGGGCATCTTTGAAATACCTATACAAACTTGTTCCTACATAGTAACTTGCATCTTTGAATGAAAATGTGCTTGCTTACAGCAACGTGCTATATGTTCTGAATGCCCGAATTGGGAATCTGTGTCAAAACTTTGTTAGGAATTATGTGATCCTTACTAGCTGGAAGTAAGGGAGATGGGGCATGAAGTTATTTCTAGGAGATGGACACATACCAAGTTTAGCTCAGTTCTGGGCATCATTGAAATACCTATACAAACTTGTTCCTACATAGTAACTTGCATCTTTGAATGAGAATGTGCTTGCTTACAGCAACGTGCTATATGTTCTGAATGCCCGAATTGAGAATCTGTGTCAAAACTTTGTTAGGAATTATGTGATCCTTACTAGCTGGAAGTAAGGGAGATGGGGCATGAAGTTATTTCTAGGAGTTGGACACATACCAAGTTTAGCTCAGTTCTGGGCATCTTTGAAATACCTATACAAACTTGTTCCTACATAGTAACTTGCAACTTTGAATGAGAATGTGCTTGCTTACAGCAACGTGCTATATGTTCTAAATGCCCGAATTGGGAATCTGTGTCAAAAATTTGTTAGGAATTATGTGATCCTTACTAGCTGGAAGTAAGGGAGATGGGGCATGAAGTTATTTCTTGGAGTTGGAGACATACCAAGTTTAGCTCAGTTCTGGGCATCTTTGAAATACCTATACAAACTTGTTCCTACATAGTAACTTGCAACTTTGAATGAGAATGTGCTTGCTTGCAGCAACGTGCTATATGTTCTGAATGCCCGAATAGTGAATCTGTGTCAAAACTTTGTTAGGAATTTTGCGATCGTTACTAGCTGGAAGTAAGGGAGATGGGGCATGAAGTTATTTCTAGGAGTTGGACACATACCAAGTTTAGCTCAGTTCTGGGCATCTTTGAAATACCTATACAAACTTGTTCCTACATAGTAACTTGCATCTTTGAATGAGAATGTGCTTGCTTACAGCAACGTGCTATATGTTCTGAATGCCCGAATTGGGAATCTGTGTCAAAACTTTGTTAGGAATTATGTGATCCTTACTAGCTGGAAGTAAGGGAGATGGGGCATGAAGTTATTTCTAGGAGTTGGACACATACCAAGTTTAGCTGAGTTCTGGGCATCTTTGAAATACCTATACAAACTTGTTCCTACATAGTAACTTGCAACTTTGAATGAGAATGTGCTTGCTTACAGCAACGTGCTATATGTTCTGAATGCCCGAATTGGGAATCTGTGTCAAAACTTTGTTAGGAATTATGTGATCCTTACTAGCTGGAAGTAAGGGAGATGGGGCATGAAGTTATTTCTAGGAGTTGGACACATACCAAGTTTAGCTCAGTTCTGGGCATCTTTGAAATACCTATACAAACTTGTTCCTACATAGTAACTTGCATCTTTGAATGAGAATGTGCTTGCTTGCAGCAACGTGCTATATGTTCTGAATGCCCGAATTGGGAATCTGTGTCAAAACCCTGTTAGGAATTATGTGATCCTTACTAGCTGGAAGTAAGGGAGATGGGGCATGAAGTTATTTCTTGGAGTTGGAGACATACCAAGTTTAGCTCAGTTCTGGGCATCTTTGAAATACCTATACAAACTTGTTCCTACATAGTAACTTGCAACTTTGAATGAGAATGTGCTTGCTTGCAGCAACGTGCTATATGTTCTGAATGCCCGAATAGGGAATCTGTGTCAAAACTTTGTTAGGAATTATGTGATCTTTACTAGATGGAAGTAAGGGAGATGGGGCATGAAGTTATTTCTAGGAGTTGGACACATACCAAGTTTAGCTCAGTTCTGGGCATCTTTGAAATACCTATACAAACTTGTTCCTACATAGTAACTTGCAATTTTGAATGAGAATGTGCTTGCTTACAGCAACGTGCTATATGTTCTAAATGCCCGAATTGGGAATCTGTGTCAAAACTTTGTTAGGAATTATGTGATCCTTACTAGCTGGAAGTAAGGGAGATGGGGCATGAAGTTATTTCTTGGAGTTGGAGACATACCAAGTTTAGCTCAGTTCTGGGCATCTTTGAAATACCTATACAAACTTGTTCCTACATAGTAACTTGCAACTTTGAATGAGAATGTGCTTGCTTGCAGCAACGTGCTATATGTTCTGAATGCCCGAATAGTGAATCTGTGTCAAAACTTTGTTAGGAATTATGCGATCGTTACTAGCTGGAAGTAAGGGAGATGGGGCATGAAGTTATTTCTAGGAGTTGGACACATACCAAGTTTAGCTCAGTTCTGGGCATCTTTGAAATACCTATACAAACTTGTTCCTACATAGTAACTTGCATCTTTGAATGAGAATGTGCTTGCTTACAGCAACGTGCTATATGTTCTGAATGCCCGAATTGGGAATCTGTGTCAAAACTTTGTTAGGAATTATGCGATCCTTACTAGCTGGAAGTAAGGGAGATGGGGCATGAAGTTATTTCTAGGAGTTGGACACATACCAAGTTTAGCTGAGTTCTGGGCATCTTTGAAATACCTATACAAACTTGTTCCTACATAGTAACTTGCAACTTTGAATGAGAATGTGCTTGCTTACAGCAACGTGCTATATGTTCTGAATGCCCGAATTGGGAATCTGTGTCAAAACTTTGTTAGGAATTATGTGATCCTTACTAGCTGGAAGTAAGGGAGATGGGGCATGAAGTTATTTCTAGGAGTTGGACACATACCAAGTTTAGCTCAGTTCTGGGCATCTTTGAAATACCTATACAAACTTGTTCCTACATAGTAACTTGCATCTTTGAATGAGAATGTGCTTGCTTACAGCAACGTGCTATATGTTCTGAATGCCCGAATTGGGAATCTGTGTCAAAACTTTGTTAGGAATTATGTGATCCTTACTAGCTGGAAGTAAGGGAGATGGGGCATGAAGTTATTTCTAGGAGTTGGACACATACCAAGTTTAGCTCAGTTCTGGGCATCTTTGAAATACCTATACAAACTTGTTCCTACATAGTAACTTGCATCTTTGAATGAGAATGTGCTTGCTTGCAGCAACGTGCTATATGTTCTGAATGCCCGAATTGGGAATCTGTGTCAAAACTTTGTTAGGAATTATGTGATCCTTACTAGCTGGAAGTAAGGGAGATGGGGCATGAAGTTATTTCTTGGAGTTGGAGACATACCAAGTTTAGCTCAGTTCTGGGCATCTTTGAAATACCTATACAAACTTGTTCCTACATAGTAACTTGCAACTTTGAATGAGAATGTGCTTGCTTGCAGCAACGTGCTATATGTTCTGAATGCCCGAATTGGGAATCTGTGTCAAAACTTTGTTAGGAATTATGTGATCTTTACTAGATGGAAGTAAGGGAGATGGGGCATGAAGTTATTTCTAGGAGTTGGACACATACCAAGTTTAGCTCAGTTCTGGGCATCTTTGAAATACCTATACAAACTTGTTCCTACATAGTAACTTGCAACTTTGAATGAGAATGTGCTTGCTTACAGCAACGTGCTATATGTTCTAAATGCCCGAATTGGGAATCTGTGTCAAAACTTTGTTAGGAATTATGTGATCCTTACTAGCTGGAAGTAAGGGTGATGGGGCATGAAGTTATTTCTTGGAGTTGGAGACATACCAAGTTTAGCTCAGTTCTGGGCATCTTTGAAATACCTATACAAACTTGTTCCTACATAGTAACTTGCAACTTTGAATGAGAATGTGCTTGCTTGCAGCAACGTGCTATATGTTCTGAATGCCCGAATAGTGAATCTGTGTCAAAACTTTGTTAGGAATTATGCGATCGTTACTAGCTGGAAGTAAGGGAGATGGGGCATGAAGTTATTTCTAGGAGTTGGACACATACCAAGTTTAGCTCAGTTCTGGGCATCTTTGAAATACCTATACAAACTTGTTCCTACATAGTAACTTGCATCTTTGAATGAGAATGTGCTTGCTTACAGCAACGTGCTCTATGTTCTGAATGCCCGAATTGGGAATCTGTGTCAAAACTTTGTTAGGAATTATGTGATCCTTACTAGCTGGAAGTACGGGAGATGGGGCATGAAGTTATTTCTAGGAGTTGGACACATACCAAGTTTAGCTCAGTTCTGGGCATCTTTGAAATACCTATACAAACTTGTTCCTACATAGTAACTTGCATCTTTGAATGAGAATGTGCTTGCTTACAGCAACGTGCTATATGTTCTGAATGCCCGAATTGGGAATCTGTGTCAAAACTTTGTTAGGAATTATGTGATCCTTACTAGCTGGAAGTAAGGGAGATGGGGCATGAAGTTATTTCTAGGAGTTGGACACATACCAAGTTTAGCTCAGTTCTGGGCATCTTTGAAATACCTATACAAACTTGTTCCTACATAGTAACTTGCAACTTTGAATGAGAATGTGCTTGCTTACAGCAACGTGCTATATGTTCTAAATGCCCGAATTGGGAATCTGTGTCAAAACTTTGTTAGGAATTATGTGATCCTTACTAGCTGGAAGTAAGGGAGATGGGGCATGAAGTTATTTCTTGGAGTTGGAGACATACCAAGTTTAGCTCAGTTCTGGGCATCTTTGAAATACCTATACAAACTTGTTCCTACATAGTAACTTGCAACTTTGAATGAGAATGTGCTTGCTTGCAGCAACGTGCTATATGTTCTGAATGCCCGAATAGTGAATCTGTGTCAAAACTTTGTTAGGAATTATGCGATCGTTACTAGCTGGAAGTAAGGGAGATGGGGCATGAAGTTATTTCTAGGAGTTGGACACATACCAAGTTTAGCTCAGTTCTGGGCATCTTTGAAATACCTATACAAACTTGTTCCTACATAGTAACTTGCATCTTTGAATGAGAATGTGCTTGCTTACAGCAACGTGCTCTATGTTCTGAATGCCCGAATTGGGAATCTGTGTCAAAACTTTGTTAGGAATTATGTGATCCTTACTAGCTGGAAGTAAGGGAGATGGGGCATGAAGTTATTTCTAGGAGTTGGACACATACCAAGTTTAGCTCAGTTCTGGGCATCTTTGAAATACCTATACAAACTTGTTCCTACATAGTAACTTGCATCTTTGAATGAGAATGTGCTTGCTTACAGCAACGTGCTATATGTTCTGAATGCCCGAATTGGGAATCTGTGTCAAAACTTTGTTAGGAATTATGTGATCCTTACTAGCTGGAAGTAAGGGAGATGGGGCATGAAGTTATTTCTAGGAGTTGGACACATACCAAGTTTAGCTCAGTTCTGGGCATCTTTGAAATACCTATACAAACTTGTTCCTACATAGTAACTTGCATCTTTGAATGAGAATCTGCTTGCTTACAGCAACGTGCTATATGTTCTGAATGCCCGAATTGGCAATCTGTGTCAAAACTTTGTTAGGAATTATGTGATCCTTACTAGCTGGAAGTAAGGGAGATGGGGCATGAAGTTATTTCTAGGAGTTGGACACATACCAAGTTTAGCTCAGTTCTGGGCATCTTTGAAATACCTATACAAACTTGTTCCTACATAGTAACTTGCATCTTTGAATGAGAATGTGCTTGCTTACAGCAACGTGCTATATGTTCTGAATGCCCGAATTGGGAATCTGTGTCAAAACTTTGTTAGGAATTATGTGATCCTTACTAGCTGGAAGTAAGGGAGATGGGGCATGAAGTTATTTCTAGGAGTTGGACACATACCACGTTTAGCTCAGTTCTCGGCATCTTTGAAATACCTATACAAACTTGTTCCTACATAGTAACTTGCATCTTTGAATGAGAATGTGCTTGCTTACAGCAACGTGCTATATGTTCTGAATGCCCGAATTGGCAATCTGTGTCAAAACTTTGTTAGGAATTATGTGATCCTTACTAGCTGGAAGTAAGGGAGATGGGGCATGAAGTTATTTCTAGGAGTTGGACACATACCAAGTTTAGCTCAGTTCTGGGCATCTTTGAAATACCTATACAAACTTGTTCCTACCTAGTAACTTGCATCTTTGAATGAGAATGTGCTTGCTTGCAGCAACGTGCTATATGTTCTGAATGCCCGAATAGGGAATCTGTGTGAAAACTTTGTTAGAAATTATGTGATCCTTACAAGCTGGAAGTAAGGGAGATGGGGCATGAAGTTATTTCTAGGAGTTGGACACATACCAAGTTTAGCTCAGTTCTGGGCATCTTTGAAATACCTATACAAACTTGTTCCTACCTAGTAACTTGCATCTTTGAATGAGTATGTGCTTGCTTACAGCAACGTGCTATATGTTCTGAATGCCCGAATTGGGAATCTGTGTCAAAACTTTGTTAGGAATTATGTGATCCTTACTAGCTGGAAATAAGGGAGATGGGGCATGAAGTTATTTCTAGGAGTTGGACACATACCAAGTTTAGCTCAGTTCTGGGCATCTTTGAAATACCTATACAAACTTGTTCCTACATAGTAACTTGCATCTTTGAATGAGAATGTGCTTGCTTACAGCAACGTGCTATATGTTCTGAATGCCCGAATTGGGAATCTGTGTCAAAACTTTGTTAGGAATTATGTGATCCTTACTAGCTGGAAGTAAGGGAGATGGGGCATGAAGTTATTTCTAGGAGTTGGACACATACCAAGTTTAGCTCAGTTCTGGGCATCTTTGAAATACCTATACAAACTTGTTCCTACATAGTAACTTGCAACTTTGAATGACAATGTGCTTGCTTACAGCAACGTGCTATATGTTCTGAATGCCCGAATTGGGAATCTGTGTCAAAACTTTGTTAGGAATTATGTGATCCTTACTAGCTGGAAGTAAGGGAGATGGGGCATGAAGTTATTTCTAGGAGTTGGACACATACCAAGTTTAGCTCAGTTCTGGGCATCTTTGAAATACCTATACAAACTTGTTCCTACATAGTAACTTGCATCTTTGAATGAGAATCTGCTTGCTTACAGCAACGTGCTATATGTTCTGAATGCCCGAATTGGGAATCTGTGTCAAAACTTTGTTAGGAATTATGTGATCCTTACTAGCTGGAAGTAAGGGAGATGGGGCATGAAGTTATTTCTAGGAGTTGGACACATACCAAGTTTAGCTCAGTTCTGGGCATCTTTGAAATACCTATACAAACTTGTTCCTACCTAGTAACTTGCATCTTTGAATGAGAATGTGCTTGCTTACAGCAACGTGCTATATGTTCTGAATGCCCGAATTGGGAATCTGTGTCAAAACTTTGTTAGGAATTATGTGATCCTTACTAGCTGGAAGTAAGGGAGATGGGGCATGAAGTTATTTCTAGGAGTTGGACACATACCAAGTTTAGCTCAGTTCTGGGCATCTTTGAAATACCTATACAAACTTGTTCCTACCTAGTAACTTGCATCTTTGAATGAGAATCTGCTTGCTTACCGCAACGTGCTATATGTTCTGAATGCCCGAATAGGGAATCTGTGTCAAAACTTTGTTAGGAATTATGTGATCCTTACTAGCTGGAAGTAAGGGAGATGGGGCATGAAGTTATTTCTAGGAGTTGGACACATACCAAGTTTAGCTCAGTTCTGGGCATCTTTGAAATACCTATACAAACTTGTTCCTACATAGTAACTTGCAACTTTGAATGAGAATGTGCTTGCTTACAGCAACGTGCTATATGTTCTAAATGCCCGAATTGGGAATCTGTGTCAAAACTTTGTTAGGAATTATGTGATCCTTACTAGCTGGAAGTAAGGGTGATGGGGCATGAAGTTATTTCTTGGAGTTGGAGACATACCAAGTTTAGCTCAGTTCTGGGCATCTTTGAAATACCTATACAAACTTGTTCCTACATAGTAACTTGCAACTTTGAATGAGAATGTGCTTGCTTGCAGCAACGTGCTATATGTTCTGAATGCCCGAATAGTGAATCTGTGTCAAAACTTTGTTAGGAATTATGCGATCGTTACTAGCTGGAAGTAAGGGAGATGGGGCATGAAGTTATTTCTAGGAGTTGGACACATACCAAGTTTAGCTCAGTTCTGGGCATCTTTGAAATACCTATACAAACTTGTTCCTACATAGTAACTTGCATCTTTGAATGA
The DNA here is from genome assembly GCF_020826845.1 of Diceros bicornis minor. Classification (NCBI taxonomy): domain Eukaryota; kingdom Metazoa; phylum Chordata; class Mammalia; order Perissodactyla; family Rhinocerotidae; genus Diceros; species Diceros bicornis. Next base: position 78,944,106 of record NC_080750.1, on the reverse strand, counting down.
GAATGTGCTTGCTTACAGCAACGTGCTATATGTTCTGAATGCCCGAATTGGGAATCTGTGTCAAAACTTTGTTAGGAATTATGTGATCCTTACTAGCTGGAAGTAAGGGAGATGGGGCATGAAGTTATTTCTAGGAGTTGGACACATACCAAGTTTAGCTGAGTTCTGGGCATCTTTGAAATACCTATACAAACTTGTTCCTACATAGTAACTTGCAACTTTGAATGAGAATGTGCTTGCTTACAGCAACGTGCTATATGTTCTGAATGCCCGAATTGGGAATCTGTGTCAAAACTTTGTTAGGAATTATGTGATCCTTACTAGCTGGAAGTAAGGGAGATGGGGCATGAAGTTATTTCTAGGAGTTGGACACATACCAAGTTTAGCTCAGTTCTGGGCATCTTTGAAATACCTATACAAACTTGTTCCTACATAGTAACTTGCATCTTTGAATGAGAATGTGCTTGCTTACAGCAACGTGCTATATGTTCTGAATGCCCGAATTGGGAATCTGTGTCAAAACTTTGTTAGGAATTATGTGATCCTTACTAGCTGGAAGTAAGGGAGATGGGGCATGAAGTTATTTCTAGGAGTTGGAGACATACCAAGTTTAGCTCAGTTCTGGGCATCTTTGAAATACCTATACAAACTTGTTCCTACATAGTAACTTGCAACTTTGAATGAGAATGTGCTTGCTTGCAGCAACGTGCTATATGTTCTGAATGCCCGAATAGGGAATCTGTGTCAAAACTTTGTTAGGAATTATGTGATCCTTACTAGCTGGAAGTAAGGGAGATGGAGCATGAAGTTATTTCTAGGAGTTGGACACATACCAATTTTAGCTCAGTTCTGGGCATCTTTGAAATACCTATACAAACTTGTTCCTACCTAGTAACTTGCATCTTTGAATGAGAATGTGCTTGCTTACAGCAACGTGCTATATGTTCTGAATGCCCGAATTGGGAATCTGTGTCAAAACTTTGTTAGGAATTATGTGATCCTTACTAGCTGGAAGTAAGGGAGATGGGGCATGAAGTTATTTCTAGGAGTTGGACACATACCAAGTTTAGCTCAGTTCTGGGCATCTTTGAAATACCTACACAAACTTGTTCCTACCTAGTAACTTGCATCTTTGAATGAGAATCTGCTTGCTTACCGCAACGTGCTATATGTTCTGAATGCCCGAATAGGGAATCTGTGTCAAAACTTTGTTAGGAATTATGTGATCCTTACTAGCTGGAAGTAAGGGAGATGGGACATGAAGTTATTTCTAGGAGTTGGACACATACCAAGTTTAGCTCAGTTCTGGGCATCTTTGAAATACCTATACAAACTTGTTCCTACATAGTAACTTGCAACTTTGAATGAGAATGTGCTTGCTTACAGCAACGTGCTATATGTTCTAAATGCCCGAATTGGGAATCTGTGTCAAAACTTTGTTAGGAATTATGTGATCCTTACTAGCTGGAAGTAAGGGTGATGGGGCATGAAGTTATTTCTTGGAGTTGGAGACATACCAAGTTTAGCTCAGTTCTGGGCATCTTTGAAATACCTATACAAACTTGTTCCTACATAGTAACTTGCAACTTTGAATGAGAATGTGCTTGCTTGCAGCAACGTGCTATATGTTCTGAATGCCCGAATAGTGAATCTGTGTCAAAACTTTGTTAGGAATTATGCGATCGTTACTAGCTGGAAGTAAGGGAGATGGGGCATGAAGTTATTTCTAGGAGTTGGACACATACCAAGTTTAGCTCAGTTCTGGGCATCTTTGAAATACCTATACAAACTTGTTCCTACATAGTAACTTGCATCTTTGAATGAGAATGTGCTTGCTTACAGCAACGTGCTATATGTTCTGAATGCCCGAATTGGGAATCTGTGTCAAAACTTTGTTAGGAATTATGTGATCCTTACTAGCTGGAAGTAAGGGAGATGGGGCATGAAGTTATTTCTAGGAGTTGGACACATACCAAGTTTAGCTGAGTTCTGGGCATCTTTGAAATACCTATACAAACTTGTTCCTACATAGTAACTTGCAACTTTGAATGAGAATGTGCTTGCTTACAGCAACGTGCTATATGTTCTGAATGCCCGAATTGGGAATCTGTGTCAAAACTTTGTTAGGAATTATGTGATCCTTACTAGCTGGAAGTAAGGGAGATGGGGCATGAAGTTATTTCTAGGAGTTGGACACATACCAAGTTTAGCTCAGTTCTGGGCATCTTTGAAATACCTATACAAACTTGTTCCTACATAGTAACTTGCATCTTTGAATGAGAATGTGCTTGCTTACAGCAACGTGCTATATGTTCTGAATGCCCGAATTGGGAATCTGTGTCAAAACTTTGTTAGGAATTATGTGATCCTTACTAGCTGGAAGTAAGGGAGATGGGGCATGAAGTTATTTCTAGGAGTTGGACACATACCAAGTTTAGCTCAGTTCTGGGCATCTTTGAAATACCTATACAAACTTGTTCCTACATAGTAACTTGCATCTTTGAATGAGAATCTGCTTGCTTACAGCAACGTGCTATATGTTCTGAATGCCCGAATTGGCAATCTGTGTCAAAACTTTGTTAGGAATTATGTGATCCTTACTAGCTGGAAGTAAGGGAGATGGGGCATGAAGTTATTTCTAGGAGTTGGACACATACCAAGTTTAGCTCAGTTCTGGGCATCTTTGAAATACCTATACAAACTTGTTCCTACATAGTAACTTGCATCTTTGAATGAGAATGTGCTTGCTTACAGCAACGTGCTATATGTTCTGAATGCCCGAATTGGGAATCTGTGTCAAAACTTTGTTAGGAATTATGTGATCCTTACAAGCTGGAAGTAAGGGAGATGGGGCATGAAGTTATTTCTAGGAGTTGGATACATACCACGTTTAGCTCAGTTCTGGGCATCTTTGAAATACCTATACAAACTTGTTCCTACATAGTAACTTGCATCTTTGAATGAGAATGTGCTTGCTTACAGCAACGTGCTATATGTTCTGAATGCCCGAATTGGCAATCTGTGTCAAAACTTTGTTAGGAATTATGTGATCCTTACTAGCTGGAAGTAAGGGAGATGGGGCATGAAGTTATTTCTAGGAGTTGGACACATACCAAGTTTAGCTCAGTTCTGGGCATCTTTGAAATACCTATACAAACTTGTTCCTACCTAGTAACTTGCATCTTTGAATGAGAATGTGCTTGCTTGCAGCAACGTGCTATATGTTCTGAATGCCCGAATAGGGAATCTGTGTGAAAACTTTGTTAGAAATTATGTGATCCTTACAAGCTGGAAGTAAGGGAGATGGGGCATGAAGTTATTTCTAGGAGTTGGACACATACCAAGTTTAGCTCAGTTCTGGGCATCTTTGAAATACCTATACAAACTTGTTCCTACCTAGTAACTTGCATCTTTGAATGAGAATGTGCTTGCTTGCAGCAACGTGCTATATGTTCTGAATGCCCGAATTGGGAATCTGTGTCAAAACTTTGTTAGGAATTATGTGATCCTTACTAGCTGGAAGTAAGGGAGATGGGGCATGAAGTTATTTCTAGGAGTTGGACACATACCAAGTTTAGCTCAGTTCTGGGCATCTTTGAAATACCTATACAAACTTGTTCCTACCTAGTAACTTGCATCTTTGAATGAGAATGTGCTTGCTTACAGCAACGTGCTATATGTTCTGAATGCCCGAATTGGGAATCTGTGTCAAAACTTTGTTAGGAATTATGTGATCCTTACTAGCTGGAAGTAAGGGAGATGGGGCATGAAGTTATTTCTAGGAGTTGGACACATACCAAGTTTAGCTCAGTTCTGGGCATCTTTGAAATACCTACACAAACTTGTTCCTACCTAGTAACTTGCATCTTTGAATGAGAATCTGCTTGCTTACCGCAACGTGCTATATGTTCTGAATGCCCGAATAGGGAATCTGTGTCAAAACTTTGTTAGGAATTATGTGATCCTTACTAGCTGGAAGTAAGGGAGATGGGACATGAAGTTATTTCTAGGAGTTGGACACATACCAAGTTTAGCTCAGTTCTGGGCATCTTTGAAATACCTATACAAACTTGTTCCTACATAGTAACTTGCAACTTTGAATGAGAATGTGCTTGCTTACAGCAACGTGCTATATGTTCTAAATGCCCGAATTGGGAATCTGTGTCAAAACTTTGTTAGGAATTATGTGATCCTTACTAGCTGGAAGTAAGGGTGATGGGGCATGAAGTTATTTCTTGGAGTTGGAGACATACCAAGTTTAGCTCAGTTCTGGGCATCTTTGAAATACCTATACAAACTTGTTCCTACATAGTAACTTGCAACTTTGAATGAGAATGTGCTTGCTTGCAGCAACGTGCTATATGTTCTGAATGCCCGAATAGTGAATCTGTGTCAAAACTTTGTTAGGAATTATGCGATCGTTACTAGCTGGAAGTAAGGGAGATGGGGCATGAAGTTATTTCTAGGAGTTGGACACATACCAAGTTTAGCTCAGTTCTGGGCATCTTTGAAATACCTATACAAACTTGTTCCTACATAGTAACTTGCATCTTTGAATGAGAATGTGCTTGCTTACAGCAACGTGCTATATGTTCTGAATGCCCGAATTGGGAATCTGTGTCAAAACTTTGTTAGGAATTATGTGATCCTTACTAGCTGGAAGTAAGGGAGATGGGGCATGAAGTTATTTCTAGGAGTTGGACACATACCAAGTTTAGCTGAGTTCTGGGCATCTTTGAAATACCTATACAAACTTGTTCCTACATAGTAACTTGCAACTTTGAATGAGAATGTGCTTGCTTACAGCAACGTGCTACATGTTCTGAATGCCCGAATTGGGAATCTGTGTCAAAACTTTGTTAGGAATTATGTGATCCTTACTAGCTGGAAGTAAGGGAGATGGGGCATGAAGTTATTTCTAGGAGTTGGACACATACCAAGTTTAGCTCAGTTCTGGGCATCTTTGAAATACCTATACAAACTTGTTCCTACATAGTAACTTGCATCTTTGAATGAGAATGTGCTTGCTTACAGCAACGTGCTATATGTTCTGAATGCCCGAATTGGGAATCTGTGTCAAAACTTTGTTAGGAATTATGTGATCCTTACTAGCTGGAAGTAAGGGAGATGGGGCATGAAGTTATTTCTAGGAGTTGGACACATACCAAGTTTAGCTCAGTTCTGGGCATCTTTGAAATACCTATACAAACTTGTTCCTACATAGTAACTTGCATCTTTGAATGAGAATCTGCTTGCTTACAGCAACGTGCTATATGTTCTGAATGCCCGAATTGGCAATCTGTGTCTAAACTTTGTTAGGAATTATGTGATCCTTACTAGCTGGAAGTAAGGGAGATGGGGCATGAAGTTATTTCTAGGAGTTGGACACATACCAAGTTTAGCTCAGTTCTGGGCATCTTTGAAATACCTATACAAACTTGTTCCTACATAGTAACTTGCATCTTTGAATGAGAATGTGCTTGCTTACAGCAACGTGCTATATGTTCTGAATGCCCGAATTGGGAATCTGTGTCAAAACTTTGTTAGGAATTATGTGATCCTTACTAGCTGGAAGTAAGGGAGATGGGGCATGAAGTTATTTCTAGGAGTTGGATACATACCACGTTTAGCTCAGTTCTGGGCATCTTTGAAATACCTATACAAACTTGTTCCTACATAGTAACTTGCATCTTTGAATGAGAATGTGCTTGCTTACAGCAACGTGCTATATGTTCTGAATGCCCGAATTGGCAATCTGTGTCAAAACTTTGTTAGGAATTATGTGATCCTTACTAGCTGGAAGTAAGGGAGATGGGGCATGAAGTTATTTCTAGGAGTTGGACACATACCAAGTTTAGCTCAGTTCTGGGCATCTTTGAAATACCTATACAAACTTGTTCCTACCTAGTAACTTGCATCTTTGAATGAGAATGTGCTTGCTTGCAGCAACGTGCTATATGTTCTGAATGCCCGAATAGGGAATCTGTGTGAAAACTTTGTTAGAAATTATGTGATCCTTACAAGCTGGAAGTAAGGGAGATGGGGCATGAAGTTATTTCTAGGAGTTGGACACATACCAAGTTTAGCTCAGTTCTGGGCATCTTTGAAATACCTATACAAACTTGTTCCTACCTAGTAACTTGCATCTTTGAATGAGAATGTGCTTGCTTGCAGCAACGTGCTATATGTTCTGAATGCCCGAATTGGGAATCTGTGTCAAAACTTTGTTAGGAATTATGTGATCCTTACTAGCTGGAAGTAAGGGAGATGGGGCATGAAGTTATTTCTAGGAGTTGGACACATACCAAGTTTAGCTCAGTTCTGGGCATCTTTGAAATACCTATACAAACTTGTTCCTACATAGTAACTTGCATCTTTGAATGAGAATCTGCTTGCTTACAGCAAGGTGCTATATGTTCTGAATGCCCGAATTGGGAATCTGTGTCAAAACTTTGTTAGGAATTATGTGATCCTTACTAGCTGGAAGTAAGGGAGATGGGGCATGAAGTTATTTCTAGGAGTTGGACACATACCAAGTTTAGCTCAGTTCTGGGCATCTTTGAAATACCTATACAAACTTGTTCCTACCTAGTAACTTGCATCTTTGAATGAGAATCTGCTTGCTTACAGCAACGTGCTATATGTTCTGAATGCCCGAATTGGGAATCTGTGTCAAAACTTTGTTAGGAATTATGTGATCCTTACTAGCTGGAAGTAAGGGAGATGGGGCATGAAGTTATTTCTAGGAGTTGGACACATACCAAGTTTAGCTCAGTTCTGGGCATCTTTGAAATACCTATACAAACTTGTTCCTACATAGTAACTTGCATCTTTGAATGAAAATGTGCTTGCTTACAGCAACGTGCTATATGTTCTGAATGCCCGAATTGGGAATCTGTGTCAAAACTTTGTTAGGAATTATGTGATCCTTACTAGCTGGAAGTAAGGGAGATGGGGCATGAAGTTATTTCTAGGAGTTGGACACATACCAAGTTTAGCTCAGTTCTGGGCCTCTTTGAAATACCTATACAAACTTGTTCCTACATAGTAACTTGCATCTTTGAATGAGAATGTGCTTGTTTACAGCAACGTGCTATATGTTCTGAATGCCCGAATTGGGAATCTGTGTCAAAACTTTGTTAGGAATTATGTGATCCTTACTAGCTGGAAGTAAGGGAGATGGGGCATGAAGTTATTTCTAGGAGTTGGACACATACCAAGTTTAGCTCAGTTCTGGGCATCTTTGAAATACCTATACAAACTTGTTCCTACATAGTAACTTGCATCTTTGAATGAGAATGTGCTTGCTTGCAGCAACGTGCTATATGTTCTGAATGCCCGAATTGGGAATCTGTGTCAAAACTTTGTTAGGAATTATGTGATCCTTACTAGCTGGAAGTAAGGGAGATGGGGCATGAAGTTATTTCTTGGAGTTGGAGACATACCAAGTTTAGCTCAGTTCTGGGCATCTTTGAAATACCTATACAAACTTGTTCCTACATAGTAACTTGCAACTTTGAATGAGAATGTGCTTGCTTGCAGCAACGTGCTATATGTTCTGAATGCCCGAATAGGGAATCTGTGTCAAAACTTTGTTAGGAATTATGTGATCCTTACTAGCTGGAAGTAAGGGAGATGGAGCATGAAGTTATTTCTAGGAGTTGGACACATACCAATTTTAGCTCAGTTCTGGGCATCTTTGAAATACCTATACAAACTTGTTCCTACCTAGTAACTTGCATCTTTGAATGAGAATGTGCTTGCTTACAGCAACGTGCTATATGTTCTGAATGCCCGAATTGGGAATCTGTGTCAAAACTTTGTTAGGAATTATGTGATCCTTACTAGCTGGAAGTAAGGGAGATGGGGCATGAAGTTATTTCTAGGAGTTGGACACATACCAAGTTTAGCTCAGTTCTGGGCATCTTTGAAATACCTATACAAACTTGTTCCTACCTAGTAACTTGCATCTTTGAATGAGAATCTGCTTGCTTACCGCAACGTGCTATATGTTCTGAATGCCCGAATAGGGAATCTGTGTCAAAACTTTGTTAGGAATTATGTGATCCTTACTAGCTGGAAGTAAGGGAGATGGGGCATGAAGTTATTTCTAGGAGTTGGACACATACCAAGTTTAGCTAAGTTCTGGGCATCTTTGAAATACCTATACAAACTTGTTCCTACATAGTAACTTGCAACTTTGAATGAGAATGTGCTTGCTTACAGCAACGTGCTATATGTTCTAAATGCCCGAATTGGGAATCTGTGTCAAAACTTTGTTAGGAATTATGTGATCCTTACTAGCTGGAAGTAAGGGTGATGGGGCATGAAGTTATTTCTTGGAGTTGGAGACATACCAAGTTTAGCTCAGTTCTGGGCATCTTTGAAATACCTATACAAACTTGTTCCTACATAGTAACTTGCAACTTTGAATGAGAATGTGCTTGCTTGCAGCAACGTGCTATATGTTCTGAATGCCCGAATAGTGAATCTGTGTCAAAACTTTGTTAGGAATTATGCGATCGTTACTAGCTGGAAGTAAGGGAGATGGGGCATGAAGTTATTTCTAGGAGTTGGACACATACCAAGTTTAGCTCAGTTCTGGGCATCTTTGAAATACCTATACAAACTTGTTCCTACATAGTAACTTGCATCTTTGAATGAGAATGTGCTTGATTACAGCAACGTGCTATATGTTCTGAATGCCCGAATTGGGAATCTGTGTCAAAACTTTGTTAGGAATTATGTGATCCTTACTAGCTGGAAGTAAGGGAGATGGGGCATGAAGTTATTTCTAGGAGTTGGACACATACCAAGTTTAGCTGAGTTCTGGGCATCTTTGAAATACCTATACAAACTTGTTCCTACATAGTAACTTGCAACTTTGAATGAGAATGTGCTTGCTTACAGCAACGTGCTATATGTTCTGAATGCCCGAATTGGGAATCTGTGTCAAAACTTTGTTAGGAATTATGTGATCCTTACTAGCTGGAAGTAAGGGAGATGGGGCATGAAGTTATTTCTAGGAGTTGGACACATACCAAGTTTAGCTCAGTTCTGGGCATCTTTGAAATACCTATACAAACTTGTTCCTACATAGTAACTTGCATCTTTGAATGAGAATGTGCTTGCTTACAGCAACGTGCTATATGTTCTGAATGCCCGAATTGGGAATCTGTGTCAAAACTTTGTTAGGAATTATGTGATCCTTACTAGCTGGAAGTAAGGGAGATGGGGCATGAAGTTATTTCTTGGAGTTGGAGACATACCAAGTTTAGCTCAGTTCTGGGCATGTTTGAAATACCTATACAAACTTGTTCCTACATAGTAACTTGCAACTTTGAATGAGAATGTGCTTGCTTGCAGCAACGTGCTATATGTTCTGAATGCCCGAATAGGGAATCTGTGTCAAAACTTTGTTAGGAATTATGTGATCCTTACTAGCTGGAAGTAAGCGAGATGGAGCATGAAGTTATTTCTAGGAGTTGGACACATACCAATTTTAGCTCAGTTCTGGGCATCTTTGAAATACCTATACAAACTTGTTCCTACCTAGTAACTTGCATCTTTGAATGAGAATGTGCTTGCTTACAGCAACGTGCTATATGTTCTGAATGCCCGAATTGGGAATCTGTGTCAAAACTTTGTTAGGAATTATGTGATCCTTACTAGCTGGAAGTAAGGGAGATGGGGCATGAAGTTATTTCTAGGAGTTGGACACATACCAAGTTTAGCTCAGTTCTGGGCATCTTTGAAATACCTATACAAACTTGTTCCTACCTAGTAACTTGCATCTTTGAATGAGAATCTGCTTGCTTACCGCAACGTGCTATATGTTCTGAATGCCCGAATAGGGAATCTGTGTCAAAACTTTGTTAGGAATTATGTGATCCTTACTAGCTGGAAGTAAGGGAGATGGGGCATGAAGTTATTTCTAGGAGTTGGACACATACCAAGTTTAGCTCAGTTCTGGGCATCTTTGAAATACCTATACAAACTTGTTCCTACATAGTAACTTGCATCTTTGAATGAGAATCTGCTTGCTTACAGCAACGTGCTATATGTTCTGAATGCCCGAATTGGCAATCTGTGTCAAAACTTTGTTAGGAATTATGTGATCCTTACTAGCTGGAAGTAAGGGAGATGGGGCATGAAGTTATTTCTAGGAGTTGGACACATACCAAGTTTAGCTCAGTTCTGGGCATCTTTGAAATACCTATACAAACTTGTTCCTACATAGTAACTTGCATCTTTGAATGAGAATGTGCTTGCTTACAGCAACGTGCTATATGTTCTGAATGCCCGAATTGGGAATCTGTGTCAAAACTTTGTTAGGAATTATGTGATCCTTACTAGCTGGAAATAAGGGAGATGGGGCATGAAGTTATTTCTAGGAGTTGGACACATACCAAGTTTAGCTCAGTTCTGGGCATCTTTGAAATACCTATACAAACTTGTTCCTACCTAGTAACTTGCATCTTTGAATGAGAATGTGCTTGCTTACAGCAACGTGCTATATGTTCTGAATGCCCGAATTGGGAATCTGTGTCAAAACTTTGTTAGGAATTATGTGATCCTTACTAGCTGGAAGTAAGGGAGATGGGGCATGAAGTTATTTCTAGGAGTTGGACACATACCAAGTTTAGCTCAGTTCTGGGCATCTTTGAAATACCTATACAAACTTGTTCCTACCTAGTAACTTGCATCTTTGAATGAGAATGTGCTTGCTTACAGCAACGTGCTATATGTTCTGAATGCCCGAATTGGGAATCTGTGTCAAAACTTTGTTAGGAATTATGTGATCCTTACTAGCTGGAAGTAATGGAGATGGGGCATGAAGTTATTTCTAGGAGTTGGACACATACCAAGTTTAGCTCAGTTCTGGGCATCTTTGAAATACCTATACAAACTTGTTCCTACCTAGTAACTTGCATCTTTGAATGAGAATCTGCTTGCTTACCGCAACGTGCTATATGTTCTGAATGCCCGAATAGGGAATCTGTGTCAAAACTTTGTTAGGAATTATGTGATCCTTACTAGCTGGAAGTAAGGGAGATGGGGCATGAAGTTATTTCTAGGAGTTGGACACATACCAAGTTTAGCTGAGTTCTGGGCATCTTTGAAATACCTATACAAACTTGTTCCTACATAGTAACTTGCAACTTTGAATGAGAATGTGCTTGCTTACAGCAACGTGCTATATGTTCTGAATGCCCGAATTGGGAATCTGTGTCAAAACTTTGTTAGGAATTATGTGATCCTTACTAGCTGGAAGTAAGGGAGATGGGGCATGAAGTTATTTCTAGGAGTTGGACACATACCAAGTTTAGCTCAGTTCTGGGCATCTTTGAAATACCTATACAAACTTGTTCCTACATAGTAACTTGCATCTTTGAATGAGAATCTGCTTGCTTACAGCAACGTGCTATATGTTCTGAATGCCCGAATTGGCAATCTGTGTCAAAACTTTGTTAGGAATTATGTGATCCTTACTAGCTGGAAGTAAGGGAGATGGGGCATGAAGTTATTTCTAGGAGTTGGACACATACCAAGTTTAGCTCAGTTCTGGGCATCTTTGAAATACCTATACAAACTTGTTCCTACATAGTAACTTGCATCTTTGAATGAGAATGTGCTTGCTTACAGCAACGTGCTATATGTTCTGAATGCCCGAATTGGGAATCTGTGTCAAAACTTTGTTAGGAATTATGTGATCCTTACAAGCTGGAAGTAAGGGAGATGGGGCATGAAGTTATTTCTAGGAGTTGGATACATACCACGTTTAGCTCAGTTCTGGGCATCTTTGAAATACCTATACAAACTTGTTCCTACATAGTAACTTGCATCTTTGAATGAGAATGTGCTTGCTTACAGCAACGTGCTATATGTTCTGAATGCCCGAATTGGGAATCTGTGTCAAAACTTTGTTAGGAATTATGTGATCCTTACTAGCTGGAAGTAAGGGAGATGGGGCATGAAGTTATTTCTAGGAGTTGGACACATACCAAGTTTAGCTCAGTTCTGGGCATCTTTGAAATACCTATACAAACTTGTTCCTACCTAGTAACTTGCATCTTTGAATGAGAATCTGCTTGCTTACCGCAACGTGCTATATGTTCTGAATGCCCGAATAGGGAATCTGTGTCAAAACTTTGTTAGGAATTATGTGATCCTTACTAGCTGGAAGTAAGGGAGATGGGGCATGAAGTTATTTCTAGGAGTTGGACACATACCAAGTTTAGCTGAGTTCTGGGCATCTTTGAAATACCTATACAAACTTGTTCCTACATAGTAACTTGCAACGTTGAATGAGAATGTGCTTGCTTACAGCAACGTGCTATATGTTCTGAATGCCCGAATTGGGAATCTGTGTCAAAACTTTGTTAGGAATTATGTGATCCTTACTAGCTGGAAGTAAGGGAGATGGGGCATGAAGTTATTTCTAGGAGTTGGACACATACCAAGTTTAGCTCAGTTCTGGGCATCTTTGAAATACCTATACAAACTTGTTCCTACATAGTAACTTGCATCTTTGAATGAGAATGTGCTTGCTTACAGCAACGTGCTATATGTTCTGAATGCCCGAATTGGGAATCTGTGTCAAAACTTTGTTAGGAATTATGTGATCCTTACTAGCTGGAAGTAAGGGAGATGGGGCATGAAGTTATTTCTAGGAGTTGGACACATACCAAGTTTAGCTCAGTTCTGGGCATCTTTGAAATACCTATACAAACTTGTTCCTACATAGTAACTTGCATCTTTGAATGAGAATCTGCTTGCTTACAGCAACGTGCTATATGTTCTGAATGCCCGAATTGGCAATCTGTGTCAAAACTTTGTTAGGAATTATGTGATCCTTACTAGCTGGAAGTAAGGGAGATGGGGCATGAAGTTATTTCTAGGAGTTGGACACATACCAAGTTTAGCTCAGTTCTGGGCATCTTTGAAATACCTATACAAACTTGTTCCTACATAGTAACTTGCATCTTTGAATGAGAATGTGCTTGCTTACAGCAACGTGCTATATGTTCTGAATGCCCGAATTGGGAATCTGTGTCAAAACTTTGTTAGGAATTATGTGATCCTTACAAGCTGGAAGTAAGGGAGATGGGGCATGAAGTTATTTCTAGGAGTTGGATACATACCACGTTTAGCTCAGTTCTGGGCATCTTTGAAATACCTATACAAACTTGTTCCTACATAGTAACTTGCATCTTTGAATGAGAATGTGCTTGCTTACAGCAACGTGCTATATGTTCTGAATGCCCGAATTGGCAATCTGTGTCAAAACTTTGTTAGGAATTATGTGATCCTTACTAGCTGGAAGTAAGGGAGATGGGGCATGAAGTTATTTCTAGGAGTTGGACACATACCAAGTTTAGCTCAGTTCTGGGCATCTTTGAAATACCTATACAAACTTGTTCCTACCTAGTAACTTGCATCTTTGAATGAGAATGTGCTTGCTTGCAGCAACGTGCTATATGTTCTGAATGCCCGAATAGGGAATCTGTGTGAAAACTTTGTTAGAAATTATGTGATCCTTACAAGCTGGAAGTAAGGGAGATGGGGCATGAAGTTATTTCTAGGAGTTGGACACATACCAAGTTTAGCTCAGTTCTGGGCATCTTTGAAATACCTATACAAACTTGTTCCTACCTAGTAACTTGCATCTTTGAATGAGAATGTGCTTGCTTACAGCAACGTGCTATATGTTCTGAATGCCCGAATTGGGAATCTGTGTCAAAACTTTGTTAGGAATTATGTGATCCTTACTAGCTGGAAATAAGGGAGATGGGGCATGAAGTTATTTCTAGGAGTTGGACACATACCAAGTTTAGCTCAGTTCTGGGCATCTTTGAAATACCTATACAAACTTGTTCCTACATAGTAACTTGCATCTTTGAATGAGAATGTGCTTGCTTACAGCAACGTGCTATATGTTCTGAATGCCCGAATTGGGAATCTGTGTCAAAACTTTGTTAGGAATTATGTGATCCTTACTAGCTGGAAGTAAGGGAGATGGGGCATGAAGTTATTTCTAGGAGTTGGACACATACCAAGTTTAGCTCAGTTCTGGGCATCTTTGAAATACCTATACAAACTTGTTCCTACATAGTAACTTGCAACTTTGAATGACAATGTGCTTGCTTACAGCAACGTGCTATATGTTCTGAATGCCCGAATTGGGAATCTGTGTCAAAACTTTGTTAGGAATTATGTGATCCTTACTAGCTGGAAGTAAGGGAGATGGGGCATGAAGTTATTTCTAGGAGTTGGACACATACCAAGTTTAGCTCAGTTCTGGGCATCTTTGAAATACCTATACAAACTTGTTCCTACATAGTAACTTGCATCTTTGAATGAGAATCTGCTTGCTTACAGCAACGTGCTATATGTTCTGAATGCCCGAATTGGGAATCTGTGTCAAAACTTTGTTAGGAATTATGTGATCCTTACTAGCTGGAAGTAAGGGAGATGGGGCATGAAGTTATTTCTAGGAGTTGGACACATACCAAGTTTAGCTCAGTTCTGGGCATCTTTGAAATACCTATACAAACTTGTTCCTACCTAGTAACTTGCATCTTTGAATGAGAATCTGCTTGCTTACAGCAACGTGCTATATGTTCTGAATGCCCGAATTGGGAATCTGTGTCAAAACTTTGTTAGGAATTATGTGATCCTTACTAGCTGGAAGTAAGGGAGATGGGGCATGAAGTTATTTCTAGGAGTTGGACACATACCAAGTTTAGCTCAGTTCTGGGCCTCTTTGAAATACCTATACAAACTTGTTCCTACATAGTAACTTGCATCTTTGAATGAGAATGTGCTTGCTTACAGCAACGTGCTATATGTTCTGAATGCCCGAATTGGGAATCTGTGTCAAAACTTTGTTAGGAATTATGTGATCCTTACTAGCTGGAAGTAAGGGAGATGGGGCATGAAGTTATTTCTAGGAGTTGGACACATACCAAGTTTAGCTCAGTTCTGGGCATCTTTGAAATACCTATACAAACTTGTTCCTACATAGTAACTTGCATCTTTGAATGAGAATGTGCTTGCTTGCAGCAACGTGCTATATGTTCTGAATGCCCGAATTGGGAATCTGTGTCAAAACTTTGTTAGGAATTATGTGATCCTTACTAGCTGGAAGTAAGGGAGATGGGGCATGAAGTTATTTCTTGGAGTTGGAGACATACCAAGTTGAGCTCAGTTCTGGGCATCTTTGAAATACCTATACAAACTTGTTCCTACATAGTAACTTGCAACTTTGAATGAGAATGTGCTTGCTTGCAGCAACGTGCTATATGTTCTGAATGCCCGAATAGGGAATCTGTGTCAAAACTTTGTTAGGAATTATGTGATCCTTACTAGCTGGAAGTAAGGGAGATGGGGCATGAAGTTATTTCTAGGAGTTGGACACATACCAAGTTTAGCTCAGTTCTGGGCATCTTTGAAATACCTATACAAACTTGTTCCTACCTAGTAACTTGCATCTTTGAATGAGAATGTGCTTGCTTACAGCAACGTGCTATATGTTCTGAATGCCCGAATTGGGAATCTGTGTCAAAACCTTGTTAGGAATTATGTGATCCTTACTAGCTGGAAGTAAGGGAGATGGGGCATGAAGTTATTTCTAGGAGTTGGACACATAACAAGTTTAGCTCAGTTCTGGGCATCTTTGAAATACCTATACAAACTTGTTCCTACATAGTAACTTGCATCTTTGAATGAGAATGTGCTTGCTTACAGCAACGTGCTATATGTTCTGAATGCCCGAATTGGGAATCTGTGTCAAAACTTTGTTAGGAATTATGTCATCCTTACTAGCTGGAAGTAAGGGAGATGGAGCATGAAGTTATTTATAGGAGTTGGACACATACCAAGTTTAGCTCAGTTCTGGGCATCTTTGAAATACCTATACAAACTTGTTCCTACATAGTAACTTGCAACTTTGAATGAAAATGTGCTTGCTTACAGCAACGTCCTATATGTTCTGAATGCCCGAATTGGGAATCAGTGTCAAAACTTTGTTAGGAATTATGTGATCCTTACTAGCTGGAAGTAAGGGAGATGGGGCATGAAGTTATTTCTAGGAGTTGGACACATACCAAGTTTAGCTCAGTTCTGGGCATCTTTGAAATACCTATACAAACTTGTTCCTACCTAGTAACTTGCATCTTTGAATGAGAATCTGCTTGCTTACAGCAACGTGCTATATGTTCTGAATGCCCGAATTGGGAATCTGTGTCAAAACTTTGTTAGGAATTATGTGATCCTTACTAGCTGGAAGTAAGGGAGATGGGGCATGAAGTTATTTCTAGGAGTTGGACACATACCAAGTTTAGCTCAGTTCTGGGCATCTTTGAAATACCTATACAAACTTGTTCCTACCTAGTAACTTGCATCTTTGAATGAGAATCTGCTTGCTTACAGCAACGTGCTATATGTTCTGAATGCCCGAATTGGGAATCTGTGTCAAAACTTTGTTAGGAATTATGTGATCCTTACTAGCTGGAAGTAAGGGAGATGGGGCCTGAAGTTATTTCTAGGAGTTGGACACATACCAAGTTTAGCTCAGTTCTGGGCATCTTTGAAATACCTATACAAACTTGTTCCTACATAGTAACTTGCATCTTTGAATGAGAATGTGCTTGCTTGCAGCAACGTGCTATATGTTCTGAATGCCCGAATTGGGAATCTGTGTCAAAACTTTGTTAGGAATTATGTGATCCTTACTAGCTGGAAGTAAGGGAGATGGGGCATGAAGTTATTTCTAGGAGTTGGACACATACCAAGTTTAGCTCAGTTCTGGGCCTCTTTGAAATACCTATACAAACTTGTTCCTACATAGTAACTTGCATCTTTGAATGAGAATGTGCTTGCTTACAGCAACGTGCTATATGTTCTGAATGCCCGAATTGGGAATCTGTGTCAAAACTTTGTTAGGAATTATGTGATCCTTACTAGCTGGAAGTAAGGGAGATGGGGCATGAAGTTATTTCTAGGAGTTGGACACATACCAAGTTTAGCTAAGTTCTGGGCATCTTTGAAATACCTATACAAACTTGTTCCTACATAGTAACTTGCATCTTTGAATGAGAATGTGCTTGCTTGCAGCAACGTGCTATATGTTCTGAATGCCCGAATTGGGAATCTGTGTCAAAACTTTGTTAGGAATTATGTGATCCTTACTAGCTGGAAGTAAGGGAGATGGGGCATGAAGTTATTTCTTGGAGTTGGAGACATACCTAGTTTAGCTCAGTTCTGGGCATCTTTGAAATACCTATACAAACTTGTTCCTACATAGTAACTTGCAACTTTGAATGAGAATGTGCTTGCTTGCAGCAACGTGCTATATGTTCTGAATGCCCGAATTGGGAATCTGTGTCAAAACCTTGTTAGGAATTATGTGATCTTTACTAGATGGAAGTAAGGGAGATGGGGCATGAAGTTATTTCTAGGAGTTGGACACATACCAAGTTTAGCTCAGTTCTGGGCATCTTTGAAATACCTATACAAACTTGTTCCTACATAGTAACTTGCAACTTTGAATGAGAATGTGCTTGCTTACAGCAACGTGCTATATGTTCTGAATGCCCGAATTGGGAATCTGTGTCAAAACTTTGTTAGGAATTATGTGATCCTTACTAGCTGGAAGTAAGGGAGATGGGGCATGAAGTTATTTCTAGGAGTTGGACACATACCAAGTTTAGCTCAGTTCTGGGCATCTTTGAAATACCTATACAAACTTGTTCCTACATAGTAACTTGCAACTTTGAATGAGAATGTGCTTGCTTACAGCAACGTGCTATATGTTCTGAATGCAAGAATTGGGAATCTGTGTCAAAACTTTGTTAGGAATTATGTGATCCTTACTAGCTGGAAGTAAGGGAGATAGGGCATGAAGTTATTTCTAGGAGTTGGACACATACCAAGTTTAGCTCAGTTCTGGGCATCTTTGAAATACCTATACAAACTTGTTCCTACATAGTAACTTGCATCTTTGAATGAAAATGTGCCTGCTTACAGCAACGTGCTATATGTTCTGAATGCCCGAATTGGGAATCTGTGTCAAAACTTTGTTAGGAATTATGTGATCCTTACTAGCTGGAAGTAAGGGAGATGGGGCATGAAGTTATTTCTAGGAGATGGACACATACCAAGTTTAGCTCAGTTCTGGGCATCATTGAAATACCTATACAAACTTGTTCCTACATAGTAACTTGCATCTTTGAATGAGAATGTGCTTGCTTACAGCAACGTGCTATATGTTCTGAATGCCCGAATTGAGAATCTGTGTCAAAACTTTGTTAGGAATTATGTGATCCTTACTAGCTGGAAGTAAGGGAGATGGGGCATGAAGTTATTTCTAGGAGTTGGACACATACCAAGTTTAGCTCAGTTCTGGGCATCTTTGAAATACCTATACAAACTTGTTCCTACATAGTAACTTGCAACTTTGAATGAGAATGTGCTTGCTTACAGCAACGTGCTATATGTTCTAAATGCCCGAATTGGGAATCTGTGTCAAAACTTTGTTAGGAATTATGTGATCCTTACTAGCTGGAAGTAAGGGAGATGGGGCATGAAGTTATTTCTTGGAGTTGGAGACATACCAAGTTTAGCTCAGTTCTGGGCATCTTTGAAATACCTATACAAACTTGTTCCTACATAGTAACTTGCAACTTTGAATGAGAATGTGCTTGCTTGCAGCAACGTGCTATATGTTCTGAATGCCCGAATAGTGAATCTGTGTCAAAACTTTGTTAGGAATTATGCGATCGTTACTAGCTGGAAGTAAGGGAGATGGGGCATGAAGTTATTTCTAGGAGTTGGACACATACCAAGTTTAGCTCAGTTCTGGGCATCTTTGAAATACCTATACAAACTTGTTCCTACATAGTAACTTGCATCTTTGAATGAGAATGTGCTTGCTTACAGCAACGTGCTATATGTTCTGAATGCCCGAATTGGGAATCTGTGTCAAAACTTTGTTAGGAATTATGTGATCCTTACTAGCTGGAAGTAAGGGAGATGGGGCATGAAGTTATTTCTAGGAGTTGGACACATACCAAGTTTAGCTGAGTTCTGGGCATCTTTGAAATACCTATACAAACTTGTTCCTACATAGTAACTTGCAACTTTGAATGAGAATGTGCTTGCTTACAGCAACGTGCTATATGTTCTGAATGCCCGAATTGGGAATCTGTGTCAAAACTTTGTTAGGAATTATGTGATCCTTACTAGCTGGAAGTAAGGGAGATGGGGCATGAAGTTATTTCTAGGAGTTGGACACATACCAAGTTTAGCTCAGTTCTGGGCATCTTTGAAATACCTATACAAACTTGTTCCTACATAGTAACTTGCATCTTTGAATGAGAATGTGCTTGCTTACAGCAACGTGCTATATGTTCTGAATGCCCGAATTGGGAATCTGTGTCAAAACTTTGTTAGGAATTATGTGATCCTTACTAGCTGGAAGTAAGGGAGATGGGGCATGAAGTTATTTCTAGGAGTTGGACACATACCAAGTTTAGCTCAGTTCTGGGCATCTTTGAAATACCTATACAAACTTGTTCCTACATAGTAACTTGCATCTTTGAATGAGAATGTGCTTGCTTGCAGCAACGTGCTATATGTTCTGAATGCCCGAATTGGGAATCTGTGTCAAAACTTTGTTAGGAATTATGTGATCCTTACTAGCTGGAAGTAAGGGAGATGGGGCATGAAGTTATTTCTTGGAGTTGGAGACATACCAAGTTTAGCTCAGTTCTGGGCATCTTTGAAATACCTATACAAACTTGTTCCTACATAGTAACTTGCAACTTTGAATGAGAATGTGCTTGCTTGCAGCAACGTGCTATATGTTCTGAATGCCCGAATTGGGAATCTGTGTCAAAACTTTGTTAGGAATTATGTGATCTTTACTAGATGGAAGTAAGGGAGATGGGGCATGAAGTTATTTCTAGGAGTTGGACACATACCAAGTTTAGCTCAGTTCTGGGCATCTTTGAAATACCTATACAAACTTGTTCCTACATAGTAACTTGCAACTTTGAATGAGAATGTGCTTGCTTACAGCAACGTGCTATATGTTCTGAATGCCCGAATTGGGAATCTGTGTCAAAACTTTGTTAGGAATTATGTGATCCTTACTAGCTGGAAGTAAGGGAGATGGGGCATGAAGTTATTTCTAGGAGTTGGACACATACCAAGTTTAGCTCAGTTCTGGGCATCTTTGAAATACCTATACAAACTTGTTCCTACATAGTAACTTGCATCTTTGAATGAAAATGTGCTTGCTTACAGCAACGTGCTATATGTTCTGAATGCCCGAATTGGGAATCTGTGTCAAAACTTTGTTAGGAATTATGTGATCCTTACTAGCTGGAAGTAAGGGAGATGGGGCATGAAGTTATTTCTAGGAGATGGACACATACCAAGTTTAGCTCAGTTCTGGGCATCATTGAAATACCTATACAAACTTGTTCCTACATAGTAACTTGCAACTTTGAATGAGAATGTGCTTGCTTACAGCAACGTGCTATATGTTCTGAATGCCCGAATTGAGAATCTGTGTCAAAACTTTGTTAGGAATTATGTGATCCTTACTAGCTGGAAGTAAGGGAGATGGGGCATGAAGTTATTTCTTGGAGTTGGAGACATACCAAGTTTAGCTCAGTTCTGGGCATCTTTAAAATACCTATACAAACTTGTTCCTACATAGTAACTTGCAACTTTGAATGAGAATGTGCTTGCTTGCAGCAACGTGCTATATGTTCTGAATGCCCGAATAGTGAATCTGTGTCAAAACTTTGTTAGGAATTATGCGATCGTTACTAGCTGGAAGTAAGGGAGATGGGGCATGAAGTTATTTCTAGGAGTTGGACACATACCAAGTTTAGCTCAGTTCTGGGCATCTTTGAAATACCTATACAAACTTGTTCCTACATAGTAACTTGCATCTTTGAATGAGAATGTGCTTGCTTACAGCAACGTGCTATATGTTCTGAATGCCCGAATTGGGAATCTGTGTCAAAACTTTGTTAGGAATTATGTGATCCTTACTAGCTGGAAGTAAGGGAGATGGGGCATGAAGTTATTTCTAGGAGTTGGACACATACCAAGTTTAGCTGAGTTCTGAGCATCTTTGAAATACCTATACAAACTTGTTCCTACATAGTAACTTGCAACTTTGAATGAGAATGTGCTTGCTTACAGCAACGTGCTATATGTTCTGAATGCCCGAATTGGGAATCTGTGTCAAAACTTTGTTAGGAATTATGTGATCCTTACTAGCTGGAAGTAAGGGAGATGGGGCATGAAGTTATTTCTAGGAGTTGGACACATACCAAGTTTAGCTCAGTTCTGGGCATCTTTGAAATACCTATACAAACTTGTTCCTACATAGTAACTTGCATCTTTGAATGAGAATGTGCTTGCTTACAGCAACGTGCTATATGTTCTGAATGCCCGAATTGGGAATCTGTGTCAAAACTTTGTTAGGAATTATGTGATCCTTACTAGCTGGAAGTAAGGGAGATGGGGCATGAAGTTATTTCTAGGAGTTGGACACATACCAAGTTTAGCTCAGTTCTGGGCATCTTTGAAATACCTATACAAACTTGTTCCTACATAGTAACTTGCATCTTTGAATGAGAATCTGCTTGCTTACAGCAACGTGCTATATGTTCTGAATGCCCGAATTGGCAATCTGTGTCAAATCTTTGTTAGGAATTATGTGATCCTTACTAGCTGGAAGTAAGGGAGATGGGGCATGAAGTTATTTCTAGGAGTTGGACACATACCAAGTTTAGCTCAGTTCTGGGCATCTTTGAAATACCTATACAAACTTGTTCCTACATAGTAACTTGCATCTTTGAATGAGAATGTGCTTGCTTACAGCAACGAGCTATATGTTCTGAATGCCCGAATTGGGAATCTGTGTCAAAACTTTGTTAGGAATTATGTGATCCTTACTAGCTGGAAGTAAGGGAGATGGGGCATGAAGTTATTTCTAGGAGTTGGACACATACCACGTTTAGCTCAGTTCTGGGCATCTTTGAAATACCTATACAAACTTGTTCCTACATAGTAACTTGCATCTTTGAATGAGAATGTGCTTGCTTACAGCAACGTGCTATATGTTCTGAATGCCCGAATTGGCAATCTGTGTCAAAACTTTGTTAGGAATTATGTGATCCTTACTAGCTGGAAGTAAGGGAGATGGGGCATGAAGTTATTTCTAGGAGTTGGACACATACCAAGTTTAGCTCAGTTCTGGGCATCTTTGAAATACCTATACAAACTTGTTCCTACCTAGTAACTTGCATCTTTGAATGAGAATGTGCTTGCTTACAGCAACGTGCTATATGTTCTGAATGCCCGAATTGGGAATCTGTGTCAAAACTTTGTTAGGAATTATGTGATCCTTACTAGCTGGAAATAAGGGAGATGGGGCATGAAGTTATTTCTAGGAGTTGGACACATACCAAGTTTAGCTCAGTTCTGGGCATCTTTGAAATACCTATACAAACTTGTTCCTACATAGTAACTTGCATCTTTGAATGAGAATGTGCTTGCTTACAGCAACGTGCTATATGTTCTGAATGCCCGAATTGGGAATCTGTGTCAAAACTTTGTTAGGAATTATGTGATCCTTACTAGCTGGAAGTAAGGGAGATGGGGCATGAAGTTATTTCTAGGAGTTGGACACATACCAAGTTTAGCTCAGTTCTGGGCATCTTTGAAATACCTATACAAACTTGTTCCTACATAGTAACTTGCAACTTTGAATGACAATGTGCTTGCTTACAGCAACGTGCTATATGTTCTGAATGCCCGAATTGGGAATCTGTGTCAAAACTTTGTTAGGAATTATGTGATCCTTACTAGCTGGAAGTAAGGGAGATGGGGCATGAAGTTATTTCTAGGAGTTGGACACATACCAAGTTTAGCTCAGTTCTGGGCATCTTTGAAATACCTATACAAACTTGTTCCTACATAGTAACTTGCATCTTTGAATGAGAATCTGCTTGCTTACAGCAACGTGCTATATGTTCTGAATGCCCGAATTGGGAATCTGTGTCAAAACTTTGTTAGGAATTATGTGATCCTTACTAGCTGGAAGTAAGGGAGATGGGGCATGAAGTTATTTCTAGGAGTTGGACACATACCAAGTTTAGCTCAGTTCTGGGCATCTTTGAAATACCTATACAAACTTGTTCCTACCTAGTAACTTGCATCTTTGAATGAGAATCTGCTTGCTTACAGCAACGTGCTATATGTTCTGAATGCCCGAATTGGGAATCTGTGTCAAAACTTTGTTAGGAATTATGTGATCCTTACTAGCTGGAAGTAAGGGAGATGGGGCATGAAGTTATTTCTAGGAGTTGGACACATACCAAGTTTAGCTCAGTTCTGGGCATCTTTGAAATACCTATACAAACTTGTTCCTACATAGTAACTTTCATCTTTGAATGAAAATGTGCTTGCTTACAGCAACGTGCTATATGTTCTGAATGCCCGAATTGGGAATCTGTGTCAAAACTTTGTTAGGAATTATGTGATCCTTACTAGCTGGAAGTAAGGGAGATGGGGCATGAAGTTATTTCTAGGAGTTGGACACATACCAAGTTTAGCTCAGTTCTGGGCCTCTTTGAAATACCTATACAAACTTGTTCCTACATAGTAACTTGCATCTTTGAATGAGAATGTGCTTGCTTACAGCAACGTGCTATATGTTCTGAATGCCCGAATTGGGAATCTGTGTCAAAACTTTGTTAGGAATTATGTCATCCTTACTAGCTGGAAGTAAGGGAGATGGGGCATGAAGTTATTTCTTGGAGTTGGAGACATACCAAGTTTAGCTCAGTTCTGGGCATCTTTGAAATACCTATACAAACTTGTTCCTACATAGTAACTTGCAACTTTGAATGAGAATGTGCTTGCTTGCAGCAACGTGCTATATGTTCTGAATGCCCGAATAGGGAATCTGTGTCAAAACTTTGTTAGGAATTATGTGATCCTTACTAGCTGGAAGTAAGGGAGATGGAGCATGAAGTTATTTCTAGGAGTTGGACACATACCAAGTTTAGCTCAGTTCTGGGCATCTTTGAAATACCTATACAAACTTGTTCCTACCTAGTAACTTGCATCTTTGAATGAGAATGTGCTTGCTTACAGCAACGTGCTATATGTTCTGAATGCCCGAATTGGGAATCTGTGTCAAAACTTTGTTAGGAATTATGTGATCCTTACTAGCTGGAAGTAAGGGAGATGGGGCATGAAGTTATTTCTAGGAGTTGGACACATACCAAGTTTAGCTCAGTTCTGGGCATCTTTGAAATACCTATACAAACTTGTTCCTACATAGTAACTTGCATCTTTGAATGAGAATCTGCTTGCTTACAGCAACGTGCTATATGTTCTGAATGCCCGAATTGGGAATCTGTGTCAAAACTTTGTTAGGAATTATGTGATCCTTACTAGCTGGAAGTAAGGGAGATGGGGCATGAAGTTATTTCTAGGAGTTGGACACATACCAAGTTTAGCTCAGTTCTGGGCATCTTTGAAATACCTATACAAACTTGTTCCTACATAGTAACTTGCATCTTTGAATGAGAATCTGCTTGCTTACAGCAACGTGCTATATGTTCTGAATGCCCGAATTGGGAATCTGTGTCAAAACTTTGTTAGGAATTATGTGATCCTTACTAGCTGGAAGTAAGGGAGATGGGGCATGAAGTTATTTCTAGGAGTTGGACACATACCAAGTTTAGCTCAGTTCTGGGCATCTTTGAAATACCTATACAAACTTGTTCCTACCTAGTAACTTACATCTTTGAATGAGAATCTGCTTGCTTACAGCAACGTGCTATATGTTCTGAATGCCCGAATTGGGAATCTGTGTCAAAACTTTGTTAGGAATTATGTGATCCTTACTAGCTGGAAGTAAGGGAGATGGGGCATGAAGTTATTTCTAGGAGTTGGACACATACCAAGTTTAGCTCAGTTCTGGGCATCTTTGAAATACCTATACAAACTTGTTCCTACATAGTAACTTGCATCTTTGAATGAAAATGTGCTTGCTTACAGCAACGTGCTATATGTTCTGAATGCCCGAATTGGGAATCTGTGTCAAAACTTTGTTAGGAATTATGTGATCCTTACTAGCTGGAAGTAAGGGAGATGGGGCATGAAGTTATTTCTAGGAGTTGGACACATACCAAGTTTAGCTCAGTTCTGGGCCTCTTTGAAATACCTATACAAACTTGTTCCTACATAGTAACTTGCATCTTTGAATGAGAATGTGCTTGCTTACAGCAACGTGCTATATGTTCTGAATGCCCGAATTGGGAATCTGTGTCAAATCTTTGTTAGGAATTATGTGATCCTTACTAGCTGGAAGTAAGGGAGATGGGGCATGAAGTTATTTCTAGGAGTTGGACACATACCAAGTTTAGCTCAGTTCTGGGCATCTTTGAAATACCTATACAAACTTGTTCCTACATAGTAACTTGCATCTTTGAATGAGAATGTGCTTGCTTGCAGCAACGTGCTATATGTTCTGAATGCCCGAATTGGGAATCTGTGTCAAAACTTTGTTAGGAATTATGTGATCCTTACTAGCTGGAAGTAAGGGAGATGGGGCATGAAGTTATTTCTTGGAGTTGGAGACATACCAAGTTTAGCTCAGTTCTGGGCATCTTTGAAATACCTATACAAACTTGTTCCTACATAGTAACTTGCAACTTTGAATGAGAATGTGCTTGCTTGCAGCAACGTGCTATATGTTCTGAATGCCCGAATAGGGAATCTGTGTCAAAACTTTGTTAGGAATTATGTGATCCTTACTAGCTGGAAGTAAGGGAGATGGAGCATGAAGTTATTTCTAGGAGTTGGACACATACCAAGTTTAGCTCAGTTCTGGGCATCTTTGAAATACCTATACAAACTTGTTCCTACCTAGTAACTTGCATCTTTGAATGAGAATGTGCTTGCTTACAGCAACGTGCTATATGTTCTGAATGCCCGAATTGGGAATCTGTGTCAAAACTTTGTTAGGAATTATGTGATCCTTACTAGCTGGAAGTAAGGGAGATGGGGCATGAAGTTATTTCTAGGAGTTGGACACATACCAAGTTTAGCTCAGTTCTGGGCATCTTTGAAATACCTATACAAACTTGTTCCTACATAGTAACTTGCATCTTTGAATGAGAATCTGCTTGCTTACAGCAACGTGCTATATGTTCTGAATGCCCGAATTGGGAATCTGTGTCAAAACTTTGTTAGGAATTATGTGATCCTTACTAGCTGGAAGTAAGGGAGATGGGGCATGAAGTTATTTCTAGGAGTTGGACACATACCAAGTTTAGCTCAGTTCTGGGCATCTTTGAAATACCTATACAAACTTGTTCCTACCTAGTAACTTGCATCTTTGAATGAGAATCTGCTTGCTTACAGCAACGTGCTATATGTTCTGAATGCCCGAATTGGGAATCTGTGTCAAAACTTTGTTAGGAATTATGTGATCCTTACTAGCTGGAAGTAAGGGAGATGGGGCATGAAGTTATTTCTAGGAGTTGGACACATACCAAGTTTAGCTCAGTTCTGGGCATCTTTGAAATACCTATACAAACTTGTTCCTACATAGTAACTTGCATCTTTGAATGAAAATGTGCTTGCTTACAGCAACGTGCTATATGTTCTGAATGCCCGAATTGGGAATCTGTGTCAAAACTTTGTTAGGAATTATGTGATCCTTACTAGCTGGAAGTAAGGGAGATGGGGCATGAAGTTATTTCTAGGAGTTGGACACATACCAAGTTTAGCTCAGTTCTGGGCCTCTTTGAAATACCTATACAAACTTGTTCCTACATAGTAACTTGCATCTTTGAATGAGAATGTGCTTGCTTACAGCAACGTGCTATATGTTCTGAATGCCCGAATTGGGAATCTGTGTCAAAACTTTGTTAGGAATTATGTGATCCTTACTAGCTGGAAGTAAGGGAGATGGGGCATGAAGTTATTTCTAGGAGTTGGACACATACCAAGTTTAGCTCAGTTCTGGGCATCTTTGAAATACCTATACAAACTTGTTCCTACATAGTAACTTGCATCTTTGAATGAGAATGTGCTTGCTTGCAGCAACGTGCTATATGTTCTGAATGCCCGAATTGGGAATCTGTGTCAAAACTTTGTTAGGAATTATGTGATCCTTACTAGCTGGAAGTAAGGGAGATGGGGCATGAAGTTATTTCTTGGAGTTGGAGACATACCAAATTTAGCTCAGTTCTGGGCATCTTTGAAATACCTATACAAACTTGTTCCTACATAGTAACTTGCAACTTTGAATGAGAATGTGCTTGCTTGCAGCAACGTGCTATATGTTCTGAATGCCCGAATAGGGAATCTGTGTCAAAACTTTGTTAGGAATTATGTGATCCTTACTAGCTGGAAGTAAGGGAGATGGAGCATGAAGTTATTTCTAGGAGTTGGACACATACCAAGTTTAGCTCAGTTCTGGGCATCTTTGAAATACCTATACAAACTTGTTCCTACCTAGTAACTTGCAACTTTGAATGAGAATCTGCTTGCTTACAGCAACGTGCTATATGTTCTGAATGCCCGAATTGGGAATCTGTGTCAAAACTTTGTTAGGAATTATGTGATCCTTACTAGCTGGAAGTAAGGGAGATGGGGCATGAAGTTATTTCTAGGAGTTGGACACATACCAAGTTTAGCTCAGTTCTGGGCATCTTTGAAATACCTGTACAAACTTGTTCCTACATAGTAACTTGCATCTTTGAATGAGAATGTGCTTGCTTACAGCAACGTGCTATATGTTCTGAATGCCCGAATTGGCAATCTGTGTCAAAACTTTGTTAGGAATTATGTGATCCTTACTAGCTGGAAGTAAGGGAGATGGGGCATGAAGTTATTTCTAGGAGTTGGACACATACCAAGTTTAGCTCAGTTCTGGGCATCTTTGAAATACCTATGCAAACTTGTTCCTACCTAGTAACTTGCATCTTTGAATGAGAATGTGCTTGCTTACAGCAACGTGCTATATGTTCTGAATGCCCGAATTGGGAATCTGTGTCAAAACTTTGTTAGGAATTATGTGATCCTTACTAGCTGGAAGTAAGGGAGATGGGGCATGAAGTTATTTCTAGGAGTTGGACACATACCAAGTTTAGCTCAGTTCTGGGCATCTTTGAAATACCTATGCAAACTTGTTCCTACCTAGTAACTTGCATCTTTGAATGAGAATGTGCTTGCTTAAAGCAACGTGCTATATGTTCTGAATGCCCGAATAGGGAATCTGTGTCAAAACTTTGTTAGGAATTATGTGATCCTTACTAGATGGAAGTAAGGGAGATGGGGCATGAAGTTATTTCTAGGAGTTGGACACATACCAAGTTTAGCTCAGTTCTGGGCATCTTTGAAATACCTATACAAACTTGTTCCTACCTAGTAACTTGCATCTTTGAATGAGAATGTGCTTGCTTACAGCAACGTGCTATATGTTCTGAATGCCCGAATAGGGAATCTGTGTCAAAACTTTGTTAGGAATTATGTGATCCTTACTAGCTGGAAGTAAGGGAGATGGGGCATGAAGTTATTTCTAGGAGTTGGACACATACCAAGTTTAGCTCAGTTCTGGGCATCTTTGAAATACCTATACAAACTTGTTCCTACCTAGTAACTTGCATCTTTGAATGAGAATGTGCTTGCTTACAGCAACGTGCTATATGTTCTGAATGCCCGAATTGGCAATCTGTGTCAAAACTTTGTTAGGAATTATGTGATCCTTACTAGCTGGAAGTAAGGGAGATGGGGCATGAAGTTATTTCTAGGAGTTGGACACATACCAAGTTTAGCTCAGTTCTGGGCATCTTTGAAATACCTATGCAAACTTGTTCCTACATAGTAACTTGCATCTTTGAATGAGAATGTGCTTGCTTACAGCAACGTGCTATATGTTCTGAATGCCCGAATTGGGAATCTGTGTCAAAACTTTGTTAGGAATTATGTGATCCTTACTAGCTGGAAGTAAGGGAGATGGGGCATGAAGTTATTTCTAGGAGTTGGACACATACCAAGTTTAGCTCAGTTCTGGGCATCTTTGAAATAACTATGCAAACTTGTTCCTACCTAGTAACTTGCATCTTTGAATGAGAATGTGCTTGCTTACAGCAACGTGCTATATGTTCTGAATGCCCGAATAGGGAATCTGTGTCAAAACTTTGTTAGGAATTATGTGATCCTTACTAGATGGAAGTAAGGGAGATGGGGCATGAAGTTATTTCTAGGAGTTGGACACATACCAAGTTTAGCTCAGTTCTGGGCATCTTTGAAATACCTATACAAACTTGTTCCTACCTAGTAACTTGCATCTTTGAATGAGAATGTGCTTGCTTACAGCAACGTGCTCTATTTTCTGAATGCCCGAATAGGGAATCTGTGTCAAAACTTTGTTAGGAATTATGTGATCCTTACTAGCTGGAAGTAAGGGAGATGGGGCATGAAGTTATTTCTAGGAGTTGGACACATACCAAGTTTAGCTCAGTTCTGGGCATCTTTGAAATACCTATACAAACTTGTTCCTACATAGTAACTTGCATCTTTGAATGAGAATGTGCTTGCTTACAGCAACGTGCTATATGTTCTGAATGCCCGAATTGGCAATCTGTGTCAAAACTTTGTTAGGAATTATGTGATCCTTACTAGCTGGAAGTAAGGGAGATGGGGCATGAAGTTATTTCTAGGAGTTGGACACATACCAAGTTTAGCTCAGTTCTGGGCATCTTTGAAATACCTATACAAACTTGTTCCTACATAGTAACTTGCAACTTTGAATGAGAATGTGCTTACTTACAGCAACGTGCTATATGTTCTGAATGCCCGAATTGGGAATCTGTGGCAAAACTTTGTTAGGAATTATGTGATCCTTACTAGCTGGAAGAAAGGGAGATGGGGCATGAAGTTATTTCTAGGAGTTGGACACATACCAAGTTTAGCTCAGTTCTGGGCATCTTTGAAATACCTATACAAACTTGTTCCTACATAGTAACTTGCATCTTTGAATGAGAATGTGCTTGCTTACAGCAACGTGCTATATGTTCTGAATGCCCGAATTGGGAATCTGTGTCAAAACTTTGTTAGGAATTATGTGATCCTTACTAGCTGGAAGTAAGGGAGATGGGGCATGAAGTTATTTCTAGGAGTTGGACACATACCAAGTTTAGCTCAGTTCTGGGCATCTTTGAAATACCTATGCAAACTTGTTCCTACCTAGTAACTTGCATCTTTGAATGAGAATGTGCTTGCTTACAGCAACGTGCTATATGTTCTGAATGCCCGAATAGGGAATCTGTGTCAAAACTTTGTTAGGAATTATGTGATCCTTACTAGCTGGAAGTAAGGGAGATGGGGCATGAAGTTATTTCTAGGAGTTGGACACATACCAAGTTTAGCTCAGTTCTGGGCATCTTTGAAATACCTATACAAACTTGTTCCTACATAGTAACTTGCATCTTTGAATGAGAATGTGCTTGCTTACAGCAACGTGCTATATGTTCTGAATGCCCGAATTGGCAATCTGTGTCAAAACTTTGTTAGGAATTATGTGATCCTTACTAGCTGGAAGTAAGGGAGATGGGGCATGAAGTTATTTCTAGGAGTTGGACACATACCAAGTTTAGCTCAGTTCTGGGCATCTTTGAAATACCTATACAAACTTGTTCCTACATAGTAACTTGCAACTTTGAATGAGAATGTGCTTGCTTACAGCAACGTGCTATATGTTCTGAATGCCCGAATTGGGAATCTGTGTCAAAACTTTGTTAGGAATTATGTGATCCTTACTAGCTGGAAGTAAGGGAGATGGGGCATGAAGTTATTTCTAGGAGTTGGACACATACCAAGTTTAGCTCAGTTCTGGGCATCTTTGAAATACCTATACAAACTTGTTCCTACATAGTAACTTGCAACTTTGAATGAGAATGTGCTTACTTACAGCAACGTGCTATATGTTCTGAATGCCCGAATTGGCAATCTGTGTCAAAACTTTGTTAGGAATTATGTGATCCTTACTAGCTGGAAGTAAGGGAGATGGGGCATGAAGTTATTTCTAGGAGTTGGACACATACCAAGTTTAGCTCAGTTCTGGGCATCTTTGAAATACCTATACAAACTTGTTCCTACATAGTAACTTGCAACTTTGAATGAGAATGTGCTTGCTTACAGCAACGTGCTATATGTTCTGAATGCCCGAATTGGGAATCTGTGTCAAAACTTTGTTAGGAATTATGTGATCCTTACTAGCTGGAAGTAAGGGAGATGGGGCATGAAGTTATTTCTAGGAGTTGGACACATACCAAGTTTAGCTCAGTTCTGGGCATCTTTGAAATACCTATACAAACTTGTTCCTACATAGTAACTTGCAACTTTGAATGAGAATGTGCTTACTTACAGCAACGTGCTATATGTTCTGAATGCCCGAATTGGCAATCTGTGTCAAAACTTTGTTAGGAATTATGTGATCCTTACTAGCTGGAAGTAAGGGAGATGGGGCATGAAGTTATTTCTAGGAGTTGGACACATACCAAGTTTAGCTCAGTTCTGGGCATCTTTGAAATACCTATACAAACTTGTTCCTACATAGTAACTTGCAACTTTGAATGAGAATGTGCTTGCTTACAGCAACGTGCTATATGTTCTGAATGCCCGAATTGGGAATCTGTGTCAAAACTTTGTTAGGAATTATGTGATCCTTACTAGCTGGAAGTAAGGGAGATGGGGCATGAAGTTATTTCTAGGAGTTGGACACATACCAAGTTTAGCTCAGTTCTGGGCATCTTTGAAATACCTATACAAACTTGTTCCTACATAGTAACTTGCAACTTTGAATGAGAATGTGCTTACTTACAGCAACGTGCTATATGTTCTGAATGCCCGAATTGGCAATCTGTGTCAAAACTTTGTTAGGAATTATGTGATCCTTACTAGCTGGAAGTAAGGGAGATGGGGCATGAAGTTATTTCTAGGAGTTGGACACATACCAAGTTTAGCTCAGTTCTGGGCATCTTTGAAATACCTATACAAACTTGTTCCTACATAGTAACTTGCAACTTTGAATGAGAATGTGCTTGCTTACAGCAACGTGCTATATGTTCTGAATGCCCGAATTGGGAATCTGTGTCAAAACTTTGTTAGGAATTATGTGATCCTTACTAGCTGGAAGTAAGGGAGATGGGGCATGAAGTTATTTCTAGGAGTTGGACACATACCAAGTTTAGCTCAGTTCTGGGCATCTTTGAAATACCTATACAAACTTGTTCCTACATAGTAACTTGCAACTTTGAATGAGAATGTGCTTACTTACAGCAACGTGCTATATGTTCTGAATGCCCGAATTGGCAATCTGTGTCAAAACTTTGTTAAGAATTATGTGATCCTTACTAGCTGGAAGTAAGGGAGATGGGGCATGAAGTTATTTCTAGGAGTTGGACACATACCAAGTTTAGCTCAGTTCTCGGCATCTTTGAAATACCTATGCAAACTTGTTCCTACCTAGTAACTTGCATCTTTGAATGAGAATGTGCTTGCTTACAGCAACGTGCTATATGTTCTGAATGCCCGAATTGGGAATCTGTGTCAAAACTTTGTTAGGAATTATGTGATCCTTACTAGCTGGAAGTAAGGGAGATGGGGCATGAAGTTATTTCTAGGAGTTGGACACATACCAAGTTTAGCTCAGTTCTGGGCATCTTTGAAATACCTATACAAACTTGTTCCTACCTAGTAACTTGCATCTTTGAATGAGAATGTGCTTGCTTACAGCAACGTGCTATATGTTCTGAATGCCCGAATTGGCAATCTGTGTCAAAACTTTGTTAGGAATTATGTGATCCTTACTAGCTGGAAGTAAGGGAGATGGGGCATGAAGTTATTTCTAGGAGTTGGACACATACCAAGTTTAGCTCAGTTCTGGGCATCTTTGAAATACCTATGCAAACTTGTTCCTACATAGTAACTTGCATCTTTGAATGAGAATGTGCTTGCTTACAGCAACGTGCTATATGTTCTGAATGCCCGAATTGGGAATCTGTGTCAAAACTTTGTTAGGAATTATGTGATCCTTACTAGCTGGAAGTAAGGGAGATGGGGCATGAAGTTATTTCTAGGAGTTGGACACATACCAAGTTTAGCTCAGTTCTGGGCATCTTTGAAATAACTATGCAAACTTGTTCCTACCTAGTAACTTGCATCTTTGAATGAGAATGTGCTTGCTTACAGCAACGTGCTATATGTTCTGAATGCCCGAATAGGGAATCTGTGTCAAAACTTTGTTAGGAATTATGTGATCCTTACTAGATGGAAGTAAGGGAGATGGGGCATGAAGTTATTTCTAGGAGTTGGACACATACCAAGTTTAGCCCAGTTCTGGGCATCTTTGAAATACCTATACAAACTTGTTCCTACCTAGTAACTTGCATCTTTGAATGAGAATGTGCTTGCTTACAGCAACGTGCTCTATGTTCTGAATGCCCGAATAGGGAATCTGTGTCAAAACTTTGTTAGGAATTATGTGATCCTTACTAGCTGGAAGTAAGGGAGATGGGGCATGAAGTTATTTCTAGGAGTTGGACACATACCAAGTTTAGCTCAGTTCTGGGCATCTTTGAAATACCTATACAAACTTGTTCCTACATAGTAACTTGCATCTTTGAATGAGAATGTGCTTGCTTACAGCAACGTGCTATATGTTCTGAATGCCCGAATTGGCAATCTGTGTCAAAACTTTGTTAGGAATTATGTGATCCTTACTAGCTGGAAGTAAGGGAGATGGGGCATGAAGTTATTTCTAGGAGTTGGACACATACCAAGTTTAGCTCAGTTCTGGGCATCTTTGAAATACCTATACAAACTTGTTCCTACATAGTAACTTGCAACTTTGAATGAGAATGTGCTTGCTTACAGCAACGTGCTATATGTTCTGAATGCCCGAATTGGGAATCTGTGGCAAAACTTTGTTAGGAATTATGTGATCCTTACTAGCTGGAAGAAAGGGAGATGGGGCATGAAGTTATTTCTAGGAGTTGGACACATACCAAGTTTAGCTCAGTTCTGGGCATCTTTGAAATACCTATACAAACTTGTTCCTACATAGTAACTTGCATCTTTGAATGAGAATGTGCTTGCTTACAGCAACGTGCTATATGTTCTGAATGCCCGAATTGGGAATCTGTGTCAAAACTTTGTTAGGAATTATGTGATCCTTACTAGCTGGAAGTAAGGGAGATGGGGCATGAAGTTATTTCTAGGAGTTGGACACATACCAAGTTTAGCTCAGTTCTGGGCATCTTTGAAATACCTATGCAAACTTGTTCCTACCTAGTAACTTGCATCTTTGAATGAGAATGTGCTTGCTTACAGCAACGTGCTATATGTTCTGAATGCCCGAATAGGGAATCTGTGTCAAAACTTTGTTAGGAATTATGTGATCCTTACTAGCTGGAAGTAAGGGAGATGGGGCATGAAGTTATTTCTAGGAGTTGGACACATACCAAGTTTAGCTCAGTTCTGGGCATCTTTGAAATACCTATACAAACTTGTTCCTACCTAGTAACTTGCATCTTTGAATGAGAATGTGCTTGCTTACAGCAACGTGCTATATGTTCTGAATGCCCGAATTGGCAATCTGTGTCAAAACTTTGTTAGGAATTATGTGATCCTTACTAGCTGGAAGTAAGGGAGATGGGGCATGAAGTTATTTCTAGGAGTTGGACACATACCAAGTTTAGCTCAGTTCTGGGCATCTTTGAAATACCTATACAAACTTGTTCCTACATAGTAACTTGCAACTTTGAATGAGAATGTGCTTGCTTACAGCAACGTGCTATATGTTCTGAATGCCCGAATTGGGAATCTGTGTCAAAACTTTGTTAGGAATTATGTGATCCTTACTAGCTGGAAGTAAGGGAGATGGGGCATGAAGTTATTTCTAGGAGTTGGACACATACCAAGTTTAGCTCAGTTCTGGGCATCTTTGAAATACCTATACAAACTTGTTCCTACATAGTAACTTGCAACTTTGAATGAAAATGTGCTTGCTTACAGCAACGTGCTATATGTTCTGAATGCCCGAATTGGGAATCTGTGTCAAAACTTTGTTAGGAATTATGTGATCCTTACTAGCTGGAAGTAAGGGAGATGGGGCATGAAGTTATTTCTAGGAGTTGGACACATACCAAGTTTAGCTCAGTTCTGGGCATCTCTGAAATAACTATGCAAACTTGTTCCTACCTAGTAACTTGCATCTTTGAATGAGAATGTGCTTGCTTACAGCAACGTGCTATATGTTCTGAATGCCCGAATAGGGAATCTGTGTCAAAACTTTGTTAGGAATTATGTGATCCTTACTAGATGGAAGTAAGGGAGATGGGGCATGAAGTTATTTCTAGGAGTTGGACACATACCAAGTTTAGCTCAGTTCTGGGCATCTTTGAAATACCTATACAAACTTGTTCCTACCTAGTAACTTGCATCTTTGAATGAGAATGTGCTTGCTTACAGCAACGTGCTCTATGTTCTGAATGCCCGAATAGGGAATCTGTGTCAAAACTTTGTTAGGAATTATGTGATCCTTACTAGCTGGAAGTAAGGGAGATGGGGCATGAAGTTATTTCTAGGAGTTGGACACATACCAAGTTTAGCTCAGTTCTGGGCATCTTTGAAATACCTATACAAACTTGTTCCTACATAGTAACTTGCATCTTTGAATGAGAATGTGCTTGCTTACAGCAACGTGCTATATGTTCTGAATGCCCGAATTGGCAATCTGTGTCAAAACTTTGTTAGGAATTATGTGATCCTTACTAGCTGGAAGTAAGGGAGATGGGGCATGAAGTTATTTCTAGGAGTTGGACACATACCAAGTTTAGCTCAGTTCTGGGCATCTTTGAAATACCTATACAAACTTGTTCCTACATAGTAACTTGCAACTTTGAATGAGAATGTGCTTACTTACAGCAACGTGCTATATGTTCTGAATGCCCGAATTGGGAATCTGTGGCAAAACTTTGTTAGGAATTATGTGATCCTTACTAGCTGGAAGAAAGGGAGATGGGGCATGAAGTTATTTCTAGGAGTTGGACACATACCAAGTTTAGCTCAGTTCTGGGCATCTTTGAAATACCTATACAAACTTGTTCCTAGATAGTAACTTGCATCTTTGAATGAGAATCTGCTTGCTTTCAGCAACGTGCTATATGTTCTGAATGCCCGAATTGGGAATTTGTGTCAAAACTTTGTTAGGAATTATGTGATCCTTACTAGCTGGAAGTAAGGGAGATGGGGCATGAAGTTATTTCTAGGAGTTGGACACATACCAAGTTTAGCTCAGTTCTGGGCATCTTTGAAATACCTATGCAAACTTGTTCCTACCTAGTAACTTGCATCTTTGAATGAGAATGTGCTTGCTTACAGCAACGTGCTATATGTTCTGAATGCCCGAATAGGGAATCTGTGTCAAAACTTTGTTAGGAATTATGTGATCCTTACTAGCTGGAAGTAAGGGAGATGGGGCATGAAGTTATTTCTAGGAGTTGGACACATACCAAGTTTAGCTCAGTTCTGGGCATCTTTGAAATACCTATACAAACTTGTTCCTACATAGTAACTTGCATCTTTGAATGAGAATGTGCTTGCTTACAGCAACGTGCTATATGTTCTGAATGCCCGAATTGGCAATCTGTGTCAAAACTTTGTTAGGAATTATGTGATCCTTACTAGCTGGAAGTAAGGGAGATGGGGCATGAAGTTATTTCTAGGAGTTGGACACATACCAAGTTTAGCTCAGTTCTGGGCATCTTTGAAATACCTATACAAACTTGTTCCTACATAGTAACTTGCAACTTTGAATGAGAATGTGCTTGCTTACAGCAACGTGCTATATGTTCTGAATGCCCGAATTGGGAATCTGTGTGAAAACTTTGTTAGGAATTATGTGATCCTTACTAGCTGGAAGTAAGGGAGATGGGGCATGAAGTTATTTCTAGGAGTTGGACACATACCAAGTTTAGCTCAGTTCTGGGCATCTTTGAAATACCTATACAAACTTGTTCCTACATAGTAACTTGCAACTTTGAATGAGAATGTGCTTACTTACAGCAACGTGCTATATGTTCTGAATGCCCGAATTGGGAATCTGTGGCAAAACTTTGTTAGGAATTATGTGATCCTTACTAGCTGGAAGAAAGGGAGATGGGGCATGAAGTTATTTCTAGGAGTTGGACACATACCAAGTTTAGCTCAGTTCTGGGCATCTTTGAAATACCTATACGAACTTGTTCCTACATAGTAACTTGCATCTTTGAATGAGAATGTGCTTGCTTACAGCAACGTGCTATATGTTCTGAATGCCCGAATTGGGAATCTGTGTCAAAACTTTGTTAGGAATTATGTGATCCTTACTAGCTGGAAGAAAGGGAGATGGGGCATGAAGTTATTTCTAGGAGTTGGACACATACCAAGTTTAGCTCAGTTCTGGGCATCTTTGAAATACCTATACAAACTTGTTCCTAGATAGTAACTTGCATCTTTGAATGAGAATGTGCTTGCTTTCAGCAACGTGCTATATGTTCTGAATGCCCGAATTGGGAATCTGTGTCAAAACTTTGTTAGGAATTATGTGATCCTTACTAGCTGGAAGTAAGGGAGATGGGGCATGAAGTTATTTCTAGGAGTTGGACACATACCAAGTTTATCTCAGTTCTGGGCATCTTTGAAATACCTATACAAACTTGTTCCTACATAGTAACTTGCATCTTTGAATGAGAATGTGCTTGCTTACAGCAACGTGCTATATGTTCTGAATGCCCGATTTGGGAATCTGTGTGAAAACTTTGTTAGGAATTATGTGATCCTTACTAGCTGGAAGTAAGGGAGATGGGGCATGAAGTTATTTCTAGGAGTTGGACACATACCAAGTTTAGCTCAGTTCTGGGCATCTTTGAAATACCTATACAAACTTGTTCCTACCTAGTAACTTGCATCTTTGAATGAGAATGTGCTTGCTTACAGCAACGTGCTATATGTTCTGAATGCCCGAATAGGGAATCTGTGTCAAAACTTTGTTAGGAATTATGTGATCCTTACTAGCTGGAAGTAAGGGAGATGGGGCATGAAGTTATTTCTAGGAGTTGGACACATACCAAGTTTAGCTCAGTTCTGGGCATCTTTGAAATACCTATACAAACTTGTTCCTACCTAGTAACTTGCATCTTTGAATGAGAGTCTGCTTGCTTACAGCAACGTGCTATATGTTCTGAATGCCCGAATTGGGAATCTGTGTCAAAACTTTGTTAGGAATTATGTGATCCTTACTAGCTGGAAGTAAGGGAGATGGGGCATGAAGTTATTTCTAGGAGTTGGACACATACCAAGTTTAGCTGAGTTCTGGGCATCTTTGAAATACCTATACAAACTTGTTCCTACATAGTAACTTGCAACATTGAATGAAAATGTGCTTACTTACAGCAACGTGCTATATGTTCTGAATGCCCGAATTGGGAATCTGTGTCAAAACTTTGTTAGGAATTATGTGATCCTTACTAGCTGGAAGTAAGGGAGATGGGGCATGAAGTTATTTCTAGGAGTTGGACACATACCAAGTTTAGCTCAGTTCTGGGCATCTTTGAAATACCTATACAAACTTGTTCCTACATAGTAACTTGCATCTTTGAATGAGAATCTGCTTGCTTACAGCAATGTGCTATATGTTCTGAATGCCCGAATTGGGAATCTGTGTCAAAACTTTGTTAGGAATTATGTCATCCTTACTAGCTGGAAGTAAGGGAGATGGAGCATGAAG
This sequence comes from Diceros bicornis minor, assembly GCF_020826845.1. Lineage (NCBI taxonomy): Eukaryota > Metazoa > Chordata > Mammalia > Perissodactyla > Rhinocerotidae > Diceros > Diceros bicornis. The sequence continues at coordinate 78,905,222 of NC_080750.1, read as the reverse complement.
TTATTTCTAGGAGTTGGACACATACCAAGTTTAGCTCAGTTCTGGGCATCTTTGAAATACCTATACAAACTTGTTCCTTCATAGTAACTTGCAACTTTGAATGAAAATGTGCTTGCTTACAGCAACGTGCTATATGTTCTGAATGCCCGAATTGGGAATCTGTGTCAAAACTTTGTTAGGAATTATGTGATCCTTACTAGCTGGAAGTAAGGGAGATGGGGCTTGAAGTTATTTCTAGGAGTTGGACACATACCAAGTTTAGCTCAGTTCTGGGCATCTTTGAAATACCTATACAAACTTGTTCCTACATAGTAACTTGCAACTTTGAATGAGAATGTGCTTGCTTACAGCAACGTGCTATATGTTCTGAATGCCCGAATTGGGAATCTGTGTCAAAACTTTGTTAGGAATTATGTGATCCTTACTAGCTGGAAGTAAGGGAGATGGGGCATGAAGTTATTTCTAGGAGTTGGACACATACCAAGTTTAGCTCAGTTCTGGGCATCTTTGAAATACCTATACAAACTTGTTCCTACATAGTAACTTGCATCTTTGAATGAGAATGTGCTTGCTTACAGCAACGTGCTATATGTTCTGAATGCCCGAATTGGCAATCTGTGTCAAAACTTTGTTAGGAATTATGTGATCCTTACTAGATGGAAGTAAGGGAGATGGGGCATGAAGTTATTTCTAGGAGTTGGACACATACCAAGTTTAGCTCAGTTCTGGGCATCTTTGAAATACCTATACAAACTTGTTCCTACATAGTAACTTGCATCTTTGAATGAGAATGTGCTTGCTTACAGCAACGTGCTATATGTTCTGAATGCCCGAATTGGGAATCTGTGTCAAAACTTTGTTAGGAATTATGTGATCCTTACTAGCTGGAAGTAAGGGAGATGGGGCATGAAGTTATTTCTAGGAGTTGGACACATACCAAGTTTAGCTCAGTTCTGGGCATCTTTGAAATACCTATGCAAACTTGTTCCTACCTAGTAACTTGCATCTTTGAATGAGAATGTGCTTGCTTACAGCAACGTGCTATATGTTCTGAATGCCCGAATAGGGAATCTGTGTCAAAACTTTGTTAGGAATTATGTGATCCTTACTAGATGGAAGTAAGGGAGATGGGGCATGAAGTTATTTCTAGGAGTTGGACACATACCAAGTTTAGCTCAGTTCTGGGCATCTTTGAAATACCTATACAAACTTGTTCCTACCTAGTAACTTGCATCTTTGAATGAGAATGTGCTTGCTTACAGCAACGTGCTATATGTTCTGAATGCCCGAATAGGGTATCTGTGTCAAAACTTTGTTAGGAATTATGTGATCCTTACTAGCTGGAAGTAAGGGAGATGGGGCATGAAGTTATTTCTAGGAGTTGGACACATACCAAGTTTAGCTCAGTTCTGGGCATCTTTGAAATACCTATACAAACTTGTTCCTACATAGTAACTTGCATCTTTGAATGAGAATGTGCTTGCTTACAGCAACGTGCTATATGTTCTGAATGCCCGAATTGGCAATCTGTGTCAAAACTTTGTTAGGAATTATGTGATCCTTACTAGCTGGAAGTAAGGGAGATGGGGCATGAAGTTATTTCTAGGAGTTGGACACATACCAAGTTTAGCTCAGTTCTGGGCATCTTTGAAATACCTATACAAACTTGTTCCTACATAGTAACTTGCAACTTTGAATGAGAATCTGCTTGCTTACAGCAACGTGCTATATGTTCTGAATGCCCGAATTGGGAATCTGTGTCAAAACTTTGTTAGGAATTATGTGATCCTTACTAGCTGGAAGTAAGGGAGATGGGGCATGAAGTTATTTCTAGGAGTTGGACACATACCAAGTTTAGCTCAGTTCTGGGCATCTTTGAAATACCTATACAAACTTGTTCCTACATAGTAACTTGCAACTTTGAATGAAAATGTGCTTACTTACAGCAACGTGCTATATGTTCTGAATGCCCGAATTGGGAATCTGTGTCAAAACTTTGTTAGGAATTATGTGATCCTTACTAGCTGGAAGTAAGGGAGATGGGGCATGAAGTTATTTCTAGGAGTTGGACACATACCAAGTTTAGCTCAGTTCTGGGCATCTTTGAAATACCTATACAAACTTGTTCCTAGATAGTAACTTGCATCTTTGAATGAGAATCTGCTTGCTTTCAGCAACGTGCTATATGTTCTGAATGCCCGAATTGGGAATCTGTGTCAAAACTTTGTTAGGAATTATGTGATCCTTACTAGCTGGAAGTAAGGGAGATGGGGCATGAAGTTATTTCTAGGAGTTGGACACATACCAAGTTTAGCTCAGTTCTGGGCATCTTTGAAATACCTATACAAACTTGTTCCTACATAGTATCTTGCATCTTTGAATGAGAATCTGCTTGCTTACAGCAACGTGCTATATGTTCTGAATGCCCGAATTGGGAATCTGTGTCAAAACTTTGTTAGGAATTATGTGATCCTTACTAGCTGGAAGTAAGGGAGATGGGGCATGAAGTTATTTCTAGGAGTTGGACACATACCAAGTTTAGCTCAGTTCTGGGCATCTTTGAAATACCTATACAAACTTGTTCCTACCTAGTAACTTGCATCTTTGAATGAGAATGTGCTTGCTTACAGCAACGTGCTATATGTTCTTAATGCCCGAATTGGGAATCTGTGTCAAATCTTTGTTAGGAATTATGTGATCCTTACTAGCTGGAAGTAAGGGAGATGGGGCATGAAGTTATTTCTAGGAGTTGGACACATACCAAGTTTAGCTCAGTTCTGGGCATCTTTGAAATACCTATGCAAACTTGTTCCTACCTAGTAACTTGCATCTTTGAATGAGAATGTGCTTGCTTACAGCAACGTGCTATATGTTCTGAATGCCCGAATTGGGAATCTGTGTCAAAACTTTGTTAGGAATTATGTGATCCTTACTAGCTGGAAGTAAGGGAGATGGGGCATGAAGTTATTTCTAGGAGTTGGACACATACCAAGTTTAGCTCAGTTCTGGGCATCTTTGAAATACCTATGCAAACTTGTTCCTACATAGTAACTTGCATCTTTGAATGAGAATGTGCTTGCTTACAGCAACGTGCTATATGTTCTGAATGCCCGAATTGGGAATCTGTGTCAAAACTTTGTTAGGAATTATGTGATCCTTACTAGCTGGAAGTAAGGGAGATGGGGCATGAAGTTATTTCTAGGAGTTGGACACATACCAAGTTTAGCTCAGTTCTGGGCATCTTTGAAATACCTATGCAAACTTGTTCCTACCTAGTAACTTGCATCTTTGAATGAGAATGTGCTTGCTTACAGCAACGTGCTATATGTTCTGAATGCCCGAATTGGGAATCTGTGTCAAAACTTTGTTAGGAATTATGTGATCCTTACTAGCTGGAAGTAAGGGAGATGGGGCATGAAGTTATTTCTAGGAGTTGGACACATACCAAGTTTAGCTCAGTTCTGGGCATCTTTGAAATACCTATGCAAACTTGTTCCTACCTAGTAACTTGCATCTTTGAATGAGAATGTGCTTGCTTACAGCAACGTGCTATATGTTCCTAATGCCCGAATTGGCAATCTGTGTCAAAACTTTGTTAGGAATTATGTGATCCTTACTAGCTGGAAGTAAGGGAGATGGGGCATGAAGTTATTTCTAGGAGTTGGACACATACCAAGTTTAGCTCAGTTCTGGGCATCTTTGAAATACCTATGCAAACTTGTTCCTACCTAGTAACTTGCATCTTTGAATGAGAATGTGCTGCTTACAGCAACGTGCTATATGTTCTGAATGCCCGAATTGGCAATCTGTGTCAAAACTTTGTTAGGAATTATGTGATCCTTACTAGCTGGAAGTAAGGGAGATGGGGCATGAAGTTATTTCTAGGAGTTGGACACATACCAAGTTTAGCTCAGTTCTGGGCATCTTTGAAATACCTATGCAAACTTGTTCCTACCTAGTAACTTGCATCTTTGAATGAGAATGTGCTTGCTTACAGCAACGTGCTATATGTTCTGAATGCCCGAATAGGGAATCTGTGTCAAAACTTTGTTAGGAATTATGTGATCCTTACTAGATGGAAGTAAGGGAGATGGGGCATGAAGTTATTTCTAGGAGTTGGACACATACCAAGTTTAGCTCAGTTCTGGGCATCTTTGAAATACCTATACAAACTTGTTCCTACATAGTAACTTGCATCTTTGAATGAGAATGTGCTTGCTTACAGCAACGTGCTATATGTTCTGAATGCCCGAATAGGGAATCTGTGTCAAAACTTTGTTAGGAATTATGTGATCCTTACTAGCTGGAAGTAAGGGAGATGGGGCATGAAGTTATTTCTAGGAGTTGGACACATACCAAGTTTAGCTCAGTTCTGGGCATCTTTGAAATACCTATACAAACTTGTTCCTACATAGTTACTTGCATCTTTGAATGAGAATGTGCTTGCTTACAGCAACGTGCTATATGTTCTGAATGCCCGAATTGGCAATCTGTGTCAAAACTTTGTAAGGAATTATGTGATCCTTACTAGCTGGAAGTAAGGGAGATGGGGCATGAAGTTATTTCTAGGAGTTGGACACATACCAAGTTTAGCTCAGTTCTGGGCATCTTTGAAATACCTATACAAACTTGTTCCTACATAGTAACTTGCAACTTTGAATGAGAATGTGCTTGCTTACAGCAACGTGCTATATGTTCTGAATGCCCGAATTGGGAATCTGTGTCAAAACTTTGTTAGGAATTATGTGATCCTTACTAGCTGGAAGTAAGGGAGATGGGGCATGAAGTTATTTCTAGGAGTTGGACACATACCAAGTTTAGCTCAGTTCTGGGCATCTTTGAAATACCTATACAAACTTGTTCCTACATAGTAACTTGCATCTTTGAATGAGAATGTGCTTGCTTACAGCAACGTGCTATATGTTCTGAATGCCCGAATTGGGAATCTGTGTCAAAACTTTGTTAGGAATTATGTGATCCTTACTAGCTGGAAGTAAGGGAGATGGGGCATGAAGTTATTTCTAGGAGTTGGACACATACCAAGTTTAGCTCAGTTCTGGGCATCTTTGAAATACCTATACAAACTTGTTCCTACATAGTAACTTGCATCTTTGAATGAGAATGTGCTTGCTTACAGCAACGTGCTATATGTTCTGAATGCCCGAATTGGCAATCTGTGTCAAAACTTTGTTAGGAATTATGTGATCCTTACTAGCTGGAAGTAAGGGAGATGGGGCATGAAGTTATTTCTAGGAGTTGGACACATACCAAGTTTAGCTCAGTTCTGGGCATCTTTGAAATGCCTATACAAACTTGTTCCTACATAGTAACTTGCAACTTTGAATGAGAATGTGCTTGCTTGCTCAACGTGCCATATGTTCTGAATGCCCGATTTGGGAATCTGTGTCAAAACTTTGTTAGGAATTATGTGATCCTTACTAGCTGGAAGTAAGGGAGATGGGTCATGAAGTTATTTCTAGGAGTTGGACACATACCAAGTTTAGCTCAGTTCTGGGCATCTTTGAAATACCTATACAAACTTGTTCCTACATAGTAACTTGCATCTTTGAATGAGAATGTGCTTGCTTACAGCAACGTGCTATATGTTCTGAATGCCCGAATGGGGAATCTGTGTCAAAACTTTGTTAGGAATTATGTGATCCTTACTAGCTGGAAGTAAGGGAGATGGGGCATGAAGTTATTTCTAGGAGTTGGACACATACCAAGTTTAGCTCAGTTCTGGGCATCTTTGAAATACCTATATAAACTTGTTCCTACATAGTAACTTGCAACTTTGAATGAGAATGTGCTTGCTTACAGCAACGTGCTATATGTTCTGAATGCCCGAATTGGCAATCTGTGTCAAAACTTTGTTAGGAATTATGTGATCCTTACTAGCTGGAAGTAAGGGAGATGGGGCATGAAGTTATTTCTAGGAGTTGGACACATACCAAGTTTAGCTCAGTTCTGGGCATCTTTGAAATACCTATACAAACTTGTTCCTACATAGTAACTTGCAACTTTGAATGAGAATGTGCTTGCTTGCAGCAACGTGCTATATGTTCTGAATGCCAGAATTGGGAGTCTGTGTCAAAACTTTGTTAGGAATTATGTGATCCTTACTAGCTGGAAGTAACGGAGATGGGGCATGAAGTTATTTCTAGGAGTTGGACACATACCAAGTTTAGCTCAGTTCTGGGCATCTTTGAAATACCTATACAAACTTGTTCCTACATAGTAACTTGCATCTTTGAATGAGAATGTGCTTGCTTACAGCAACGTGCTATATGTTCTGAATGCCCGAATTGGCAATCTGTGTCAAAACTTTGTTAGGAATTATGTGATCCTTACTAGCTGGAAGTAAGGGAGATGGGGCATGAAGTTATTTCTAGGAGTTGGACGCATACCAAGTTTAGCTCAGTTCTGGGCATCTTTGAAATACCTATACAAACTTATTCCTACATAGTAACTTGCATCTTTGAATGAGAATCTGCTTGCTTACAGCAACGTGCTATATGTTCTGAATGCCCGAATTGGGAATCTGTGTCAAAACTTTGTTAGGAATTATGTGATCCTTACTAGCTGGAAGTAAGGGAGATGGGGCATGAAGTTATTTCTAGGAGTTGGACACATACCAAGTTTAGCTCAGTTCTGGGCATCTTTGAAATACCTATACAAACTTGTTCCTACATAGTAACTTGCATCTTTGAATGAGAATGTGCTTGCTTACAGCAACGTGCTATATGTTCTGAATGCCCGAATTGGGAATCTGTGTCAAAACTTTGTTAGGAATTATGTGATCCTTACTAGCTGGAAGTAAGGGAGATGGGGCATGAAGTTATTTCTAGGAGTTGGACACATACCAAGTTTAGCTCAGTTCTGGGCATCTTTGAAATACCTATACAAACTTGTTCCTACATAGTAACTTGCATCTTTGAATGAGAATGTGCTTGCTTACAGCAACGTGCTATATGTTCTGAATGCCCGAATTGGCAATCTGTGTCAAAACTTTGTTAGGAATTATGTGATCCTTACTAGCTGGAAGTAAGGGAGATGGGGCATGAAGTTATTTCTAGGAGTTGGACACATACCAAGTTTAGCTCAGTTCTGGGCATCTTTGAAATGCCTATACAAACTTGTTCCTACATAGTAACTTGCAACTTTGAATGAGAATGTGCTTGCTTGCTCAACGTGCCATATGTTCTGAATGCCCGATTTGGGAATCTGTGTCAAAACTTTGTTCGGAATTATGTGATCCTTACTAGCTGGAAGTAAGGGAGATGGGGCATGAAGTTATTTCTAGGAGTTGGACACATACCAAGTTTAGCTCAGTTCTGGGCATCTTTGAAATACCTATACAAACTTGTTCCTACATAGTAACTTGCATCTTTGAATGAGAATGTGCTTGCTTACAGCAACGTGCTATATGTTCTGAATGCCCGAATTGGGAATCTGTGTCAAAACTTTGTTAGGAATTATGTGATCCTTACTAGCTGGAAGTAAGGGAGATGGGGCATGAATTTATTTCTAGGAGTTGGACACATACCAAGTTTAGCTCAGTTCTGGGCATCTTTGAAATACCTATACAAACTTGTTCCTACATAGTAACTTGCATCTTTGAATGAGAATCTGCTTGCTTACAGCAACGTGCTATATGTTCTGAATGCCCGAATTGGGAATCTGTGTCAAAACTTTGTTAGGAATTATGTGATCCTTACTAGCTGGAAGTAAGGGAGATGGGGCATGAAGTTATTTCTAGGAGTTGGACACATACCAAGTTTAGCTCAGTTCTGGGCATCTTTGAAATACCTATACAAACTTGTTCCTACCTAGTAACTTGCATCTTTGAATGAGAATCTACTTGCTTACAGCAACGTGCTATATGTTCTGAATGCCCGAATTGGGATCTGTGTCAAAACTTTGTTAGGAATTATGTGATCCTTACTAGCTGGAAGTAAGGGAGATGGGGCATGAAGTTATTTCTAGGAGTTGGACACAAACCAAGTTTAGCTCAGTTCTGGGAATCTTTGAAATACCTATACAAACTTGTTCCTACATAGTAACTTGCAACTTTGAATGAGAATGTGCTTGCTTGCAGCAACGTGCTATATGTTCTGAATGCCCGAATAGGGAATCTGTGTCAAAACTTTGTTAGGAATTATGTGATCCTTACTAGCTGTAAGTAAGGGAGATGGAGCATGAAGTTATTTCTAGGGAGTCTGTGTCAAAACTTTGTTAGGAATTATGTGATCCTTACTAGCTGGAATTAAGGGAGATGGGGCATGAAGTTATTTCTAGGAGTTGGACACATACCAAGTTTAGCTCAGTTCTGGGCATCTTTGAAATACCTATACAAACTTGTTCCTACATAGTAACTTGCATCTTTGAATGAGAATGTGCTTGCTTACAGCAACGTGCTATATGTTCTGAATGCCCGAATTGGGAATCTGTGTCAAAACTTTGTTAGGAATTATGTGATCCTTACTAGCTGGAAGTAAGGGAGATGGGGCATGAAGTTATTTCTAGGAGTTGGACACATACCAAGTTTAGCTCAGTTCTGGGCATCTTTGAAATACCTATACAAACTTGTTCCTACATAGTAACTTGCAACTTTGAATGAAAATGTGCTTGCTTACAGCAACGTGCTATATGTTCTGAATGCCCGAATTGGGAATCTGTGTCAAAACTTTGTTAGGAATTATGTGATCCTTACTAGCTGGAAGTAAGGGAGATGGGGCATGAAGTTATTTCTAGGAGTTGGACACATACCAAGTTTAGCTCAGTTCTGGGCATCTTTGAAATACCTATACAAAGTTGTTCCTACATAGTAACTTGCATCTTTGAATGAGAATGTGCTTGCTTACAGCAACGTGCTATATGTTCTGAATGCCCGAATTGGGAATCTGTGTCAAAACTTTGTTAGGAATTATGTGATCCTTACTAGCTGGAAGTAAGGGAGATGGGGCATGAAGTTATTTCTAGGAGTTGGACACATACCAAGTTTAGCTCAGTTCTGGGCATCTTTGAAATACCTATACAAACTTGTTCCTACATAGTAACTTGCATCTTTGAATGAGAATGTGCTTGCTTACAGCAACGTGCTATATGTTCTGAATGCCCGAATTGGCAATCTGTGTCAAAACTTTGTTAGGAATTATGTGATCCTTACTAGCTGAAAGTAAGGGAGATGGGGCATGAAGTTATTTCTTGGAGTTGGACACATACCAAGTTTAGCTCAGTTCTGGGCATCTTTGAAATACCTATACAAACTTGTTCCTACATAGTAACTTGCAACTTTGAATGAGAATGTGCTTGCTTGCAGCAACGTGCTATATGTTCTGAATGCCCGAATTGGGAGTCTGTGTCAAAATTTTGTTAGGAATTATGTGATCCTTACTAGCTGGAAGTAAGGGAGATGGGGCATGAAGTTATTTCTAGGAGTTGGACACATACCAAGTTTAGCTCAGTTCTGGGCATCTTTGAAATACCTATACAAACTTGTTCCTACATAGTAACTTGCATCTTTGAATGAGAATGTGCTTGCTTACAGCAACGTGCTATATGTTCTGAATGCCCGAATTGGCAATCTGTGTCAAAACTTTGTTAGGAATTATGTGATCCTTACTAGCTGGAAGTAAGGGAGATGGGGCATGAAGTTATTTCTAGGAGTTGGACGCATACCAAGTTTAGCTCAGTTCTGGGCATCTTTGAAATACCTATACAAACTTATTCCTACATAGTAACTTGCATCTTTGAATGAGAATGTGCTTGCTTACAGCAACGTGCTATATGTTCTGAATGCCCGAATTGGGAATCTGTGTCAAAACTTTGTTAGGAATTATGTGATCCTTACTAGCTGGAAGTAAGGGAGATGGGGCATGCAGTTATTTCCTGGAGTTGGAGACATACCAAGTTTAGCTCAGTTCTGGGCATCTTTGAAATACCTATACAAACTTGTTCCTACATAGTAACTTGCATCTTTGAATGAGAATGTGCTTGCTTACAGCAACGTGCTATATGTTCTGAATGCCCGAATTGGGAATCTGTGTCAAAACTTTGTTAGGAATTATGTGATCCTTACTAGCTGGAAGTAAGGGAGATGGGGCATGAAGTTATTTCTAGGAGTTGGACGCATACCAAGTTTAGCTCAGTTCTGGGCATCTTTGAAATACCTATACAAACTTATTCCTACATAGTAACTTGCAACTTTGAATGAAAATGTGCTTGCTTACAGCAACGTGCTATATGTTCTGAATGCCCGAATTGGGAATCTGTGTCAAAACTTTGTTAGGAATTATGTGATCCTTACTAGCTGGAAGTAAGGGAGATGGGGCATGAAGTTATTTCTAGGAGTTGGACACATATCAAGTTTAGCTCAGTTCTGGGCATCTTTGAAATACCTATACAAACTTGTTCCTACATAGTAACTTGCATCTTTGAATGAGAATGTGCTTGCTTACAGCAACGTGCTATATGTTCTGAATACCCGAATTGGCAATCTGTGTCAAAACTTTGTTAGTAATTATGTGATCCTTACTAGCTGGAAGTAAGGGAGATGGGTCATGAAGTTATTTCTAGGAGTTGGACACATACCAAGTTTAGCTCAGTTCTGGGCATCTTTGAAATACCTATACAAACTTGTTCCTACATAGTAACTAGCAACTTTGAATGAAAATGTGCTTGCTTACAGCAACGTGCTATATATTCTGAATGCCGAATTGCGAATCTGTGTCAAAACTTTGTTAGGAATTATGTGATCCTTACTAGCTGGAAGTAAGGGAGATGGGGCATGAAGTTATTTCTAGGAGTTGGACACATACCAAGTTTAGCTCAGTTCTGGGCATCTTTGAAATACCTATACAAACTTGTTCCTACATAGTAACTTGCAACTTTGAATGAGAATGTGCTTGCTTACAGCAACGTGTTATATGTTCTGAATGCCCGAATTGGGAATCTGTGTCAAAACTTTGTTAGGAATTATGTGATCCTTACTAGCTGGATGTAAGGGAGATGGGGCATGAAGTTATTTCTTGGAGTTGGAGACATACCAAGTTTAGCTCAGTTCTGGGCATCTTTGAAATACCTATACAAACTTGTTCCTACATAGTAACTTGCATCTTTGAATGAGAATGTGCTTGCTTAGAGCAACGTGCTATATGTTCTGAATGCCCGAATTGGGAATCTGTGTCAAAACTTTGTTAGGAATTATGTGATCCTTACTAGCTGGAAGTAAGGGAGATGGGGCATGAAGTTATTTCTAGGAGTTGGAGACATACCAAGTTTGGCTCAATTCTGGGCATCTTTGAAATACCTATACAAACTTGGTCCTACATAGTAACTTGCATCTTTGAATGAGAATCTGCTTGCTTACAGCAACGTGCTATATGTTCTGAATGCCCGAATTGGGAATCTGTGTCAAAACTTTGTTAGGAATTATGTGATCCTTACTAGCTGGAAGTAAGGGAGATGGGGCATGAAGTTATTTCTAGGAGTTGGACACATACCAAGTTTAGCTCAGTTCTGGGCATCTTTGAAATACCTATACAAACTTGTTCCTACATAGTAACTTGCAACTTTGAATGAAAATGTGCTTGCTTACAGCAACGTGCTATATGTTCTGAATGCCCGAATTGGGAATCTGTGTCAAAACTTTGTTAGGAATTATGTGATCCTTACTAGCTGGAAGTAAGGGAGATGGGGCATGAAGTTATTTCTAGGAGTTGGACACATACCAAGTTTAGCTCAGTTCTGGGCATCTTTGAAATACCTATACAAACTTGTTCCTACATAGTAACTTGCAACTTTGAATGAAAATGTGCGTGCTTACAGCAACGCGCTATATGTTCTGAATGCCCGAATTGGGAATCTGTGTCAAAACTTTGTTAGGAATTATGTGATCCTTACTAGCTGGAAGTAAGGGAGATGGGGCATGAAGTTATTTCTAGGAGTTGGACACATACCAAGTTTAGCTCAGTTCTGGGCATCTTTGAAATACCTATACAAACTTGTTCTTACATAGTAACTTGCAACTTTGAATGAGAATGTGCTTGCTTACAGCAACGTGCTATATGTTCTGAATGCCCGAATTGGGAATCTGTGTCAAAATTGGTTAGGAATTATGTGATCCTTACTAGCTGGAAGTAAGGGAGATGGGGCATGAAGTTATTTCTTGGAGTTGGAGACATACCAAGTTTAGCTCAGTTCTGGGCATCTTTGAAATACCTATACAAACTTGTTCCTACATAGTAACTTGCAACTTTGAATGAGAATGTGCTTGCTTGCAGCAACGTGCTATATGTTCTGAATGCCCGATTTGGGAATCTGTGTCAAAACTTTGTTAGGAATTATGTGATCCTTACTAGCTGGAAGTAAGTGAGATGGTGCATGAAGTTATTTCTAGGAGTTGGACACATACCAAGTTTATCTCAGTTCTGGGCATCTTTGAAATACCTATACAAACTTGTTCCTACATAGTAACTTGCATCTTTGAATGAGAATGTGCTTGCTTACAGCAACGTGCTATATGTTCTGAATGCCCGAATTGGCAATCTGTGTCAAAACTTTGTTAGGAATTATGTGATCCTTACTAGCTGGAAGTAAGGGAGATGGGGCATGAAGTTATTTCTAGGAGTTGGACACATACCAAGTTTAGCTCAGTTCTGGGCATCTTTGAAATGCCTATACAAACTTGTTCCTACATAGTAACTTGCATCTTTGAATGAGAATCTGCTTGCTTGCAGCAACGTGCTATATGTTCTGAATGCCCGAATTGGGAATCTGTGTCAAAACTTTGTTAGGAATTATGTGATCCTTACTAGCTGGAAGTAAGGGAGATGGGGCATGAAGTTATTTCTAGGAGTTGGACACATACCAAGTTTAGCTCAGTTCTGGGCATCTTTGAAATACCTATACAAACTTGTTCCTACATAGTAACTTGCAACTTTGAATGAGAATGTGCTTGCTTACAGCAACGTGCTATATGTTCCTAATGCCCGAATTGGGAATCTGTGTCAAAACTTTGTTAGGAATTATGTGATCCTTACTGGCTGGAAGTAAGGGAGATGGGGCATGAAGTTATTTCTAGGAGTTGGACACATACCAAGTTTAGCTCAGTTCTGGGCATCTTTGAACTACCTATACAAACTTGTTCCTACATAGTAACTTGCAACTTTGAATGAGAATGTGCTTGCTTACAGCAACGTGCTATATGTTCTGAATGCCCGAATTGGGAATCTGTGTCAAAACTTTGTTAGGAATTATGTGATCCTTACTAGCTGGAAGTAAGGGAGATGGGGCATGAAGTTATTTCTTGGAGTTGGAGACATACCAAGTTTAGCTCAGTTCTGGGAATCTTTGAAATACCTATACAAACTTGTTCCTACATAGTAACTTGCAACTTTAATGAGAATGTGCTTGCTTGCAGCAACGTGCTATATGTTCTGAATGCCCGATTTGGGAATCTGTGTCAAAACTTTGTTAGGAATTATGTGATCCTTACTAGCTGGAAGTAAGGGAGATGGAGCATGAAGTTACTTCTAGGAGTTGGACACATACCAAGTTTAGCTCAGTTCTTGGCATCTTTGAAATACCTATACAAACTTGTTCCTAGATTGTAACTTGCATCTTTGAATGAGAATGTGCTTGTTTACAGCAACGTGCTATATGTTCTGAATACCCGAATTGGCAATCTGTGTCAAAACTTTGTTAGTAATTATGTGATCCTTACTAGCTGGAAGTAAGGGAGATGGGTCATGAAGTTATTTCTAGGAGTTGGACACATACCAAGTTTAGCTCAGTTCTGGGCATCTTTGAAATACCTATACAAACTTGTTCCTACATAGTAACTTGCAACTTTGAATGAAAATGTGCTTGCTTACAGCAACGTGCTATATATTCTGAATGCCGAATTGCGAATCTGTGTCAAAACTTTGTTAGGAATTATGTGATCCTTACTAGCTGGAAGTAAGGGAGATGGGGCATGAAGTTATTTCTAGGAGTTGGACACATACCAAGTTTAGCTCAGTTCTGGGCATCTTTGAAATACCTATACAAACTTGTTCCTACATAGTAACTTGCAACTTTGAATGAGAATGTGCTTGCTTACAGCAACGTGCTATATGTTCTGAATGCCCGAATTGGGAATCTGTGTCAAAACTTTGTTAGGAATTATGTGATCCTTACAAGCTGGAAGTAAGGGAGATGGGGCATGAAGTTATTTCTAGGAGTTGGACACATACCAAGTTTAGCTCAGTTCTGGGCATCTTTGAAATACCTATACAAACTTGTTCCTACATAGTAACTTGCATCTTTGAATGAGAATGTGCTCGCTTGCAGCAACGTGCTATATGTTCTGAATGCCCGAATTGGGAATCTGTGTCAAAACTTTGTTAGGAATTATGTGATCCTTACTAGCTGGAAGTAAGGGAGATGGGGCATGAAGTTATTTCTAGGAGTTGGACACATACCAAGTTTAGCTCAGTTCTGGGCATCTTTGAAATACCTATACAAACTTGTTCCTACATAGTAACTTGCAACTTTGAATGAAAATGTGCTTGCTTACAGCAACGTGCTATATGTTCTGAATGCCCGAATTGGGAATCTGTGTCAAAACTTTGTTAGGAATTATGTGATCCTTACTAGCTGGAAGTAAGGGAGATGGGGCATGAAGTTATTTCTAGGAGTTGGACACATACCAAGTTTAGCTCAGTTCTGGGCATCTTTGAAATACCTATACAAACTTGTTCCTACATAGTAACTTGCAACTTTGAATGAAAATGTGCTTGCTTACAGCAACGTGCTATATGTTCTGAATGCCCGAATTGGGAATCTGTGTCAAAACTTTGTTAGGAATTATGTGATCCTTACTAGCTGGAAGTAAGGGAGATGGGGCTTGAAGTTATTTCTAGGAGTTGGACACATACCAAGTTTAGCTCAGTTCTGGGCATCTTTGAAGTACCTATACAAACTTGTTCCTACATAGTAACTTGCATCTTTGAATGAGAATGTGCTTGCTTACAGCAACGTGCTATATGTTCTGAATGCCCGAATTGGGAATCTGTGTCAAAACTTTGTTAGGAATTATGTGATCCTTACTAGCTGGAAGTAAGGGAGATGGGGCATGAAGTTATTTCTAGGAGTTGGACACATACCAAGTTTAGCTCAGTTCTGGGCATCTTTGAAATACCTATACAAACTTGTTCCTACCTAGTAACTTGCATCTTTGAATGAGAATCTGCTTGCTTACAGCAACGTGCTATATGTTCTGAATGCCCGAATTGGGAATCTGTGTCAAAACTTTGTTAGGAATTATGTGATCCTTACTAGCTGGAAGTAAGGGAGATGGGGCATGAAGTTATTTCCAGGAGTTGGACACATACCAAGTTTAGCTCAGTTCTGGGCATCTTTGAAATACCTATACAAACTTGTTCCTACATAGTAACTTGCAACTTTGAATGAGAATGTGCTTGCTTGCAGCAACGTGCTATATGTTCTGAATGCCCGAATAGGGAATCTGTGTCAAAACTTTGTTAGGAATTATGTGATCCTTACTAGCTGTAAGTAAGGGAGATGGAGCATGAAGTTATTTCTAGGGAGTCTGTGTCAAAACTTTGTTAGGAATTATGTGATCCTTACTAGCTGGAAGTAAGGGAGATGGGGCATGAAGTTATTTCTAGGAGTTGGACACATACCAAGTTTAGCTCAGTTCTGGGCATCTTTGAAATACCTATACAAACTTATTCCTACATAGTAACTTGCACCTTTGAATGAAAATGTGCTTGCTTACAGCAACGTTCTATATGTTCTGAATGCCCGAATTGGGAATCTGTGTCAAAATTTTGTTAGGAATTATGTGATCCTTACTAGCTGGAAGTAAGGGAGATGGGGCATGAAGTTATTTCTAGGAGTTGGACACATACCAAGTTTAGCTCAGTTCTGGGCATCTTTGAAATACCTATACAAACTTGTTCCTACATAGTAACTTGCAACTTTGAATGAAAATGTGTTTGCTTACAGCAACGTGCTATATGTTCTGAATGCCCGAATTGGGAATCTGTGTCAAAACTTTGTTAGGAATTATGTGATCCTTACTAGCTGGAAGTAAGGGAGATGGGGCATGAAGTTATTTCTAGGAGTTGGACACATACCAAGTTTAGCTCAGTTCTGGGCATCTTTGAAATACCTATAGAAACTTGTTCCTACATAGTAACTTGCATCTTTGAATGAGAATGTGCTTGCTTACAGCAACGTGCTATATGTTCTGAATGCCCGAATTGGGAATCTGTGTCAAAACTTTGTTAGGAATTATGTGATCCTTACTAGCTGGAAGTAAGGGAGATGGGGCATGAAGTTATTTCTAGGAGTTGGACACATACCAAGTTTAGCTCAGTTCTGGGCATCTTTGAAATACCTATACAAACTTGTTCCTACATAGTAACTTGCATCTTTGAATGAGAATCTGCTTGCTTACAGCAACGTGCTATATGTTCTGAATGCCCGAATGGGGAATCTGTGTCAAAACTTTGTTAGGAATTATGTGATCCTTACTAGGTGGAAGTAAGGGAGATGGGGCATGAAGTTATTTCTTGGAGTTGGACACATACCAAGTTTAGCTCAGTTCTGGGCATCTTTGAAATACCTATACAAACTTGTTCCTACATAGTAACTTGCAACTTTGAATGAGAATGTGCTTGCTTGCAGCAACGTGCTATATGATCTGAACGCCCGAATAGGGAATCTGTGTCAAAACTTTGTTAGGAATTATGTGATCCTTACTAGCTGTAAGAAAGGGAGATGGAGCATGAAGTTATTTCTAGGAGTTGGACACATACCAAGTTTAGCTCAGTTCTGGGCATCTTTGAAATACCTATACAAACTTGTTCCTACCTAGTAACTTGCATCTTTGAATGAGAATTTGCTTGCTTACAGCAACGTGCTATATGTTCTGAATGCCCGAATAGGGAATCTGTGTCAAAACTTTGTTAGGAATTATGTGATCCTTACTAGCTGGAAGTAAGGGAGATGGGGCATGAAGTTATTTCTAGGAGTTGGACACATACCAAGTTTAGCTCAGTTCTGGGCATCTTTGAAATACCTATACAAACTTGTTCCTACATAGTAACTTGCAACTTTGAATGAAAATGTGCTTGCTTACAGCAACGTGCTATATGTTCTGAATGCCCGAATTGGGAATCTGTGTCAAAGCTTTGTTAGGAATTATGTGATCCTTACTAGCTGGAAGTAAGGGAGATGGGGCATGAAGTTATTTCTAGGAGTTGGACACATACCAAGTTTAGCTCAGTTCTGGGCATCTTTGAAATACCTATACAAACTTGTTCCTACATAGTAACTTGCATCTTTGAATGAGAATGTGCTTGCTTACAGCAACGTGCCATATGTTCTGAATGCCCGAATTGGCAATCTGTGTCAAAACTTTGTTAGGAATTATGTGATCCTTACTAGCTGGAAGTAAGGGAGATGGGGCATGAAGTTATTTCTAGGAGTTGGACGCATACCAAGTTTAGCTCAGTTCTGGGCATCATTGAAATACCTATACAAACTTATTCCTACATACTAACTTGCATCTTTGAATGAGAATCTGCTTGCTTACAGCAACGTGCTATATGATCTGAATGCCCGAATTGGGAATCTGTGTCAAATCCTTGTTAGGAATTATGTGATCCTTACTAGCTGGAAGTAAGGGAGATGGGGCATGAAGTTATTTCTAGGAGTTGGACACATACCATGTTTAGTTCAGTTCTGGGCATCTTTGAAATACCTATACAAACTTGTTCCTACATAGTAACTTGCATCTTTGAATGAGAATGTGCTTGCTTACAGCAACGTGCTATATGTTCTGAATGCCCGAATTGGGAATCTGTGTCAAAACTTTGTTAGGAATTATGTGATCCTTACTAGCTGGAAGTAAGTGAGATGGGGCATGAAGTTATTTCTAGGAGTTGGACACATACCAAGTTTAGCTCAGTTCTGGGCATCTTTGAAATACCTATACAAACTTGTTCCTACATAGTAACTTGCAACTTTGAATGAGAATGTGCTTGCTTGCAGCAACGTGCTATATGTTCTGAATGACCGAATTGAGAATCTGTGTCAAAACTTTGTTAGGAATTATGTGATCCTTACTAGCTGGAAGTAAGGGAGATGGGGCATGAAGTTATTTCTAGGAGTTGGACACATACCAAGTTTAGCTCAGTTCTGGGCATCTTTGAAATACCTATACAACTTGTTCCTACATAGTAACTTGCAACTTTGAATGAGAATGTGCTTGCTTGCAGCAACGTGCTATATGTTCTGAATGCCCGAATTGGGAATCTGTGTCAAAACTTTGTTAGGAATTATGTGATCCTTACTAGCTGGAAGTAAGGGAGATGGGGCATGAAGTTATTTCTAGGAGTTGGACACATACCAAGTTTAGCTCAGTTCTGGGCATCTTTGAAATACCTATACAAACTTGTTCCTACATAGTAACTTGCAACATTGAATGAGAATGTGCTTGCTTGCCGCAACGTGCTATATGTTCTGAATGCCCGATTTGGGAATCTGTGTCAAAACTTTGTTAGGAATTATGTGATCCTTACTAGCTGGAAGTAAGGGAGATGGGGCATGAAGTTATTTCTAGGAGTTGGACACATACCAAGTTTAGCTCTGTTCTGGGCATCTTTGAAATACCTATACAAACTTGTTCCTACATAGTAACTTGCATCTTTGAATGAGAATCTGCTTGCTTACAGCAACGTGCTATATGATCTGAATGCCCGAATTGGGAATCTGTGTCAAAACTTTGTTAGGAATTATGTGATCCTTACTAGCTGGAAGTAAGGGAGATGGGGCATGAAGTTATTTCTAGGAGTTGGACACATACCAAGTTTAGCTCAGTTCTGGGCATCTTTGAAATACCTATACAAACTTGTTCCTACATAGTAACTTGCAACTTTGAATGAAAATGTGCTTGCTTACAGCAACGTGCTATATGTTCTGAATGCCCGAATTGGGAATCTGTGTCAAAACTTTGTTAGGAATTATGTGATCCTTACTAGCTGGAAGTAAGGGAGATGGGGCATGAAGTTATTTCTAGGAGTTGGACACATACCAAGTTTAGCTCAGTTCTGGGCATCTTTGAAATACCTATACAAACTTGTTCCTACATAGTAACTTGCAACTTTGAATGAAAATGTGCGTGCTTACAGCAACGCGCTATATGTTCTGAATGCCCGAATTGGGAATCTGTGTCAAAACTTTGTTAGGAATTATGTGATCCTTACTAGCTGGAAGTAAGGGAGATGGGGCATGAAGTTATTTCTAGGAGTTTGACACATACCAAGTTTAGCTCAGTTCTGGGCATCTTTGAAATACCTATACAAACTTGTTCTTACATAGTAACTTGCAACTTTGAATGAGAATGTGCTTGCTTACAGCAACGTGCTATATGTTCTGAATGCCCGAATTGGGAATCTGTGTCAAAATTGGTTAGGAATTATGTGATCCTTACTAGCTGGAAGTAAGGGAGATGGGGCATGAAGTTATTTCTTGGAGTTGGAGACATACCAAGTTTAGCTCAGTTCTGGGCATCTTTGAAATACCTATACAAACTTGTTCCTACATAGTAACTTGCAACTTTGAATGAGAATGTGCTTGCTTGCAGCAACGTGCTATATGTTCTGAATGCCCGATTTGGGAATCTGTGTCAAAACTTTGTTAGGAATTATGTGATCCTTACTAGCTGGAAGTAAGTGAGATGGTGCATGAAGTTATTTCTAGGAGTTGGACACATACCAAGTTTATCTCAGTTCTGGGCATCTTTGAAATACCTATACAAACTTGTTCCTACATAGTAACTTGCATCTTTGAATGAGAATGTGCTTGCTTACAGCAACGTGCTATATGTTCTGAATGCCCGAATTGGCAATCTGTGTCAAAACTTTGTTAGGAATTATGTGATCCTTACTAGCTGGAAGTAAGGGAGATGGGGCATGAAGTTATTTCTAGGAGTTGGACACATACCAAGTTTAGCTCAGTTCTGGGCATCTTTGAAATGCCTATACAAACTTGTTCCTACATAGTAACTTGCATCTTTGAATGAGAATCTGCTTGCTTGCAGCAACGTGCTATATGTTCTGAATGCCCGATTGGGAATCTGTGTCAAAACTTTGTTAGGAATTATGTGATCCTTACTAGCTGGAAGTAAGGGAGATGGGGCATGAAGTTATTTCTAGGAGTTGGACACATACCAAGTTTAGCTCAGTTCTGGGCATCTTTGAAATACCTATACAAACTTGTTCCTACATAGTAACTTGCAACTTTGAATGAGAATGTGCTTGCTTACAGCAACGTGCTATATGTTCCTAATGCCCGAATTGGGAATCTGTGTCAAAACTTTGTTAGGAATTATGTGATCCTTACTAGCTGGAAGTAAGGGAGATGGGGCATGAAGTTATTTCTAGGAGTTGGACACATACCAAGTTTAGCTCAGTTCTGGGCATCTTTGAACTACCTATACAAACTTGTTCCTACATAGTAACTTGCAACTTTGAATGAGAATGTGCTTGCTTACAGCAACGTGCTATATGTTCTGAATGCCCGAATTGGGAATCTGTGTCAAAACTTTGTTAGGACTTATGTGATCCTTACTAGCTGGAAGTAAGGGAGATGGGGCATGAAGTTATTTCTTGGAGTTGGAGACATACCAAGTTTAGCTCAGTTCTGGGAATCTTTGAAATACCTATACAAACTTGTTCCTACATAGTAACTTGCAACTTTAATGAGAATGTGCTTGCTTGCAGCAACGTGCTATATGTTCTGAATGCCCGTTTTGGGAATCTGTGTCAAAACTTTGTTAGGAATTATGTGATCCTTACTAGCTGGAAGTAAGGGAGATGGAGCATGAAGTTACTTCTAGGAGTTGGACACATACCAAGTTTAGCTCAGTTCTTGGCATCTTTGAAATACCTATACAAACTTGTTCCTAGATTGTAACTTGCATCTTTGAATGAGAATGTGCTTGCTTACAGCAACGTGCTATATGTTCTGAATACCCGAATTGGCAATCTGTGTCAAAACTTTGTTAGTAATTATGTGATCCTTACTAGCTGGAAGTAAGGGAGATGGGTCATGAAGTTATTTCTAGGAGTTGGACACATACCAAGTTTAGCTCAGTTCTGGGCATCTTTGAAATACCTATACAAACTTGTTCCTACATAGTAACTTGCAACTTTGAATGAAAATGTGCTTGCTTACAGCAACGTGCTATATATTCTGAATGCCGAATTGCGAATCTGTGTCAAAACTTTGTTAGGAATTATGTGATCCTTACTAGCTGGAAGTAAGGGAGATGGGGCATGAAGTTATTTCTAGGAGTTGGACACATACCAAGTTTAGCTCAGTTCTGGGCATCTTTGAAATACCTATACAAACTTGTTCCTACATAGTAACTTGCAACTTTGAATGAGAATGTGCTTGCTTACAGCAACGTGCTATATGTTCTGAATGCCCGAATTGGGAATCTGTGTCAAAACTTTGTTAGGAATTATGTGATCCTTACTAGCTGGATGTAAGGGAGATGGGGCATGAAGTTATTTCTTGGAGTTGGAGACATACCAAGTTTAGCTCAGTTCTGGGCATCTTTGAAATACCTATACAAACTTGTTCCTACATAGTAACTTGCATCTTTGAATGAGAATGTGCTTGCTTAGAGCAACGTGCTATATGTTCTGAATGCCCGAATTGGGAATCTGTGTCAAAACTTTGTTAGGAATTATGTGATCCTTACTAGCTGGAAGTAAGGGAGATGGGGCATGAAGTTATTTCTAGGAGTTGGAGACATACCAAGTTTGGCTCAATTCTGGGCATCTTTGAAATACCTATACAAACTTGGTCCTACATAGTAACTTGCATCTTTGAATGAGAATCTGCTTGCTTACAGCAACGTGCTATATGTTCTGAATGCCCGAATTGGGAATCTGTGTCAAAACTTTGTTAGGAATTATGTGATCCTTACTAGCTGGAAGTAAGGGAGATGGGGCATGAAGTTATTTCTAGGAGTTGGACACATACCAAGTTTAGCTCAGTTCTGGGCATCTTTGAAATACCTATACAAACTTGTTCCTACATAGTAACTTGCATCTTTGAATGAGAATGTGCTTGCTTACAGCAACGTGCTATATGTTCTGAATGCCCGAATTGGGAATCTGTGTCAAAACTTTGTTAGGAATTATGTGATCCTTACTAGCTGGAAGTAAGGGAGATGGGGCATGAAGTTATTTCTAGGAGTTGGACACATACCAAGTTTAGCTCAGTTCTGGGCATCTTTGAAATACCTATACAAACTTGTTCCTACATAGTAACTTGCATCTTTGAATGAGAATCTGCTTGCTTGCAGCAACGCGCTATATGTTCTGAATGCCCAAATTGGGAATCTGTGTCAAAACTTTGTTAGGAATTATGTGATCCTTACTAGCTGGAAGTAAGGGAGATGGGGCATGAAGTTATTTCTAGGAGTTGGACACATACCAAGTTTAGCTCAGTTCTGGGCATCTTTGAAATACCTATACAAACTTGTTCCTACATAGTAACTTGCAACTTTGAATGAGAATGTGCTTGCTTACAGCAACGTGCTATATGTTCTGAATGCCCGAATTGAGAATCTGTGTCAAAACTTTGTTAGGAATTATGTGATCCTTACTAGCTGGAAGTAAGGGAGATGGGGCATGAAGTTATTTCTAGGAGTTGGACACATACCAAGTTTAGCTCAGTTCTGGGCATCTTTGAAATACCTATACAAACTTGTTCCTACATAGTAACTTGCAACTTTGAATGAAAATGTGCTTGCTTACAGCAACGTGCTATATATTCTGAATGCCGAATTGCGAATCAGTGTCAAAACTTTGTTAGGAATTATGTGATCCTTACTAGCTGGAAGTAAGGGAGATGGGGCATGAAGTTATTTCTAGGAGTTGGACACATACCAAGTTTAGCTCAGTTCTGGGCATCTTTGAAATACCTATACAAACTTGTTCCTACATAGTAACTTGCAACTTTGAATGAAAATGTGCTTGCTTACAGCAACGTGCTATATATTCTGAATGCCGAATTGCGAATCTGTGTCAAAACTTTGTTAGGAATTATGTGATCCTTACTAGCTGGAAGTAAGGGAGATGGGGCATGAAGTTATTTCTAGGAGTTGGACACATACCAAGTTTAGCTCAGTTCTGGGCATCTTTGAAATACCTATACAAACTTGTTCCTACATAGTAACTTGCAACTTTGAATGAGAATGTGCTTGCTTACAGCAACGTGCTATATGTTCTGAATGCCCGAATTGGGAATCTGTGTCAAAACTTTGTTAGGAATTATGTGATCCTTACTAGCTGGATGTAAGGGAGATGGGGCATGAAGTTATTTCTTGGAGTTGGAGACATACCAAGTTTAGCTCAGTTCTGGGCATCTTTGAAATACCTATACAATCTTGTTCCTACATAGTAACTTGCATCTTTGAATGAGAATGTGCTTGCTTAGAGCAACGTGCTATATGTTCTGAATGCCCGAATTGGCAATCTGTGTCAAAACTTTGTTAGGAATTATGTGATCCTTACTAGCTGGAAGTAAGGGAGATGGGGCATGAAGTTATTTCTAGGAGTTGGAGACATACCAAGTTTGGCTCAATTCTGGGCATCTTTGAAATACCTATACAAACTTGGTCCTACATAGTAACTTGCATCTTTGAATGAGAATCTGCTTGCTTACAGCAACGTGCTATATGTTCTGAATGCCCGAATTGGGAATCTGTGTCAAAACTTTGTTAGGAATTATGTGATCCTTAGTAGCTGGAAGTAAGGGAGATGGGGCATGAAGTTATTTCTAGGAGTTGGACACATACCAAGTTTAGCTCAGTTCTGGGCATCTTTGAAATACCTATACAAACTTGTTCCTACATAGTAACTTGCATCTTTGAATGAGAATGTGCTTGCTTACAGCAACGTGCTATATGTTCTGAATGCCCGAATTGGGAATCTGTGTCAAAACTTTGTTAGGAATTATGTGATCCTTACTAGCTGGAAGTAAGGGAGATGGGGCATGAAGTTATTTCTAGGAGTTGGACACATACCAAGTTTAGCTCAGTTCTGGGCATCTTTGAAATACCTATACAAACTTGTTCCTACATAGTAACTTGCATCTTTGAATGAGAATCTGCTTGCTTGCAGCAACGCGCTATATGTTCTGAATGCCCAAATTGGGAATCTGTGTCAAAACTTTGTTAGGAATTATGTGATCCTTACTAGCTGGAAGTAAGGGAGATGGGGCATGAAGTTATTTCTAGGAGTTGGACACATACCAAGTTTAGCTCAGTTCTGGGCATCTTTGAAATACCTATACAAACTTGTTCCTACATAGTAACTTGCAACTTTGAATGAGAATGTGCTTGCTTACAGCAACGTGCTATATGTTCTGAATGCCCGAATTGAGAATCTGTGTCAAAACTTTGTTAGGAATTATGTGATCCTTACTAGCTGGAAGTAAGGGAGATGGGGCATGAAGTTATTTCTAGGAGTTGGACACATACCAAGTTTAGCTCAGTTCTGGGCATCTTTGAAATACCTATACAAACTTGTTCCTACATAGTAACTTGCAACTTTGAATGAGAATGTGCTTGCTTACAGCAACGTGCTATATGTTCTGAATGCCGGAATTGGGAATCTGTGTCAAAACTTTGTTAGGAATTATGTGATCCTTACTAGCTGGAAATAAGGGAGATGGGGCATGAAGTTACTTCTTGGAGTTGGAGACATACCAAGTTTAGCTCAGTTCTGGGCATCTTTGAAATACCTATACAAACTTGTTCCTACATAATAACTTGCAACTTTGAATGAGAATGTGCTTGCTTGCAGCAACGTGCTATATGTTCTGAATGCCCGATTTGGGAATCTGTGTCAAAACTTTGTTAGGAATTATGTGATCCTTACTAGCTGGAAGTAAGGGAGATGGAGCATGAAGTTATTTCTAGGAGTTGGACACATACCAAGTTTAGCTCAGTTCTGGGCATCTTTGAAATACCTATACAAACTTGTTCCTACATAGTAACTTGCATCATTGAATGAGAATGTGCTTGCTTACAGCAATGTGCTATATGTTCTGAATGCCCGAATTGGCAATCTGTGTCAAAACTTTGTTAGGAATTATGTGATCCTTACTAGCTGGAAGTAAGGGAGATGGGGCATGAAGTTATTTCTAGGAGTTGGACACATACCAAGTTTAGCTCAGTTCTGGGCATCATTGAAATACCTATACAAACTTGTTCCTACATAGTAACTTGCATCTTTGAATGAGAATCTGCTTGCTTACAGCAACGTGCTATATGTTCTGAATGCCCGAATTGGGAATCCGTGTCAAAACTTTGTTAGGAATTATGTGATCCTTACTAGCTGAAAGTAAGGGAGATGGGGTATGAAGTTATTTCTAGGAGTTGGACACATACCAAGTTTAGCTCAGTTCTGGGCATCTTTGAAATACCTATACAAACTTGTTCCTACATAGTAACTTGCAACTTTGAATGAAAATGTGCTTGCTTACAGCAACGTGCTATATGTTCTGAATGCCGAATTGGGAATCTGTGTCAAAACTTTGTTAGGAATTATGTGATCCTTACTAGCTGGAAGTAAGGGAGATGGGGCATGAAGTTATTTCTAGGAGTTGGACACATACCAAGTTTAGCTCAGTTCTGGGCATCTTTGAAATACCTATACAAACTTGTTCCTACATAGTAACTTGCAACTTTGAATGAAAATGTGCTTGCTTACAGCAACGTGCAATATGTTCTGAATGACCGAATTGGGAATCTGTGTCAAAACTTTGTTAGGAATTATGTGATCCTTACTAGCTGGAAGTAAGGGAGATGGGGCATGAAGTTATTTCTAGGAGTTGGACACATACCAAG
Organism: Diceros bicornis minor; assembly: GCF_020826845.1. Lineage (NCBI taxonomy): Eukaryota > Metazoa > Chordata > Mammalia > Perissodactyla > Rhinocerotidae > Diceros > Diceros bicornis. The sequence goes on along the minus strand of NC_080750.1, from coordinate 78,879,277 downwards.
TTTAGCTCAGTTCTGGGCATCTTTGAAATACCTATACAAACTTGTTCCTACATAGTAACTTGCATCTTTGAATGAGAATGTGCTTGCTTACAGCAACGTGCTATATGTTCTGAATGCCCGAATTGGGAATCTGTGTCAAAACTTTGTTAGGAATTATGTGATCCTTACTAGCTGGAAATAAGGGACATGGGGCATGAAGTTATTTCTTGGAGTTGGAGACATACCAAGTTTAGCTCAGTTCTGGGCATCTTTGAAATACCTATACAAACTTGTTCCTACATAGTAACTTGCATCTTTGAATGAGAATGTGCTTGCTTAGAGCAACGTGCTATATGTTCTGAATGCCCGAATTGGCAATCTGTGTCAAAACTTTGTTAGGAATTATGTGATCCTTACTAGCTGGAAGTAAGGGAGATGGGGCATGAAGTTATTTCTAGGAGTTGGAGACATACCAAGTTTGGCTCAATTCTGGGCATCTTTGAAATACCTATACAAACTTGGTCCTACATAGTAACTTGCATCTTTGAATGAGAATCTGCTTGCTTACAGCAACGTGCTATATGTTCTGAATGCCCGAATTGGGAATCTGTGTCAAAACTTTGTTAGGAATTATGTGATCCTTACTAGCTGGAAGTAAGGGAGATGGGGCATGAAGTTATTTCTAGGAGTTGGACACATACCAAGTTTAGCTCAGTTCTGGGCATCTTTGAAATACCTATACAATCTTGTTCCTACATAGTAACTTGCATCTTTGAATGAGAATGTGCTTGCTTACAGCAACGTGCTATATGTTCTGAATGCCCGAATTGGCAATCTGTGTCAAAACTTTGTTAGGAATTATGTGATCCTTACTAGCTGGAAGTAAGGGAGATGGGGCATGAAGTTATTTCTAGGAGTTGGACACATACCAAGTTTAGCTCAGTTCTGGGCATCTTTGAAATACCTATACAAACTTGTTCCTGCATAGTAACTTGCATCTTTGAATGAGAATCTGCTTGCTTGCAGCAACGTGCTATATGTTCTGAATGCCCGAATTGGGAATCTGTGTCAAAACTTTGTTAGGAATTATGTGATCCTTACTAGCTGGAAGTAAGGGAGATGGGGCATGAAGTTATTTCTAGGAGTTGGACACATACCAAGTTTAGCTCAGTTCTGGGCATCTTTGAAATACCTATACAAACTTGTTCCTACATAGTAACTTGCAACTTTGAATGAGAATGTGCTTGCTTACAGCAACGTGCTATATGTTCTGAATGCCCGAATTGGGAATCTGTGTCAAAACTTTGTTAGGAATTATGTGATCCTTACTAGCTGGAAGTAAGGGACATGGGGCATGAAGTTATTTCTTGGAGTTGGAGACATACCAAGTTTAGCTCAGTTCTGGGCATCTTTGAAATAGCTATACAAACTTGTTCCTACATAGTAACTTGCAACTTTGAATGAGAATGTGCTTGCTTGCAGCAACGTGCTATGTGTTCTGAATGCCCGATTTGGGAATCTGTGTCAAAACTTTGTTAGGAATTATGTGATCCTTACTAGCTGGAAGTAAGGGACATGGGGCATGAAGTTATTTCTTGGAGTTGGAGACATACCAAGTTTAGCTCAGTTCTGGGCATCTTTGAAATACCTATACAAACTTGTTCCTACATAGTAACTTGCATCTTTGAATGAGAATGTGCTTGCTTACAGCAACGTGCTATATGTTCTGAATGCCGAATTGGCAATCTGTGTCAAAACTTTGTTAGGAATTATGTGATCCTTACTAGCTGGAAGTAAGGGAGATGGGGCATGAAGTTATTTCTAGGAGTTGGACACATACCAAGTTTAGCTCAGTTCTGGGCATCTTTGAAATACCTATACAAACTTGTTCCTACATAGTAACTTGCAACTTTGAATGAGAATGTGCTTGCTTGCAGCAACGTGCTATATGTTCTGAATGCCCGAATTGGGAATCTGTGTCAAAACTTTGTTAGGAATTATGTGATCCTTACTAGCTGGAAGTAAGGGAGATGGGGCATGAAGTTATTTCTAGGAGTTGGACACATACCAAGTTTAGCTCAGTTCTGGGCATCTTTGAAATATCTATACAAACTTGTTCCTACATAGTAACTTGCATCTTTGAATGAGAATGTGCTTGCTTACAGCAACGTGCTATATGTTCTGAATGCCCGAATTGGCAATCTGTGTCAAAACTTTGTTAGGATTTATGTGATCCTTACTAGCTGGAAGTAAGGGAGATGGGGCATGAAGTTATTTCTAGGAGTTGGACACATACCAAGTTTAGCTCAGTTCTGGGCATCTTTGAAATACCTATACAAACTTGTTCCTACATAGTAACTTGCATCTTTGAATGAGAATGTGCTTGCTTACAGCAACGTGCTATATGTTCTGAATGCCCGAATTGGCAATCTGTGTCAAAACTTTGTTAGGAATTATGTGATCCTTACTAGCTGGAAGTAAGGGAGATGGGGCATGAAGTTATTTCTAGGAGTTGGACACATACCAAGTTTAGCTCAGTTCTGGGCATCTTTGAAATACCTATACAAACTTGTTCCTACATAGTAACTTGCAACTTTGAATGAAAATGTGCTTGCTTACAGCAACGTTCTATATGTTCTGAATTCCCGAATTGGCAATCTGTGTCAAAACTTTGTTAGGAATTATGTGATCCTTACTAGCTGGAAGTAAGGGAGATGGGGCATGAAGTTATTTCTAGGAGTTGGACACATACCAATTTAGCTCAGTTCTGGGCATCTTGGAAATACCTATACAAACTTGTTCCTACATAGTAACTTGCAACTTTGAATGAGAATGTGCTTGCTTACAGCAACGTGCTATATGTTCTGAATGCCCGAATTGGGAATCTGTGTCAAAACTTTGTTAGGAATTATGTGATCCTTACTAGCTGGAAGTAAGGGAGATGGGGCATGAAGTTATTTCTAGGAGTTGGACACATACCAAGTTTAGCTCAGTTCTGGGCATCTTTGAAATACCTATACAAACTTGTTCCTACATAGTAACTTGCATCTTTGAATGAGAATGTGCTTGCTTACAGAAACGTGCTATATGTTCTGAATGCCCGAATTGGGAATCTGTGTCAAAACTTTGTTAGGAATTATGTGATCCTTACTAGCTGGAAGTAAGGGAGATGGGGCATGAAGTTATTTCTAGGAGTTGGACACATACCAAGTTTAGCTCAGTTCTGGGCATCTTTGAAATACCTATACAAACTTGTTCCTAGATAGTAACTTGCATCTTTGAATGAGAATGTGCTTGCTTACAGCAACGTGCTATATGTTCTGAATGCCCGAATTGGGAATCTGTGTCAAAACTTTGTTAGGAATTATGTGATCCTTACTAGCTGGAAGTAAGGGAGATGGGGCATGAAGGTATTTCTAGGAGTTGGACACATACCAAGTTTAGCACAGTTCTAGGCATCTTTGAAATACCTATACAACTTGTTCCTACATAGTAACTTGCAACTTTGAATGAGAATGTGCTTGCTTACAGCAACGTGCTATATGTTCTGAATGCCCGAATAGGGAATCTGTGTCAAAACTTTGTTAGGAATTATGTGATCCTTACTAGCTGGAAGTAAGGGAGATGGGGCATGAAGTTATTTCTAGGAGTTGGACACATACCAAGTTTAGCTCAGTTCTGGGCATCTTTGAAATACCTATACAAACTTGTTCCTACATAGTAACTTGCATCTTTGAATGAGAATGTGCTTGCTTACAGCAACGTGCTATATGTTCTGAATGCCCGAATTGGGAATCTGTGTCAAAATTTGTTAGGAATTATGTGATCCTTACTAGCTGGAAGTAAGGGAGATGGGGCATGAAGTTATTTCTAGGAGTTGGACACATACCAAGTTTAGCTCAGTTCTGGGCATCTTTGAAATACCTATACAAACTTGTTCCTACATAGTAACTTGCAACTTTGAATGAGAATGTTCTTGCTTACAGCAACGTGCTATATGTTCTGAATGCCCGAATTGGGAATCTGTGTCAAAAATTGTTAGGAATTATGTGGTCCTTACTAGCTGGAAATAAGGGAGATGGGGCATGAAGTTATTTCTAGGAGTTGGACACATACCAAGTTTAGCTCAGTTCTGGGCATCTTTGAAATACCTATACAAACTTGTTCCTACATAGTAACTTGCAACTTTGAATGAGAATGTGCTTGCTTACAGCAATGTGCTACATGCTCTGAATGCCCGAAAACGGAATCTGTGTCAAAACTTTGTTAGGAATTATGTGATCCTTACTAGCTGGAAGTAAGTGAGATGGGGCATGAAGTTATTTCTAGGAGTTGGAGACATACAACGTTTAGCTCAGTTCTGGGCATCTTTGAAATACCTATACGAACTTGTTCCTACATAGTAACTTGCAACTTTGAATGAGAATGTGCTTGCTTGCAGCAACGTGCTATATGTTCTGAATGCCCGATTTGGGAATCTGTGTCAAAACTTTGTTAGGAATTATGTGATCCTTACTAGTTGGAAGTAAGGGAGATGGAGCATGAAGTTATTTCTAGGAGATGGACACATACCAAGTTTAGCTCAGTTCTGGGCATCTTTGAAATACCTATACAAACTTGTTCCTACATAGTAACTTGCATCATTGAATGAGAATGTGCTTGCTTACAGCAACGTGCTATATGTTCTGAATGCCCGAATTGGCAATCTGTGTCAAAACTTTGTTAGGAATTATGTGATCCTTACTAGCTGGAAGTAAGGGAGATGGGGCATTAAGTTATTTCTAGGAGTTGGACACATACCAAGTTTAGCTCAGTTCTGGGCATCTTTGAAATACCTATACAAACTTGTTCCTACATAGTAACTTGCATCTTTAAATGAGAATCTGCTTGCTTACAGCAACGTGCTATATGTTCTGAATGCCCGAATTGGGAATCTGTGTCAAAACTTTGTTAGGAATTATGTGATCCTTACTAGCTGGAAGTAAGGGAGATGGGGCATGAAGTTATTTCTAGGAGTTGGACACATACCAAGTTTAGTTCAGTTCTGGGCATCTTTGAAATACCTACACAAACTTGTTCCTACATAGTAACTTGCAACTTTGAATGAAAATGTGCTTGCTTACAGCAACGTGCTATATGTTCTGAATGCCCGAATTGGGAATCTGTGTCAAAACTTTGTTAGGAATTATGTGATCCTTACTAGCTGGAAGTAAGGGAGATGGGGCATGAAGTTATTTCTAGGAGTTGGACACATACCAAGTTTAGCTCAGTTCTGGGCATCTTGGAAATACCTATACAAACATGTTCCTACATAGTAACTTGCAACATTGAATGAGAATGTGGTTGCTTACAGCAACGTGCTATATGTTCTGAATGCCCGAATTGGGAATTTGTGTCAAAACTTTGTTAGGAATTATGTGATCCTTACTAGCTGGAAGTAAGGGAGATGGGGCATGAAGTTATTTCTTGGAGTTGGAGACATACCAAGTTTAGCTCAGTTCTGGGCATCTTTGAAATACCTATACAAACTTGATCCTACATAGTAACTTGCAACTTTGAATGAGAATGTGCTTGCTTGCAGCAACGTGCTATACGTTCTGAATGCCCGATTTGGGAATCTGTGTCAAAACTTTGTTAGGAATTATGTGATCCTTACTAGCTGGAAGTAAGGGAGATGGAGCATGAAGTTATTTCTAGGAGTTGGACACATACCAAGTTTAGCTCAGTTCTGGGCATCTTTGAAATACCTATACAAACTTGTTCCTACATAGTAACTTGCATCTTTGAATGAGAATGTGCTTGCTTGCAGCAACGTGCTATATGTTCTGAATGCCCGATTTGGGAATCTGTGTCAAAACTTTGTTAGGAATTATGTGATCCTTACTAGCTGGAAGTAAGGGAGATGGAGCATGAAGTTATTTCTAGGAGTTGGACACATACCAAGTTTAGCTCAGTTCTGGGCATCTTTGAAATACCTATACAAACTTGTTCCTACATAGTAACTTGCAACTTTGAATGAGAATGTGCTTGCTTACAGCAACGTGCTATATGTTCTGAATGCCCGAATTGGGAATCTGTGTCAAAACTTTGTTAGGAATTATGTGATCCTTACTAGCTGGAAGTAAGGGAGATGAGGCATGAAATTATTTCTAGGAGTTGGACACATACCAAGTTTAGCTCAGTTCTGGGCATCTTTGAAATACCTATACAAACTTGTTCCTACATAGTAACTTGCAACTTTGAATGAGAATGTGCTTGCTTACAGCAACGTGCTATATGTTCTGAATGCCCGAATTGGGAATCTGTGTCAAAACTTTGTTAGGAATAATGTGATCCTTACTAGCTGGAAGTAAGGGAGAAGGGGCATGAAGTTATTTCTTGGAGTTGGACACATACCAAGTTTAGCTCAGTTCTGGGCATCTTTGAAATACCTATACAAACTTGTTCCTACATAGTAATTGCCACTTTGAATGAGAATGTGATTGCTTACAGCAACGTGCTATATGTTCTGAATGCCCGATTTGGGAATCTGTGTCAAAACATTGTTAGGAATTATGTGATCCTTACTAGCTGGAAGTAAGGGAGATGGGGCATGAAGTTATTTCTTGGAGTCGGAGACATACCAAGTTTAGCTCAGTTCTGGGCATCTTTGAAATACCTATACAAACTTGTTCCTACATAGTAACTTGCAACTTTGAATGAGAATGTGCTTGCTTGCAGCAACGTGCTATATGTTCTGAATGCCCGATTTGGGAATCTGTGTCAAAACTTTGTTAGGAATTATGTGATCCTTACTAGCTGGAAGTAAGGGAGATGGAGCATGAAGTTATTTCTAGGAGTTGGACACATACCAAGTTTAGCTCAGTTCTGGGCGTCTTTGAAATACCTATACAAACTTGTTCCTACATAGTAACTTGCATCTTTGAATGAGAATGTGCTTGCTTACAGCAACGTGCTATATGTTCTGAATGCCTGAATTGGCAATCTGTGTCAAAACTTTGTTAGGAATTATGTGATCCTTACTAGCTGGAAGTAAGGGAGATGGGGCATTAAGTTATTTCTAGGAGTTGGACACATACCAAGTTTAGCTCAGTTCTGGGCATCTTTGAAATACCTATACAAACTTGTTCCTACATAGTAACTTGCATCTTTGAATGAGAATCTGCTTGCTTACAGCAACGTGCTATATGTTCTGAATGCCCGAATTGGGAATCTGTGTCAAAACTTTGTTAGGAATTATGTGATCCTTACTAGCTGGAAGTAAGGGAGATGGGACATGAAGTTATTTCTAGGAGTTGGACACATACCAAGTTTAGCTGAGTTCTGGGCATCTTTGAAATACCTATAGAAACTTGTTCCTACATAGTAACTTGCAACTTTGAATGAAAATGTGCTTGCTTACAGCAACGTGCTATATGTTCTGAATGCCCGAATTGGGAATCTGTGTCAAAACTCTGTTAGGAATTATGTGATCCTTACTAGCTGGAAGTAAGGGAGATGGGGCATGAAATTATTTCTAGGAGTTGGACACATACCAAGTTTAGCTCAGTTCTGGGCATCTTTGAAATACCTATACAAACTTGTTCCTACATAGTAACTTGCAACTTTGAATGAGAATGTGCTTGCTTACAGCAACGTGCTATATGTTCTGAATGCCCGAATTGGGAATCTGTGTCAAAACTTTGTTAGGAATTATGTGATCCTTACTAGCTGGAAGTAAGGGAGAAGGGGCATGAAGTTATTTCTTGGAGTTGGACACATACCAAGTTTAGCTCAGTTCTGGGCATCTTTGAAATACCTATACAAACTTGTTCCTACATAGTAACTTGCAACTTTGAATGAGAATGTGCTTGCTTACAGCAACGTGCTATATGTTCTGAATGCCCGATTTGGGAATCTGTGTCAAAACTTTGTTAGGAATTATGTGATCCTTACTAGCTGGAAGTAAGGGAGATGGGGCATTATGTTATTTCTAGGAGTTGGACACATACCAAGTTTAGCTCAGTTCTGGGCATCTTTGAAATACCTATACAAACTTGTTCCTACATAGTAACTTGCATCATTGAATGAGAATGTGCTTGCTTACAGCAACGTGCTATATGTTCTGAATGCCCGAATTGGCAATCTGTGTCAAAACTTTGTTAGGAATTATGTGATCCTTACTAGCTGGAAGTAAGGGAGATGGGGCATGAAGTTATTTCTAGGAGTTGGACACATACCAATTTTAGCTCAGTTCTGGGCATCATTGAAATACCTATACAAACTTGTTCCTACATAGTAACTTGCATCTTTGAATGAGAATCTGCTTGCTTACAGCAACGTGCTATATGTTCTGAATGCCCGAATTGGGAATCTGTGTCAAAACTTTGTTAGGAATTATGTGATCCTTACTAGCTGAAAGTAAGGGAGATGGGGTATGAAGTTATTTCTAGGAGTTGGACACATACCAAGTTTAGCTCAGTTCTGGGCATCTTTGAAATACCTATACAAACTTGTTCCTACATAGTAACTTGCAACTTTGAATGAAAATGTGCTTGCTTACAGCAACGTGCTATATGTTCTGAATGCCGAATTGGGAATCTGTGTCAAAACTTTGTTAGGAATTATGTGATCCTTACTAGCTGGAAGTAAGGGAGATGGGGCATGAAGTTATTTCTAGGAGTTGGACACATACCAAGTTTAGCTCAGTTCTGGGCATCTTTGAAATACCTATACAAACTTGTTCCTACATAGTAACTTGCAACTTTGAATGAAAATGTGCTTGCTTACAGCAACGTGCAATATGTTCTGAATGACCGAATTGGGAATCTGTGTCAAAACTTTGTTAGGAATTATGTGATCCTTACTAGCTGGAAGTAAGGGAGATGGGGCATGAAGTTATTTCTAGGAGTTGGACACATACCAAGTTTAGCTCAGTTCTGGGCATCTTTGAAATACCTATACAAACTTGTTCCTACATAGTAACTTGCATCTTTGAATGAGAATGTGCTTGCTTACAGCAACGTGCTATATGTTCTGAATGCCCGAATTGGGAATCTGTGTCAAAACTTTGTTAGGAATTATGTGATCCTTACTAGCTGGAAATAAGGGACATGGGGCATGAAGTTATTTCTTGGAGTTGGAGACATACCAAGTTTAGCTCAGTTCTGGGCATCTTTGAAATACCTATACAAACTTGTTCCTACATAGTAACTTGCATCTTTGAATGAGAATGTGCTTGCTTAGAGCAACGTGCTATATGTTCTGAATGCCCGAATTGGCAATCTGTGTCAAAACTTTGTTAGGAATTATGTGATCCTTACTAGCTGGAAGTAAGGGAGATGGGGCATGAAGTTATTTCTAGGAGTTGGACACATACCAAGTTTAGCTCAGTTCTGGGCATCTTTGAAATACCTATACAAACTTGTTCCTACATAGTAACTTGCAACTTTGAATGAGAATGTGCTTGCTTACAGCAACGTGCTATATGTTCTGAATGCCGGAATTGGGAATCTGTGTCAAAACTTTGTTAGGAATTATGTGATCCTTACTAGCTGGAAGTAAGGGAGATGGGGCATGAAGTTATTTCTTGGAGTTGGAGACATACCAAGTTTAGCTCAGTTCTGGGCATCTTTGAAATACCTATACAAACTTGTTCCTACATAATAACTTGCAACTTTGAATGAGAATGTGCTTGCTTGCAGCAACGTGCTATATGTTCTGAATGCCTGATTTGGGAATCTGTGTCAAAACTTTGTTAGGAATTATGTGATCCTTACTAGCTGGAAGTAAGGGAGATGGAGCATGAAGTTATTTCTAGGAGTGGGACACATACCAAGTTTAGCTCAGTTCTGGGCATCTTTGAAATACCTGTACAAACTTGTTCCTACATAGTAACTTGCATCATTGAATGAGAATGTGCTTGCTTACAGCAACGTGCTATATGTTCTGAATGCCCGAATTGGAAATCTGTGTCAAAACTTTGTTAGGAATTATGTGATCCTTACTAGCTGGAAGTAAGGGAGATGGGGCATGAAGTTATTTCTAGGAGTTGGACACATACCAAGTTTAGCTCAGTTCTGGGCATCATTGAAATACCTATACAAACGTGTTCCTACATAGTAACTTGCATCTTTGAATGAGAATCTGCTTGCTTACAGCAACGTGCTATATGTTCTGAATGCCCGAATTGGGAATCTGTGTCAAAACTTTGTTAGGAATTATGTGATCCTTACTAGCTGAAAGTAAGGGAGATGGGGTATGAAGTTATTTCTAGGAGTTGGACACATACCAAGTTTAGCTCAGTTCTGGGCATCTTTGAAATACCTATACAAACTTGTTCCTACATAGTAACTTGCAACTTTGAATGAAAATGTGCTTGCTTACAGCAACGTGCTATATGTTCTGAATGCCGAATTGGGAATCTGTGTCAAAACTTTGTTAGGAATTATGTGATCCTTACTAGCTGGAAGTAAGGGAGATGGGGCATGAAGTTATTTCTAGGAGTTGGACACATACCAAGTTTAGCTCAGTTCTGGGCATCTTTGAAATACCTATACAAACTTGTTCCTACATAGTAACTTGCAACTTTGAATGAAAATGTGCTTGCTTACAGCAACGTGCAATATGTTCTGAATGACCGAATTGGGAATCTGTGTCAAAACTTTGTTAGGAATTATGTGATCCTTACTAGCTGGAAGTAAGGGAGATGGGGCATGAAGTTATTTCTAGGAGTTGGACACATACCAAGTTTAGCTCAGTTCTGGGCATCTTTGAAATACCTATACAAACTTGTTCCTACATAGTAACTTGCAACTTTGAATGAGAATGTGCTTGCTTACAGCAACGTGCTATATGTTCTGAATGCCGGAATTGGGAATCTGTGTCAAAACTTTGTTAGGAATTATGTGATCCTTACTAGCTGGAAGTAAGGGAGATGGGGCATGAAGTTATTTCTTGGAGTTGGAGACATACCAAGTTTAGCTCAGTTCTGGGCATCTTTGAAATACCTATACAAACTTGTTCCTACATAATAACTTGCAACTTTGAATGAGAATGTGCTTTCTTGCAGCAACGTGCTATATGTTCTGAATGCCTGATTTGGGAATCTGTGTCAAAACTTTGTTAGGAATTATGTGATCCTTACTAGCTGGAAGTAAGGGAGATGGAGCATGAAGTTATTTCTAGGAGTTGGACACATACCAAGTTTAGCTCAGTTCTGGGCATCTTTGAAATACCTGTACAAACTTGTTCCTACATAGTAACTTGCATCATTGAATGAGAATGTGCTTGCTTACAGCAACGTGCTATATGTTCTGAATGCACGAATTGGAAATCTGTGTCAAAACTTTGTTAGGAATTATGTGATCCTTACTAGCTGGAAGTAAGGGAGATGGGGCATGAAGTTATTTCTAGGAGTTGGACACATACCAAGTTTAGCTCAGTTCTGGGCATCATTGAAATACCTATACAAACTTGTTCCTACATAGTAACTTGCATCTTTGAATGAGAATCTGCTTGCTTACAGCAACGTGCTATATGTTCTGAATGCCCGAATTGGGAATCTGTGTCAAAACTTTGTTAGGAATTATGTGATCCTTACTAGCTGAAAGTAAGGGAGATGGGGTATGAAGTTATTTCTAGGAGTTGGACACATACCAAGTTTAGCTCAGTTCTGGGCATCTTTGAAATACCTATACAAACTGGTTCCTACATAGTAACTTGCAACTTTGAATGAAAATGTGCTTGCTTACAGCAACGTGCTATATGTTCTGAATGCCGAATTGGGAATCTGTGTCAAAACTTTGTTAGGAATTATGTGATCCTTACTAGCTGGAAGTAAGGGAGATGGGGCATGAAGTTATTTCTAGGAGTTGGACACATACCAAGTTTAGCTCAGTTCTGGGCATCTTTGAAATACCTATACAAACTTGTTCCTACATAGTAACTTGCAACTTTGAATGAAAATGTGCTTGCTTACAGCAACGTGCAATATGTTCTGAATGACCGAATTGGGAATCTGTGTCAAAACTTTGTTAGGAATTATGTGATCCTTACTAGCTGGAAGTAAGGGAGATGGGGCATGAAGTTATTTCTAGGAGTTGGACACATACCAAGTTTAGCTCAGTTCTGGGCATCTTTGAAATACCTATACAAACTTGTTCCTACATAGTAACTTGCATCTTTGAATGAGAATGTGCTTGCTTACAGCAACGTGCTATATGTTCTGAATGCCCGAATTGGGAATCTGTGTCAAAACTTTGTTAGGAATTATGTGATCCTTACTAGCTGGAAATAACGGACATGGGGCATTAAGTTATTTCTAGGAGTTGGACACATACCAAGTTTAGCTCAGTTCTGGGCATCTTTGAAATACCTATACAAACTTGTTCCTACATAGTAACTTGCATCTTTGAATGAGAATCTGCTTGCTTACAGCAACGTGCTATATGTTCTGAATGCCCGAATTGCGAATCTGTGTCAAAACTTTGTTAGGAATTATGTGGTCCTTACTAGCTGGAAGTAAGGGAGATGGGGCATGAAGTTATTTCTAGGAGTTGGACACATACCAAGTTTAGCTCAGTTCTGGGCATCTTTGAAATACCTACACAAACTTGTTCCTACATAGTAACTTGCAACTTTGAATGAGAATGTGCTTGCTTACAGCAACGTGCTATATGTTCTGAATGCCCGAATTGGGAATCTGTGTCAAAACTTTGTTAGGAATTATGTGATCCTTACTAGCTGGAAGTAAGGGAGATGGGGCATGAAGTTATTTCTAGGAGTTGGACACATACCAAGTTTAGCTCAGTTCTGGGCATCTTTGAAATACCTATACAAACTTGTTCCTACATAGCAACTTGCATCTTTGAATGAGAATGTGCTTGCTTACAGCAACGCGCTATATGTTCTCAATGCCCGAATTGGCAATCTGTGTCAAAACTTTGTTAGGAATTATGTGATCCTTACTAGCTGGAAGTAAGGGAGATGGGGCATTAAGTTATTTCTAGGAGTTGGAGACATACAACGTTTAGCTCAGTTCTGGGCATCTTTGAAATACCTATACAAACTTGTTCCTACATAGTAACTTGCATCTTTGAATGAGAATCTGCTTGCTTACAGCAACGTGCTATATGTTCTGAATGCCCGAATTGGGAATCTGTGTCAAAACTTTGTTAGGAATTATGTGGTCCTTACTAGCTGGAAGTAAGGGAGATGGGGCATGAAGTTATTTCTAGGAGTTGGACACATACCAAGTTTAGCTCAGTTCTGGGCATCTTTGAAATACCTACACAAACTTGTTCCTACATAGTAACTTGCAACCTTGATTGAGAATGTGCTTGCTTACAGCAACGTGCTATATGTTCTGAATGCCCGAATTGGGAATCTGTGTCAAAACTTTGTTAGGAATTATGTGATCCTTACTAGCTGGAAGTAAGGGAGATGGGGCATGAAGTTATTTCTAGGAGTTGGACACATACCAAGTTTAGCTCAGTTCTGGGCATCTTTGAAATACCTATACAAACTTGTTCCTACATAGTAACTTGCATCTTTGAATGAGAATGTGCTTGCTTACAGCAACGAGCTATATGTTCTCAATGCCCGAATTGGCAATCTGTGTCAAAACTTTGTTAGGAATTATGTGATCCTTACTAGCTGGAAGTAAGGGAGATGGGGCATGAAGTTATTTCTAGGAGTTGGACACATACCAAGTTTAGCTCAGTTCTGGGCATCTTTGAAATACCTATACAAACTTGTTCCTACATAGTAAATTGCAACTTTGAATGAAAATGTGCTTGCTTACAGCAACGTGCTATATGTTCTGAATGCCCGAATTGGCAATCTGTGTCAAAACTTTGTTAGGAATTATGTGATCCTTACTAGCTGGACGTAAGGGAGATGGGGCATGAAGTTATTTCTAGGAGTTGGACACATACCAAGTTTAGCTCAGTTCTGTGCATCTTGGAAATACCTATACAAACTTGTTCCTACATAGTAACTTGCAACATTGAATGAGAATGTGCTTGCTTACAGCAACGTGCTATATGTTCTGAATGCCCGAATTGGGAATCTGTGTCAAAACTTTGTTAGGAATTATGTGATCCTTACTAGCTGGAAGTAAGGGAGATGGGGCATGAAGTTATTTCTATGAGTTGGACACATACCAAGTTTAGCTCAGTTCTGGGCATCTTTGAAATACCTATACAAACTTGTTCCTACATAGTAACTTGCAACTTTGAATGAGAATGTGCTTGCTTGCAGCAACGTGCTATATGTTCTGAATGCCCGAATTGGGAATCTGTGTCAAAACTTTGTTAGGAATTATGTGATCCTTACTAGCTGGAAGTAAGGGAGATGGGGCATGAAGTTATTTCTAGGAGTTGGACACATACCAAGTTTAGCTCAGTTCTGGTTATCTTTGAAATACCTATACAAACTTGTTCCTACATAGTAACTTGCAACTTTGAATGAGAATGTGCTTGCTTACAGCAACGTGCTATATGTTCTGAATGCCCGAATTGGGAATCTGTGTCAAAACTTTGTTAGGAATTATGTGATCCTTACTAGCTGGAAGTAAGGGAGATGGGGCATGAAGTTATTTCTTGGAGTTTGACACATACCAAGTTTAGCTCAGTTCTGGGCATCTTTGAAATACCTATACAAACTTGTTCCTACATAGTAACTTGCAACTTTGAATGAGAATGTGCTTGCTTACAGCAACGTGCTATATGTTCTGAATGCCCGATTTGGGAATCTGTGTCAAAACTTTGTTAGGAATTATGTGATCCTTACTAGCCGGAAGTAAGGGAGATGGGGCATGAAGTTATTTCTTGGAGTTGGAGACATACCAAGTTTAGCTCAGTTCTGGGCATCTTTGAAATACCTATACAAACTTGTTCCTACATAGTAACTTGCAACTTTGAATGAGAATGTGCTTGCTTGCAGCAACGTGCTATATGTTCTGAATGCCCGATTTGGGAATCTGTGTCAAAACTTTGTTAGGAATTATGTGATCCTTACTAGCTGGAAGTAAGGGAGATGGGACATGAAGTTATTTCTAGGAGTTGGACACATACCAAGTTTAGCTCAGTTCTGGGCATCTTTGAAATACCTATACAAACTTGTTCCTACATAGTAACTTGCATCTTTGAATGAGAATGTGCTTGCTTACAGCAACGTGCTATATGTTCTGAATGCCCGAATTGGGAATCTGTGTCAAAACTTTGTTAGGAATTATGTGATCCTTACTAGCTGGAAGTAAGGGAGATGGGGCATGAAGGTATTTCTAGGAGTTGGACACATACCAAGTTTAGCACAGTTCTAGGCATCTTTGAAATACCTATACAAACTTGTTCCTACATAGTAACTTGCATCTTTGAATGAGAATGTGCTTGCTTACAGCAACGTGCTATATGTTCTGAATGCCCGAATAGGGAATCTGTGTCAAAACTTTGTTAGGAATTATGTGATCCTTACTAGCTGGAAGTAAGGGAGATGGGGCATGAAGTTATTTCTAGGAGTTGGACACATACCAAGTTTAGCTCAGTTCTGGGCATCTTTGAAATACCTATACAAACTTGTTCCTACATAGTAACTTGCATCTTTGAATGAGAATCTGCTTGCTTACAGCAACGTGCTATATGTTCTGAATGCCCGAATTGGGAATCTGTGTCAAAACTTTGTTAGGAATTATGTGATCCTTACTAGCTGGAAGTAAGGGAGATGGGGCCTGAAGTTATTTCTAGGAGTTGGACACATACCAAGTTTAGCTCAGTTCTGGGCATCTTTGAAATACCTATACAAACGTGTTCCTACATAGTAACTTGCATCTTTGAATGAGAATGTGCTTGCTTACAGCAACGTGCTGTATGTTCTGAATGCCCGAATTGGGAATCTGTGTCAAAACTTTGTTAGGAATTATGTGATCCTTACTAGCTGGAAGTAAGGGAGATGGGGCATGAAGTTATTTCTAGGAGTTGGACACATACCAAGTTTAGCACAGTTCTAGGCATCTTTGAAATACCTATACAACTTGTTCCTACATAGTAACTTGCAACTTTGAATGAGAATGTGCTTGCTTACAGCAACGTGCTATATGTTCTGAATGCCCGAATAGGGAATCTGTGTCAAAATTTTGTTAGGAATTATGTGATCCTTACTAGCTGGAAGTAAGGGAGATGGGGCATGAAGTTATTTCTAGGAGTTGGACACATACCAAGTTTAGCTCAGTTCTGGGCATCTTTGAAATACCTATACAAACTTGTTCCTACATAGTAACTTGCATCTTTGAATGAGAATGTGCTTGTTTACAGCAACGTGCTATATGTTCTGAATGCCCGAATTGGGAATCTGTGTCAAAATTTGTTAGGAATTATGTGATCCTTACTAGCTGGAAGTAAGGGAGATGGGGCATGAAGTTATTTCTAGGAGTTGGACACATACCAAGTTTAGCTCAGTTCTGGGCATCTTTGAAATACCTATACAAACTTGTTCCTACATAGTAACTTGCATCTTTGAATGAGAATGTGCTTGTTTACAGCAACGTGCTATATGTTCTGAATGCCCGAATTGGGAATCTGTGTCAAAATTTGTTAGGAATTATGTGATCCTTACTAGCTGGAAGTAAGGGAGATGGGGCATGAAGTTCTTTCTAGGAGTTGGACACATACCAAGTTTAGCTCAGTTCTGGGCATCTTTGAAATACCTATACAAACTTGTTCCTACATAGTAACTTGCAACTTTGAATGAGAATGTTCTTGCTTACAGCAACGTGCTATATGTTCTGAATGCCCGAATTGGGAATCTGTGTCAAAACTTTGTTAGGAATTATGTGATCCTTACTAGCTGGAAGTATGGGAGATGGGGCATGAAGTTATTTCTAGGAGTTGGACACATACCAAGTTTAGCTCAGTTCTGGTTATCTTTGAAATACCTATACAAACTTGTTCCTACATAGTAACTTGCAACTTTGAATGAGAATGTGCTTGCTTACAGCAACGTGCTATATGTTCTGAATGCCCGAATTGGGAATCTGTGTCAAAACTTTTTTAGGAATTATGTGATCCTTACTAGCTGGAAGTAAGGGAGATGGGGCATGAAGTTATTTCTTGGAGTTGGACACATACCAAGTTTAGCTCAGTTCTGGGCATCTTTGAAATACCTATACAAACTTGTTCCTACATAGTAACTTGCAACTTTGAATGAGAATGTGCTTGCTTACAGCAACGTGCTATATGTTCTGAATGCCCGATTTGGGAATCTGTGTCAAATCTTTGTTAGGAATTATGTGATCCTTACTAGCCGGAAGTAAGGGAGATGGGGCATGAAGTTATTTCTTGGAGTTGGAGACATACCAAGTTTAGCTCAGGTCTGGGCATCTTTGAAATACCTATACAAACTTGTTCCTACATAGTAACTTGCAACTTTGAATGAGAATGTGCTTGCTTGCAGCAACGTGCTATATGTTCTGAATGCCCGATTTGGGAATCTGTGTCAAAACTTTGTTAGGAATTATGTGATCCTTACTAGCTGGAAGTAAGGGAGATGGGACATGAAGTTATTTCTAGGAGTTGGACACATACCAAGTTTAGCTCAGTTCTGGGCATCTTTGAAATACCTATACAAACTTGTTCCTACATAGTAACTTGCATCTTTGAATGAGAATGTGCTTGCTTACAGCAACGTGCTATATGTTCTGAATGCCCGAATTGGGAATCTGTGTCAAAACTTTGTTAGGAATTATGTGATCCTTACTAGCTGGAAGTAAGGGAGATGGGGCATGAAGTTATTTCTAGGAGTTGGACACATACCAAGTTTAGCTCAGTTCTGGGCATCTTTGAAATACCTATACAAACTTGTTCCTACATAGTAACTTGCATCTTTGAATGAGAATGTGCTTGTTTACAGCAACGTGCTATATGTTCTGAATGCCCGAATTGGGAATCTGTGTCAAAATTTGTTAGGAATTATGTGATCCTTACTAGCTGGAAGTAAGGGAGATGGGGCATGAAGTTCTTTCTAGGAGTTGGACACACACCAAGTTTAGCTCAGTTCTGGGCATCTTTGAAATACCTATACAAACTTGTTCCTACATAGTAACTTGCAACTTTGAATGAGAATGTTCTTGCTTACAGCAACGTGCTATATGTTCTGAATGCCCGAATTGGGAATCTGTGTCAAAACTTTGTTAGGAATTATGTGATCCTTACTAGCTGGAAGTAAGGGAGATGGGGCATGAAGTTATTTCTAGGAGTTGGACACATACCAAGTTTAGCTCAGTTCTGGTTATCTTTGAAATACCTATACAAACTTGTTCCTACATAGTAACTTGCAACTTTGAATGAGAATGTGCTTGCTTACAGCAACGTGCTATATGTTCTGAATGCCCGAATTGGCAATCTGTGTCAAAACTTTTTTAGGAATTATGTGATCCTTACTAGCTGGAAGTAAGGGAGATGGGGCATGAAGTTATTTCTTGGAGTTGGACACATACCAAGTTTAGCTCAGTTCTGGGCATCTTTGAAATACCTATACAAACTTGTTCCTACATAGTAACTTGCAACTTTGAATGAGAATGTGCTTGCTTACAGCAACGTGCTATATGTTCTGAATGCCCGATTTGGGAATCTGTGTCAAATCTTTGTTAGGAATTATGTGATCCTTACTAGCCGGAAGTAAGGGAGATGGGGCATGAAGTTATTTCTTGGAGTTGGAGACATACCAAGTTTAGCTCAGGTCTGGGCATCTTTGAAATACCTATACAAACTTGTTCCTACATAGTAACTTGCAACTTTGAATGAGAATGTGCTTGCTTGCAGCAACGTGCTATATGTTCTGAATGCCCGATTTGGGAATCTGTGTCAAAACTTTGTTAGGAATTATGTGATCCTCACTAGCTGGAAGTAAGGGAGATGGGGCATGAAGTTATTTCTAGGAGTTGGACACATACCAAGTTTAGCTCAGTTCTGGGCATCTTTGAAATACCTATACAAACTTGTTCCTACATAGTAACTTGCAACTTTGAATGAGAATGTGCTTGCTTACAGCAACGTGCTATATGTTCTGAATGCCCGAATTGGGAATCTGTGTCAAAACTTTGTTAGGAATTATGTGATCCTTACTAGCTGGAAGTAAGGGAGATGGGGCATGAAATTATTTCTATGAGTTGGACACATACCAAGTTTAGCTCAGTTCTGGGCATCTTTGAAATACCTACACAAACTTGTTCCTACATAGTAACTTGCAACTTTGAATGAAAATGTGCTTGCTTACAGCAACGTGCTATATGTTCTGAATGCCCGAATTGGCAATCTGTGTCAAAACTTTGTTAGGAATTATGTGATCCTTACTAGCTGGAAGTAAGGGAGATGGGGCATGAAGTTATTTCTAGGAGTTGGACACATACCAAGTTTAGCTCAGTTCTGGGCATCTTTGAAAAACCTATACAAACTTGTTCCTACATAGTAACTTGCAACATTGAATGAGAATGTGGTTGCTTACAGCAACGTGCTATATGTTCTGAATGCCCGAATTGGGAATTTGTGTCAAAACTTTGTTAGGAATTATGTGATCCTTACTAGCTGGAAGTAAGGGAGATGGGGCATGAAGTTATTTCTTGGAGTTGGAGACATACCAAGTTTAGCTCAGTTCTGGGCATCTTTGAAATACCTATACAAACTTGTTCCTACATAGTAACTTGCAACTTTGAATGAGAATGTGCTTGCTTACAGCAACGTGCTATATGTTCTGAATGCCAGATTTGGGAATCTGTGTCAAAACATTGTTAGGAATTATGTGATCCTTACTAGCTGGAATTAAGGGAGATGGGGCATGAAGTTATTTCTTGGAGTTGGAGACATACCAAGTTTAGCTCAGTTCTGGGCATCTTTGAAATACCTATACAAACTTGTTCCTACATAGTAACTTGCAACTTTGAATGAGAATGTGCTTGCTTGCAGCAACGTGCTATATGTTCTGAATGCCCGATTTGGGAATCTGTGTCAAAACTTTGTTAGGAATTATGTGATCCTTACTAGCTGGAAATAAGGGAGATGGAGCATGAAGTTATTTCTGGGAGTTGGACACATACCAAGTTTAGCTCAGTTCTGGGCATCTTTGAAATACCTATACAAACTTGTTCCTACATAGTAACTTGCATCTTTGAATGAGAATGTGCTTGCTTACAGCAACGTGCTATATGTTCTGAATGTCCGAATTGGCAATCTGTGTCAAAACTATGTTAGGAATTATGTGATCCTTACTAGCTGGAAGTAAGGGAGATGGGGCATGAAGTTATTTCTAGGAGTTGGACACATACCAAGTTTAGCTCAGTTCTGGGCATCTTTGAAATACCTATACAAACTTGTTCCTACATAGTAACTTGCATCTTTGAATGAGAATCTGCTTGCTTACAGCAACGTGCTATATGTTCTGAATGCCCGAATTGGGAATCTGTGTCAAAACTTTGTTAGAAATTATGTGATCCTTACTAGCTGGAAGTAAGGGAGATGGGGCATGAAGTTATTTCTAGGAGTTGGACACATACCAAGTTTAGCTCAGTTCTGGGCATCTTTGAAATACCTATAGAAACTTGTTCCTACATAGTAACTTGCAACTTTGAATGAAAATGTGCTTGCTTACAGCAACGTGCTATATGTTCTGAATGCCCGAATTGGGAATCTGTGTCAAAACTTTGTTAGGAATTATGTGATCCTTACTAGCTGAAAGTAAGGGAGATGGGGCATGAAGTTATTTCTAGGAGTTGGACACATACCAAGTTTAGCTCAGTTCTGGGCATCTTTGAAATACCTATACAAACTTGTTCCTACATAGTAACTTGCAACTTTGAATGAAAATGTGCTTGCTTACAGCAACGTGCTATATGTTCTGAATGCCCGAATTGGGAATCTGTGTCAAAACTTTGTTAGGAATTATGTGATCCTTACTAGCTGGAAGTAAGGGAGATGGGGCATGAAGTTATTTCTTGGAGTTGGAGACATACCAAGTTTAGCTCAGTTCTGGGCATCTTTGAAATACCTATACAAACTTGTTCCTACATAGTAACTTGCAACTTTGAACGAGAATGTGCTTGCTTACAGCAACGTGCTATATGTTCTGAATGCCCGAATTGGGTATCTGTGTCAAAACATTGTTAGGAATTATGTGATCCTTACTAGCTGGAAGTAAGGGAGATGGGGCATGAAGTTATTTCTAGGAGTTGGACACATACCAAGTTTAGCTCAGTTCTGGGCATCTTTGAAATACCTACACAAACTTGTTCCTACATAGTAACTTGCAACTTTGAATGAAAATGTGCTTGCTTACAGCAACGTGCTATATGTTCTGAATGCCCGAATTGGGAATCTGTGTCAAAACTTTGTTAGGAATTATGTGATCCTTACTAGCTGGAAGTAAGGGAGATGGGGCATGAAATTATTTCTAGGAGTTGGACACATACCAAGTTTAGCTCAGTTCTGGGCATCTTTGAAATACCTATACAAACTTCTTCCTACATAGTAACTTGCAACATTGAATGAGAATGTGGTTGCTTACAGCAACGTGCTATATGTTCTGAATGCCCGAATTGGGAATCTGTGTCAAAACTTTGTTAGGAATTATGTGATCCTTACTAGCTGGAAGTAAGGGAGATGGGGCATGAAGTTATTTCTTGGAGTTGGAGACATACCAAGTTTAGCTCAGTTCTGGGCATCTTTGAAATACCTATACAAACTTGTTCCTACATAGTAACTTGCAACTTTGAATGAGAATGTGCTTGCTTGCAGCAACGTGCTATATGTTCTGAATGTCCGAATTGGCAATCTGTGTCAAAACTTTGTTAGGAATTATGTGATCCTTACTAGCTGGAAGTAAGGGAGATGGGGCATGAAGTTATTTCTAGGAGTTGGACACATACCAAGTTTAGCTCAGTTCTGGGCATCTTTGAAATACCTATACAAACTTGTTCCTACATAGTAACTTGCAACTTTGAATGAAAATGTGCTTGCTTACAGCAACGTGCTATATGTTCTGAATGCCCGAATTGGCAATCTGTGTCAAAACTTTGTTAGGAATTATGTGATCCTTACTAGCTGGAAGTAAGGGAGATGGGGCATGAAGTTATTTCTAGGAGTTGGACACATACCAAGTTTAGCTCAGTTCTGTGCATCTTTGAAATACCTATACAAACTTGTTCCTACATAGTAACTTGCAACTTTGAATGAGAATGTGCTTGCTTTCAGCAACGTGCTATATGTTCTGAATGCCCGAATTGGCAATCTGTGTCAAAACTTTGTTAGTAATTATGTGATCCTTACTAGATGGAAGTAAGTGAGATGGGGCATGAAGTTATTTCTAGGAGTTGGAGACATACAACGTTTAGCTCAGTTCTGGGCATCTTTGAAATACCTATACAAACTTGTTCCTACATAGTAACTTGCAACTTTGAATGAGAATGTGCTTGCTTACAGCAACGTGCTATATGTTCTGAATGCCCGAATTGGGAATCTGTGTCAAAACTTTGTTAGAAATTATGTGATCCTTACTAGATGGAAGTAAGGGAGTTGGGGCATGAAGGTATTTCTAGGAGTTGGACACATACCAAGTTTAGCTCAGTTCTGGGCATCTTTGAAATACCTATACAAACTTGTTCCTACATAGTAACTTGCTACTTTGAATGAGAATGTGCTTGCTTGCAGCAACGTGCTGTATGTTCTGAATGCTCGATTTGGGAATCTGTGTCAAAACTTTGTTAGGAATTATGTGGTCCTTACTAGCTGGAAGTAAGGGAGATGGGGCATGAAGTTATTTCTAGGAGTTGGACACATACCAAGTTTAGCTCAGTTCTGGGCATCTTTGAAATACCTATACAAACTTGTTCCTACATAGTAACTTGCAACTTTGAATGAGAATGTGCTTACCTACAGCAATGTGCTACATGCTCTGAATGCCCGAAAACGGAATCTGTGTCAAAACTTTTTTAGGAATTATGTGATCCTTACTAGCTGGAAGTAAGTGAGATGGGGCATGAAGTTATTTCTAGGAGTTGGAGACATACAACGTTTAGCTCAGTTCTGGGCATCTTTGAAATACCTATACAAACTTGTTCCTACATAGTAACTTGCAACTTTGAATGAGAATGTGCTTGCTTGCAGCAACGTGCTATATGTTCTGAATGCCCGATTTGGGAATCTGTGTCAAAACTTTGTTAGGAATTATGTGATCCTTACTAGTTGGAAGTAAGGGAGATGGAGCATGAAGTTATTTCTAGGAGTTGGACACATACCAAGTTTTGCTCAGTTCTGGGCATCTTTGAAATACCTATACAAACTTGTTCCTACATAGTAACTTGCATCTTTGAATGAGAATCTGCTTGCTTACAGCAACGTGCTATATGTTCTGAATGCCCGATTTGGGAATCTGTGTCAAAACTTTGTTAGGAATTATGTGATCCTTACTAGCTGGAAGTAAGGGAGATGGGGCATGAAATTATTTCTATGTGTTGGACACATACCAAGTTTAGCTCAGTTCTGGGCATCTTTGAAATACCTACACAAACTTGTTCCTACATAGTAACTTGCAACTTTGAATGAAAATGTGCTTGCTTACAGCAACGTGCTATATGTTCTGATTGCCCGAATTGCGAATCTGTGTCAAAAATTTGTTAGGAATTATGTGATACTTACTAGCTGGAAGTAAGGGAGATGGGGTATGAAGTTATTTCTAGGAGTTGGACACATACCAAGTTTAGCTCAGTTCTGGGCATCTTTGAAATACCTATACAAACTTGTTCCTACATAGTAACTTGCAACATTGAATGAGAATGTGCTTGCTTACAGCAATGTGCTACATGCTCTGAATTCCCGAAAACGGAATCTGTGTCAAAACTTTGTTAGGAATTATGTGATCCTTACTAGCTGGAAGTAAGTGAGATGGGGCATGAAGTTATTTCTAGGAGTTGGAGACATAAAACGTTTAGCTCAGTTCTGGGCATCTTTGAAATACCTATACGAACTTGTTCCTACATAGTAACTTGCAACTTTGAATGAGAATGTGCTTGCTTGCAGCAACGTGCTATATATTCTGAATGCCCGATTTGGGAATCTGTGTCAAAACTTTGTTAGGAATTATGTGATCCTTACTAGTTGGAAGTAAGGGAGATGAAGCATGAAGTTATTTCTAGGAGTTGGACACATACCAAGTTTAGCTCAGTTCTGGGCATCTTTGAAATACCTATACAAACTTGTTCCTACATAGTAACTTGCATCTTTGAATGAGAATCTGCTTGCTTACAGCAACGTGCTATATGTTCTGAATGCCCGAATTGGGAATCTGTGTCAAAAATTTGTTAGGAATTATGTGATCCTTACTAGCTGGAAGTAAGGGAGATGGGGCATGAAATTATTTCTATGAGTTGGACACAAACCAAGTTTAGCTCAGTTCTGGGCATCTTTGAAATACCTACACAAACTTGTTCCTACATAGTAACTTGCAACTTTGAATGAAAATGTGCTTGCTTACAGCAACGTGCTATATGTTCTGAATGCCCGAATTGGGAATCTGTGTCAAAACTTTGTTAGGAATTATGTGATCCTTACTAGCTGGAAGTAAGGGAGATGGGGCATGAAGTTATTTCTAGGAGTTGGACACATACCAAGTTTAGCTCAGTTCTGGGCATCTTTGAAATACCTATACAAACTTGTTCCTACATAGTAACTTGCAACATTGAATGAGAATGTGGTTGCTTACAGCAACGTGCTATATGTTCTGAATGCCCGAATTGGGAATTTGTGTCAAAACTTTGTTAGGAATTATGTGATCCTTACTAGCTGGAAGTAAGGGAGATGGGGCATGAAGTTATTTCTTGGAGTTGGAGACATACCAAGTTTAGCTCAGTTCTGGGCATCTTTGAAATACCTATACAAACTTGTTCCTACATAGTAACTTGCAACTTTGAATGAGAATGTGCTTGCTGGCAGCAACGTGCTATATGTTCTGAATGCCCGATTTGGGAATCTGTGTCAAAACTTTGTTAGGAATTATGTGATCCTTACTAGCTGGAAGTAAGGGAGATGGAGCATGAAGTTATTTCTAGGAGTTGATCACATACCAAGTTTAGCTCAGTTCTGGGCATCTTTGAAATACCTATACAAACTTGTTCCTACATAGTAACTTGCAACTTTGAATGAAAATGTGCTTGCTTACAGCAACGTGCTATATGTTCTGAATGCCCGAATTGGGAATCTGTGTCAAAACTTTGTTAGGAATTATGTGATCCTTACTAGCTGGAAGTAAGGGAGATGGGGCATGAAGTTATTTCTAGGAGTTGGACACATACCAAGTTTAGCTCAGTTCTGGGCATCTTTGAAATACCTATACAAACTTGTTCCTACATAGTAACTTGCAACTTTGAATGAGAATGTGCTTGCTTACAGCAACGTGCTATATGTTCTGAATGCCCGATTTGGGAATCTGTGTCAAAATTTTGTTAGGAATTATGTGATCCTTACTAGCTGGAAGTAAGGGAGATGGGGCATGAAGTCATTTCTTGGAGTTGGAGACATACCAAGTTTAGCTCAGTTCTGGGCATCTTTGAAATACCTATACAAACTTGTTCCTACATAGTAACTTGCAACTTTGAATGAGAATGTGCTTGCTTGCAGCAACGTGCTATATGTTCTGAATGCCCGATTTGGGAATCTGTGTCAAAACTCTGTTAGGAATTATGTGATCCTTACTAGCTGGAAGTAAGGGAGATGGGGCATGAAATTATTTCTAGGAGTTGGACACATACCAAGTTTAGCTCAGTTCTGGGCATCTTTGAAATACCTATACAAACTTGTTCCTACATAGTAACTTGCAACTTTGAATGAGAATGTGCTTGCTTACAGCAACGTGCTATATGTTCTGAATGCCCGAATTGGGAATCTGTGTCAAAACTTTGTTAGGAATTATGTGATCCTTACTAGCTGGAAGTAAGGGAGATGGGGCATGAAGTTATTTCTAGGAGTTGGACACATACCAAGTTTAGCTCAGTTCTGGGCATCTTTGAAATACCTATACAAACTTGTTCCTACATAGTAACTTGCAACTTTGAATGAGAATGTGCTTGCTTACAGCAACGTGCTATATGTTCTGAATGCCCGATTTGGGAATCTGTGTCAAAATTTTGTTAGGAATTATGTGATCCTTACTAGCTGGAAGTAAGGGAGATGGGGCATGAAGTCATTTCTTGGAGTTGGAGACATACCAAGTTTAGCTCAGTTCTGGGCATCTTTGAAATACCTATACAAACTTGTTCCTACATAGTAACTTGCAACTTTGAATGAGAATGTGCTTGCTTGCAGCAACGTGCTATATGTTCTGAATACCCGATTTGGGAATCTGTGTCAAAACTCTGTTAGGAATTATGTGATCCTTACTAGCTGGAAGTAAGGGAGATGGGGCATGAAATTATTTCTAGGAGTTGGACACATACCAAGTTTAGCTCAGTTCTGGGCATCTTTGAAATACCTATACAAACTTGTTCCTACATAGTAACTTGCAACTTTGAATGAGAATGTGCTTGCTTACAGCAACGTGCTATATGTTCTGAATGCCCGAATTGGGAATCTGTGTCAAAACTTTGTTAGGAATTATGTGATCCTTACTAGCTGGAAGTAAGGGAGAAGGGGCATGAAGTTATTTCTTGGAGTTGGACACATACCAAGTTTAGCTCAGTTCTGGGCATCTTTGAAATACCTATACAAACTTGTTCCTACATAGTAACTTGCAACTTTGAATGAGAATGTGCTTGCTTACAGCAACGTGCTATATGTTCTGAATGCCCGATTTGGGAATCTGTGTCAAAACATTGTTAGGAATTATGTGATCCTTACTAGCTGGAAGTAAGGGAGATGGGGCATGAAGTTATTTCTTGGAGTTGGAGACATACCAAGTTTAGCTCAGTTCTGGGCATCTTTGAAATACCTATACAAACTTGTTCCTACATAGTAACTTGCAACTTTGAATGAGAATGTGCTTGCTTGCAGCAACGTGCTATATGTTCTGAATGCCCGATTTGGGAATCTGTGTCAAAACTTTGTTAGGAATTATGTGATCCTTACTAGCTGGAAGTAAGGGAGATGGAGCATGAAGTTATTTCTAGGAGTTCGACACATACCAAGTTTAGCTCAGTTCTGGGCATCTTTGAAATACCTATACAAACTTGTTCCTACATAGTAACTTGCAACTTTGAACGAAAATGTGCTTGCTTACAGCAACGTGCTATATGTTCTGAATGCCCGAATTGGGAATCTGTGTCAAAACTTTGTTAGGA
Source organism: Diceros bicornis minor (assembly GCF_020826845.1). NCBI lineage: Eukaryota > Metazoa > Chordata > Mammalia > Perissodactyla > Rhinocerotidae > Diceros > Diceros bicornis. The sequence continues at coordinate 78,852,006 of NC_080750.1, read as the reverse complement.
ATTATGTGATCCTTACTAGCTGGAAGTAAGGGAGATGGGGCATGAAGTTATTTCTAGGAGTTGGACACATACCAAGTTTAGCTCAGTTCTGGGCATCTTTGAAATACCTATACAAACTTGTTCCTACATAGTAACTTGCAACTTTGAATGAGAATGTGCTTGCTTACAGCAACGTGCTATATGTTCTGAATGCCCGATTTGGGAATCTGTGTCAAAACATTGTTAGGAATTATGTGATCCTTACTAGCTGGAAGTAAGGGAGATGGGGCATGAAGTTATTTCTTGGAGTTGGAGACATACCAAGTTTAGCTCAGTTCTGGGCATCTTTGAAATACCTATACAAACTTGTTCCTACATAGTAACTTGCAACTTTGAATGAGAATGTGCTTGCTTACAGCAACGTGCTATATGTTCTGAATGCCCGATTTGGGAATCTGTGTCAAAACTTTGTTAGGAATTATGTGATCCTTACTAGCTGGAAGTAAGGGAGATGGAGCATGAAGTTATTTCTAGGAGTTGGACACATACCAAGTTTAGCTCAGTTCTGGGCATCTTTGAAATACCTATACAAACTTGTTCCTACATAGTAACTTGCATCTTTGAATGAGAATGTGCTTGCTTACAGCAACGTGCTATATGTTCTGAATGTCCGAATTGGCAATCTGTGTCAAAACTATGTTAGGAATTATGTGATCCTTACTAGCTAGAAGTAAGGGAGATGGGGCATGAAGTTATTTCTAGGAGTTGGACACATACCAAGTTTAGCTCAGTTCTGGGCATCTTTGAAATACCTATACAAACTTGTTCCTACATAGTAACTTGCATCTTTGAATGAGAATCTGCTTGCTTACAGCAACGTGCTATATGTTCTGAATGCCCGAATTGGGAATCTGTGTCAAAACTTTGTTAGAAATTATGTGATCCTTACTAGCTGGAAGTAAGGGAGATGGGGCATGAAGTTATTTCTAGGAGTTGGACACATACCAAGTTTAGCTCAGTTCTGGGCATCTTTGAAATACCTATAGAAACTTGTTCCTACATAGTAACTTGCAACTTTGAATGAAAATGTGCTTGCTTACAGCAACGTGCTATATGTTCTGAATGCCCGAATTGGGAATCTGTGTCAAAACTTTGTTAGGAATTATGTGATCCTTACTAGCTGGAAGTAAGGGAGATGGGGCATGAAGTTATTTCTAGGAGTTGGACACATACCAAGTTTAGCTCAGTTCTGGGCATCTTTGAAATACCTATACAAACTTGTTCCTACATAGTAACTTGCAACTTTGAATGAGAATGTGCTTGCTTACAGCAACGTGCTATATGTTCTGAATGCCCGAATTGGGAATCTGTGTCAAAACTTTGTTAGGAATTATGTGATCCTTACTAGCTGGAAGTAAGGGAGATGGGGCATGAAGTTATTTCTTGGAGTTGGAGACATACCAAGTTTAGCTCAGTTCTGGGCATCTTTGAAATACCTATACAAACTTGTTCCTACATAGTAACTTGCAACTTTGAATGAGAATGTGCTTGCTTACAGCAACGTGCTATATGTTCTGAATGCCCGATTTGGGAATCTGTGTCAAAACTTTGTTAGGAATTATGTGATCCTTACTAGCTGGAAGTAAGGGAGATGGAGCATGAAGTTATTTCTAGGAGTTCGACACATACCAAGTTTAGCTCAGTTCTGGGCATCTTTGAAATACCTATACAAACTTGTTCCTACATAGTAACTTGCATCTTTGAATGAGAATCTGCTTGCTTACAGCAACGTGCTATATGTTCTGAATGCCCGAATTGGGAATCTGTGTCAAAATTTTGTTAGGAATTATGTGATCCTTACTAGCTGGAAGTAAGGGAGATGGGGCATGAAGTTATTTCTAGGAGTTGGACACATACCAAGTTTAGCTCAGTTCTGGGCATCTTTGAAATACCTATACAAACTTGTTCCTACATAGTAACTTGCAACTTTGAATGAAAATGTGCTTGCTTACAGCAACGTGCTATATGTTCTGAATGCCCGAATTGGGAATCTGTGTCAAAACTTTGTTAGGAATTATGTGATCCTTACTAGCTGGAAGTAAGGGAGATGGGGCATGAAGTTATTTCTAGGAGTTGGACACATACCAAGTTTAGCTCAGTTCTGGGCATCTTTGAAATAGCTATACAAACTTGTTCCTACATAGTAACTTGCAACTTTGAACGAAAATGTGCTTGCTTACAGCAACGTGCTATATGTTCTGAATGCCCGAATTGGGAATCTGTGTCAAATCTTTGTTAGGAATTATGTGATCCTTACTAGCTGGAAGTAAGGGAGATGGGGCATGAAGTTATTTCTAGGAGTTGGACACATAGCAAGTTTAGCTCAGTTCTGGGCATCTTTGAAATACCTATACAAACTTGTTCCTACATAGTAACTTGCATCTTTGAATGAGAATCTGCTTGCTTACAGCAACGTGCTATATGTTCTGAATGCCCGAATTGGGAATCTGTGTCAAAACTTTGTTAGGAATTATGTGATCCTTACTAGCTGGAAGTAAGGGAGATGGGGCATGAAGTTATTTCTAGGAGTTGGACACATACCAAGTTTAGCTCAGTTCTGGGCATCTTTGAAATACCTATACAAACTTGTTCCTACATAGTAACTTGCATCTTTGAATGAGAATGTGCTTGCTTACAGCAACGTGCTATATGTTCTGAATGCCCCAATTGGGAATCTGTGTCAAAACTTTGTTAGGAATTATGTGATCCTTACTAGCTGGAAGTAAGGGAGATGGGGCATGAAGTTATTTCTAGGAGTTGGACACATACCAAGTTTAGCTCAGTTCTGGGCATCTTTGAAATACCTATACAAACTTGTTCCTACATAGTAGCTTGCAACTTTGAATGAAAATGTGCTTGCTTACAGCAACGTGCTATATGTTCTGAATGCCCGAATTGGGAATCTGTGTCAAAACTTTGTTAGGAAATTTGTGATCCTTACTAGCTGGAAGTAAGGGAGATGGGGCATGAAGTTATTTCTAGCAGTTGGACACATACCAAGTTTAGCTCAGTTCTGGGCATCTTTGAAATACCTATACAAACTTGTTCCTACATAGTAACTTGCATCTTTGAATGAGAATGTGCTTGCTTACAGCAACGTGCTATATGTTCTGAATGTCCGAATTGGCAATCTGTGTCAAAACTATGTTAGGAATTATGTGATCCTTACTAGCTGGAAGTAAGGGAGATGGGGCATGAAGTTATTTCTAGGAGTTGGACACATACCAAGTTTAGCTCAGTTCTGGGCATCTTTGAAATACCTATACAAACTTGTTCCTACATAGTAACTTGCATCTTTGAATGAGAATCTGCTTGCTTACAGCAACGTGCTATATGTTCTGAATGCCCGAATTGGGAATCTGTGTCAAAACTTTGTTAGAAATTATGTGATCCTTACTAGCTGGAAGTAAGGGAGATGGGACATGAAGTTATTTCTAGGAGTTGGACACATACCAAGTTTAGCTCAGTTCTGGGCATCTTTGAAATACCTATAGAAACTTGTTCCTACATAGTAACTTGCAACTTTGAATGAAAATGTGCTTGCTTACAGCAACGTGCTATATGTTCTGAATGCCCGAATTGGGAATCTGTGTCAAAACTTCGTTAGGAATTATGTGATCCTTACTAGCTGGAAGTAAGGGAGATGGGGCATGAAGTTATTTCTAGGAGTTGGACACATACCAAGTTTAGCTCAGTTCTGGGCATCTTTGAAATACCTATACAAACTTGTTCCTACATAGTAACTTGCAACTTTGAATGGGAATCTGCTTGCTTACAGCAACGTGCTATATGTTCTGAATGCCCGAATTGGGAATCTGTGTCAAAACTTTGTTAGGAATTATGTGATCCTTACTAGCTGGAAGTAAGGGAGATGGGGCATGAAGTTATTTCTAGGAGTTGGACACATGCCAAGATTAGCTCAGTTCTGGGCATCTTTGAAATACCTATACAAACTTGTTCCTACATAGTAACTTGCATCTTTGAATGAGAATGTGCTTGCTTACAGCAACGTGCTATATGTTCTGAATGCCCGAATTGGGAATCTGTGTCAAAACTTTGTTAGGAATTATGTAATCCTTACTAGCTGGAAGTAAGGGAGATGGGGCATGAAGTTATTTCTAGGAGTTGGACACATACCAAGTTTAGCTCAGTTCTGGGCATCTTTGAAATACCTATACAAACTTGTTCCTACATAGTAACTTGCAACTTTGAATGAGAATGTGCTTGCTTACAGCAACGTGCTATATGTTCTGAATGCCCGAATTGGGAATCTGTGTCAAAACTTTGTTAGGAATTATGTGATCCTTACTAGCTGGAAGTAAGGGAGATGGGGCATGAAGTTATTTCTTGGAGTTGGAGACATACCAAGTTTAGCTCAGTTCTGGGCATCTTTGAAATACCTATACAAACTTGTTCCTACATAGTAACTTGCAACTTTGAATGAGAATGTGCTTGCTTGCAGCAACGTGCTATATGTTCTGAATGCCCGATTTGGGAATCTGTGTCAAAACTTTGTTAGGAATTATGTGATCCTTACTAGCTGGAAGTAAGGGAGATGGGGCATGAAGTTATTTCTAGGAGTTGGACACATACCAAGTTTAGCTCGGTTCTGGGCATCTTTGAAATACCTATACAAACTTGTTCCTACATAGTAACTTGCAACTTTGAATGAGAATGTGCTTGCTTGCAGCAACGTGCTATATGTTCTGAATGCCCGAATTGGGAATCTGTGTCAAAACTTTGTTAGGAATTATGTGATCCTTACTAGCTGGAAGTAAGTGAGATGGGGCATGAAATTATTTCTAGGAGTTGGACACATACCAAGTTTAGCTCAGTTCTGGGCATCTTTGAAATACCTATACAAACTTGTTCCTACATAGTAACTTGCAACTTTGAATGAGAATGTGCTTGCTTACAGCAACGTGCTATATGTTCTGAATGCCCGAATTGGGAATCTGTGTCAAAACTTTGTTAGGAATTATGTGATCCTTACTAGCTGGAAGTAAGGGAGATGGGGCATGAAGTTATTTCTTGGAGTTGGACACATACCAAGTTTAGCTCAGTTCTGGGCATCTTTGAAATACCTATACAAACTTGTTCCTACATAGTAACTTGCAACTTTGAATGAGAATGTGCTTGCTTACAGCAACGTGCTATATGTTCTGAATGCCCGATTTGGGAATCTGTGTCAAAACTTTGTTAGGAATTATTTGATCCTTACTAGCTGGAAGTAAGGGAGATGGGGCATGAAGTTATTTCTTGGAGTTGGAGACATACCAAGTTTAGCTCAGTTCTGGGCATCTTTGAAATACCTATACAAACTTGTTCCTACATAGTAACTTGCAACTTTGAATGAGAATGTGCTTGCTTGCAGCAACGTGCTATATGTTCTGACTGCCCGATTTGGGAATCTGTGTCAAAACTTTGTTAGGAATTATGTGATCCTTACTAGCTGGAAGTAAGGGAGATGGGGCATGAAGTTATTTCTAGGAGTTGGACACATACCAAGTTTAGCTCATTTCTGGGCATCTTTGAAATACCTATACAAACTTGTTCCTACATAGTAACTTGCATCTTTGAATGAGAATCTGCTTGCTTACAGCAACGTGCTATATGTTCTGAATGTCCGAATTGGCAATCTGTGTCAAAACTATGTTAGGAATTATGTGATCCTTACTAGCTGGAAGTAAGGGAGATGGGGCATGAAGTTATTTCTAGCAGTTGGACACATACCAAGTTTAGCTCAGTTCTGGGCATCTTTGAAATACCTATACAAACTTGTTCCTACATAGTAACTTGCATCTTTGAATGAGAATGTGCTTGCTTACAGCAACGTGCTATATGTTCTGAATGTCCGAATTGGCAATCTGTGTCAAAACTATGTTAGGAATTATGTGATCCTTACTAGCTGGAAGTAAGGGAGATGGGGCATGAAGTTATTTCTAGGAGTTGGACACATACCAAGTTTAGCTCAGTTCTGGGCATCTTTGAAATACCTATACAAACTTGTTCCTACATAGTAACTTGCATCTTTGAATGAGAATCTGCTTGCTTACAGCAACGTGCTATATGTTCTGAATGCCCGAATTGGGAATCTGTGTCAAAACTTTGTTAGAAATTATGTGATCCTTACTAGCTGGAAGTAAGGGAGATGGGACATGAAGTTATTTCTAGGAGTTGGACACATACCAAGTTTAGCTCAGTTCTGGGCATCTTTGAAATACCTATAGAAACTTGTTCCTACATAGTAACTTGCAACTTTGAATGAAAATGTGCTTGCTTACAGCAACGTGCTATATGTTCTGAATGCCCGAATTGGGAATCTGTGTCAAAACTTCGTTAGGAATTATGTGATCCTTACTAGCTGGAAGTAAGGGAGATGGGGCATGAAGTTATTTCTAGGAGTTGGACACATACCAAGTTTAGCTCAGTTCTGGGCATCTTTGAAATACCTATACAAACTTGTTCCTACATAGTAACTTGCAACTTTGAATGGGAATCTGCTTGCTTACAGCAACGTGCTATATGTTCTGAATGCCCGAATTGGGAATCTGTGTCAAAACTTTGTTAGGAATTATGTGATCCTTACTAGCTGGAAGTAAGGGAGATGGGGCATGAAGTTATTTCTAGGAGTTGGACACATGCCAAGATTAGCTCAGTTCTGGGCATCTTTGAAATACCTATACAAACTTGTTCCTACATAGTAACTTGCATCTTTGAATGAGAATGTGCTTGCTTACAGCAACGTGCTATATGTTCTGAATGCCCGAATTGGGAATCTGTGTCAAAACTTTGTTAGGAATTATGTAATCCTTACTAGCTGGAAGTAAGGGAGATGGGGCATGAAGTTATTTCTAGGAGTTGGACACATACCAAGTTTAGCTCAGTTCTGGGCATCTTTGAAATACCTATACAAACTTGTTCCTACATAGTAACTTGCAACTTTGAATGAGAATGTGCTTGCTTACAGCAACGTGCTATATGTTCTGAATGCCCGAATTGGGAATCTGTGTCAAAACTTTGTTAGGAATTATGTGATCCTTACTAGCTGGAAGTAAGGGAGATGGGGCATGAAGTTATTTCTTGGAGTTGGAGACATACCAAGTTTAGCTCAGTTCTGGGCATCTTTGAAATACCTATACAAACTTGTTCCTACATAGTAACTTGCAACTTTGAATGAGAATGTGCTTGCTTGCAGCAACGTGCTATATGTTCTGAATGCCCGATTTGGGAATCTGTGTCAAAACTTTGTTAGGAATTATGTGATCCTTACTAGCTGGAAGTAAGGGAGATGGGGCATGAAGTTATTTCTAGGAGTTGGACACATACCAAGTTTAGCTCGGTTCTGGGCATCTTTGAAATACCTATACAAACTTGTTCCTACATAGTAACTTGCAACTTTGAATGAGAATGTGCTTGCTTGCAGCAACGTGCTATATGTTCTGAATGCCCGAATTGGGAATCTGTGTCAAAACTTTGTTAGGAATTATGTGATCCTTACTAGCTGGAAGTAAGTGAGATGGGGCATGAAATTATTTCTAGGAGTTGGACACATACCAAGTTTAGCTCAGTTCTGGGCATCTTTGAAATACCTATACAAACTTGTTCCTACATAGTAACTTGCAACTTTGAATGAGAATGTGCTTGCTTACAGCAACGTGCTATATGTTCTGAATGCCCGAATTGGGAATCTGTGTCAAAACTTTGTTAGGAATTATGTGATCCTTACTAGCTGGAAGTAAGGGAGATGGGGCATGAAGTTATTTCTTGGAGTTGGACACATACCAAGTTTAGCTCAGTTCTGGGCATCTTTGAAATACCTATACAAACTTGTTCCTACATAGTAACTTGCAACTTTGAATGAGAATGTGCTTGCTTACAGCAACGTGCTATATGTTCTGAATGCCCGATTTGGGAATCTGTGTCAAAACTTTGTTAGGAATTATTTGATCCTTACTAGCTGGAAGTAAGGGAGATGGGGCATGAAGTTATTTCTTGGAGTTGGAGACATACCAAGTTTAGCTCAGTTCTGGGCATCTTTGAAATACCTATACAAACTTGTTCCTACATAGTAACTTGCAACTTTGAATGAGAATGTGCTTGCTTGCAGCAACGTGCTATATGTTCTGACTGCCCGATTTGGGAATCTGTGTCAAAACTTTGTTAGGAATTATGTGATCCTTACTAGCTGGAAGTAAGGGAGATGGGGCATGAAGTTATTTCTAGGAGTTGGACACATACCAAGTTTAGCTCATTTCTGGGCATCTTTGAAATACCTATACAAACTTGTTCCTACATAGTAACTTGCATCTTTGAATGAGAATCTGCTTGCTTACAGCAACGTGCTATATGTTCTGAATGCCCGAATTGGGAATCTGTGTCAAAACTTTGTTAGTAATTATGTGATCCTTACTAGCTGGAAGTAAGGGAGATGGGGCATGAAGTTATTTCTAGGAGTTGGACACATACCAAGTTTAGCTCAGTTCTGGGCATCTTTGAAATACCTATACAAACTTGTTCCTACATAGTAACTTGCAACTTTGAATGAAAATGTGCTTGCTTACAGCAACGTGCTATATGTTCTGAATGCCGAATTGGGAATCTGTGTCAAAACTTTGTTAGGAATTATGTGATCCTTACTAGCTGGAAGTAAGGGAGATGGGGCATGAAGTTATTTCTAGGAGTTGGACACATACCAAGTTTAGCTCAGTTCTGGGCATCTTTGAAATACCTATACAAACTTGTTCCTACATAGTAACTTGCAACTTTGAATGAAAATGTGCTTGCTTACAGCAACGTGCTATATGTTCTGAATGCCCGGATTGGGAATCTGTGTCAAAACTTTGTTAGGAATTATGTGATCCTTACTAGCTGGAAGTAAGGGAGATGGGGCATGAAGTTATTTCTAGGAGTTGGACACATACCAAGTTTAGCTCAGTTCTGGGCATCTTTGAAATACCTATACAAACTTGTTCCTACATAGTAACTTCCAACTTTGAATGAGAATGTGCTTGCTTACAGCAACGTGCTATATGTTCTGAATGCCCGAATTGGGAATCTGTGTCAAAACTTTGTTAGGAATTATGTGATCCTTACTAGCTGGAAGTAAGGGAGATGGGGCATGAAGTTATTTCTTGGAGTTGGAGACATACCAAGTTTAGCTCAGTTCTGGGCATCTTTGAAATACCTATACAAACTTGTTCCTACATAGTAACTTGCATCTTTGAATGAGAATGTGCTTGCTTACATCAACGTGCTATATGTTCTGAATGCCCGAATTGGGAATCTGTGTCAAAACTTTGTTAGGAATTATGTGATCCTTACTAGCTGGAAGTAAGGGAGATGGGGCATGAAGTTATTTCTAGGAGTTGGACACATACCAAGTTTAGCTCAGTTCTGTGCATCTTTGAAATACCTATACAAACTTGTTCCTACATAGTAACTTGCATCTTTGAATGAGAATGTGCTTGCTTACAGCAACGTGCTATATGTTCTGAATGCCCGAATTGGCAATCTGTGTCAAAACTTTGTTAGGAATTATGTGATCCTTACTAGCTGGAAGTAATGGAGATGGGGCATGAAGTTATTTCTAGGAGTTGGACACATACCAAGTTTAGCTCAGTTCTGGGCATCTTTGAAATACCTATACAAACTTGTTCCTACATAGTAACTTCCATCTTTGAATGAGAATCTGCTTGCTTACAGCAACGTGCTATATGTTCTGAATGCCCGAATTGGGAATCTGTGTCAAAACTTTGTTAGGAATTATGTGATCCTTACTAGCTGGAAGTAAGGGAGATGGGGCATGAAGTTATTTCTAGGAGTTGGACACACCCCAAGTTTAGCTCAGTTCTGGGCATATTTGAAATACCTATACAAACTTGTTCCTACATAGTAACTTGCAACTTTGAATGAAAATGTGCTTGCTTACAGCAACGTGCTATATGTTCTGAATGCCCGAATTGGGAATATGTGTCAAAACTTTGTTAGGAATTATGTGATCCTTACTAGATGGAAGTAAGGGAGTTGGGGCATGAAGGTATTTCTAGGAGTTGGACACATACCAAGTTTAGCACAGTTCTGGGCATCTTTGAAATACCTATACAACTTGTTCCTACATAGTAACTTGCAGCTTTGAATGAGAATGTGCTTGCTTACAGCAACGTGCTATATGTTCTGAATGCCCGAATTGGGAATCTGTGTCAAAACTTTGTTAGGAATTATGTGATCCTTACTAGCTGGAAGTAAGGGAGAGGGGGCATGAAGTTATTTCTAGGAGTTGGAGACATACCAAGTTTAGCTCAGTTCTGGGCATCTTTGAAATACCTATAGAAACTTGTTCCTACATAGTAACTTGCAACTTTGAATGAGAATGTGCTTGCTTACAGCAACGTGCTATATGTTCTGAATGCCCGAATTGGGAATCTGTGTCAAAACTTTGTTAGGAATTATGTGATCATTACTAGCTGGAAGTAAGGGAGATGGAGCATGAAGTTATTTCTAGGAGTTGGACACATATCTAGTTTAGCTCAGTTCTGGGCATCTTTGAAATACCTATACAAACTTGTTCCTACATAGTAACTTGCATCTTTGAATGAGAATGTGCTTGCTTACAGCAACGTGCTATATGTTCTGAATGCCCGAGTTGGGAATATGTGTGAAATCTTTGTTAGGAACTATGTGATCCTTACTAGCTGGAAGTAAGGGAGATGGGGCATGAAGTTATTTCTAGGAGTTGGACACATACCAAGTTTAGCTCAGTTCTGGGCATCTTTGAAATACCTATACAAACTTGTTCCTACATATTAACTTGCAACTTTGAATGAGAATGTGCTTGCTTTCAGCAACGTGCTATATATTCTGAATGCCCGAATTGGGAATCTGTGTCAAAATTTGTTAGGAATTATGTGATCCTTACTAGCTGGAAGTAAGGGAGATGGGGCATGAAGTTATTTCTAGGAGTTGGACACATACCAAGTTTAGCTCAGTTCTGGGCATCTTTGAAATACCTATACAAACTTGTTCCTACATACTATCTTGCAACTTTGAATGAGAATGTGCTTGCTTACAGCAACGTGCTATATGTTCTGAATGCCCGAATTGGGAATCTGTGTCAAAACTTTGTTAGGAATTATGTGATCCTTACTAGCTGGAAGTAAGTGAGATGGGGCATGAAATTATTTCTAGGAGTTGGACACATACCAAGTTTAGCTCAGTTCTGTGCATCTTTGAAATACCTATACAAACTTGTTCCTACATAGTAACTTGCATCTTTGAATGAGAATGTGCTTGCTTACAGCAACGTGCTATATGTTCTGAATGCCCGAATTGGCAATCTGTGTCAAAACTTTGTTAGGAATGATGTGATCCTTACTAGCTGGAAGTAAGGGAGATGGGGCATGAAGTTATTTCTAGGAGTTGGACACATACCAAGTTTAGCTCAGTTCTGGGCATCTTTGAAATACCTATACAAACTTGTTCCTACATAGTAACTTGCATCTTTGAATGAGAATGTGCTTGCTTACATCAACGTGCTATATGTTCTGAATGCCCGAATTGGGAATCTGTGTCAAAACTTTGTTAGGAATTATGTGATCCTTACTAGCTGGAAGTAAGGGAGATGGGGCATTAAGTTATTTCTAGGAGTTGGACACATACCAAGTTTAGCTCAGTTCTGGGCATCTTTGAAATACCTATACAAACTTGTTCCTACATAGTAACTTGCATCTTTGAATGAGAATGTGCTTGCTTACAGCAACGTGCTATATGTTCTGAATGCCCGATTTGGGAATCTGTGTCAAAACTTTGTTAGGAATTATGTGATCCTTACTAGCTGGAAGTAAGGGAGATGGGGCATGAAGTTATTTCTAGGAGTTGGACACATACCAAGTTTAGCTCAGTCCTGGGCATCTTTGAAATACCTATACAAACTTGTTCCTACATAGTAACTTGCAACTTTGAATGAAAATGTGCTTGCTTACAGCAACGTGCTATATGTTCTGAATGCCCGAATTGGGAATCTGTGTCAAAACTTTGTTAGGAATTATGTGATCCTTACTAGCTGGAAGTAAGGGAGATGGGGCATGAAGTTATTTCTAGGAGTTGGACACATACCAAGTTTAGCTCAGTTCTGGGCATCTTTGAAATACCTATACAAACTTGTTCCTACATAGTAACTTGCAAATTTGAATGAAAATGTGCTTGCTTACAGCAACGTGCTATATGTTCTGATTGCCCGAATTGGGAATCTGTGTCAAAACTTTGTTAGGAATTATGTGATCCTTACTAGCTGGAAGTAAGGGAGATGGGGCATGAAGTTATTTCTAGGAGTTGGACACATACCAAGTTTAGCTCAGTTCTGTGCATCTTTGAAATACCTATACAAACTTGTTCCTACATAGTAACTTGCATCTTTGAATGAGAATGTGCTTGCTTACAGCAACGTGCTATATGTTCTGAATGCCCGAATTGGCAATCTGTGTCAAAACTTTGTTAGGAATTATGTGATCCTTACTAGCTGGAAGTAAGAGAGATGGGGCATGAAGTTATTTCTAGGAGTTGGACACATACCAAGTTTAGCTCAGTTCTGGGCATCTTTGAAATACCTATACAAACTTGTTCCTACATAGTAACTTGCATCTTTGAATGAGAATCTGCTTGCTTACAGCAACGTGCTATATGTTCTGAATGCCCGAATTGGGAATCTGTGTCAAAACTTTGTTAGGAATTATGTGATCCTTACTAGCTGGAAGTAAGGGAGATGGGGCATGAAGTTATTTCTAGGAGTTGGACACATACCAAGTTTAGCTCAGTTCTGGGCATATTTGAAATACCTATACAAACTTGTTCCTACATAGTAATTTGCAACTTTGAATGAAAATGTGCTTGCTTACAGCAACGTGCTATATGTTCTGAATGCCCGAATTGGGAATATGTGTCAAAACTTTGTTAGGAATTATGTGATCCTTACTAGATGGAAGTAAGGGAGTTGGGGCATGAAGGTATTTCTAGGAGTTGGACACATACCAAGTTTAGCACAGTTCTGGGCATCTTTGAAATACCTATACAACTTGTTCCTACATAGTAACTTGCAACTTTGAATGAGAATGTGCTTGCTTACAGCAACGTGCTATATGTTCTGAATGCCCGAATTGGGAATCTGTGTCAAAACTTTGTTAGGAATTATGTGATCCTTACTAGCTGGAAGTAAGGGAGAGGGGGCGTGAAGTTATTTCCAGGAGTTGGACACATACCAAGTTTAGCTCAGTTCTGGGCATCTTTGAAATACCTATAGAAACTTGTTCCTACCTAGTAACTTGCAACTTTGAATGAGAATGTGCTTGCTTACAGCAACGTGCTATATGTTCTGAATGCCCGAATTGGGAATCTGTGTCAAAACTTTGTTAGGAATTATGTGATCATTACTAGCTGGAAGTAAGGGAGATGGAGCATGAAGTTATTTCTAGGAGTTGGACACATATCTAGTTTAGCTCAGTTCTGGGCATCTTTGAAATACCTATACAAACTTGTTCCTACATAGTAACTTGCATCTTTGAATGAGAATGTGCTTGCTTACAGCAACGTGCTATATGTTCTGAATGCCCGAGTTGGGAATATGTGTGAAATCTTTGTTAGGAATTATGTGATCCTTACTAGCTGGAAGTAAGGGAGATGGGGCATGAAGTTATTTCTAGGAGTTGGACACATACCAAGTTTAGCTCAGTTCTGGGCATCTTTGAAATACCTATACAAACTTGTTCCTACATATTAACTTGCAACTTTGAATGAGAATGTGCTTGCTTTCAGCAACGTGCTATATATTCTGAATGCCCGAATTGGGAATCTGTGTCAAAATTTGTTAGGAATTATGTGATCCTTACTAGCTGGAAGTAAGGGAGATGGGGCATGAAGTTATTTCTAGGAGTTGGACACATACCAAGTTTAGCTCAGTTCTGGGCATCTTTGAAATACCTATACAAACTTGTTCCTACATACTATATTGCAACTTTGAATGAGAATGTGCTTGCTTACAGCAACGTGCTATATGTTCTGAATTCCCGAATTGGGAATCTGTGTCAAAACTTTGTTAGGAATTATGTGATCCTTACTAGCTGGAAGTAAGTGAGATGGGGCATGAAATTATTTCTAGGAGTTGGACACATACCAAGTTTAGCTCAGTTCTGGGCATCTTTGAAATACCTATACAAGCTTGTTCCTACATAGTAACTTGCAACTTTGAATGAGAATGTGCTTGCTTACAGCAACGTGCTATATGTTCTGAATGCCCGAATTGGGAATCTGTGTCAAAACTTTGTTAGGAATTATGTGATCCTTACTAGCTGGAAGTAAGGGAGATGGGGCATGACGTTATTTCTAGGAGTTGGACACATACCAAGTTTAGCTCAGTTCTGGGCATCTTTGAAATACCTATACAAACTTGTTCCTACATATTAACTTGCAACTTTGAATGAGAATGTGCTTGCTTTCAGCAACGTGCTATATATTCTGAATGCCCGAATTGGGAATCTGTGTCAAAATTTGTTAGGAATTATGTGATCCTTACTAGCTGGAAGTAAGGGAGATGGGGCATGAAGTTATTTCTAGGAGTTGGACACATACCAAGTTTAGCTCAGTTCTGGGCATCTTTGAAATACCTATACAAATTTGTTCCTACATACTATCTTGCAACTTTGAATGAGAATGTGCTTGCTTACAGCAACGTGCTATATGTTCTGAATGCCCGAATTGGGAATCTGTGTCAAAACTTTGTTAGGAATTATGTGATCCTTACTAGCTGGAAGTAAGTGAGATGGGGCATGAAATTATTTCTAGGAGTTGGACACATACCAAGTTTAGCTCAGTTCTGGGCATCTTTGAAATACCTATACAAGCTTGTTCCTACATAGTAACTTGCAACTTTGAATGAGAATGTGCTTGCTTACAGCAACGTGCTATATGTTCTGAATGCCCGAATTGGGAATCTGTGTCAAAACTTTGTTAGGAATTATGTGATCCTTACTAGCTGGAAGTAAGGGAGATGGGGCATGACGTTATTTCTAGGAGTTGGACACATACCAAGTTTAGCTCAGTTCTGGGCATCTTTGAAATACCTATACAAACTTGTTCCTACATAGTAACTTGCAACTTTGAATGAGAATGTGCTTGCTTACAGCAACGTGCTATATGTTCTGAATGCCCGAATTGGGAATCTGTGTCAAAACTTTGTTAGGAATTATGTGATCCTTACTAGCTGGAAGTAAGGGAGATGGGGCATGAAGTTATTTCTTGGAGTTGGAGACATACCAAGTTTAGCTCAGTTCTGGGCATCTTTGAAATACCTATACAAACTTGTTCCTACATAGTAACTTGCAACTTTGAATGAGAATGTGCTTGCTTACAGCAACGTGCTATATGTTCTGAATGCCCGATTTGGGAATCTGTGTCAAAACTTTGTTAGGAATTATGTGATCCTTACTAGCTGGAAGTAAGGGAGATGGAGCATGAAGTTATTTCTAGGAGTTGGACACATACCAAGTTTAGCTCAGTTCTGGGCATCTTTGAAATACCTATACAAACTTGTTCCTACATAGTAACTTGCATCTTTGAATGAGAATGTGCTTGCTTACAGCAACGTGCTATATGTTCTGAATGCCCGAATTGGGAATCTGTGTCAAAACTTTGTTAGGAATTATGTGATCCTTACTAGCTGGAAGTAAGGGAGATGGGGCATGAAGTTGTTTCTCGGAGTTGGACACATACCATGTTTAGCTCAGTTCTGGGCATCTTTGAAATACCTATACAAACTTGTTCCTACATAGTAACTTGCATCTTTGAATGAGAATGTGCTTGCTTACAGCAACGTGCTATATGTTCTGAATGCCCGAATTGGGAATCTGTGTCAAAACTTTGTTAGGAATTATGTGATCCTTACAAGCTGGAAGTAAGGGAGATGGGGCATGAAGTTGTTTCTCGGAGTTGGACACATACCAAGTTTAGCTCAGTTCTGGGCATCTTTGAAATACCTATACAAACTTGTTCCTACATAGTAACTTGCATCTTTGAATGAAAATGTGCTTGCTTACAGCAACGTGCTATATGTTCTGAATGCCCGAATTGGGAATCTGTGTCAAAACTTTGTTAGGAATTATGTGATCCTTACTAGCTGGAAGTAAGGGAGATGGGGCATGAAGTTATTTCTAGGAGTTGGACACATACCAAGTTTAGCTCAGTTCTGTGCATCTTTGAAATACCTATACAAACTTGTTCCTACATAGTAACTTGCAACTTTGAATGAGAATGTGCTTGCTTACAGCAACGTGCTATATGTTCTGAATGCCCGAATTGGCAATCTGTGTCAAAACTTTGTTAGGAATGATGTGATCCTTACTAGCTGGAAGTAAGGGAGATGGGGCATGAAGTTATTTCTAGGAGTTGGACACATCCCAAGTTTAGCTCAGTTCTGGGCATCTTTGAAATACCTATACAAACTTGTTCCTACATAGTAACTTGCATCTTTGAATGAGAATCTGCTTGCTTACAGCAACGTGCTATATGTTCTGAATGCCCGAATTGGGAATCTGTGTCAAAACTTTGTTAGGAATTATGTGATCCTTACTAGCTGGAAGTAAGGGAGATGGGGCATGAAGTTGTTTCTAGGAGTTGGACACATACCAAGTTTAGCTCAGTTCTGGGCATCTTTGAAATACCTATACAAACTTGTTCCTACATAGTAATTTGCAACTTTGAATGAAAATGTGCTTGCTTACAGCAACGTGCTATATGTTCTGAATGCCCGAATTGGGAATATGTGTCAAAACTTTGTTAGGAATTATGTGATCATTACTAGCTGGAAGTAAGGGAGATGGAGCATGAAGTTATTTCTAGGAGTTGGACACATATGTAGTTTAGCTCAGTTCTGGGCATCTTTGAAATACCTATACAAACTTGTTCCTACATAGTAACTTGCATCTTTGAATGAGAATGTGCTTGCTTACAGCAACGTGCTATATGTTCTGAATGCCCGAGTTGGGAATATGTGTGAAATCTTTGTTAGGAATTATGTGATCCTTACTAGCTGGAAGTAAGGGAGATGGGGCATGAAGTTATTTCTAGGAGTTGGACACATACCAAGTTTAGCTCAGTTCTGGGCATCTTTGAAATACCTATACAAACTTGTTCCTACATAGTAACTTGCAACTTTGAATGAGAATGTGCTTGCTTTCAGCAACGTGCTATATATTCTGAATGCCCGAATTGGGAATCTGTGTCAAAATTTGTTAGGAATTATGTGATCCTTACTAGCTGGAAGTAAGGGAGATGGGGCATGAAGTTATTTCTAGGAGTTGGACACATACCAAGTTTAGCTCAGTTCTGGGCATCTTTGAAATACCTATACAAGATTGTTCCTACATAGTAACTTGCAACTTTGAATGAGAATGTGCTTGCTTACAGCAACGTGCTATATGTTCTGAATGCCCGAATTGGGAATCTGTGTCAAAACTTTGTTAGGAATTATGTGATCCTTACTAGCTGGAAGTAAGGGAGATGGGGCATGACGTTATTTCTAGGAGTTGGACACATACCAAGTTTAGCTCAGTTCTGGGCATCTTTGAAATACCTATACAAACTTGTTCCTACATAGTAACTTGCAACTTTGAATGAGAATGTGCTTGCTTACAGCAACGTGCTATATGTTCTGAATGCCCGAATTGGGAATCTGTGTCAAAACTTTGTTAGGAATTATGTGATCCTTACTAGCTGGAAGTAAGGGAGATGGGGCATGAAGTTATTTCTTGGAGTTGGAGACATACCAAGTTTAGCTCAGTTCTGGGCATCTTTGAAATACCTATACAAACTTGTTCCTACATAGTAACTTGCAACTTTGAATGAGAATGTGCTTGCTTGCAGCAACGTGCTATATGTTCTGAATGCCCGATTTGGGAATCTGTGTCAAAACTTTGTTAGGAATTATGTGATCCTTACTAGCTGGAAGTAAGGGAGATGGAGCATGAAGTTATTTCTAGGAGTTGGACACATACCAAGTTTAGCTCAGTTCTGGGCATCTTTGAAATACCTATACAAACTTGTTCCTACATAGTAACTTGCATCTTTGAATGAGAATGTGCTTGCTTACAGCAACGTGCTATATGTTCTGAATGCCCGAATTGGGAATCTGTGTCAAAACTTTGTTAGGAATTATGTGATCCTTACTAGCTGGAAGTAAGGGAGATGGGGCATGAAGTTGTTTCTCGGAGTTGGACACATACCATGTTTAGCTCAGTTCTGGGCATCTTTGAAATACCTATACAAACTTGTTCCTACATAGTAACTTGCAACTTTGAATGAAAATGTGCTTGCTTACAGCAACGTGCTATATGTTCTGAATGCCCGAATTGGGTATCTGTGTCAAAACTTTGTTAGGAATTATGTGATCCTTATTAGCTGGAAGTAAGGGAGATGGGGCATGAAGATATTTCTTGGAGTTGGACACATACCAAGTTTAGCTCAGTTCTGGGCATCTTTGAAATACCTATACAAACTTGTTCCTACATAGTAACTTGCAACTTTGAATGAGAATGTGCTTGCTTACAGCAACGTGCTATATGTTCTGAATGCCCGAATTGGGAATCTGTGTCAAAACTTTGTTAGGAATTATGTGATCCTTACTAGCTGGAAGTAACGAGATGGGGCATGAAGTTATTTCTTGGAGTTGGAGACATACCAAGTTTAGCTCAGTTCTGGGCATCTTTGAAATACCTATACAAACTTGTTCCTACATAGTAACTTGCATCTTTGAATGAGAATGTGCTTGCTTACAGCAATGTGCTATATGTTCTGAATGCCCGAATTGGCAATCCGTGTCAAAACTTTGTTAGGAATGATGTGATCCTTACTAGCTGGAAGTAAGGGAGATGGGGCATGAAGTTATTTCTAGGAGTTGGACACATACCAAGTTAGCTCAGTTCTGGGCATCTTTGAAATACCTATACAAACTTGTTCCTACATAGTAACTTGCATCTTTGAATGAAAATGTGCTTGCTTACAGCAACGTGCTATATGTTCTGAATGCCCGAATTGGGAATCTGTGTCAAAACTTTGTTAGGAATTATGTGATCCTTACTAGCTGGAAGTAAGGGAGATGGGGCATGAAGTTATTTCTAGGAGTTGGACACATACCAAGTTTAGCTCAGTTCTGTGCATCTTTGAAATACCTATACAAACTTGTTCCTACATAGTAACTTGCAACTTTGAATGAGAATGTGCTTGCTTACAGCAACGTGCTATATGTTCTGAATGCCCGAATTGGCAATCTGTGTCAAAACTTTGTTAGGAATGATGTGATCCTTACTAGCTGGAAGTAAGGGAGATGGGGCATGAAGTTATTTCTAGGAGTTGGACACATACCAAGTTTAGCTCAGTTCTGGGCATCTTTGAAATACCTATACAAACTTGTTCCTACATAGTAACTTGCATCTTTGAATGAGAATCTGCTTGCTTACAGCAACGTGCTATATGTTCTGAATGCCCGAATTGGGAATCTGTGTCAAAACTTTGTTAGGAATTATGTGATCCTTACTAGCTGGAAGTAAGGGAGGTGGGGCATGAAGTTGTTTCTAGGAGTTGGACACATACCAAGTTTAGCTCAGTTCTGGGCATCTTTGAAATACCTATACAAACTTGTTCCTACATAGTAATTTGCAACTTTGAATGAAAATGTGCTTGCTTACAGCAACGTGCTATATGTTCTGAATGCCCGAATTGGGAATATGTGTCAAAACTTTGTTAGGAATTATGTGATCCTTACTAGATGGAAGTAAGGGAGTTGGGGCATGAAGGTATTTCTAGGAGTTGGACACATACCAAGTTTAGCACAGTTCTGGGCATCTTTGAAATACCTATACAACTTGTTCCTACATAGTAACTTGCAACTTTGAATGAGAATGTGCTTGCTTACAGCAACGTGCTATATGTTCTGAATGCCCGAATTGGGAATCTGTGTCAAAACTTTGTTAGGAATTATGTGATCCTTACTAGCTGGAAGTAAGGGAGAGGGGGCATGAAGTTATTTCCAGGAGTTGGACACATACCAAGTTTAGCTCAGTTCTGGGCATCTTTGAAATACCTATAGAAACTTGTTCCTACATAGTAACTTGCAACTTTGAATGAGAATGTGCTTGCTTACAGCAACGTGCTATATGTTCTGAATGCCCGAATTGGGAATCTGTGTCAAAACTTTGTTAGGAATTATGTGATCATTACTAGCTGGAAGTAAGGGAGATGGAGCATGAAGTTATTTCTAGGAGTTGGACACATATGTAGTTTAGCTCAGTTCTGGGCATCTTTGAAATACCTATACAAACTTGTTCCTACATAGTAACTTGCATCTTTGAATGAGAATGTGCTTGCTTACAGCAACGTGCTATATGTTCTGAATGCCCGAGTTGGGAATATGTGTGAAATCTTTGTTAGGAATTATGTGATCCTTACTAGCTGGAAGTAAGGGAGATGGGGCATGAAGTTATTTCTAGGAGTTGGACACATACCAAGTTTAGCTCAGTTCTGGGCATCTTTGAAATACCTATACAAACTTGTTCCTACATATTAACTTGCAACTTTGAATGAGAATGTGCTTGCTTTCAGCAACGTGCTATATATTCTGAATGCCCGAATTGGGAATCTGTGTCAAAATTTGTTAGGAATTATGTGATCCTTACTAGCTGGAAGTAAGGGAGATGGGGCATGAAGTTATTTCTAGGAGTTGGACACATACCAAGTTTAGCTCAGTTCTGGGCATCTTTGAAATACCTATACAAGCTTGTTCCTACATAGTAACTTGCAACTTTGAATGAGAATGTGCTTGCTTACAGCAACGTGCTATATGTTCTGAATGCCCGAATTGGGAATCTGTGTCAAAACTTTGTTAGGAATTATGTGATCCTTACTAGCTGGAAGTAAGGGAGATGGGGCATGACGTTATTTCTAGGAGTTGGACACATACCAAGTTTAGCTCAGTTCTGGGCATCTTTGAAATACCTATACAAACTTGTTCCTACATAGTAACTTGCAACTTTGAATGAGAATGTGCTTGCTTACAGCAACGTGCTATATGTTCTGAATGCCCGAATTGGGAATCTGTGTCAAAACTTTGTTAGGAATTATGTGATCCTTACTAGCTGGAAGTAAGGGAGATGGGGCATGAAGTTATTTCTTGGAGTTGGAGACATACCAAGTTTAGCTCAGTTCTGGGCATCTTTGAAATACCTATACAAACTTGTTCCTACATAGTAACTTGCAACTTTGAATGAGAATGTGCTTGCTTGCAGCAACGTGCTATATGTTCTGAATGCCCGATTTGGGAATCTGTGTCAAAACTTTGTTAGGAATTATGTGATCCTTACTAGCTGGAAGTAAGGGAGATGGAGCATGAAGTTATTTCTAGGAGTTGGACACATACCAAGTTTAGCTCAGTTCTGGGCATCTTTGAAATACCTATACAAACTTGTTCCTACATAGTAACTTGCATCTTTGAATGAGAATGTGCTTGCTTACAGCAACGTGCTATATGTTCTGAATGCCCGAATTGGGAATCTGTGTCAAAACTTTGTTAGGAATTATGTGATCCTTACTAGCTGGAAGTAAGGGAGATGGGGCATGAAGTTGTTTCTCAGAGTTGGACACATACCATGTTTAGCTCAGTTCTGGGCATCTTTGAAATACCTATACAAACTTGTTCCTACATAGTAACTTGCAACTTTGAATGAAAATGTGCTTGCTTACAGCAACGTGCTATATGTTCTGAATGCCCGAATTGGGTATCTGTGTCAAAACTTTGTTAGGAATTATGTGATCCTTATTAGCTGGAAGTAAGGGAGATGGGGCATGAAGTTATTTCTTGGAGTTGGACACATACCAAGTTTAGCTCAGTTCTGGGCATCTTTGAAATACCTATACAAACTTGTTCCTACATAGTAACTTGCAACTTTGAATGAGAATGTGCTTGCTTACAGCAACGTGCTATATGTTCTGAATGCCCGAATTGGTAATATGTGTCAAAACTTTGTTAGGAATTATGTGATCCTTACTAGCTGGAAGTAACGAGATGGGGCATGAAGTTATTTCTAGGAGTTGGAGACATACCAAGTTTAGCTCAGTTCTGGGCATCTTTGAAATACCTATACAAACTTGTTCCTACATAGTAACTTGCATCTTTGAATGAGAATGTGCTTGCTTACAGCAACGTGCTATATGTTCTCAATGCCCGAATTGGCAATCTGTGTCAAAACTTTGTTAGGAATGATGTGATCATTACTAGCTGGAAGTAAGGGAGATGGGGCATGAAGTTATTTCTAGGAGTTGGACACATACCAAGTTTAGCTCAGTTCTGGGCATCTTTGAAATACCTATACAAACTTGTTCCTACATAGTAACTTGCAACTTTGAATGAGAATGTGCTTGCTTACAGCAACGTGCTATATGTTCTGAATGCCCGAATTGGGAATCTGTGTCAAAACTTTGTTAGGAATTATGTGATCCTTACTAGCTGGAAGTAAGGGAGATGGGGCATGAAGTTATTTCTAGGAGTTGGACACATACCAAGTTTAGCTCAGTTCTGGGCATCTTTGAAATACCTATACAAACTTGTTCCTACATAGTAACTTGCAACTTTGAATGAGAATGTGCTTGCTTACAGCAACGTGCTATAAATTCTGAATGACCGAATTGGCAATCTGTGTCAAAACTTTGTTAGGAATGATGTGATCCTTACTAGCTGGAAGTAAGGGAGATGGGGCATGACGTTATTTCTAGGAGTTGGACACATACCAAGTTTAGCTCAGTTCTGGGCATCTTTGAAATACCTATACAAACTTGTTCCTACATAGTCACTTGCATCTTTGAATGAGAATCTGCTTGCTTACAGCAACGTGCTATATGTTCTGAATGCCCGAATTGGGAATATGTGTCAAAACTTTGTTAGAAATTATGTGATCCTTACTAGATGGAAGTAAGGGAGTTGGGGCATGAAGTTATTTCTAGGAGTTGGACACATACCAAGTTTAGCACAGTTCTGGGCATCTTTGAAATACCTATACAAACTTGTTCCTACATAGTAACTTGCAACTTTCAATCAAAATGTGCTTGCTTACAGCAACGTGCTATATGTTCTGAATGCCCGAATTGGGAATCTGTGTCAAAACTTTGTTAGGAATTATGTGATCCTTACTAGCTGGAAGTAAGGGAGATGGGGCATGAAGTTATTTCTAGGAGTTGGACACATACCAAGTTTAGCTCAGTTCTGGGCATCTTTGAAATACCTATACAAACTTGTTCCTACATAGTAACTTGCAACTTTGAATGAGAATGCGCTTGCTTACAGCAACGTGCTATATGTTCTGAATGCCCGAATTGGGAATCTGTGTCAAAACTTTGTTAGGAATTATGTGATCCTTACTAGCTGGAAGTAAGGGAGATGGGGCATGAAGTTATTTCTTGGAGTTGGACACATACCAAGTGTAGCTCAGTTCTGGGCATCTTTGAAATACCTATACAAACTTGTTCCTACATAGTAACTTGCATCTTTGAATGAGAATGTGCTTGCTTACAGCAACGTGCTATATGTTCTGAATGCCCGAATTGGCAATCTGTGTCAAAACTTTGTTAGGAATGATGTGATCCTTACTAGCTGGAAGTAAGGGAGATGGGGCATGAAGTTATTTCTAGGAGTTGGACACATACCAAGTTTAGCTCAGTTCTGGGCATCTTTGAAATACCTATACAAACTTGTTCCTACATAGTAACTTGCATCTTTGAATGAGAATCTGCTTGCTTACAGCAACGTGCTATATGTTCTGAATGCCCGAATTGGGAATCTGTGTCAAAACTTTGTTAGGAATTATGTGATCCTTACTAGCTGGAAGTAAGGGAGATGGGGCATGAAGTTATTTCTAGGAGTTGGACACATACCAAGTTTAGCTCAGTTCTGGGCATCTTTGAAATACCTATACAAACTTGTTCCTACATAGTAACTTGCAACTTTGAATGAGAATGTGCTTGCTTACAGCAACGTGCTATATGTTCTGAATGCCCGAATTGGGAATCTGTGTCAAAACTTTGTTAGGAATTATGTGATCCTTACTAGCTGGAAGTAAGGGAGATGGGGCATGAAGTTATTTCTAGGAGTTGGACACATACCAAGTTTAGCTCAGTTCTGGGCATCTTTGAAATACCTATACAAACTTGTTCCTACATAGTAACTTGCAACTTTGAATGAGAATGTGCTTGCTTACAGCAACGTGCTATAAATTCTGAATGACCGAATTGGCAATCTGTGTCAAAACTTTGTTAGGAATGATGTGATCCTTACTAGCTGGAAGTAAGGGAGATGGGGCATGACGTTATTTCTAGGAGTTGGACACATACCAAGTTTAGCTCAGTTCTGGGCATCTTTGAAATACCTATACAAACTTGTTCCTACATAGTCACTTGCATCTTTGAATGAGAATCTGCTTGCTTACAGCAACGTGCTATATGTTCTGAATGCCCGAATTGGGAATCTGTGTCAAAACTTTGTTAGGAATTATGTGATCTTTACTAGCTGGAAGTAAGGGAGATGGGGCATGAAGTTATTTCTAGGAGTTGGACACATACCAAGTTTAGCTCAGTTCTGGGCATCTTTGAAATACCTATACAAACTTGTTCCTACATAGTAACTTGCAACTTTGAATGAAAATGTGCTTGCTTACAGCAACGTGCTATATGTTCTGAATGCCCGAATTGGCAATCTGTGTCAAAATTTTGTTAGGAATTATGTGATCCTTACTAGCTGGAAGTAAGGGAGAGGGGGCATGAAGTTATTTCTAGGAGTTGGACACATACCAAGTTTAGCTCAGTTCTGGGCATCTTTGAAATTCCTATAGAAACTTGTTCCTACATAGTAACTTGCAACTTTGAATGAGAATGTGCTTGCTTACACCAACGTGCTATATGTTCTGAATGCCCGAATTGGGAATCTGTGTCAAAACTTTGTTAGGAATTATGTGATCCTTACTAGCTGGAAGTAAGGGAGATGGAGCATGAAGTTATTTCTAGGAGTTGGACACATACCTAGTTTAGCTCAGTTCTGGGCATCTTTGAAATACCTATACAAACTTGTTCCTATATAGTAACTTGCATCTTTGAATGAGAATGTGCTTGCTTACAGCAACGTGCTATATGTTCTGAATGCCCGAGTTGGGAATATGTGTGAAATCTTTGTTAGGAATTATGTGATCCTTACTAGCTGGAAGTAAGGGAGATGGGGCATGAAGTTATTTCTAGGAGTTGGACACATACCAAGTTTAGCTCAGTTCTGGGCATCTTTGAAATACCTATACAAACTTGTTCCTGCATATTAACTTGCAACTTTGAAGGAGAATGTGCTTGCTTTCAGCAACGTGCTATATATTCTGAATGCCCGAATTGGGAATCTGTGTCAAAATTTGTTAGGAATTATGTGATCCTTACTAGCTGGAAGTAAGGGAGATGGGGCATGACGTTATTTCTAGGAGTTGGACACATACCAAGTTTAGCTCAGTTCTGGGCATCTTTGAAATACCTATACAAACTTGTTCCTACATACTATCTTGCAACTTTGAATGAGAATGTGCTTGCTTACAGCAACGTGCTATATGTTCTGAATGCCCGAATTGGGAATCTGTGTCAAAACTTTGTTAGGAATTATGTGATCCTTACTAGCTGGAAGTAAGTGAGATGGGGCATGAAATTATTTCCAGGAGTTGGACACATACCAAGTTTAGCTCAGTTCTGGGCATCTTTGAAATACCTATACAAGCTTGTTCCTACATAGTAACTTGCAACTTTGAATGAGAATGTGCTTGCTTACAGCAACGTGCTATATGTTCTGAATGCCCGAATTGGGAATCTGTGTCAAAACTTTGTTAGGAATTATGTGATCCTTACTAGCTGGAAGTAAGGGAGATGGGGCATGACGTTATTTCTAGGAGTTGGACACATACCAAGTTTAGCTCAGTTCTGGGCATCTTTGAAATGCCTATACAAACTTGTTCCTACATAGTAACTTGCAACTTTGAATGAGAATGTGCTTGCTTACAGCAACGTGCTATATGTTCTGAATGCCCGAATTGGGAATCTGTGTCAAAACTTTGTTAGGAATTATGTGATCCTTACTAGCTGGAAGTAAGGGAGATGGGGCATGAAGTTATTTCTTGGAGTTGGAGACATACCAAGTTTAGCTCAGTTCTGGGCATCTTTGAAATACCTATACAAACTTGTTCCTACATAGTAACTTGCAACTTTGAATGAGAATGTGCTTGCTTACAGCAACGTGCTATATGTTCTGAATGCCCGATTTGGGAATCTGTGTCAAAACTTTGTTAGGAATTATGTGATCCTTACTAGCTGGAAGTAAGGGAGATGGGGCATGAAGTTATTTCTAGGAGTTGGACACATACCAAGTTTAGCTCAGTTCTGGGCATCTTTGAAATACCTATACAAACTTGTTCCTAGATAGTAACTTGCATCTTTGAATGAGAATGTGCTTGCTTACAGCAACGTGCTATATGTTCTGAATGCCCGAATTGGGAATCTGTGTCAAAACTTTGTTAGGAATTATGTGATCCTTACTAGCTGGAAGTAAGGGAGATGGGGCATGAAGTTATTTCTAGGAGTTGGACACATACCAAGTTTAGCTCAGTTCTGGGCATCTTTGAAATACCTATACAAACTTGTTCCTACATAGTAACTTGCATCTTTGAATGAGAATCTGCTTGCTTACAGCAACGTGCTATATGTTCTGAATGCCCGAATTGGGAATCTGTGTCAAAACTTTGTTAGGAATTATGTGATCCTTACTAGCTGGAAGTAAGAGAGATGGGGCATGAAGTTGTTTCTAGGAGTTGGACACATACCAAGTTTAGCTCAGTTCTGGGCATCTTTGAAATACCTATACAAACTTGTTCCTACATAGTAACTTGCAACTTTGAATGAGAATGTGCTTGCTTGCAGCAACGTGCTATGTGTTCTGAATGCCCGATTTTGGAATCTGTGTCAAAACTTTGTTAGGAATTATGTGATCCTTACTAGCTGGAAGTAAGGGACATGGGGCATGAAGTTATTTCTTGGAGTTGGAGACATACCAAGTTTATCTCAGTTCTGGGCATCTTTGAAATACCTATACAAACTTGTTCCTACATAGTAACTTGCATCTTTGAATGAGAATGTGCTTGCTTACAGCAACGTGCTATATGTTCTGAATGCCCGAATTGGCAATCTGTGTCAAAACTTTGTTAGGAATTATGTGATCCTTACTAGCTGGAAGTAAGGGAGATGGGGCATGAAGTTATTTCTTGGAGTTGGAGACATACCAAGTTTTGCTCAGTTCTGGGCATCTTTGAAATACCTATACAAACTTGTTCCTTCATAGTAACTTGCATCTTTGAATGAGAATGTGCTTGCTTACAGCAACGTGCTATATGTTCTGAATGCCCGAATTGGCAATCTGTGTCAAAACTTTGTTAGGAATTATGTGATCCTTACTAGCTGGAAGTAAGGGAGATGGGGCATGAAGTTATTTCTAGGAGTTGGACACATAGTAAGTTTAGCTCAGTTCTGGGCATCTTTGAAATACCTATACAAACTTGTTCCTACATAGTAACTTGCAACTTTGAATGAAAATGTGCTTGCTTACAGCAACGTGCTATATGTTCTAAATGCCCGAATTGGGAATCTGTGTCACAACTTTGTTAGGAATTATGTGATCCTTACTAGCTGGAAGTAAGGGAGATGGGGCATGAAATTATTTCTAGGAGTTGGACACATACCAAGTTTAGCTCAGTTCTGTGCATCTTTGAAATACCTATACAAACTTGTTCCTACATAGTAACTTGCATCTTTGAATGAGAATGTGCTTGCTTACAGCAACGTGCTATAAGTTCTGAATGCCCGAATTGGCAATCTGTGTCAAAACTTTGTTAGGAATTATGTGATCCTTACTAGCTGGAAGTAAGGGAGATGGGGCATGAAGTTATTTCTAGGAGTTGGACACATACCAAGTTTAGCTCAGTTCTGGGCATCTTTGAAATACCTATACAAACTTGTTCCTACATAGTAACTTGCATCTTTGAATGAGAATCTGCTTGCTTACAGCAACGTGCTATATGTTCTGAATGCCCGAATTGGGAATCTGTGTCAAAACTTTGTTAGGAATTATGTGATCCTTACTAGCTGGAAGTAAGGGAGATGGGGCATGAAGTTATTTCTAGGAGTTGGACACATACCAAGTTTAGCTCAGTTCTGGGCATCTTTGAAATACCTATACAAACTTGTTCCTACATAGTAACTTGCAACTTTCAATCAAAATGTGCTTGCTTACAGCAACGTGCTATATGTTCTGAATGCCCGAATTGGGAATCTGTGTCAAAACTTTGTTAGGAATTATGTGATCCTTACTAGCTGGAAGTAAGGGAGATGGGGCATGAAGTTATTTCTAGGAGTTGGACACATACCAAGTTTAGCTCAGTTCTGGGCATCTTTGAAATACCTATACAAACTTGTTCCTACATAGTAACTTGCATCTTTGAATGAGAATCTGCTTGCTTACAGCAACGTGCTATATGTTCTGAATGCCCGAATTGGGAATCTGTGTCAAAACTTTGTTAGGAATTATGTGATCCTTACTAGCTGGAAGTAAGGGAGATGGGGCATGAAGTTATTTCTAGGAGTTGGACACATACCAAGTTTAGCTCAGTTCTGGGCATCTTTGAAATACCTATACAAACTTGTTCCTACATAGTAACTTGCATCTTTGAATGAGAATCTGCTTGCTTACAGCAACGTGCTATATGTTCTGAATGCCCGAATTGGGAATCTGTGTCAAAACTTTGTTAGGAATTATGTGATCCTTACTAGCTGGAAGTAAGGGAGATGGGGCATGAAGTTATTTCTAGGAGTTGGACACATACCAAGTTTAGCTCAGTTCTGGGCATCTTTGAAATACCTATACAAACTTGTTCCTACATAGTAACTTGCAACTTTGAATGAGAATCTGCTTGCTTACAGCAACGTGCTATATGTTCTGAATGCCCGAATTGGGAATCTGTGTCAAAACTTTGTTAGGAATTATGTGATCCTTACTAGCTGGAAGTAAGGGAGATGGGGCATGAAGTTATTTCTAGCAGTTGGACACATACCAAGTTTAGCTCAGTTCTGGGCATCTTTGAAATACCTATACAAACTTGTTCCTACATAGTAACTTGCAACTTTGAATGAAAATGTGCTTGCTTACAGCAACGTGCTATATGTTCTGAATGCCCGAATTGGCAATCTGTGTCAAAACTTTGTTAGGAATTATGTGATCCTTACTAGCTGGAAGTAAGGGAGAGGGGGCATGAAGTTATTTCTAGGAGTTGGACACATACCAAGTTTAGCTCAGTTCTGGGCATCTTTGAAATTCCTATAGAAACTTGTTCCTACATAGTAACTTGCAACTTTGAATGAGAATGTGCTTGCTTACAGCAACGTGCTATATGTTCTGAATGCCCGAATTGGGAATCTGTGTCAAAATTTTGTTAGGAATTATGTGATCCTTACTAGCTGGAAGTAAGGGAGATGGAGCATGAAGTTATTTCTAGGAGTTGGACACATACCTAGTTTAGCTCAGTTCTGGGCATCTTTGAAATACCTATACAAACTTGTTCCTATATAGTAACTTGCATCTTTGAATGAGAATGTGCTTGCTTACAGCAACGTGCTATATGTTCTGAATGCCCGAGTTGGGAATATGTGTGAAATCTTTGTTAGGAATTATGTGATCCTTACTAGCTGGAAGTAAGGGAGATGGGGCATGAAGTTATTTCTAGGAGTTGGACACATACCAAGTTTAGCTCAGTTCTGGGCATCTTTGAAATACCTATACAAACTTGTTCCTGCATATTAACTTGCAACTTTGAAGGAGAATGTGCTTGCTTTCAGCAACGTGCTATATATTCTGAATGCCCGAATTGGGAATCTGTGTCAAAATTTGTTAGGAATTATGTGATCCTTACTAGCTGGAAGTAAGGGAGATGTGGCATGAAGTTATTTCTAGGAGTTGGACACATACCAAGTTTAGCTCAGTTCTGGGCATCTTTGAAATACCTATACAAACTTGTTCCTACATACTATCTTGCAACTTTGAATGAGAATGTGCTTGCTTACAGCAACGTGCTATATGTTCTGAATGCCCGAATTGGGAATCTGTGTCAAATCTTTGTTAGGAATTATGAGATCCTTACTAGCTGGAAGAAAGTGAGATGGGGCATGAAATTATTTCCAGGAGTTGGACACATACCAAGTTTAGCTCAGTTCTGGGCATCTTTGAAATACCTATACAAGCTTGCTCCTACATAGTAACTTGCAACTTTGAATGAAAATGTGCTTGCTTACAGCAACGTGCTATATGTTCTGAATGCCCGAATAGGGAATATGTGTCAAAACTTTGTTAGGAATTATGTGATCCTTACTAGATGGAAGTAAGGGAGTTGGGGCATGAAGGTATTTCTAGGAGTTGGACACATACCAAGTTTAGCACAGTTCTGGGCATCTTTGAAATACCTATACAAACTTGTTCCTACATAGTAACTTGCAACTTTGAATGAAAATGTGCTTGCTTACAGCAACGTGCTATATGTTCTGAATGCCCGAATTGGGAATCTGTGTCAAAACTTTGTTAGGAATTATGTGATCCTTACTAGCTGGAAGTAAGGGAGATGGGGCATGAAGTTATTTCTAGGAGTTGGACACATACCAAGTTTAGCTCAGTTCTGGGCATCTTTGAAATACCTATACAAACTTGTTCCTACATAGTAACTTGCAACTTTGAATGAGAATGTGCTTGCTTACAGCAACGTGCTATATGTTCTGAATGCCCGAATTGGGAATCTGTGTCAAAACTTTGTTAGGAATTATGTGATCCTTACTAGGTGGAAGTAAGGGAGATGGGGCATGAAGTTATTTCTTGGAGTTGGAGACATACCAAGTTTAGCTCAGTTCTGGGCATCTTTGAAATACCTATACAAACTTGTTCCTACATAGTAACTTGCATCTTTGAATGAGAATGTGCTTGCTTACAGCAACGTGCTATATGTTCTGAATGCCCGAATTGGGAATCTGTGTCAAAACTTTGTTAGGAATTATGTGATCCTTACTAGCTGGAAGTAAGGGAGATGGGGCATGAAGTTATTTCTAGGAGTTGGACACATACCAAGTTTAGCTCAGTTCTGTGCATCTTTGAAATACCTATACAAACTTGTTCCTACATAGTAACTTGCAACTTTGAATGAGAATGTGCTTGCTTACAGCAACGTGCTATATGTTCTGAATGCCCGAATTGGCAATCTGTGTCAAAACTTTGTTAGGAATGATGTGATCCTTACTAGCTGGAAGTAAGGGAGATGGGGCATGAAGTTATTTCTAGGAGTTGGACACATACCAAGTTTAGCTCAGTTCTGGGCATCTTTGAAATACCTATACAAACTTGTTCCTACATAGTAACTTGCATCTTTGAATGAGAATGTGCTTGCTTACAGCAACGTGCTATATGTTCTGAATGCCCGAATTGGGAATCTGTGTCAAAACTTTGTTAGGAATTATGTGATCCTTACTAGCTGGAAGTAAGGGAGATGGGGCATGAAGTTATTTCTAGGAGTTGGACACATACCAAGTTTAGCTAAGTTCTGGGCATCTTTGAAATACCTATACAAACTTGTTCTTACATAGTAACTTGCATCTTTGAATGAGAATGTGCTTGCTTACAGCAACGTGCTATATGTTCTGAATGCCCGAATAGGGAATATGTGTCAAAACTTTGTTAGGAATTATGTGATCCTTACTAGATGGAAGTAAGGGAGTTGGGGCATGAAGGTATTTCTAGGAGTTGGACACATACGAAGTTTAGCACAGTTCTGGGCATCATTGAAATACCTATACAAACTTGTTCCTACATAGTAACTTGCAACTTTGAATGAAAATGTGCTTGCTTACAGCAACGTGCTATATGTTCTGAATGCCCGAATTGGGAATCTGTGTCAAAACTTTGTTAGGAATTATGTGATCCTTACTAGCTGGAAGTAAGGGAGATGGGGCATGAAGTTATTTCTAGGAGTTGGACACATACCAAGTTTAGCTCAGTTCTGGGCATCTTTGAAATACCTATACAAACTTGTTCCTACATAGTAACTTGCAACTTTGAATGAGAATGTGCTTGCTTACAGCAACGTGCTATATGTTCTGAATGCCCGAATTGGGAATCTGTGTCAAAACTTTGTTAGGAATTATGTGATCCTTACTAGCTGGAAGTAAGGGAGATGGGGCATGAAGTTATTTCTAGGAGTTGGACACATACCAAGTTTAGCTCAGTTCTGGGCATCTTTGAAATACCTATACAAACTTGTTCCTACATAGTAACTTGCAACTTTGAATGAGAATGTGCTTGCTTACAGCAACGTGCTATATGTTCTGAATGCCCGAATTGGGAATCTGTGTCAAAACTTTGTTAGGAATTATGTGATCCTTACTAGCTGGAAGTAAGGGAGATGGGGCATGAAGTTATTTCTTGGAGTTGGAGACATACCAAGTTTAGCTCAGTTCTGGGCATCTTTGAAATACCTATACAAACTTGTTCCTACATAGTAACTTGCATCTTTGAATGAGAATGTGCTTGCTTACAGCAACGTGCTATATGTTCTGAATGCCCGAATTGGGAATCTGTGTCAAAACTTTGTTAGGAATTATGTGATCCTTACTAGCTGGAAGTAAGGGAGATGGGGCATGAAGTTATTTCTAGGAGTTGGACACATACCAAGTTTAGCTCAGTTCTGTGCATCTTTGAAATACCTATACAAACTTATTCCTACATAGTAACTTGCAACTTTGAATGAGAATGTGCTTGCTTACAGCAACGTGCTATATGTTCTGAATGCCCGAATTGGCAATCTGTGTCAAAACTTTGTTAGGAATGATGTGATGCTTACTAGCTGGAAGTAAGGGAGATGGGGCATGAAGTTATTTCTAGGAGTTGGACACATACCAAGTTTAACTCAGTTCTGGGCATCTTTGAAATACCTATACAAACTTGTTCCTACATAGTAACTTGCATCTTTGAATGAGAATGTGCTTGCTTACAGCAACGTGCTATATGTTCTGAATGCCCGAATTGGGAATCTGTGTCAAAACTTTGTTAGGAATTATGTGATCCTTACTAGCTGGAAGTAAGGGAGATGGGGCATGAAGTTATTTCTAGGAGTTGGACACATACCAAGTTTAGCTCAGTTCTGGGCATCTTTGAAATACCTATACAAACTTGTTCCTACATAGTAACTTGCATCTTTGAATGAGAATCTGCTTGCTTACAGCAACGTGCTATATGTTCTGAATGCCCGAATTGGGAATCTGTGTCAAAACTTTGTTAGGAATTATGTGATCCTTACTAGCTGGAAGTAAGGGAGATGGGGCATGAAGTTATTTCTAGGAGTTGGACACATACCAAGTTTAGCTCAGTTCTGGGCATCTTTGAAATACCTATACAAACTTGTTCCTACATAGTAAATTGCAACTTTGAATGAAAATGTGCTTGCTTACAGCAACGTGCTATATGTTCTGAATGCCCGAATTGGGAATATGTGTCAAAACTTTGTTAGGAATTATGTGATCCTTACTAGATGGAAGTAAGGGAGTTGGGGCATGAAGTTATTTCTAGGAGTTGGACACATACCAAGTTTAGCACAGTTCTGGGCATCTTTGAAATACCTATACAAACTTGTTCCTACATAGTAACTTGCAACTTTCAATCAAAATGTGCTTGCTTACAGCAACGTGCTATATGTTCTGAATGCCCGAATTGGGAATCTGTGTCAAAACTTTGTTAGGAATTATGTGATCCTTACTAGCTGGAAGTAAGGGAGATGGGGCATGAAGTTATTTCTAGGAGTTGGACACATACCAAGTTTAGCTCAGTTCTGGGCATCTTTGAAATACCTATACAAACTTGTTCCTACATAGTAACTTGCAACTTTGAATGAGAATGCGCTTGCTTACAGCAACGTGCTATATGTTCTGAATGCCCGAATTGGGAATCTGTGTCAAAACTTTGTTAGGAATTATGTGATCCTTACTAGCTGGAAGTAAGGGAGATGGGGCATGAAGTTATTTCTTGGAGTTGGACACATACCAAGTGTAGCTCAGTTCTGGGCATCTTTGAAATACCTATACAAACTTGTTCCTACATAGTAACTTGCATCTTTGAATGAGAATGTGCTTGCTTACAGCAACGTGCTATATGTTCTGAATGCCCGAATTGGCAATCTGTGTCAAAACTTTGTTAGGAATGATGTGATCCTTACTAGCTGGAAGTAAGGGAGATGGGGCATGAAGTTATTTCTAGGAGTTGGACACATACCAAGTTTAGCTCAGTTCTGGGCATCTTTGAAATACCTATACAAACTTGTTCCTACATAGTAACTTGCATCTTTGAATGAGAATCTGCTTGCTTACAGCAACGTGCTATATGTTCTGAATGCCCGAATTGGGAATCTGTGTCAAAACTTTGTTAGGAATTATGTGATCCTTACTAGCTGGAAGTAAGGGAGATGGGGCATGAAGTTATTTCTAGGAGTTGGACACATACCAAGTTTAGCTCAGTTCTGGGCATCTTTGAAATACCTATACAAACTTGTTCCTACATAGTAACTTGCAACTTTGAATGAGAATGTGCTTGCTTACAGCAACGTGCTATATGTTCTGAATGCCCGAATTGGGAATCTGTGTCAAAACTTTGTTAGGAATTATGTGATCCTTACTAGCTGGAAGTAAGGGAGATGGGGCATGAAGTTATTTCTAGGAGTTGGACACATACCAAGTTTAGCTCAGTTCTGGGCATCTTTGAAATACCTATACAAACTTGTTCCTACATAGTAACTTGCAACTTTGAATGAGAATGTGCTTGCTTACAGCAACGTGCTATAAATTCTGAATGACCGAATTGGCAATCTGTGTCAAAACTTTGTTAGGAATGATGTGATCCTTACTAGCTGGAAGTAAGGGAGATGGGGCATGACGTTATTTCTAGGAGTTGGACACATACCAAGTTTAGCTCAGTTCTGGGCATCTTTGAAATACCTATACAAACTTGTTCCTACATAGTAACTTGCAACTTTGAATGAAAATGTGCTTGCTTACAGCAACGTGCTATATGTTCTGAATGCCCGAATTGGCAATCTGTGTCAAAATTTTGTTAGGAATTATGTGATCCTTACTAGCTGGAAGTAAGGGAGAGGGGGCATGAAGTTATTTCTAGGAGTTGGACACATACCAAGTTTAGCTCAGTTCTGGGCATCTTTGAAATTCCTATAGAAACTTGTTCCTACATAGTAACTTGCAACTTTGAATGAGAATGTGCTTGCTTACAGCAACGTGCTATATGTTCTGAATGCCCGAATTGGGAATCTGTGTCAAAACTTTGTTAGGAATTATGTGATCCTTACTAGCTGGAAGTAAGGGAGATGGAGCATGAAGTTATTTCTAGGAGTTGGACACATACCTAGTTTAGCTCAGTTCTGGTCATCTTTGAAATACCTATACAAACTTGTTCCTATATAGTAACTTGCATCTTTGAATGAGAATGTGCTTGCTTACAGCAACGTGCTATATGTTCTGAATGCCCGAGTTGGGAATATGTGTGAAATCTTTGTTAGGAATTATGTGATCCTTACTAGCTGGAAGTAAGGGAGATGGGGCATGAAGTTATTTCTAGGAGTTGGACACATACCAAGTTTAGCTCAGTTCTGGGCATCTTTGAAATACCTATACAAACTTGTTCCTGCATATTAACTTGCAACTTTGAAGGAGAATGTGCTTGCTTTCAGCAACGTGCTATATATTCTGAATGCCCGAATTGGGAATCTGTGTCAAAATTTGTTAGGAATTATGTGATCCTTACTAGCTGGAAGTAAGGGAGATGGGGCATGAAGTTATTTCTAGGAGTTGGACACATACCAAGTTTAGCTCAGTTCTGGGCATCTTTGAAATACCTATACAAACTTGTTCCTACATACTATCTTGCAACTTTGAATGAGAATGTGCTTGCTTACAGCAACGTGCTATATGTTCTGAATGCCCGAATTGGGAATCTGTGTCAAAACTTTGTTAGGAATTATGTGATCCTTACTAGCTGGAAGTAAGTGAGATGGGGCATGAAATTATTTCCAGGAGTTGGACACATACCAAGTTTAGCTCAGTTCTGGGCATCTTTGAAATACCTATACAAGCTTGTTCCTACATAGTAACTTGCAACTTTGAATGAGAATGTGCTTGCTTACAGCAACGTGCTATATGTTCTGAATGCCCGAATTGGGAATCTGTGTCAAAACTTTGTTAGGAATTATGTGATCCTTACTAGCTGGAAGTAAGGGAGATGGGGCATGACGTTATTTCTAGGAGTTGGACACATACCAAGTTTAGCTCAGTTCTGGGCATCTTTGAAATGCCTATACAAACTTGTTCCTACATAGTAACTTGCAACTTTGAATGAGAATGTGCTTGCTTACAGCAACGTGCTATATGTTCTGAATGCCCGAATTGGGAATCTGTGTCAAAACTTTGTTAGGAATTATGTGATCCTTACTAGCTGGAAGTAAGGGAGATGGGGCATGAAGTTATTTCTTGGAGTTGGAGACATACCAAGTTTAGCTCAGTTCTGGGCATCTTTGAAATACCTATACAAACTTGTTCCTACATAGTAACTTGCAACTTTGAATGAGAATGTGCTTGCTTACAGCAACGTGCTATATGTTCTGAATGCCCGATTTGGGAATCTGTGTCAAAACTTTGTTAGGAATTATGTGATCCTTACTAGCTGGAAGTAAGGGAGATGGGGCATGAAGTTATTTCTAGGAGTTGGACACATACCAAGTTTAGCTCAGTTCTGGGCATCTTTGAAATACCTATACAAACTTGTTCCTAGATAGTAACTTGCATCTTTGAATGAGAATGTGCTTGCTTACAGCAACGTGCTATATGTTCTGAATGCCCGAATTGGGAATCTGTGTCAAAACTTTGTTAGGAATTATGTGATCCTTACTAGCTGGAAGTAAGGGAGATGGGGCATGAAGTTATTTCTAGGAGTTGGACACATACCAAGTTTAGCTCAGTTCTGGGCATCTTTGAAATACCTATACAAACTTGTTCCTACATAGTAACTTGCATCTTTGAATGAGAATCTGCTTGCTTACAGCAACGTGCTATATGTTCTGAATGCCCGAATTGGGAATCTGTGTCAAAACTTTGTTAGGAATTATGTGATCCTTACTAGCTGGAAGTAAGAGAGATGGGGCATGAAGTTGTTTCTAGGAGTTGGACACATACCAAGTTTAGCTCAGTTCTGGGCATCTTTGAAATACCTATACAAACTTGTTCCTACATAGTAACTTGCAACTTTGAATGAGAATGTGCTTGCTTGCAGCAACGTGCTATGTGTTCTGAATGCCCGATTTGGGAATCTGTGTCAAAACTTTGTTAGGAATTATGTGATCCTTACTAGCTGGAAGTAAGGGACATGGGGCATGAAGTTATTTCTTGGAGTTGGAGACATACCAAGTTTAGCTCAGTTCTGGGCATCTTTGAAATACCTATACAAACTTGTTCCTACATAGTAACTTGCATCTTTGAATGAGAATGTGCTTGCTTACAGCAACGTGCTATATATTCTGAATGCCCGAATTGGCAATCTGTGTCAAAACTTTGTTAGGAATTATGTGATCCTTACTAGCTGGAAGTAAGGGAGATGGGGCATGAAGTTATTTCTTGGAGTTGGAGACATACCAAGTTTTGCTCAGTTCTGGGCATCTTAGAAATACCTATACAAACTTGTTCCTACATAGTAACTTGCATCTTTGAATGAGAATGTGCTTGCTTACAGCAACGTGCTATATGTTCTGAATGCCCGAATTGGGAATCTGTGTCAAAACTTTGTTAGGAATGGTGTGATCCTTACTAGCTGGAAGTAAGGGAGATGGGGTATGAAGTTATTTCTAGGAGTTGGACACATAATAAGTTTAGCTCAGTTCTGGGCATCTTTGAAATACCTATACAAACTTGTTCCTACATAGTAACTTGCAACTTTGAATGAAAATGTGCTTGCTTACAGCAACGTGCTATATGTTCTAAATGCCCGAATTGGGAATCTGTGTCACAACTTTGTTAGGAATTATGTGATCCTTACTAGCTGGAAGTAAGGGAGATGGGGCATGAAATTGTTTCTAGGAGTTGGACACATACCAAGTTTAGCTCAGTTCTGTGCGTCTTTGAAATACCTATACAAACTTGTTCCTACATAGTAACTTGCATCTTTGAATGAGAATGTGCTTGCTTACAGCAACGTGCTATAAGTTCTGAATGCCCGAATTGGCAATCTGTGTCAAAACTTTGTTAGGAATTATGTGATCCTTACTAGCTGGAAGTAAGGGAGATGGGGCATGAAGTTATTTCTAGGAGTTGGACACATACCAAGTTTAGCTCAGTTCTGGGCATCTTTGAAATACCTATACAAACTTGTTCCTACATAGTAACTTGCATCTTTGAATGAGAATCTGCTTGCTTACAGCAACGTGCTATATGTTCTGAATGCCCGAATTGGGAATCTGTGTCAAAACTTTGTTAGGAATTATGTGATCCTTACTAGCTGGAAGTAAGGGAGATGGGGCATGAAGTTATTTCTAGGAGTTGGACACATACCAAGTTTAGCTCAGTTCTGGGCATCTTTGAAATACCTATACAAACTTGTTCCTACATAGTAACTTGCAACTTTCAATCAAAATGTGCTTGCTTACAGCAACGTGCTATATGTTCTGAATGCACGAATTGGGAATCTGTGTCAAAACTTTGTTAGGAATTATGTGATCCTTACTAGCTGGAAGTAAGGGAGATGGGGCATGAAGTTATTTCTAGGAGTTGGACACATACCAAGTTTAGCTCAGTTCTGGGCATCTTTGAAATACCTATACAAACTTGTTCCTACATAGTAACTTGCATCTTTGAATGAGAATCTGCTTGCTTACAGCAACGTGCTATATGTTCTGAATGCCCGAATTGGGAATCTGTGTCAAAACTTTGTT
Source organism: Diceros bicornis minor (assembly GCF_020826845.1). Classification (NCBI taxonomy): domain Eukaryota; kingdom Metazoa; phylum Chordata; class Mammalia; order Perissodactyla; family Rhinocerotidae; genus Diceros; species Diceros bicornis. The sequence continues at coordinate 78,812,809 of NC_080750.1, read as the reverse complement.
AGGAATTATGTGATCCTTACTAGCTGGAAGTAAGGGAGATGGGGCATGAAGTTATTTCTAGGAGTTGGACACATACCAAGTTTAGCTCAGTTCTGGGCATCTTTGAAATACCTATACAAACTTGTTCCTACATAGTAACTTGCATCTTTGAATGAGAATCTGCTTGCTTACAGCAACGTGCTATATGTTCTGAATGCCCGAATTGGGAATCTGTGTCAAAACTTTGTTAGGAATTATGTGATCCTTACTAGCTGGAAGTAAGGGAGATGGGGCATGAAGTTATTTCTAGGAGTTGGACACATACCAAGTTTAGCTCAGTTCTGGGCATCTTTGAAATACCTATACAAACTTGTTCCTACATAGTAACTTGCAACTTTGAATGAGAATCTGCTTGCTTACAGCAACGTGCTATATGTTCTGAATGCCCGAATTGGGAATCTGTGTCAAAACGTTGTTAGGAATTATGTGATCCTTACTAGCTGGAAGTAAGGGAGATGGGGCATGAAGTTATTTCTAGGAGTTGGACACATACCAAGTTTAGCTCAGTTCTGGGCATCTTTGAAATACCTATACAAACTTGTTCCTACATAGTAACTTGCAACTTTGAATGAAAATGTGCTTGCTTACAGCAACGTGCTATATGTTCTGAATGCCCGAATTGGCAATCTGTGTCAAAACTTTGTTAGGAATTATGTGATCCTTACTAGCTGGAAGTAAGGGAGAGGGGGCATGAAGTTATTTCTAGGAGTTGGACACATACCAAGTTTAGCTCAGTTCTGGGCATCTTTGAAATTCCTATAGAAACTTGTTCCTACATAGTAACTTGCAACTTTGAATGAGAATGTGCTTGCTTACAGCAACGTGCTATATGTTCTGAATGCCCGAATTGGGAATCTGTGTCAAAACTTTGTTAGGAATTATGTGATCCTTACTAGCTGGAAGTAAGGGAGATGGAGCATGAAGTTATTTCTAGGAGTTGGACACATACCTAGTTTAGCTCAGTTCTGGGCATCTTTGAAATACCTATACAAACTTGTTCCTATATAGTAACTTGCATCTTTGAATGAGAATGTGCTTGCTTACAGCAACGTGCTATATGTTCTGAATGCCCGAGTTGGGAATATGTGTGAAATCTTTGTTAGGAATTATGTGATCCTTACTAGCTGGAAGTAAGGGAGATGGGGCATGAAGTTATTTCTAGGAGTTGGACACATACCAAGTTTAGCTCAGTTCTGGGCATCTTTGAAATACCTATACAAACTTGTTCCTGCATATTAACTTGCAACTTTGAAGGAGAATGTGCTTGCTTTCAGCAACGTGCTATATATTCTGAATGCCCGAATTGGGAATCTGTGTCAAAATTTGTTAGGAATTATGTGATCCTTACTAGCTGGAAGTAAGGGAGATGTGGCATGAAGTTATTTCTAGGAGTTGGACACATACCAAGTTTAGCTCAGTTCTGGGCATCTTTGAAATACCTATACAAACTTGTTCCTACATACTATCTTGCAACTTTGAATGAGAATGTGCTTGCTTACAGCAACGTGCTATATGTTCTGAATGCCCGAATTGGGAATCTGTGTCAAATCTTTGTTAGGAATTATGTGATCCTTACTAGCTGGAAGAAAGTGAGATGGGGCATGAAATTATTTCCAGGAGTTGGACACATACCAAGTTTAGCTCAGTTCTGGGCATCTTTGAAATACCTATACAAGCTTGTTCCTACATAGTAACTTGCAACTTTGAATGAAAATGTGCTTGCTTACAGCAACGTGCTATATGTTCTGAATGCCCGAATAGGGAATATGTGTCAAAACTTTGTTCGGAATTATGTGATCCTTACTAGATGGAAGTAAGGGAGTTGGGGCATGAAGGTATTTCTAGGAGTTGGACACATACCAAGTTTAGCACAGTTCTGGGCATCTTTGAAATACCTATACAAACTTGTTCCTACATAGTAACTTGCAACTTTGAATGAAAATGTGCTTGCTTACAGCAACGTGCTACATGTTCTGAATGCCCGAATTGGGAATCTGTGTCAAAACTTTGTTAGGAATTATGTGATCCTTACTAGCTGGAAGTAAGGGAGATGGGGCATGAAGTTATTTCTAGGAGTTGGACACATACCAAGTTTAGCTCAGTTCTGGGCATCTTTGAAATACCTATACAAACTTGTTCCTACATAGTAACTTGCAACTTTGAATGAGAATGTGCTTGCTTACAGCAACGTGCTATATGTTCTGAATGCCCGAATTGGGAATCTGTGTCAAAACTTTGTTAGGAATTATGTGATCCTTACTAGGTGGAAGTAAGGGAGATGGGGCATGAAGTTATTTCTTGGAGTTGGAGACATACCAAGTTTAGCTCAGTTCTGGGCATCTTTGAAATACCTATACAAACTTGTTCCTACATAGTAACTTGCATCTTTGAATGAGAATGTGCTTGCTTACAGCAACGTGCTATATGTTCTGAATGCCCGAATTGGGAATCTGTGTCAAAACTTTGTTAGGAATTATGTGATCCTTACTAGCTGGAAGTAAGGGAGATGGGGCATGAAGTTATTTCTAGGAGTTGGACACATACCAAGTTTAGCTCAGTTCTGTGCATCTTTGAAAGACCTATACAAACTTGTTCCTACATAGTAACTTGCAACTTTGAATGAGAATGTGCTTGCTTACAGCAACGTGCTATATGTTCTGAATGCCCGAATTGGCAATCTGTGTCAAAACTTTGTTAGGAATGATGTGATCCTTACTAGCTGGAAGTAAGGGAGATGGGGCATGAAGTTATTTCTAGGAGTTGGACACATACCAAGTTTAGCTCAGTTCTGGGCATCTTTGAAATACCTATACAAACTTGTTCCTACATAGTAACTTGCATCTTTGAATGAGAATGTGCTTGCTTACAGCAACGTGCTATATGTTCTGAATGCCCGAATTGGGAATCTGTGTCAAAACTTTGTTAGGAATTATGTGATCCTTACTAGCTGGAAGTAAGGGAGATGGAGCATGAAGTTATTTCTAGGAGTTGGACACATACCTAGTTTAGCTCAGTTCTGGGCATCTTTGAAATACCTATACAAACTTGTTCCTATATAGTAACTTGCATCTTTGAATGAGAATGTGCTTGCTTACAGCAACGTGCTATATGTTCTGAATGCCCGAGTTGGGAATATGTGTGAAATCTTTGTTAGGAATTATGTGATCCTTACTAGCTGGAAGTAAGGGAGATGGGGCATGAAGTTATTTCTAGGAGTTGGACACATACCAAGTTTAGCTCAGTTCTGGGCATCTTTGAAATACCTATACAAACTTGTTCCTGCATATTAACTTGCAACTTTGAAGGAGAATGTGCTTGCTTTCAGCAACGTGCTATATATTCTGAATGCCCGAATTGGGAATCTGTGTCAAAATTTGTTAGGAATTATGTGATCCTTACTAGCTGGAAGTAAGGGAGATGTGGCATGAAGTTATTTCTAGGAGTTGGACACATACCAAGTTTAGCTCAGTTCTGGGCATCTTTGAAATACCTATACAAACTTGTTCCTACATACTATCTTGCAACTTTGAATGAGAATGTGCTTGCTTACAGCAACGTGCTATATGTTCTGAATGCCCGAATTGGGAATCTGTGTCAAATCTTTGTTAGGAATTATGTGATCCTTACTAGCTGGAAGAAAGTGAGATGGGGCATGAAATTATTTCCAGGAGTTGGACACATACCAAGTTTAGCTCAGTTCTGGGCATCTTTGAAATACCTATACAAGCTTGTTCCTACATAGTAACTTGCAACTTTGAATGAAAATGTGCTTGCTTACAGCAACGTGCTATATGTTCTGAATGCCCGAATAGGGAATATGTGTCAAAACTTTGTTCGGAATTATGTGATCCTTACTAGATGGAAGTAAGGGAGTTGGGGCATGAAGGTATTTCTAGGAGTTGGACACATACCAAGTTTAGCACAGTTCTGGGCATCTTTGAAATACCTATACAAACTTGTTCCTACATAGTAACTTGCAACTTTGAATGAAAATGTGCTTGCTTACAGCAACGTGCTACATGTTCTGAATGCCCGAATTGGGAATCTGTGTCAAAACTTTGTTAGGAATTATGTGATCCTTACTAGCTGGAAGTAAGGGAGATGGGGCATGAAGTTATTTCTAGGAGTTGGACACATACCAAGTTTAGCTCAGTTCTGGGCATCTTTGAAATACCTATACAAACTTGTTCCTACATAGTAACTTGCAACTTTGAATGAGAATGTGCTTGCTTACAGCAACGTGCTATATGTTCTGAATGCCCGAATTGGGAATCTGTGTCAAAACTTTGTTAGGAATTATGTGATCCTTACTAGCTGGAAGTAAGGGAGATGGGGCATGAAGTTATTTCTTGGAGTTGGAGACATACCAAGTTTAGCTCAGTTCTGGGCATCTTTGAAATACCTATACAAACTTGTTCCTACATAGTAACTTGCATCTTTGAATGAGAATGTGCTTGCTTACAGCAACGTGCTATATGTTCTGAATGCCCGAATTGGGAATCTGTGTCAAAACTTTGTTAGGAATTATGTGATCCTTACTAGCTGGAAGTAAGGGAGATGGGGCATGAAGTTATTTCTAGGAGTTGGACACATACCAAGTTTAGCTCAGTTCTGTGCATCTTTGAAAGACCTATACAAACTTGTTCCTACATAGTAACTTGCAACTTTGAATGAGAATGTGCTTGCTTACAGCAACGTGCTATATGTTCTGAATGCCCGAATTGGCAATCTGTGTCAAAACTTTGTTAGGAATGATGTGATCCTTACTAGCTGGAAGTAAGGGAGATGGGGCATGAAGTTATTTCTAGGAGTTGGACACATACCAAGTTTAGCTCAGTTCTGGGCATCTTTGAAATACCTATACAAACTTGTTCCTACATAGTAACTTGCATCTTTGAATGAGAATGTGCTTGCTTACAGCAACGTGCTATATGTTCTGAATGCCCGAATTGGGAATCTGTGTCAAAACTTTGTTAGGAATTATGTGATCCTTACTAGCTGGAAGTAAGGGAGATGGGGCATGAAGTTATTTCTAGGAGTTGGACACATACCAAGTTTAGCTAAGTTCTGGGCATCTTTGAAATACCTATACAAACTTGTTCTTACATAGTAACTTGCATCTTTGAATGAGAATGTGCTTGCTTACAGCAACGTGCTATATGTTCTGAATGCCCGAATAGGGAATATGTGTCAAAACTTTGTTAGGAATTATGTGATCCTTACGAGATGGAAGTAAGGGAGTTGGGGCATGAAGGTATTTCTAGGAGTTGGACACATACGAAGTTTAGCACAGTTCTGGGCATCATTGAAATACCTATACAAACTTGTTCCTACATAGTAACTTGCAACTTTGAATGAAAATGTGCTTGCTTACAGCAACGTGCTATATGTTCTGAATGCCCGAATTGGGAATCTGTGTCAAAATTTTGTTAGGAATTATGTGATCCTTACTAGCTGGAAGTAAGGGAGATGGGGCATGAAGTTATTTCTAGGAGTTGGACACATACCAAGTTTAGCTCAGTTCTGGGCATCTTTGAAATACCTATACAAACTTGTTCCTACATAGTAACTTGCAACTTTGAATGAGAATGTGCTTGCTTACAGCAACGTGCTATATGTTCTGAATGCCCGAATTGGGAATCTGTGTCAAAACTTTGTTAGGAATTATGTGATCCTTACTAGCTGGAAGTAAGGGAGATGGGGCATGAAGTTATTTCTAGGAGTTGGACACATACCAAGTTTAGCTCAGTTCTGGGCATCTTTGAAATACCTATACAAACTTGTTCCTACATAGTAACTTGCAACTTTGAATGAGAATGTGCTTGCTTACAGCAACGTGCTATATGTTCTGAATGCCCGAATTGGGAATCTGTGTCAAAACTTTGTTAGGAATTATGTGATCCTTACTAGCTGGAAGTAAGGGAGATGGGGCATGAAGTTATTTCTTGGAGTTGGAGACATACCAAGTTTAGCTCAGTTCTGGGCATCTTTGAAATACCTATACAAACTTGTTCCTACATAGTAACTTGCATCTTTGAATGAGAATGTGCTTGCTTACAGCAACGTGCTATATGTTCTGAATGCCCGAATTGGGAATCTGTGTCAAAACTTTGTTAGGAATTATGTGATCCTTACTAGCTGGAAGTAAGGGAGATGGGGCATGAAGTTATTTCTAGGAGTTGGACACATACCAAGTTTAGCTCAGTTCTGTGCATCTTTGAAATACCTATACAAACTTATTCCTACATAGTAACTTGCAACTTTGAATGAGAATGTGCTTGCTTACAGCAACGTGCTATATGTTCTGAATGCCCGAATTGGCAATCTGTGTCAAAACTTTGTTAGGAATGATGTGATCCTTACTAGCTGGAAGTAAGGGAGATGGGGCATGAAGTTATTTCTAGGAGTTGGACACATAACAAGTTTAACTCAGTTCTGGGCATCTTTGAAATACCTATACAAACTTGTTCCTACATAGTAACTTGCATCTTTGAATGAGAATGTGCTTGCTTACAGCAACGTGCTATATGTTCTGAATGCCCGAATTGGGAATCTGTGTCAAAACTTTGTTAGGAATTATGTGATCCTTACTAGCTGGAAGTAAGGGAGATGGGGCATGAAGTTATTTCTAGGAGTTGGACACATACCAAGTTTAGCTCAGTTCTGGGCATCTTTGAAATACCTATACAAACTTGTTCCTACATAGTAACTTGCATCTTTGAATGAGAATCTGCTTGCTTACAGCAACGTGCTATATGTTCTGAATGCCCGAATTGGGAATCTGTGTCAAAACTTTGTTAGGAATTATGTGATGCTTACTAGCTGGAAGTAAGGGAGATGGGGCATGAAGTTATTTCTAGGAGTTGGACACATACCAAGTTTAGCTCAGTTCTGGGCATCTTTGAAATACCTATACAAACTTGTTCCTACATAGTAACTTGCAACTTTGAATGAAAATGTGCTTGCTTACAGCAAAGTGCTATATGTTCTGAATGCCCGAATTGGGAATATGTGTCAAAACTTTGTTAGGAATTATGTGATCCTTACTAGATGGAAGTAAGGGAGTTGGGGCATGAAGTTATTTCTAGGAGTTGGACACATACCAAGTTTAGCACAGTTCTGGGCATCTTTGAAATACCTATACAAACTTGTTCCTACATAGTAACTTGCAACTTTGAATGAAAATGTGCTTGCTTACAGCAACGTGCTATATGTTCTGAATGCCCGAATTGGGAATCTGTGTCAAAACTTTGTTAGGAATTATGTGATCCTTACTAGCTGGAAGTAAGGGAGATGGGGCATGAAGTTATTTCTAGGAGTTGGACACATACCAAGTTTAGCTCAGTTCTGGGCATCTTTGAAATACCTATACAAACTTGTTCCTACATAGTAACTTGCAACTTTGAATGAGAATGTGCTTGCTTGCAGCAACGTGCTATATGTTCTGAATGCCCGAATTGGGAATCTGTGTCAAAATTTGTTAGGAATTATGTGATCCTTACTAGCTGGAAGTAAGGGAGTTGGGGCATGAAGGTATTTCTAGGAGTTGGAGACATACAACGTTTAGCTCAGTTCAGGGCATCTTTGAAATAGCTATACAATCTTGTTCCTACATAGTAACTTGCAACTTTGAATGAGAATGTGCTTGCTTACAGCAACGTGCTATATGTTCTGAATGCCTGAATAGGGAATCTGTGTCAAAACTTTGTTAGAAATTATGTGATCCTTACTAGCTGGAAGTAAGGGAGATGGGGCATGAAGTTATTTCTTGGAGTTGGAGACATACCAAGTTTAGCTCAGTTCTGGGCATCTTTGAAATAACTATACAAACTTGTTCCTACATAGAAACTTGCAACTTTGAATGAGAATGTGCTTGCTTGCAGCAACGTGCTATATGTTCTGAATGCCCGAATTGGGAATCTGTGTCAAAACTTTGTTAGGAATTATGTGATCCTTACTAGCTGGAAGTAAGGGAGATGGAGCATGAAGTTATTTCTAGGAGTTGGACACATACCAAGTTTAGCTCAGTTCTGGGCATCTTTGAAATACCTATACAAACTTGTTCCTACATAGTAACTTGCATCTTTGAATGAGAATGTGCTTGCTTACAGCAACGTGCTATATGTTCTGAATGCCCGAATTGGCAATCTGTGTCAAAACTTTGTTAGGAATTATGTGATCCTTACTAGCTGGAAGTAAGGGAGATGGGGCATGAAGTTATTTCTAGGAGTTGGACACATACCAAGTTTAGCTCAGTTCTGGGCATCTTTGAAATACCTATACAAACTTGTTCCTACATAGTAACTTGCATCTTTGAATGAGAATCTGCTTGCTTACAGCAACGTGCTATATGTTCTGAATGCCCGAATTTGGAATCTGTGTCAAAACTTTGTTAGGAATTATGTGATCCTTACTAGCTGGAAGTAAGGGAGATGGGGCATGAAGTTATTTCTAGGAGTTGGACACATACCAAGTTTAGCTCAGTTCTCGGCATCTTTGAAATACCTATACAAACTTGTTCCTACATAGTAACTTGCAACTTTGAATGAGAATGTGCTTGCTTACAGCAACGTGCTATATGTTCTGAATGCCCGAATTGGGAATCTGTGTCAAAATTTCTTAGGAATTATGTGATCCTTACGAGCTGGAAGTAAGGGAGATGGGGAATGAAGATATTTCTAAGAGTTGGAGACATACCAAGTTTAGCTCAGTTCTGGGCATCTTTGAAATACCTATACAAACTTGTTCCTACATAGTAACTTGCAACTTTGAATGAGAATGTGCTTGCTTGCAGCAACGTGCTATATGTTCTGAATGCCCGAATTGGGAATCTGTGTCAAAATTTGTTAGGAATTATGTGATCCTTACTAGCTGGAAGTAAGGGAGTGGGGCATGAAGGTATTTCTAGGAGTTGGAGACATACAACGTTTAGCATAGTTCAGGGCATCTTTGAAATAGCTATACAATCTTGTTCCTACATAGTAACTTGCAACTTTGAATGAGAATGTGCTTGCTTACAGCAACGTGCTATATGTTCTGAATGCCCGAATAGGGAATCTGTGTCAAAACTTTGTTAGAAATTATGTGATCCTTACTAGCTGGAAGTAAGGGAGATGGGGCATGAAGTTATTTCTTGGAGTTGGAGACATACCAAGTTTAGCTCAGTTCTGGGCATCTTTGAAATAACTATACAAACTTATTCCTACATAGAAACTTGCAACTTTGAATGAGAATGTGCTTGCTTGCAGCAACGTGCTATATGTTCTGAATGCCCGAATTGGGAATCTGTGTCAAAAATTTGTTAGGAATTATGTGATCCTTACTAGCTGGAAGTAAGGGAGATGGAGCATGAAGTTATTTCTAGGAGTTGGACACATACCAAGTTTAGCTCAGTTCTGGGCATCTTTGAAATACCTATACAAACTTGTTCCTACATAGTAACTTGCATCTTTGAATGAGAATGTGCTTGCTTACAGCAACGTGCTATATGTTCTGAATGCCCGAATTGGCAATCTGTGTCAAAGCTTTGTTAGGAATTATGTGATCCTTACTAGCTGGAAGTAAGGGAGATGGGGCATGAAGTTATTTCTAGGAGTTGGACACATACCAAGTTTAGCTCAGTTCTCGGCATCTTTGAAATACCTATACAAACTTGTTCCTACATAGTAACTTGCAACTTTGAATGAGAATGTGCTTGCTTACAGCAACGTGCTATATGTTCTGAATGCCCGAATTGGGAATCTGTGTCAAAACTTTGTTAGGAATTATGTGATCCTTACTAGCTGGAAGTAAGGGAGATGGGGCATGAAGTTATTGCTTGGAGTTGGAGACATACCAAGTTTAGCTCAGTTCTGGGCATCTTTCAAATACCTATACAAACTTGTTCCTACTTAGAAACTTGCAACTTTGAATGAGAATGTGTTTGCTTGCAGCAACGTGCTATATGTTCTGAATGCCCGATTTGGGAATCTGTGTCAAAACTTTGTTAGGAATTATGTGATCCTTACTAGCTGGAAGTAAGGGAGATAGAGCATGAAGTTATTTCTAGGAGTTGGACACATACCAAGGTAGCTCAGTTCTGGGCATCTTTGAAATACCTATACAAACTTGTTCCTACATAGTAACTTGCATCTTTGAATGAGAATGTGCTTGCTTACAGCAACGTGCTATATGTTCTGAATGCCCGAATTGGCAATCTGTGTCAAAACTTTGTTCGGAATTATGTGATCCTTACTAGCTGGAAGTAAGGGAGATGGGGCATGAAGTTATTTCTAGGAGTTGGACAGATACCAAGTTTAGCTCAGTTCTGGGGATCTTTGAAATACCTATACAAACTTGTTCCTACATAGTAACTTGCATCTTTGAATGAGAATCTGCTTGCTTACAGCAACGTGCTATATGTTCTGAATGCCCGAATTGGGAATCTGTGTCAAAACTTTGTTAGGAATTATGTGATCCTTACTAGCTGGAAGTAAGGGAGATGGGGCATGAAGTTATTTCTAGGAGTTGGACACATACCAAGTTTAGCTCAGTTCTGGGCATCTTTGAAATACCTATACAAACTTGTTCCTACATAGTAACTGGCAACTTTGAATGAAAATGTGCTTGCTTACAGCAACGTGCTATATGTTCTGAATGCCCGAATTGGGATTCTGTGTCAAAACTTTGTTAGGAATTATGTGATCCTTACTAGCTGGAAGTAAGGGAGATGGGGCATGAAGTTATTTCTAGGAGTTGGAGACATACAACCTTTAGCTCAGTTCTGGGCATCTTTGAATTACCTATACGAACTTGTTCCTACATAGTAACTTGCAACTTTGAATGAGAATGTGCTTGCTTGTAGCAACGTGCTATATGTTCTGAATGCCCGATTTGGGAATCTGTGTCAAAACTTTGTTAGGAATTATGTGATCCTTACTAGCTGGAAGTAAGGGAGATGGAGCATGAAGTTATTTTTAGGAGTGGGACACATACCAAGTTTAGCTCAGTTCTGGGCATCTTTGAAATACCTATACAAACTTGTTCCTACATAGTAACTTGCATCTTTGAATGAGAATGTGCTTGCTTACAGCAACGTGCTATATGTTCTGAATGCCCGAATTGGCAATCTGTGTCAAAACTTTGTTAGGAATTATGTGATCCTTACTAGCTGGAAGTAAGGGAGATGGGGCATGAAGTTATTTCTAGGAGTTGGACACATACCAAGTTTAGCTCAGTTCTGGGCATCTTTGAAATACCTATACAAACTTGTTCCTACATAGTAACTTGCAACTTTGAATGAAAATGTGCTTGCTTACAGAACGTGCTATATGTTCTGAATGCCCGAATTGGGAATCTGTGTCAAAACTTTGTTAGGAATTATGTGATCCTTACTAGCTGGAAGTAAGGGAGATGGGGCATGAAGTTATTTCTAGGAGTTGGACACATACCAAGTTTAGCTCAGTTCTGGGCATCTTTGAAATACCTATACAAACTTGTTCCTACATAGTAACTTGCAACTTTGAATGAGAATGTGCTTGCTTACAGCAACGTGCTATATGTTCTGAATGCCCGAATTGGGAATCTGTGTCAAAACTTTGTTAGGAATTATGTGATCCTTACTAGCTGGAAGTAAGGGAGATGGGGCATGAAGTTATTTCTAGGAGTTGGACACATACCAAGTTTAGCTCAGTTCTGGGCATCTTTGAAATACCTATACAAACTTGTTCCTACATAGTAACTTGCAACTTTGAATGAGAATGTGCTTGCTTGCAGCAACGTGCTATATGTTCTGAATGCCCGAATTGGGAATCTGTGTCAAAACTTTGTTAGGAATTATGTGATCCTTACTAGCTGGAAGTAAGGGAGATGGGGCATGAAATTATTTCTAGGAGTTGGACACATACCAAGTTTAGCTCAGTTCTGGGCATCTTTGAAATACCTATACAAACTTGTTCCTACATAGTAAGTTGCAACTTTGAATGAGAATGTGCTTGCTTACAGCAACGTGCTATATGTTCTGAATGCCCGAATTGGGAATCTGTGTCAAAACTTTGTTAGGAATTATGTGATCCTTACTAGCTGGAAGTAAGGGAGATGGGGCATGAAGTTATTTCTTGGAGTTGGACACAAACGAAGTTTAGCTCAGTTCTGGGCATCTTTGAAATACCTATACAAACTTGTTCCTACATAGTAACTTGCAACTTTGAATGAGAATGTGCTTGCTTACAGCAACGTGCTATATGTTCTGAATACCCGATTTGGGAATCTGTGTCAAAACTTTGTTAGGAATTATGTGATCCTTACTAGCTGGAAGTATGGGAGATGGGGCATGAAGTTATTTCTAGGAGTTGGACACATACCAAGTTTAGCTCAGTTCTGGGCATCTTTGAAATACCTATACAAACTTGTTCCTACATAGTAACTTGCATCTTTGAATGAGAATGTGCTTGCTTACAGCAACGTGCTATATGTTCTAAATGCCCGAATTGGGAATCTGTGTCAAAACTTTGTTAGGAATTATGTGATCCTTACTAGCTGGAAGTAAGGGAGATGGGGCATGAAGTTATTTCTAGGAGTTGGACACATACCAAGTTTAGCTCAGTTCTGGGCATCTTTGAAATACCTATACAAACTTGTTCCTACATAGTAACTTGCATCTTTGAATGAGAATCTGCTTGCTTACAGCAACGTGCTATATGTTCTGAATGCCCGAATTGGGAATCTGTGTCAAAACTTTGTTAGGAATTATGTGATCCTTACTAGCTGGAAGTAAGGGAGATGGGGCATGAAGTTATTTCTAGGAGTTGGACACATACCAAGTTTAGCTCAGTTCTGAACATCTTTGAAATACCTATACAAACTTGTTCCTGCATAGTAACTTGCAACTTTGAACGAAAATGTGCTTGCTTACAGCAACGTGCTATATGTTCTGAATGCCCGAATTGGGAATCTGTGTCAAAACTTTGTTAGGAATTATGTGATCCTTACTAGCTGGAAGTAAGGGAGATGGGGCATGAAGTTATTTCTAGGAGTTGGACACATACCAAGTTTAGCTCAGTTCTGGGCATCTTTGAAATACCTATACAAACTTGTTCCTACATAGTAACTTGCAACTTTGAACGAAAATGTGCTTGCTTACAGCAACGTGCTATATGTTCTGAATGCCCGAATTGGGAATCTGTGTCAAAACTTTGTTAGGAATTATGTGATCCTTACTAGCTGGAAGTAAGGGAGATGGGGCATGAAGTTATTTCTAGGAGTTGGACACATGCCAAGTTTAGCTCAGTTCTGGGCATCTTTGAAATACCTATACAAACTTGTTCCTACATAGTAACTTGCATCTTTGAATGAGAATGTGCTAGCTTACAGCAACGTGCTATATGTTCTGAATGCCCGAATTGGCAATCTGTGTCAAAACTTTGTTAGGAATTATGTGATCCTTACTAGCTGGAAGTAAGGGAGATGGGGCATGAAGTTATTTCTAGGAGTTGGACACATACCAAGTTTAGCTCAGTTCTGGGCATCTTTGAAATACCTATACAAACTTGTTCCTACATAGTAACTTGCATCTTTGAATGAGAATGTGCTTGCTTACAGCAACGTGCTATATGTTCTGAATGCCCGAATTGGGAATCTGTGTCAAAACTTTGTTAGGAATTATGTGATCCTTACTAGCTGGAGGTAAGGGAGATGGGGCATGAAGTTATTTCTAGGAGTTGGACAGATACCAAGTTTAGCTCAGTTCTGGGCATCTTTGAAATACCTATACAAACTTGTTCCTACATAGTAACTTGCAACTTTGAATGAGAATGTGCTTGCTTACAGCAACGTGCTATATGTTCTGAATGCCCGAATTGGGAATCTGTGTCAAAACTTTGTTAGGAATTATGTGATCCTTACTAGCTGGAAGTAAGGGAGATGGGGCATGAAGTTATTTCTAGGAGTTGGACACATACCAAGTTTAGCTCAGTTCTGGGCATCTTTGAAAAACCTATACAAACTTGTTCCTACATAGTAACTTGCAACTTTGAATGAGAATGTGCTTGCTTACAGCAACGTGCTATATGTTCTGAATGCCCGAATTGGGAATCTGTGTCAAAACTTTGTTAGGAATTATGTGATCCTTACTAGCTGGAAGTAAGGGAGATGGGGCATGAAGTTATTTCTAGGAGTTGGACACATACCAAGTTTAGCTCAGTTCTGGGCATCTTTGAAATACCTATACAAACTTGTTCCTACATAGTAACTTGCATCTTTGAATGAGAATGTGCTTGCTTACAGCAACGTGCTATATGTTCTGAATGCCCGAATTGGGAATCTGTGTCAAAACTTTTTTAGGAATTATGTGATCCTTACTAGCTGGAAGTAAGGGAGATGGGGCATGAAGTTATTTCTAGGAGTTGGACACATACCAAGTTTAGCTCAGTTCTGGGCATCTTTGAAATACCTATACAAACTTGTTCCTACATAGTAACTTGCAACTTTGAACGAAAATGTGCTTGCTTACAGCAACGTGCTATATGTTCTGAGTGCCCGAATTGGGAATCTGTGTCAAAACTTTGTTAGGAATTATGTGATCCTTACTAGCTGGAAGTAAGGGAGATGGGGCATGAAGTTATTTCTAGGAGTTGGACACATGCCAAGTTTAGCTCAGTTCTGGGCATCTTTGAAATACCTATACAATCTTGTTCCTACACAGTAACTTGCATCTTTGAATGAGAATGTGCTAGCTTACAGCAACGTGCTATATGTTCTGAATGCCCGAATTGGCAATCTGTGTCAAAACTTTGTTAGGAATTATGTGATCCTTACTAGCTGGAAGTAAGGGAGATGGGGCATGAAGTTATTTCTAGGAGTTGGACACATACCAAGTTTAGCTCAGTTCTGGGCATCTTTGAAATACCTATACAAACTTGTTCCTAAATAGTAACTTGCAACTTTGAATGAGAATGTGCTTGCTTACAGCAACGTGCTATATGTTCTGAATGCCCGAATAGGGAATCTGTGTCAAAACTTTGTTAGGAATTATGTGATCCTTACTAGCTGGAAGTAAGGGAGATGGGGCATGAAGTTATTTCTAGGAGTTGGACACATACCAAGTTTAGCTCAGTTCTGGGCATCTTTGAAATACCTATACAAACTTGTTCCTACATAGTAACTTTCATCTTTGAATGAGAATGTGCTTGCTTACAGCAACGTGCTATATGTTCTGAATGCCCGAATTGGGAATCTGTGTCAAAATTTGTTAGGAATTATGTGATCCTTACTAGCTGGAAGTAAGGGAGATGGGGCATGAAGTTATTTCTAGGAGTTGGACACATACCAAGTTTAGCTCAGTTCTGGGCATCTTTGAAATACCTATACAAACTTGTTCCTACATAGTAACTTGCAACTTTGAATGAGAATGTGCTTGCTTACAGCAACGTGCTATATGTTCTGAATGCCCGAATTGGGAATCTGTGTCAAAATTTGTTAGGAATTATGTGATCCTTACGAGCTGGAAGTAAGGGAGATGGGAAATGAAGATATTTCTAAGAGTTGGACACATACCAAGTTTAGCTCAGTTCTGGGCATCTTTGAAATACCTATACAAACTTGTTCCTACATAGTAACTTGCAACTTTGAATGAGAATGTGCTTGCTTGCAGCAACGTGCTATATGTTCTGAATGCCCGAATTGGGAATCTGTGTCAAAATTTGTTAGGAATTATGTGATCCTTACTAGCCGGAAGTAAGGGAGTTGGGGCATGAAGGTATTTCTAGGAGTTGGAGACATACAACGTTTAGCTCAGTTCAGGGCATCTTTGAAATAGCTATACAATCTTGTTCCTACATAGTAACTTGCAACTTTGAATGAGAATGTGCTTGCTTACAGCAACGTGCTATATGTTCTGAATGCCCCAATAGGGAATCTGTGTCAAAACTTTGTTAGAAATTATGTGATCCTTACTAGCTGGAAGTAAGGGAGATGGGGCATGAAGTTATTTCTTGGAGTTGGAGACATACCAAGTTTAGCTCAGTTCTGGGCATCTTTGAAATAACTATACAAACTTGTTCCTACATAGAAACTTGCAACTTTGAATGAGAATGTGCTTGCTTGCAGCAACGTGCTATATGTTCTGAATGCCCGAATTGGGAATCTGTGTCAAAACTTTGTTAGGAATTATGTGATCCTTACTAGCTGGAAGTAAGGGAGATGGAGCATGAAGTTATTTCTAGGAGTTGGACACATACCAAGTTTAGCTCAGTTCTGGGCATCTTTGAAATACCTATACAAACTTGTTCCTACATAGTAACTTGCATCTTTGAATGAGAATGTGCTTGCTTACAGCAACGTGCTATATGTTCTGAATGCCCGAATTGGCAATCTGTGTCAAAACTTTGTTAGGAATTGTGTGATCCTTACTAGCTGGAAGTAAGGGAGATGGGGCATGAAGTTATTTCTAGGAGTTGGACACATACCAAGTTTAGCTCAGTTCTGGGCATCTTTGAAATACCTATACAAACTTGTTCCTACATAGTAACTTGCATCTTTGAATGAGAATCTGCTTGCTTACAGCAACGTGCTATATGTTCTGAATGCCCGAATTTGGAATCTGTGTCAAAACTTTGTTAGGAATTATGTGATCCTTACTAGCTGGAAGTAAGGGAGATGGGGCATGAAGTTATTTCTAGGAGTTGGACACATACCAAGTTTAGCTCAGTTCTCGGCATCTTTGAAATACCTATACAAACTTGTTCCTACATAGTAACTTGCAACTTTGAATGAGAATGTGCTTGCTTACAGCAACGTGCTATATGTTCTGAATGCCCGAATTGGGAATCTGTGTCAAAATTTCTTAGGAATTATGTGATCCTTACGAGCTGGAAGTAAGGGAGATGGGGAATGAAGATATTTCTAAGAGTTGGAGACATACCAAGTTTAGCTCAGTTCTGGGCATCTTTGAAATACCTATACAAACTTGTTCCTACATAGTAACTTGCAACTTTGAATGAGAATGTGCTTGCTTGCAGCAACGTGCTATATGTTCTGAATGCCCGAATTGGGAATCTGTGTCAAAATTTGTTAGGAATTATGTGATCCTTACTAGCTGGAAGTAAGGGAGTGGGGCATGAAGGTATTTCTAGGAGTTGGAGACATACAACGTTTAGCATAGTTCAGGGCATCTTTGAAATAGCTATACAATCTTGTTCCTACATAGTAACTTGCAACTTTGAATGAGAATGTGCTTGCTTACAGCAACGTGCTATATGTTCTGAATGCCCGAATAGGGAATCTGTGTCAAAACTTTGTTAGAAATTATGTGATCCTTACTAGCTGGAAGTAAGGGAGATGGGGCATGAAGTTATTTCTTGGAGTTGGAGACATACCAAGTTTAGCTCAGTTCTGGGCATCTTTGAAATAACTATACAAACTTATTCCTACATAGAAACTTGCAACTTTGAATGAGAATGTGCTTGCTTGCAGCAACGTGCTATATGTTCTGAATGCCCGAATTGGGAATCTGTGTCAAAAATTTGTTAGGAATTATGTGATCCTTACTAGCTGGAAGTAAGGGAGATGGAGCATGAAGTTATTTCTAGGAGTTGGACACATGCCAAGTTTAGCTCAGTTCTGGGCATCTTTGAAATACCTATACAAACTTGTTCCTACATAGTAACTTGCATCTTTGAATGAGAATGTGCTTGCTTACAGCAACGTGCTATATGTTCTGAATGCCCGAATTGGCAATCTGTGTCAAAGCTTTGTTAGGAATTATGTGATCCTTACTAGCTGGAAGTAAGGGAGATGGGGCATGAAGTTATTTCTAGGAGTTGGACACATACCAAGTTTAGCTCAGTTCTCGGCATCTTTGAAATACCTATACAAACTTGTTCCTACATAGTAACTTGCAACTTTGAATGAGAATGTGCTTGCTTACAGCAACGTGCTATATGTTCTGAATGCCCGAATTGGCAATCTGTGTCAAAACTTTGTTAGGAATTATGTGATCCTTACTAGCTGGAAGTAAGGGAGATGGGGCATGAAGTTATTTCTAGGAGTTGGACACATACCAAGTTTAGCTCAGTTCTGGGCATCTTTCAAATACCTATACAAACTTGTTCCTACATAGTAACTTGCAACTTTGAATGAGAATGTGCTTGCTTACAGCAACGTGCTATATGTTCTGAATGCCCGAATTGGGAATCTGTGTCAAAATTTGTTAGGAATTATGTGATCCTTACGAGCTGGAAGTAAGGGAGATGGGAAATGAAGATATTTCTAAGAGTTGGACACATACCAAGTTTAGCTCAGTTCTGGGCATCTTTGAAATACCTATACAAACTTGTTCCTACATAGTAACTTGCAACTTTGAATGAGAATGTGCTTGCTTGCAGCAACGTGCTATATGTTCTGAATGCCCGAATTGGGAATCTGTGTCAAAATTTGTTAGGAATTATGTGATCCTTACTAGCCGGAAGTAAGGGAGTTGGGGCATGAAGGTATTTCTAGGAGTTGGAGACATACAACGTTTAGCTCAGTTCAGGGCATCTTTGAAATAGCTATACAATCTTGTTCCTACATAGTAACTTGCAACTTTGAATGAGAATGTGCTTGCTTACAGCAACGTGCTATATGTTCTGAATGCCCCAATAGGGAATCTGTGTCAAAACTTTGTTAGAAATTATGTGATCCTTACTAGCTGGAAGTAAGGGAGATGGGGCATGAAGTTATTTCTTGGAGTTGGAGACATACCAAGTTTAGCTCAGTTCTGGGCATCTTTGAAATAACTATACAAACTTGTTCCTACATAGAAACTTGCAACTTTGAATGAGAATGTGCTTGCTTGCAGCAACGTGCTATATGTTCTGAATGCCCGAATTGGGAATCTGTGTCAAAACTTTGTTAGGAATTATGTGATCCTTACTAGCTGGAAGTAAGGGAGATGGAGCATGAAGTTATTTCTAGGAGTTGGACACATACCAAGTTTAGCTCAGTTCTGGGCATCTTTGAAATACCTATACAAACTTGTTCCTACATAGTAACTTGCATCTTTGAATGAGAATGTGCTTGCTTACAGCAACGTGCTATATGTTCTGAATGCCCGAATTGGCAATCTGTGTCAAAACTTTGTTAGGAATTATGTGATCCTTACTAGCTGGAAGTAAGGGAGATGGGGCATGAAGTTATTTCTAGGAGTTGGACACATACCAAGTTTAGCTCAGTTCTGGGCATCTTTGAAATACCTATACAAACTTGTTCCTACATAGTAACTTGCATCTTTGAATGAAAATCTGCTTGCTTACAGCAACGTGCTATATGTTCTGAATGCCCGAATTTGGAATCTGTGTCAAAACTTTGTTAGGAATTATGTGATCCTTACTAGCTGGAAGTAAGGGAGATGGGGCATGAAGTTATTTCTAGGAGTTGGACACATACCAAGTTTAGCTCAGTTCTCGGCATCTTTGAAATACCTATACAAACTTGTTCCTACATAGTAACTTGCAACTTTGAATGAGAATGTGCTTGCTTACAGCAACGTGCTATATGTTCTGAATGCCCGAATTGGGAATCTGTGTCAAAATTTCTTAGGAATTATGTGATCCTTACGAGCTGGAAGTAAGGGAGATGGGGAATGAAGATATTTCTAAGAGTTGGAGACATACCAAGTTTAGCTCAGTTCTGGGCATCTTTGAAATACCTATACAAACTTGTTCCTACATAGTAACTTGCAACTTTGAATGAGAATGTGCTTGCTTGCAGCAACGTGCTATATGTTCTGAATGCCCGAATTGGGAATCTGTGTCAAAATTTGTTAGGAATTATGTGATCCTTACTAGCTGGAAGTAAGGGAGTGGGGCATGAAGGTATTTCTAGGAGTTGGAGACATACAACGTTTAGCATAGTTCAGGGCATCTTTGAAATAGCTATACAATCTTGTTCCTACATAGTAACTTGCAACTTTGAATGAGAATGTGCTTGCTTACAGCAACGTGCTATATGTTCTGAATGCCCGAATAGGGAATCTGTGTCAAAACTTTGTTAGAAATTATGTGATCCTTACTAGCTGGAAGTAAGGGAGATGGGGCATGAAGTTATTTCTTGGAGTTGGAGACATACCAAGTTTAGCTCAGTTCTGGGCATCTTTGAAATAACTATACAAACTTATTCCTACATAGAAACTTGCAACTTTGAATGAGAATGTGCTTGCTTGCAGCAACGTGCTATATGTTCTGAATGCCCGAATTGGGAATCTGTGTCAAAAATTTGTTAGGAATTATGTGATCCTTACTAGCTGGAAGTAAGGGAGATGGAGCATGAAGTTATTTCTAGGAGTTGGACACATGCCAAGTTTAGCTCAGTTCTGGGCATCTTTGAAATACCTATACAAACTTGTTCCTACATAGTAACTTGCATCTTTGAATGAGAATGTGCTTGCTTACAGCAACGTGCTATATGTTCTGAATGCCCGAATTGGCAATCTGTGTCAAAGCTTTGTTAGGAATTATGTGATCCTTACTAGCTGGAAGTAAGGGAGATGGGGCATGAAGTTATTTCTAGGAGTTGGACACATACCAAGTTTAGCTCAGTTCTCGGCATCTTTGAAATACCTATACAAACTTGTTCCTACATAGTAACTTGCAACTTTGAATGAGAATGTGCTTGCTTACAGCAACGTGCTATATGTTCTGAATGCCCGAATTGGGAATCTGTGTCAAAACTTTGTTAGGAATTATGTGATCCTTACTAGCTGGAAGTAAGGGAGATGGGGCATGAAGTTATTTCTAGGAGTTGGACACATACCAAGTTTAGCTCAGTTCTGGGCATCTTTCAAATACCTATACAAACTTGTTCCTACATAGTAACTTGCAACTTTGAATGAGAATGTGCTTGCTTACAGCAACGTGCTATATGTTCTGAATGCCCGAATTGGGAATCTGTGTCAAAATTTGTTAGGAATTATGTGATCCTTACGAGCTGGAAGTAAGGGAGATGGGAAATGAAGATATTTCTAAGAGTTGGACACATACCAAGTTTAGCTCAGTTCTGGGCATCTTTGAAATACCTATACAAACTTGTTCCTACATAGTAACTTGCAACTTTGAATGAGAATGTGCTTGCTTGCAGCAACGTGCTATATGTTCTGAATGCCCGAATTGGGAATCTGTGTCAAAATTTGTTAGGAATTATGTGATCCTTACTAGCCGGAAGTAAGGGAGTTGGGGCATGAAGGTATTTCTAGGAGTTGGAGACATACAACGTTTAGCTCAGTTCAGGGCATCTTTGAAATAGCTATACAATCTTGTTCCTACATAGTAACTTGCAACTTTGAATGAGAATGTGCTTGCTTACAGCAACGTGCTATATGTTCTGAATGCCCCAATAGGGAATCTGTGTCAAAACTTTGTTAGAAATTATGTGATCCTTACTAGCTGGAAGTAAGGGAGATGGGGCATGAAGTTATTTCTTGGAGTTGGAGACATACCAAGTTTAGCTCAGTTCTGGGCATCTTTGAAATAACTATACAAACTTGTTCCTACATAGAAACTTGCAACTTTGAATGAGAATGTGCTTGCTTGCAGCAACGTGCTATATGTTCTGAATGCCCGAATTGGGAATCTGTGTCAAAACTTTGTTAGGAATTATGTGATCCTTACTAGCTGGAAGTAAGGGAGATGGAGCATGAAGTTATTTCTAGGAGTTGGACACATACCAAGTTTAGCTCAGTTCTGGGCATCTTTGAAATACCTATACAAACTTGTTCCTACATAGTAACTTGCATCTTTGAATGAGAATGTGCTTGCTTACAGCAACGTGCTATATGTTCTGAATGCCCGAATTGGCAATCTGTGTCAAAACTTTGTTAGGAATTATGTGATCCTTACTAGCTGGAAGTAAGGGAGATGGGGCATGAAGTTATTTCTAGGAGTTGGACACATACCAAGTTTAGCTCAGTTCTGGGCATCTTTGAAATACCTATACAAACTTGTTCCTACATAGTAACTTGCATCTTTGAATGAGAATCTGCTTGCTTACAGCAACGTGCTATATGTTCTGAATGCCCGAATTTGGAATCTGTGTCAAAACTTTGTTAGGAATTATGTGATCCTTACTAGCTGGAAGTAAGGGAGATGGGGCATGAAGTTATTTCTAGGAGTTGGACACATACCAAGTTTAGCTCAGTTCTCGGCATCTTTGAAATACCTATACAAACTTGTTCCTACATAGTAACTTGCAACTTTGAATGAGAATGTGCTTGCTTACAGCAACGTGCTATATGTTCTGAATGCCCGAATTGGGAATCTGTGTCAAAATTTCTTAGGAATTATGTGATCCTTACGAGCTGGAAGTAAGGGAGATGGGGAATGAAGATATTTCTAAGAGTTGGAGACATACCAAGTTTAGCTCAGTTCTGGGCATCTTTGAAATACCTATACAAACTTGTTCCTACATAGTAACTTGCAACTTTGAATGAGAATGTGCTTGCTTGCAGCAACGTGCTATATGTTCTGAATGCCCGAATTGGGAATCTGTGTCAAAATTTGTTAGGAATTATGTGATCCTTACTAGCTGGAAGTAAGGGAGTGGGGCATGAAGGTATTTCTAGGAGTTGGAGACATACAACGTTTAGCATAGTTCAGGGCATCTTTGAAATAGCTATACAATCTTGTTCCTACATAGTAACTTGCAACTTTGAATGAGAATGTGCTTGCTTACAGCAACGTGCTATATGTTCTGAATGCCCGAATAGGGAATCTGTGTCAAAACTTTGTTAGAAATTATGTGATCCTTACTAGCTGGAAGTAAGGGAGATGGGGCATGAAGTTATTTCTTGGAGTTGGAGACATACCAAGTTTAGCTCAGTTCTGGGCATCTTTGAAATAACTATACAAACTTATTCCTACATAGAAACTTGCAACTTTGAATGAGAATGTGCTTGCTTGCAGCAACGTGCTATATGTTCTGAATGCCCGAATTGGGAATCTGTGTCAAAAATTTGTTAGGAATTATGTGATCCTTACTAGCTGGAAGTAAGGGAGATGGAGCATGAAGTTATTTCTAGGAGTTGGACACATGCCAAGTTTAGCTCAGTTCTGGGCATCTTTGAAATACCTATACAAACTTGTTCCTACATAGTAACTTGCATCTTTGAATGAGAATGTGCTTGCTTACAGCAACGTGCTATATGTTCTGAATGCCCGAATTGGCAATCTGTGTCAAAGCTTTGTTAGGAATTATGTGATCCTTACTAGCTGGAAGTAAGGGAGATGGGGCATGAAGTTATTTCTAGGAGTTGGACACATACCAAGTTTAGCTCAGTTCTCGGCATCTTTGAAATACCTATACAAACTTGTTCCTACATAGTAACTTGCAACTTTGAATGAGAATGTGCTTGCTTACAGCAACGTGCTATATGTTCTGAATGCCCGAATTGGGAATCTGTGTCAAAACTTTGTTAGGAATTATGTGATCCTTACTAGCTGGAAGTAAGGGAGATGGGGCATGAAGTTATTGCTTGGAGGTGGAGACATACCAAGTTTAGCTCAGTTCTGGGCATCTTTCAAATACCTATACAAACTTGTTCCTACTTAGAAACTTGCAACTTTGAATGAGAATGTGTTTGCTTGCAGCAACGTGCTATATGTTCTGAATGCCCGAATTGGGAATCTGTGTCAAAACTTTGTTAGGAATTATGTGATCCTTACTAGCTGGAAGTAAGGGAGATAGAGCATGAAGTTATTTCTAGGAGTTGGACACATACCAAGGTAGCTCAGTTCTGGGCATCTTTGAAATACCTATACAAACTTGTTCCTACATAGTAACTTGCATCTTTGAATGAGAATGTGCTTGCTTACAGCAACGTGCTATATGTTCTGAATGCCCGAATTGGCAATCTGTGTCAAAACTTTGTTCGGAATTATGTGATCCTTACTAGCTGGAAGTAAGGGAGATGGGGCATGAAGTTATTTCTAGGAGTTGGACAGATACCAAGTTTAGCTCAGTTCTGGGGATCTTTGAAATACCTATACAAACTTGTTCCTACATAGTAACTTGCATCTTTGAATGAGAATCTGCTTGCTTACAGCAACGTGCTATATGTTCTGAATGCCCGAATTGGGAATCTGTGTCAAAACTTTGTTAGGAATTATGTGATCCTTACTAGCTGGAAGTAAGGGAGATGGGGCATGAAGTTATTTCTAGGAGTTGGACACATACCAAGTTTAGCTCAGTTCTGGGCATCTTTGAAATACCTATACAAACTTGTTCCTACATAGTAACTGGCAACTTTGAATGAAAATGTGCTTGCTTACAGCAACGTGCTATATGTTCTGAATGCCCGAATTGGGATTCTGTGTCAAAACTTTGTTAGGAATTATGTGATCCTTACTAGCTGGAAGTAAGGGAGATGGGGCATGAAGTTATTTCTAGGAGTTGGAGACATACAACCTTTAGCTCAGTTCTGGGCATCTTTGAATTACCTATACGAACTTGTTCCTACATAGTAACTTGCAACTTTGAATGAGAATGTGCTTGCTTGTAGCAACGTGCTATATGTTCTGAATGCCCGATTTGGGAATCTGTGTCAAAACTTTGTTAGGAATTATGTGATCCTTACTAGCTGGAAGTAAGGGAGATGGAGCATGAAGTTATTTTTAGGAGTGGGACACATACCAAGTTTAGCTCAGTTCTGGGCATCTTTGAAATACCTATACAAACTTGTTCCTAAATAGTAACTTGCATCTTTGAATGAGAATGTGCTTGCTTACAGCAACGTGCTATATGTTCTGAATGCCCGAATTGGCAATCTGTGTCAAAACTTTGTTAGGAATTATGTGATCCTTACTAGCTGGAAGTAAGGGAGATGGGGCATGAAGTTATTTCTAGGAGTTGGACACATACCAAGTTTAGCTCAGTTCTGGGCATCTTTGAAATACCTATACAAACTTGTTCCTACATAGTAACTTGCAACTTTGAATGAAAATGTGCTTGCTTACAGAACGTGCTATATGTTCTGAATGCCCGAATTGGGAATCTGTGTCAAAACTTTGTTAGGAATTATGTGATCCTTACTAGCTGGAAGTAAGGGAGATGGGGCATGAAGTTATTTCTAGGAGTTGGACACATACCAAGTTTAGCTCAGTTCTGGGCATCTTTGAAATACCTATACAAACTTGTTCCTACATAGTAACTTGCAACTTTGAATGAGAATGTGCTTGCTTACAGCAACGTGCTATATGTTCTGAATGCCCGAATTGGGAATCTGTGTCAAAACTTTGTTAGGAATTATGTGATCCTTACTAGCTGGAAGTAAGGGAGATGGGGCATGAAGTTATTTCTAGGAGTTGGACACATACCAAGTTTAGCTCAGTTCTGGGCATCTTTGAAATACCTATACAAACTTGTTCCTACATAGTAACTTGCAACTTTGAATGAGAATGTGCTTGCTTGCAGCAACGTGCTATATGTTCTGAATGCCCGAATTGGGAATCTGTGTCAAAACTTTGTTAGGAATTATGTGATCCTTACTAGCTGGAAGTAAGGGAGATGGGGCATGAAATTATTTCTAGGAGTTGGACACATACCAAGTTTAGCTCAGTTCTGGGCATCTTTGAAATACCTATACAAACTTGTTCCTACATAGTAAGTTGCAACTTTGAATGAGAATGTGCTTGCTTACAGCAACGTGCTATATGTTCTGAATGCCCGAATTGGGAATCTGTGTCAAAACTTTGTTAGGAATTATGTGATCCTTACTAGCTGGAAGTAAGGGAGATGGGGCATGAAGTTATTTCTTGGAGTTGGACACAAACGAAGTTTAGCTCAGTTCTGGGCATCTTTGAAATACCTATACAAACTTGTTCCTACATAGTAACTTGCAACTTTGAATGAGAATGTGCTTGCTTACAGCAACGTGCTATATGTTCTGAATACCCGATTTGGGAATCTGTGTCAAAACTTTGTTAGGAATTATGTGATCCTTACTAGCTGGAAGTATGGGAGATGGGGCATGAAGTTATTTCTAGGAGTTGGACACATACCAAGTTTAGCTCAGTTCTGGGCATCTTTGAAATACCTATACAAACTTGTTCCTACATAGTAACTTGCATCTTTGAATGAGAATGTGCTTGCTTACAGCAACGTGCTATATGTTCTAAATGCCCGAATTGGGAATCTGTGTCAAAACTTTGTTAGGAATTATGTGATCCTTACTAGCTGGAAGTAAGGGAGATGGGGCATGAAGTTATTTCTAGGAGTTGGACACATACCAAGTTTAGCTCAGTTCTGGGCATCTTTGAAATACCTATACAAACTTGTTCCTACATAGTAACTTGCATCTTTGAATGAGAATCTGCTTGCTTACAGCAACGTGCTATATGTTCTGAATGCCCGAATTGGGAATCTGTGTCAAAACTTTGTTAGAAATTATGTGATCATTACTAGCTGGAAGTAAGGGAGATGGGGCATGAAGTTATTTCTAGGAGTTGGACACATACCAAGTTTAGCTCAGTTCTGAACATCTTTGAAATACCTATACAAACTTGTTCCTGCATAGTAACTTGCAACTTTGAATGAAAATGTGCTTGCTTACAGCAACGTGCTATATGTTCTGAATGCCCGAATTGGCAATCTGTGTCAAAACATTGTTAGGAATTATGTGATCCTTACTAGCTGGAAGTAAGGGAGATGGGGCATGAAGTTATTTCTAGGAGTTGGACACATACCAAGTTTAGCTCAGTTCTCGGCATCTTTGAAATACCTATACAAACTTGTTCCTACATAGTAACTTGCAACTTTAAATGAAAATGTGCTTGCTTACAGCAACGTGCTATATGTTCTGAATGCCCGAATTTGGAATCTGTGTCAAAACTTTGTTAGGAATTATGTGATCCTTACTAGCTGGAAGTAAGGGAGATGGGGCATGAAGTTATTTCTAGGAGTTGGACACATACCAAGTTTAGCTCAGTTCTGGGCATCTTTGAAATACCTATACAAACTTGTTCCTACATAGTAACTTGCAACTTTGAACGAAAATGTGCTTGCTTACAGCAACGTGCTATATGTTCTGAATGCCCGAATTGGGAATCTGTGTCAAAACTTTGTTAGGAATTATGTGATCCTTACTAGCTGGAAGTAAGGGAGATGGGGCATGAAGTTATTTCTAGGAGTTGGACACATGCCAAGTTTAGCTCAGTTCTGGGCATCTTTGAAATACCTATACAAACTTGTTCCTACATAGTAACTTGCAACTTTGAACGAAAATGTGCTTGCTTACAGCAACGTGCTATATGTTCTGAATGCCCGAATTGGCAATCTGTGTCAAAACTTTGTTAGGAATTATGTGATCCTTACTAGCTGGAAGTAAGGGAGATGGGGCATGAAGTTATTTCTAGGAGTTGGACACATGCCAAGTTTAGCTCAGTTCTGGGCATCTTTGAAATACCTATACAAACTTGTTCCTACATAGTAACTTGCATCTTTGAATGAGAATGTGCTAGCTTACAGCAACGTGCTATATGTTCTGAATGCCCGAATTGGCAATCTGTGTCAAAACTTTGTTAGGAATTATGTGATCCTTACTAGCTGGAAGTAAGGGAGATGGGGCATGAAGTTATTTCTAGGAGTTGGACACATACCAAGTTTAGCTCAGTTCTGGGCATCTTTGAAATACCTATACAAACTTGTTCCTACATAGTAACTTGCATCTTTGAATGAGAATGTGCTTGCTTACAGCAACGTGCTATATGTTCTGAATGCCCGAATTGGGAATCTGTGTCAAAACTTTGTTAGGAATTATGTGATCCTTACTAGCTGGAGGTAAGGGAGATGGGGCATGAAGTTATTTCTAGGAGTTGGACAGATACCAAGTTTAGCTCAGTTCTGGGCATCTTTGAAATACCTATACAAACTTGTTCCTACATAGTAACTTGCAACTTTGAATGAGAATGTGCTTGCTTACAGCAACGTGCTATATGTTCTGAATGCCCGAATTGG
Organism: Diceros bicornis minor; assembly: GCF_020826845.1. Taxonomy (NCBI): domain Eukaryota; kingdom Metazoa; phylum Chordata; class Mammalia; order Perissodactyla; family Rhinocerotidae; genus Diceros; species Diceros bicornis. The sequence goes on along the minus strand of NC_080750.1, from coordinate 78,784,813 downwards.
GAATCTGTGTCAAAACTTTGTTAGGAATTATGTGATCCTTACTAGCTGGAAGTAAGGGAGATGGGGCATGAAGTTATTTCTAGGAGTTGGACACATACCAAGTTTAGCTCAGTTCTGGGCATCTTTGAAAAACCTATACAAACTTGTTCCTACATAGTAACTTGCAACTTTGAATGAGAATGTGCTTGCTTGCAGCAACGTGCTATATGTTCTGAATGCCCGAATTGGGAATCTGTGTCAAAATTTATTAGGAATTATGTGATCCTTACGAGCTGGAAGTAAGGGAGTTGGGGCATGAAGGTATTTCTAGGAGTTGGACACAAACCACGTTTAGCACAGTTCTGGGCATCTTTGAAATACCTATACAAACTTGTTCCTACATAGTAACTTGCAACTTTGAATGAGAATGTGCTTGCTTACAGAAACGTGCTATATGTTCTGAATGCCCGAATAGGGAATCTGTGTCAAAACTTTGTTAGAAATTATGTGATCCTTACTAGATGGAAGTAAGGGAGTTGGGGCATGAAGGTATTTCTAGGAGTTGGTCACATACCAAGTTTAGCACAGTTCTGGGCATCTTTGAAATACCTATACAAACTTGTTCCTACATACTAACTTGCAACTTTGAATGAGAATGTGCTTGCTTGCAGCAACGTGGTATATGTTCTGAATGCCCGAATTGGGAATCTGTGTCAAAACTTTGTTAGGAATTATGTGATCCTTACTAGCTGGAAGTAAGGGAGATGGCGCATGAAGTTATTTCTAGGAGTTGGACACATACCAAGTTTACCTCAGTTCTGGGCATCTTTGAAATACCTATACAAACTTGTTCCTACATAGTAACTTGCAACTTTGAATGAGTATGTGCTTGCTTACAGCAACGTGCTATATGTTCTGAATGCCCGAATTGGGAATATGTGTGAAATCTTGGTTAGGAATTATGTGATCCTTACTAGCTGGAAGTAAGGGAGATGGGGCATGAAGTTATTTCTAGGAGTTGGACACATACCAAGTTTAGCTCAGTTCTGGGCATCTTTGAAATACCTATACAAACTTGTTCCTACATATTAACTTGCAACTTTGAATAAGAATGTGCTTGCTTACAGCCACGTGCTATATGTTCTGAATGCCCGAATTGGGAATCTGTGTCAAAATTTGTTAGGAATTATGTGATCCTTACTAGCTGGAAGTAAGGGAGATGGGGCATGAAGTTATTTCTAGGAGTTGGACACATACCAAGTTTAGCTCAGTTCTGGGGATCTTTGAAATACCTGTAGAAACTTGTTCCTACATAGTAACTTGCATCTGTGAATGAGAATGTGCTTGCTTACAGCAACGTACTATATGTTCTGAATGCCCGAATTGGGAATCTGTGTCAAAACTTTGTTAGGAATTATGTGGTCCTTACTAGCTGGAAGTAAGGGAGATGGGGCATGAAGTTATTTCTAGGAGTTGGACACATACCAAGTTTAGCTCAGTTCTGGGCATCTTTGAAATACCTATACAAACTTGTTCCTACATAGTAACTTGCATCTTTGAATGAGAATGTGCTTGCTTACAGCAACGTGCTATATGTTCTGAATGCCCGAATTGGCAATCTGTGTCAAAACTTTGTTAGGAATTATGTGATCCTTACTAGCTGGAAGTAAGGGAGATGGGGCATTAAGTTATTTCTAGGAGTTGGACACATACCAAGTTTAGCTCAGTTCTGGGCATCTTTGAAATACCTATACAAACTTGTTCCTACATAGTAACTTGCATCTTTGATTGAGAATCTGCTTGCTTACAGCAACGTGCTATATGTTCTGAATGCCCGAATTGGGAATCTGTGTCAAAACTTTGTTAGGAAATATGTGATTCTTAGTAGCTGGAAGTAAGGGAGATGGGGCATGAAGTTATTTCTAGGAGTTGGAGACATACAACGTTTAGCTCAGTTCTGGGCATCTTTGAAATACCTATACAAACTTGTTCCTACATAGCAACTTGCAACTTTGAATGAGAATGTGCTTGCTTGCAGCAACGTGCTATATGATCTGAATGTCCGAATTGGGAATCTGTGTCAAAAATATGTTAGGAATTATGTGATCCTTACAAGCTGGAAGTAAGGGAGATGGAGCATGAAGTTATTTCTAGGAGTTGGACACATACCAAGTTTAGCTCAGTTCTGGGCATCTTTGAAATACCTATACAAACTTGTTCCTACATAGTAACTTGCATCTTTGAATGAGAATGTGCTTGCTTACAGCAACGTGCTATATGTTCTGAATGCCCGAATTGGGAATCTGTGTCAAAATTTGTTCGGAATTATGTGATCCTTACTAGCTGGAAGTAAGGGAGTTGGGGCATGAAGGTATTTCTAGGAGTTTTACACATACCAAGTTTAGCACAGTTCTGGGCATCTTTGAAATACCTATACAAACTTGTTCCTACATAGTAACTTGCAACTTTGAATGAGAATGTGCTTGCTTACAGCAACGTGCTATATGTTCTGAATGCCCGAATTGGCAATCTGTGTCAAAATTTGTTAGGAATTATGTGATCCTTACTAGCTGGAAGTAAGGGAGTTGGGGCATGAAGGTATTTCTAGGAGTTGGACACAAACCAAGTTTAGCACAGTTCTGGGCATCTTAGAAATACCTATACAAACTTGTTCCTACATAGTAACTTGCAACTTTGAATGAGAATGTGCTTGCTTACAGCAACGTGCTATATGTCCTGAATGCCCGAATAGGGAATCTGTGTCACAACTTTGTTAGGAATTATGTGATCCTTACTAGATGGAAGTAAGGGAGATGGGGCATGAAGTTATTTCTAGGAGTTGGACACATACCAAGTTTAGCTCAGATCTGGGCATCTTTGAAATACCTATACAAACTTGTTCCTACATAGTAACTTGCATCTTTGAATGAGAATGTGCTTGCTTACAGCAACGTGCTATATGTTCTGAATGCCCGAATTGGGAATCTGTGTCAAAACTTTGTTAGGAATTATGTGATCCTTACTAGCTGGAAGTAAGGGAGATGGGGCATGAAGTTATTTCTAGGAGTTGGACACATACCAAGTTTAGCTCAGTTCTGGGCATCTTTGAAATACCTATACAAACTTGTTCCTACATAGTAACTTGCAACTTTGAATGAGAATGTGCTTGCTTACAGCAACGTGCTATATGTTCTGAATGCCCGAATTGGGAATCTGTGTCAAAATTTGTTAGGAATTATGTGATCCTTACGAGCTGGAAGTAAGGGAGTTGGGGCATGAAGGTATTTCTAGGAGATGGACACTAACCAAGATTAGCATAGTTCTGGGCATCTTTGAAATACCTATACAAACTTGTTCCTACATAATAACTTGCAACTTTGAATGAGAATGTGCTTGTTTACAGCAACGCGCTATATGTTCTGAATGCCCGAATTGGGAATCTGTGTCAAAAATTGTTAGGAATTATGTGATCCTTTCTAGCTGGAAGTAACGGAGTTGGGGCATGAAGGTGTTTCTAGGAGTTGGACACATAGCAAGTTTAGCTCAGTTCTGGGCATCTTTGAAATACCTATACAAACTTGTTCCTACATAGTAACTTGCAACTTTGAATGAGAATGTGCTTGCTTACAGCAACGTGCTATATGTTCTGAATGCCCGAATTGGGAATCTGTGTCAAAACATTGTTAGGAATTATGTGATCCTTACCAGCTGGAAGTAAGGGAGATGGGGAATGAAGTTATTTCTAGGAGGTGGAGACATACCAAGTTTAGCTCAGTTCTGGGCATCTTTGAAATACCTGTACAAACTTGTTCCTACATAGTAACTTGCAACTTTGAATGAGAATGTGCTTGCTTGCAGCAACGTGCTATATGTTCTGAATGCCCGAATTGGGAATCTGTGTCAAAACTTTGTTAGGAATTATGTGATCCTTACTAGCTGGAAGTAAGGGAGATGAGGCATGAAGTTATTTCTAGGAGTTGGACACACACCAAGTTTAGCTCAGTTCTGGGCATCTTTGAAATACCTATACAAACTTGTTCCTACATAGTAACTTGCATCTTTGAATGAGAATGTGCTTGCTTACAGCAACGTGCTATATGTTCTGAATGCCCGAATTGGGAATCTGTGTCAAAACTTTGTTAGGAATTATGTGATCATTACTAGATGGAAGTAAGGGAGTTGAGGCATGAAGGTATTTCTAGGAGTTGGACACATACCAAGTTTAGCTCAGTTCTGGGCATCTTTGAAATACCTGTACAAACTTGTTCCTACATAGTAACTTGCAACTTTGAATGAGAATGTGCTTGCTTGCAGCAACGTGCTATATGTTCTGAATGCCCGAATTGGGAATCTGTGTCAAAACTTTGTTAGGAATTATGTGATCCTTACTATCTGGAAGTAAGGGAGATGAGGCATGAAGTTATTTCTAGGAGTTGGACACACACCAAGTTTAGCTCAGTTCTGGGCATCTTTGAAATACCTATACAAACTTGTTCCTAGATAGTAACTTGCATCTTTGAATGAGAATGTGCTTGCTTACAGCAACGTGCTATATGTTCTGAATGCCCGAATTGGGAATCTGTGTCAAAACTTTGTTAGGAATTATGTGATCCTTACTAGCTGGAAGTAAGGGAGATGGGGCATGAAGTTATTTCTAGGAGTTGGACACATACCAAGTTTAGCTCAGTTCTGGGCATCTTTGAAATACCTATACAAACTTGTTCCTACATAGTAACTTCCAACTTTGAATGAGAATGTGCTTGCTTACAGCAACGTGCTATATGTTCTGAATGCCCGAATTGGCAATCTGTGTCAAAACTTTGTTAGTAATTATGTGATCCTTACTAGATGGATGTAAGTGAGATGGGGCATGAAGTTATTTCTAGGAGTTGGAGACATACAACGTTTAGCTCAGTTCTGGGCATCTTTGAAATACCTATACAAACTTGTTCCTACATAGTAACTTGCAACTTTGAATGAGAATGTGCTTGCTTACAGCAACGTGCTATATGTTCTGAATGCCCGAATTGGGAATCTGTGTCAAAACTTTGTTAGAAATTATGTGATCCTTACTAGATGGAAGTAAGGGAGTTGGAGCATGAAGGTATTTCTAGGAGTTGGACACATACCAAGTTTAGCTCAGTTCTGGGCATCTTTGAAATACCTATACAAACTTGTTCCTACATAGTAACTTGCAACTTTGAATGAGAATGTGCTTGCTTGCAGCAACGTGCTATATGTTCTGAATGCCCGATTTGGGAATCTGTGTCAAAACTTTGTTAGGAATTATGTGATCCTTACTAGCTGGAAGTAAGGGAGATGGGGCATGAAGTTATTTCTAGGAGTTGGACACATACAACGTTTAGCTCAGTTCTGGGCATCTTTGAAATACCTATACAAACTTGTTCCTACATAGTAACTTGCAACTTTGAATGAGAATGTGCTTGCTTGCAGCAACGTGCTATATGTTCTGAATGCCCGAATTGGGAATCTGTGTCAAAACTTTGTTAGGAATTATGTGATCCTTACTAGCTGGAAGTAAGTGAGATGTGGCATGAAATTATTTCTAGGAGTTGGACACATACCAAGTTTAGCTCAGTTCTGGGCATCTTTGAAATACCTATACAAACTTGTTCCTACATAGTAACTTGCAACTTTGAATGAGAATGTGCTTGCTTACAGCAACGTACTATATGTTCTGAATGCCCGAATTGGGAATCTGTGTCAAAACTTTGTTAGGAATTATGTGGTCCTTACTAGCTGGAAGTAAGGGAGATGGGGCATGAAGTTATTTCTAGGAGTTGGACACATACCAAGTTTAGCTCAGTTCTGGGCATCTTTGAAATACCTATACAAACTTGTTCCTACATAGTAACTTGCATCTTTGAATGAGAATGTGCTTGCTTACAGCAACGTGCTATATGTTCTGAATGCCCGAATTGGCAATCTGTGTCAAAACTTTGTTAGGAATTATGTGATCCTTACTAGCTGGAAGTAAGGGAGATGGGGCATTAAGTTATTTCTAGGAGTTGGACACATACCAAGTTTAGCTCAGTTCTGGGCATCTTTGAAATACCTATACAAACTTGTTCCTACATAGTAACTTGCATCTTTGATTGAGAATCTGCTTGCTTACAGCAACGTGCTATATGTTCTGAATGCCCGAATTGGGAATCTGTGTCAAAACTTTGTTAGGAAATATGTGATTCTTAGTAGCTGGAAGTAAGGGAGATGGGGCATGAAGTTATTTCTAGGAGTTGGAGACATACAACGTTTAGCTCAGTTCTGGGCATCTTTGAAATACCTATACAAACTTGTTCCTACATAGCAACTTGCAACTTTGAATGAGAATGTGCTTGCTTGCAGCAACGTGCTATATGATCTGAATGTCCGAATTGGGAATCTGTGTCAAAAATTTGTTAGGAATTATGTGATCCTTACAAGCTGGAAGTAAGGGAGATGGAGCATGAAGTTATTTCTAGGAGTTGGACACATACCAAGTTTAGCTCAGTTCTGGGCATCTTTGAAATACCTATACAAACTTGTTCCTACATAGTAACTTGCATCTTTGAATGAGAATGTGCTTGCTTACAGCAACGTGCTATATGTTCTGAATGCCCGAATTGGGAATCTGTGTCAAAATTTGTTCGGAATTATGTGATCCTTACTAGCTGGAAGTAAGGGAGTTGGGGCATGAAGGTATTTCTAGGAGTTTTACACATACCAAGTTTAGCACAGTTCTGGGCATCTTTGAAATACCTATACAAACTTGTTCCTACATAGTAACTTGCAACTTTGAATGAGAATGTGCTTGCTTACAGCAACGTGCTATATGTTCTGAATGCCCGAATTGGCAATCTGTGTCAAAATTTGTTAGGAATTATGTGATCCTTACTAGCTGGAAGTAAGGGAGTTGGGGCATGAAGGTATTTCTAGGAGTTGGACACAAACCAAGTTTAGCACAGTTCTGGGCATCTTAGAAATACCTATACAAACTTGTTCCTACATAGTAACTTGCAACTTTGAATGAGAATGTGCTTGCTTACAGCAACGTGCTATATGTCCTGAATGCCCGAATAGGGAATCTGTGTCACAACTTTGTTAGGAATTATGTGATCCTTACTAGATGGAAGTAAGGGAGATGGGGCATGAAGTTATTTCTAGGAGTTGGACACATACCAAGTTTAGCTCAGATCTGGGCATCTTTGAAATACCTATACAAACTTGTTCCTACATAGTAACTTGCATCTTTGAATGAGAATGTGCTTGCTTACAGCAACGTGCTATATGTTCTGAATGCCCGAATTGGGAATCTGTGTCAAAACTTTGTTAGGAATTATGTGATCCTTACTAGCTGGAAGTAAGGGAGATGGGGCATGAAGTTATTTCTAGGAGTTGGACACATACCAAGTTTAGCTCAGTTCTGGGCATCTTTGAAATACCTATACAAACTTGTTCCTACATAGTAACTTGCAACTTTGAATGAGAATGTGCTTGCTTACAGCAACGTGCTATATGTTCTGAATGCCCGAATTGGGAATCTGTGTCAAAATTTGTTAGGAATTATGTGATCCTTACGAGCTGGAAGTAAGGGAGTTGGGGCATGAAGGTATTTCTAGGAGATGGACACTAACCAAGATTAGCATAGTTCTGGGCATCTTTGAAATACCTATACAAACTTGTTCCTACATAATAACTTGCAACTTTGAATGAGAATGTGCTTGTTTACAGCAACGCGCTATATGTTCTGAATGCCCGAATTGGGAATCTGTGTCAAAAATTGTTAGGAATTATGTGATCCTTTCTAGCTGGAAGTAACGGAGTTGGGGCATGAAGGTGTTTCTAGGAGTTGGACACATAGCAAGTTTAGCTCAGTTCTGGGCATCTTTGAAATACCTATACAAACTTGTTCCTACATAGTAACTTGCAACTTTGAATGAGAATGTGCTTGCTTACAGCAACGTGCTATATGTTCTGAATGCCCGAATTGGGAATCTGTGTCAAAACATTGTTAGGAATTATGTGATCCTTACCAGCTGGAAGTAAGGGAGATGGGGAATGAAGTTATTTCTAGGAGGTGGAGACATACCAAGTTTAGCTCAGTTCTGGGCATCTTTGAAATACCTGTACAAACTTGTTCCTACATAGTAACTTGCAACTTTGAATGAGAATGTGCTTGCTTGCAGCAACGTGCTATATGTTCTGAATGCCCGAATTGGGAATCTGTGTCAAAACTTTGTTAGGAATTATGTGATCCTTACTAGCTGGAAGTAAGGGAGATGAGGCATGAAGTTATTTCTAGGAGTTGGACACACACCAAGTTTAGCTCAGTTCTGGGCATCTTTGAAATACCTATACAAACTTGTTCCTACATAGTAACTTGCATCTTTGAATGAGAATGTGCTTGCTTACAGCAACGTGCTATATGTTCTGAATGCCCGAATTGGGAATCTGTGTCAAAACTTTGTTAGGAATTATGTGATCATTACTAGATGGAAGTAAGGGAGTTGAGGCATGAAGGTATTTCTAGGAGTTGGACACATACCAAGTTTAGCTCAGTTCTGGGCATCTTTGAAATACCTGTACAAACTTGTTCCTACATAGTAACTTGCAACTTTGAATGAGAATGTGCTTGCTTGCAGCAACGTGCTATATGTTCTGAATGCCCGAATTGGGAATCTGTGTCAAAACTTTGTTAGGAATTATGTGATCCTTACTATCTGGAAGTAAGGGAGATGAGGCATGAAGTTATTTCTAGGAGTTGGACACACACCAAGTTTAGCTCAGTTCTGGGCATCTTTGAAATACCTATACAAACTTGTTCCTAGATAGTAACTTGCATCTTTGAATGAGAATGTGCTTGCTTACAGCAACGTGCTATATGTTCTGAATGCCCGAATTGGGAATCTGTGTCAAAACTTTGTTAGGAATTATGTGATCCTTACTAGCTGGAAGTAAGGGAGATGGGGCATGAAGTTATTTCTAGGAGTTGGACACATACCAAGTTTAGCTCAGTTCTGGGCATCTTTGAAATACCTATACAAACTTGTTCCTACATAGTAACTTCCAACTTTGAATGAGAATGTGCTTGCTTACAGCAACGTGCTATATGTTCTGAATGCCCGAATTGGCAATCTGTGTCAAAACTTTGTTAGTAATTATGTGATCCTTACTAGATGGATGTAAGTGAGATGGGGCATGAAGTTATTTCTAGGAGTTGGAGACATACAACGTTTAGCTCAGTTCTGGGCATCTTTGAAATACCTATACAAACTTGTTCCTACATAGTAACTTGCAACTTTGAATGAGAATGTGCTTGCTTACAGCAACGTGCTATATGTTCTGAATGCCCGAATTGGGAATCTGTGTCAAAACTTTGTTAGAAATTATGTGATCCTTACTAGATGGAAGTAAGGGAGTTGGGGCATGAAGGTATTTCTAGGAGTTGGACACATACCAAGTTTAGCTCAGTTCTGGGCATCTTTGAAATACCTATACAAACTTGTTCCTACATAGTAACTTGCAACTTTGAATGAGAATGTGCTTGCTTGCAGCAACGTGCTATATGTTCTGAATGCCCGATTTGGGAATCTGTGTCAAAACTTTGTTAGGAATTATGTGATCCTTACTAGCTGGAAGTAAGGGAGATGGGGCATGAAGTTATTTCTAGGAGTTGGACACATACAACGTTTAGCTCAGTTCTGGGCATCTTTGAAATACCTATACAAACTTGTTCCTACATAGTAACTTGCAACTTTGAATGAGAATGTGCTTGCTTGCAGCAACGTGCTATATGTTCTGAATGCCCGAATTGGGAATCTGTGTCAAAACTTTGTTAGGAATTATGTGATCCTTACTAGCTGGAAGTAAGTGAGATGTGGCATGAAATTATTTCTAGGAGTTGGACACATACCAAGTTTAGCTCAGTTCTGGGCATCTTTGAAATACCTATACAAACTTGTTCCTACATAGTAACTTGCAACTTTGAATGAGAATGTGCTTGCTTACAGCAACGTACTATATGTTCTGAATGCCCGAATTGGGAATCTGTGTCAAAACTTTGTTAGGAATTATGTGGTCCTTACTAGCTGGAAGTAAGGGAGATGGGGCATGAAGTTATTTCTAGGAGTTGGACACATACCAAGTTTAGCTCAGTTCTGGGCATCTTTGAAATACCTATACAAACTTGTTCCTACATAGTAACTTGCATCTTTGAATGAGAATGTGCTTGCTTACAGCAACGTGCTATATGTTCTGAATGCCCGAATTGGCAATCTGTGTCAAAACTTTGTTAGGAATTATGTGATCCTTACTAGCTGGAAGTAAGGGAGATGGGGCATTAAGTTATTTCTAGGAGTTGGACACATACCAAGTTTAGCTCAGTTCTGGGCATCTTTGAAATACCTATACAAACTTGTTCCTACATAGTAACTTGCATCTTTGATTGAGAATCTGCTTGCTTACAGCAACGTGCTATATGTTCTGAATGCCCGAATTGGGAATCTGTGTCAAAACTTTGTTAGGAAATATGTGATTCTTAGTAGCTGGAAGTAAGGGAGATGGGGCATGAAGTTATTTCTAGGAGTTGGAGACATACAACGTTTAGCTCAGTTCTGGGCATCTTTGAAATACCTATACAAACTTGTTCCTACATAGCAACTTGCAACTTTGAATGAGAATGTGCTTGCTTGCAGCAACGTGCTATATGATCTGAATGTCCGAATTGGGAATCTGTGTCAAAAATTTGTTAGGAATTATGTGATCCTTACAAGCTGGAAGTAAGGGAGATGGAGCATGAAGTTATTTCTAGGAGTTGGACACATACCAAGTTTAGCTCAGTTCTGGGCATCTTTGAAATACCTATACAAACTTGTTCCTACATAGTAACTTGCATCTTTGAATGAGAATGTGCTTGCTTACAGCAACGTGCTATATGTTCTGAATGCCCGAATTGGGAATCTGTGTCAAAATTTGTTCGGAATTATGTGATCCTTACTAGCTGGAAGTAAGGGAGTTGGGGCATGAAGGTATTTCTAGGAGTTTTACACATACCAAGTTTAGCACAGTTCTGGGCATCTTTGAAATACCTATACAAACTTGTTCCTACATAGTAACTTGCAACTTTGAATGAGAATGTGCTTGCTTACAGCAACGTGCTATATGTTCTGAATGCCCGAATTGGCAATCTGTGTCAAAATTTGTTAGGAATTATGTGATCCTTACTAGCTGGAAGTAAGGGAGTTGGGGCATGAAGGTATTTCTAGGAGTTGGACACAAACCAAGTTTAGCACAGTTCTGGGCATCTTAGAAATACCTATACAAACTTGTTCCTACATAGTAACTTGCAACTTTGAATGAGAATGTGCTTGCTTACAGCAACGTGCTATATGTCCTGAATGCCCGAATAGGGAATCTGTGTCACAACTTTGTTAGGAATTATGTGATCCTTACTAGATGGAAGTAAGGGAGATGGGGCATGAAGTTATTTCTAGGAGTTGGACACATACCAAGTTTAGCTCAGATCTGGGCATCTTTGAAATACCTATACAAACTTGTTCCTACATAGTAACTTGCATCTTTGAATGAGAATGTGCTTGCTTACAGCAACGTGCTATATGTTCTGAATGCCCGAATTGGGAATCTGTGTCAAAACTTTGTTAGGAATTATGTGATCCTTACTAGCTGGAAGTAAGGGAGATGGGGCATGAAGTTATTTCTAGGAGTTGGACACATACCAAGTTTAGCTCAGTTCTGGGCATCTTTGAAATACCTATACAAACTTGTTCCTACATAGTAACTTGCAACTTTGAATGAGAATGTGCTTGCTTACAGCAACGTGCTATATGTTCTGAATGCCCGAATTGGGAATCTGTGTCAAAATTTGTTAGGAATTATGTGATCCTTACGAGCTGGAAGTAAGGGAGTTGGGGCATGAAGGTATTTCTAGGAGATGGACACTAACCAAGATTAGCATAGTTCTGGGCATCTTTGAAATACCTATACAAACTTGTTCCTACATAATAACTTGCAACTTTGAATGAGAATGTGCTTGTTTACAGCAACGCGCTATATGTTCTGAATGCCCGAATTGGGAATCTGTGTCAAAAATTGTTAGGAATTATGTGATCCTTTCTAGCTGGAAGTAACGGAGTTGGGGCATGAAGGTGTTTCTAGGAGTTGGACACATAGCAAGTTTAGCTCAGTTCTGGGCATCTTTGAAATACCTATACAAACTTGTTCCTACATAGTAACTTGCAACTTTGAATGAGAATGTGCTTGCTTACAGCAACGTGCTATATGTTCTGAATGCCCGAATTGGGAATCTGTGTCAAAACATTGTTAGGAATTATGTGATCCTTACCAGCTGGAAGTAAGGGAGATGGGGAATGAAGTTATTTCTAGGAGGTGGAGACATACCAAGTTTAGCTCAGTTCTGGGCATCTTTGAAATACCTGTACAAACTTGTTCCTACATAGTAACTTGCAACTTTGAATGAGAATGTGCTTGCTTGCAGCAACGTGCTATATGTTCTGAATGCCCGAATTGGGAATCTGTGTCAAAACTTTGTTAGGAATTATGTGATCCTTACTAGCTGGAAGTAAGGGAGATGAGGCATGAAGTTATTTCTAGGAGTTGGACACACACCAAGTTTAGCTCAGTTCTGGGCATCTTTGAAATACCTATACAAACTTGTTCCTACATAGTAACTTGCATCTTTGAATGAGAATGTGCTTGCTTACAGCAACGTGCTATATGTTCTGAATGCCCGAATTGGGAATCTGTGTCAAAACTTTGTTAGGAATTATGTGATCATTACTAGATGGAAGTAAGGGAGTTGAGGCATGAAGGTATTTCTAGGAGTTGGACACATACCAAGTTTAGCTCAGTTCTGGGCATCTTTGAAATACCTGTACAAACTTGTTCCTACATAGTAACTTGCAACTTTGAATGAGAATGTGCTTGCTTGCAGCAACGTGCTATATGTTCTGAATGCCCGAATTGGGAATCTGTGTCAAAACTTTGTTAGGAATTATGTGATCCTTACTATCTGGAAGTAAGGGAGATGAGGCATGAAGTTATTTCTAGGAGTTGGACACACACCAAGTTTAGCTCAGTTCTGGGCATCTTTGAAATACCTATACAAACTTGTTCCTAGATAGTAACTTGCATCTTTGAATGAGAATGTGCTTGCTTACAGCAACGTGCTATATGTTCTGAATGCCCGAATTGGGAATCTGTGTCAAAACATTGTTAGGAATTATGTGATCCTTACTAGCTGGAAGTAAGGGAGATGGGGCATGAAGTTATTTCTAGGAGTTGGACACATACCAAGTTTAGCTCAGTTCTGGGCATCTTTGAAATACCTATACAAACTTGTTCCTACATAGTAACTTCCAACTTTGAATGAGAATGTGCTTGCTTACAGCAACGTGCTATATGTTCTGAATGCCCGAATTGGCAATCTGTGTCAAAACTTTGTTAGTAATTATGTGATCCTTACTAGATGGATGTAAGTGAGATGGGGCATGAAGTTATTTCTAGGAGTTGGAGACATACAACGTTTAGCTCAGTTCTGGGCATCTTTGAAATACCTATACAAACTTGTTCCTACATAGTAACTTGCAACTTTGAATGAGAATGTGCTTGCTTACAGCAACGTGCTATATGTTCTGAATGCCCGAATTGGGAATCTGTGTCAAAACTTTGTTAGAAATTATGTGATCCTTACTAGATGGAAGTAAGGGAGTTGGGGCATGAAGGTATTTCTAGGAGTTGGACACATACCAAGTTTAGCTCAGTTCTGGGCATCTTTGAAATACCTATACAAACTTGTTCCTACATAGTAACTTGCAACTTTGAATGAGAATGTGCTTGCTTGCAGCAACGTGCTATATGTTCTGAATGCCCGATTTGGGAATCTGTGTCAAAACTTTGTTAGGAATTATGTGATCCTTACTAGCTGGAAGTAAGGGAGATGGGGCATGAAGTTATTTCTAGGAGTTGGACACATACAACGTTTAGCTCAGTTCTGGGCATCTTTGAAATACCTATACAAACTTGTTCCTACATAGTAACTTGCAACTTTGAATGAGAATGTGCTTGCTTGCAGCAACGTGCTATATGTTCTGAATGCCCGAATTGGGAATCTGTGTCAAAACTTTGTTAGGAATTATGTGATCCTTACTAGCTGGAAGTAAGTGAGATGTGGCATGAAATTATTTCTAGGAGTTGGACACATACCAAGTTTAGCTCAGTTCTGGGCATCTTTGAAATACCTATACAAACTTGTTCCTACATAGTAACTTGCAACTTTGAATGAGAATGTGCTTGCTTACAGCAACGTACTATATGTTCTGAATGCCCGAATTGGGAATCTGTGTCAAAACTTTGTTAGGAATTATGTGGTCCTTACTAGCTGGAAGTAAGGGAGATGGGGCATGAAGTTATTTCTAGGAGTTGGACACATACCAAGTTTAGCTCAGTTCTGGGCATCTTTGAAATACCTATACAAACTTGTTCCTACATAGTAACTTGCATCTTTGAATGAGAATGTGCTTGCTTACAGCAACGTGCTATATGTTCTGAATGCCCGAATTGGCAATCTGTGTCAAAACTTTGTTAGGAATTATGTGATCCTTACTAGCTGGAAGTAAGGGAGATGGGGCATTAAGTTATTTCTAGGAGTTGGACACATACCAAGTTTAGCTCAGTTCTGGGCATCTTTGAAATACCTATACAAACTTGTTCCTACATAGTAACTTGCATCTTTGATTGAGAATCTGCTTGCTTACAGCAACGTGCTATATGTTCTGAATGCCCGAATTGGGAATCTGTGTCAAAACTTTGTTAGGAATTATGTGGTCCTTACTAGCTGGAAGTAAGGGAGATGGGGCATGAAGTTATTTCTAGGAGTTGGACACATACCAAGTTTAGCTCAGTTCTGGGCATCTTTGAAATACCTATACAAACTTGTTCCTACATAGTAACTTGCAACATTGAATGAGAATGTGGTTGCTTACAGCAACGTGCTATATGTTCTGAATGCCCGAATTGGGAATCTGTGTCAAAACTTTGTTAGGAATTATGTGATCCTTACTAGCTGGAAGTAAGGGAGATGGGGCATGAAGTTATTTTTGAGTTGGAGACATACCAAGTTTAGCTCAGTTCTGGGCATCTTTGAAATACCTATACAAACTTGTTCCTACATAGTAACTTGCAACTTTGAATGAGAATGTGCTTGCTTGCAGCAACGTGCTATATGTTCTGAATGCCCGAATTGGGAATCTGTGTCAAATCTTTGTTAGGAATTATGTGATCCTTACTATCTGGAAGTAAGTGAGATGTGGCATGAAATTATTTCTAGGAGTTGGACACATACCAAGTTTAGCTCAGTTCTGGGCATCTTTGAAATACCTATACAAACTTGTTCCTACATAGTAACTTGCAACTTTGAATGACAATGTGCTTGCTTACAGCAACGTGCTATATGTTCTGAATGCCCGAATTGGGAATCTGTGTCAAAACTTTGTTAGGAATTATGTGGTCCTTACTAGCTGGAAGTAAGGGAGATGGGGCATGAAGTTATTTCTAGGAGTTGGACACATACTAAGTTTAGCTCAGTTCTGGGCATCTTTGAAATACCTATACAAACTTGTTCCTACATAGTAACTTGCATCTTTGAATGAGAATGTGCTTGCTTACAGCAACGTGCTATATGTTCTGAATGCCCGAATTGACAATCTGTGTCAAAACTTTGTTAGGAATTATGTGATCCTTACTAGCTGGAAGTAAGGGAGATGGGGCATGAAGTTATTTCTAGGAGTTGGACACAAACGAAGTTTAGCTCAGTTCTGGGCATCTTTGAAATACCTATACAAACTTGTTCCTACATAGTAACTTGCAACTTTGAATGAGAATGTGCTTGCTTACAGCAACGTGCTATATGTTCTGAATGCCCGAATTGGGAATCTGTGTCAAAACTTTGTTAGGAATTATGTGATCCTTACTAGCTGGAAGTAAGGGAGATTGGGCATGAAGTTATTTCTAGGAGTTGGAGACATACAACGTTTAGCTCAGTTCTCGGCATCTTTGAAATAGCTATACAATCTTGTTCCCACATAGTAACTTGCAACTTTGAATGAGAATTGGCTTGCTGACAGCAACGTGCTATATGTTCTGAATGCCCGAATTGGCAATCTGTGTCAAAACTTTGTTAGAAATTATGTGATCCTTACTGGATGGAAGTAAGTGAGTTGGGGCATGAAGGTATTTCTAGGAGTTGGACACATACCAAGTTTAGCACAGTTCTGGGCATCTTTGAAATACCTATACAAACTTGTTCCTACATAGTAACTTGCAACTTTGAATGAGAATGTGCTTGCTTACAGCAACGTGCTATATGTTCTGAATGCCCGAATTGGGAATCTGTGTCAAAACTTTGTTAGGAATTATGTGATCCTTACTAGCTGGAAGTAAGGGAGATGGGGCATGAAGTTATTTCTAGGAGTTGGAGACATACAACGTTTAGCTCAGTTCTGGGCATCTTTGAAATACCTATACAAACTTGTTCCTACATAGTAACTTGCAACTTTGAATGAGAATGTGCTTGCTTACAGCAACGTGCTATATGTTCTGAATGCCCGTATTGGGAATCTGTGTCAAAATTTGTTAGGAATTATGTGATCCTTACTAGCTGGAAGTAAGGAACTTGGGGCATGAAGGTATTTCTAGGAATTGGACACATACCAATTTGGCACAGTTCTGGGCATCTTTGAAATACCTATACAAACTTGTTCCTACATAGTAACTTGCATCTTTGAATGAGAATGTGCTTGCTTACAGCAACGTGCTATATGTTCTGAATGCCCGAATTGGCAATCTGTGTCAAAACTTTGTTAGGAATTATGTGATCCTTACTAGCTGGAAGTAAGGGAGATGGGGCATTAAGTTATTTCTAGGAGTTGGAGACATACAACGTTTAGCTCAGTTCTGGGCATCTTTGAAATACCTATACAAACTTGTTCCTACATAGTAACTTGCAACTTTGAATGAGGATGTGCTTGCTTGCAGCAACGTGCTATATGTTCTGAATGCCCGAATTGGCAATCTGTGTCAAAACTTTGTTAGGAATTATGTGATCCTTACTAGCTGGAAGTAAGGGAGATGGGGCATGAAGTTATTTCTAGGAGTTGGACACATACGAAGTTTAGCTCAGTTCTGGGCATCTTTGAAATACCTATACAAACTTGTTCCTACATAGTAACTTGCAACTTTGAATGAGAATGTGCTTGCTTACAGCAACGTGCTATATGTTCTGAATGCCCGAATTGGCAATCTGTGTCAAAACTTTGTTAGGAATTATGGGATCCTTACTAGCTGGAAGTAAGGGAGATGGGGCATGAAGTTATTTCTTTGAGTTGGAGACATACAACTTTTAGCTCAGTTCTGGGCATCTTTGAAATACCTATACAAACTTGTTCCTACATAGTAACTTGCAACTTTGAATGAGAATGTGCTTGCTTGCAGCAACGTGCTATATGTTCTGAATGCCCGATTTGGGAATCTGTGTCAAAACTTTGTTAGGAATTATGTGATCCTTACTAGCTGGAAGTAAGGGAGATGGAGCATGAAGTTATTTCTAGGAGTTGGACACATACCAAGTTTAGCTCAGTTCTGGGCATCTTTGAAATACCTATACAAACTTGTTCCTACATAGTAACTTGCATCTTTGAATGAGAATGTGCTTGCTTACAGCAACGTGCTATATGTTCTGAATGCCCGAATTGGCAATCTGTGTCAAAACTTTGTTAGGAATTATGTGATCCTTACTAGCTGGAATTAAGGGAGATGGGGCATGAAGTTATTTCTAGGAGTTGGACACATACCAAGTTTAGCTCAGTTCTGGGCATCTTTGAAATACCTATACAAACTTGTTCCTACATAGTAACTTGCATCTATGAATGAGAATGTGCTTGCTTACAGCAACGTGCTATATGTTCTGAATGCCCGAATTGGGAATCTGTGTCAAAACTTTGTTAGGAATTATGTGATCCTTACTAGCTGGAAGTAAGGGAGATGGGGCATGAAGTTATTTCTAGGAGTTGGACACATACCAAGTTTAGCTCAGTTCTGGGCATCTTTGAAATACATATACAAACTTGTTCCTACATAGTAACTTGCAACTTTGAATGAAAATGTGCTTGCTTACAGCAACGTGCTATATGTTCTGAATGCCCGAATTGGGAATCTGTGTCAAAACTTTGTTAGGAATTATGTGATCCTTACTAGCTGGAAGTAAGGGAGATGGGGCATGAAGTTATTTCTAGGAGTTGGACACATACCATGTTTAGCTCAGTTCTGGGCATCTTTGAAATACCTATACAAACTTGTTCCTACATAGTAACTTGCAACATTGAAGGAGAATGTGCTTGCTGACAGCAACGTGCTATATGTTCTGAATGCCCGAATTGGGCATCTGTGTCAAAACTTTGTTAGGAATTATGTGATCCTTACTAGCTGGAAGTAAGGGAGATGGGGCATGAAGTTATTTCTTGGAGTTGGAGACATACCAAGTTTAGCTCAGGTCTGGGAATCTTTGAAATACCTATACAAACTTGTTCCTACATAGTAACTTGCATCTTTGAATGAGAATGTGCTTGCTTACAGCAACGTGCTATATGTTCTGAATGCCCGAATTGGGAATCTGTGTCAAAACTTTGTTAGGAATTATGTGATCCTTACTAGCTGGAAGTAAGGGAGATGGAGCATGAAGTTATTTCTAGGAGTTGGACACATACCAAGTTTAGCTCAGTTCTGGGCATCTTTGAAATACCTATACAAACTTGTTCCTACATAGTAACTTGCATCTTTGAATGAGAATGTGCTTGCTTACAGCAACGTGCTATATGTTCTGAATGCCCGAATTGGCAATCTGTGTCAAAACTTTGTTAGGAATTATGTGATCCTTACTAGCTGGAAGTAAGGGAGATGGGGCATGAAGTTATTTCTAGGAGTTGGACACATACCAAGTTTAGCTCAGTTCTGGGCATCTTTGAAATACCTATACAAACTTGTTCCTACATAGTAACTTGCATCTTTGAATGAGAATCTGCTTGCTTACAGCAACGTGCTATATGTTCTGAATGCCCGAATTGGCAATCTGTGTCAAAACTTTGTTAGGAATTATGTGATCCTTACTAGCTGGAAGTAAGGGAGATGGGGCATGAAGTTATTTCTAGGAGTTGGACACATACCAAGTTTAGCTCAGTTCTGGGCATCTTTGAAATACCTATACAAACTTGTTCCTACATAGTAACTTGCAACTTTGAATGAAAATGTGCTTGCTTACAGCAACGTGCTATATGTTCTGAATGCCCGAATTGGGAATCTGTGTCAAAACTTTGTTAGGAATTATGTGATCCTTACTAGCTGGAAGTAAGGGAGATGGGGCATGAAGTTATTTCTAGGAGTTGGACACATACCAAGTTTAGCTCAGTTCTGGGCATCTTTGAAATACCTATACAAACTTGTTCCTACATAGTACCTTGCAACATTGAATGAAAATGTGCTTGCTTACAGCAACGTGCTATATGTTCTGAATGCCCGAATTGGGAATCTGTGTCAAAACTTTGTTAGGAATTATGTGATCCTTACTAGCTGGAAGTAAGGGAGATGGGGCATGAAGTTATTTCTAGGAGTTGGACACATACCAAGTTTAGCTCAGTTCTGTGCATCTTGGAAATACCTATACAAACTTGTTCCTACATAGTAACTTGCAACTTTGAATGAGAATGTGCTTGCTTACAGCAACGTGCTATATGTTCTGAATGCCCGAATTGGGAATCTGTGTCAAAACTTTGTTAGGAATTATGTGATCCTTACTAGCCGGAAGTAAGGGAGATGTGGCATGAAGTTATTTCTAGGAGTTGGACACATACCAAGTTTAGCTCAGTTCTGGGCATCTTTGAAATACCTATACAAACTTGTTCCTACATAGTAACTTGCAACTTTGAATGAGAATGTGCTTGCTTGCAGCAACGTGCTATATGTTCTGAATGCCCGAATCGGGAATCTGTGTCAAAACTTTGTTAGGAATTATGTGATCCTTACTAGCTGGAAGTAAGGGAGATGGGGCATGAAATTATTTCTAGGAATTAGAGACATACCAAGTTTAGCTCAGTTCTGGGCATCTTTGAAATACCTATACAAACTTGTTCCTACATAGTAACTTGCAACTTTGAATGAGAATGTCCTTGCTTGCAGCAACGTGCTATATGTTCTGAATGCCCGATATGGGAATCTGTGTCAAAACTTTGTTAGGAATTATGTGATCCTTACTAGCTGGAAGTAAGGGAGATGGAGCATGAAGTTATTTCTAGGAGTTGGACACATACCAAGTTTAGCTCAGTTCTGGGCATCTTTGAAATACCTATACAAACTTGTTCCTACATAGTAACTTGCATCTTTGAATGAGAATGTGCTTGCTTACAGCAACGTGCTATATGTTCTGAATGCCCGAATTGGGAATCTGTGTCAAAACTTTGTTAGGAATTATGTGATCCTTACTAGCTGGAAGTAAGGGAGATGGGGCATGAAGGTATTTCTAGGAGTTGGACACATACCAAGTTTAGCACAGTTCTAGGCATCTTTCAAATACCTATACAACTTGTTCCTACATAGTAACTTGCAACTTTGAATGAGAATGTGCTTGCTTACAGCAACGTGCTATATGTTCTGAATGCCCGAATAGGGAATCTGTGTCAAAACTTTGTTAGGAATTATGTGATCCTTACTAGCTGGAAGTAAGGGAGATGGGGCATGAAGTTATGTCTAGGAGTTGGACACATACCAAGTTTAGCTCAGTTCTGGGCATCTTTGAAATACCTATACAAACTTGTTCCTACATAGTAACTTGCATCTTTGAATGAGAATGTGCTTGCTTACAGCAACGTGCTATATGTTCTGAATGCCCGAATTGGGAATCTGTGTCAAAACTTTGTTTGGAATTATGTGATCCTTACTAGCTGGAAGTAAGGGAGATGGGGAATGTTGTTATTTCTAGGAGTTGGACACATACCAAGTTTAGCTCAGTTCTGGGCATCTTTGAAATACCTATACAAACTTGTTCCTACATAGTAACTTGCAACTTTGAATGAGAATGTGCTTGCTTACAGCAACGTGCTATAAGCTCTGAATGCCCGAAAATGGAATCTGTGTCAAAACTTTGTTAGGAATTATGTGATCCTTACTATCTGGAAGTAAGTGAGATGGGGCATGAAGTTATTTCTAGGAGTTGGAGACATACAACGTTTAGCTCAGTTCTGGGCATCTTTGAAATACCTATACGAACTTGTTCCTACATAGTAACTTGCAACTTTGAATGAGAATGTGCTTGCTTACAGCAACGTGCTATATGTTCTGAATGCCCGAATTGGCAATCTGTGTCAAAACTTTGTTAGTAATTATGTGATCCTTACTAGATGGAAGTAAGTGAGATGGGGCATGAAGTTATTTCTAGGAGTTTGAGACATACAACGTTTAGCTCAGTTCTGGGCATCTTTGAAATACCTATGCAAACTTGTTCCTACATAGTAACTTGCAACTTTGAATGAGAATGTGCTTGCTTACAGCAACGTGCTATATGTTCTGAATGCCCGAATTGGGAATCTGTGTCAAAACTTTGTTAGAAATTATGTGATCCTTACTAGATGGAAGTAAGGGAGTTGGGTCATGAAGGTATTTCTAGGAGTTGGACACATACCAAGTTTAGCTCAGTTCTGGGCATCTTTGAAATACCTATACAAACTTGTTCCTACATAGTAACTTGCTACTTTGAATGAGAATGTGCTTGCTTGCAGCAACGTGCTATATGTTCTGATTGCCCGATTTGGGAATCTGTGTCAAAACTTTGTTAGGAATTATGTGATCCTTACTAGCTGGAAGTAAGGGAGATGGGGCATGAAGTTATTTCTAGGAGTTGGACACATACTAAGTTTAGCTCAGTTCTGGGCATCTTTGAAATACCTATACAAACTTGTTCCTACATAGTAACTTGCATCTTTGAATGAGAATGTGCTTGCTTACAGCAACGTGCTATATGTTCTGAATGCCCGAATTGACAATCTGTGTCAAAACTTTGTTAGGAATTATGTGATCCTTACTAGCTGGAAGTAAGGGAGATGGGGCATGAAGTTATTTCTAGGAGTTGGACACAAACGAAGTTTAGCTCAGTTCTGGGCATCTTTGAAATACCTATACAAACTTGTTCCTACATAGTAACTTGCAACTTTGAATGAGAATGTGCTTGCTTACAGCAACGTGCTATATGTTCTGAATGCCCGAATTGGGAATCTGTGTCAAAACTTTGTTAGGAATTATGTGATCCTTACTAGCTGGAAGTAAGGGAGATTGGGCATGAAGTTATTTCTAGGAGTTGGAGACATACAACGTTTAGCTCAGTTCTCGGCATCTTTGAAATAGCTATACAATCTTGTTCCCACATAGTAACTTGCAACTTTGAATGAGAATGGGCTTGCTGACAGCAACGTGCTATATGTTCTGAATGCCCGAATTGGCAATCTGTGTCAAAACTTTGTTAGAAATTATGTGATCCTTACTGGATGGAAGTAAGGGAGTTGGGGCATGAAGGTATTTCTAGGAGTTGGACACATACCAAGTTTAGCACAGTTCTGGGCATCTTTGAAATACCTATACAAACTTGTTCCTACATAGTAACTTGCAACTTTGAATGAGAATGTGCTTGCTTACAGCAACGTGCTATATGTTCTGAATGCCCGAATTGGGAATCTGTGTCAAAACTTTGTTAGGAATTATGTGATCCTTACTAGCTGGAAGTAAGGGAGATGGGGCATGAAGTTATTTCTAGGAGTTGGAGACATACAACGTTTAGCTCAGTTCTGGGCATCTTTGAAATACCTATACAAACTTGTTCCTACATAGTAACTTGCAACTTTGAATGAGAATGTGCTTGCTTACAGCAACGTGCTATCTGTTCTGAATGCCCGTATTGGGAATCTGTGTCAAAATTTGTTAGGAATTATGTGATCCTTACTAGCTGGAAGTAAGGAACTTGGGGCATGAAGGTATTTCTAGGAATTGGACACATAACAATTTGGCACAGTTCTGGGCATCTTTGAAATACCTATACAAACTTGTTCCTACATAGTAACTTGCATCTTTGAATGAGAATGTGCTTGCTTACAGCAACGTGCTATATGTTCTGAATGCCCGAATTGGCAATCTGTGTCAAAATTTTGTTAGGAATTATGTGATCCTTACTAGATGGAAGTAAGGGAGATGGGGCATTAAGTTATTTCTAGGAGTTGGAGACATACAACGTTTAGCTCAGTTCTGGGCATCTTTGAAATACCTATACAAACTTGTTCCTACATAGTAACTTGCAACTTTGAATGAGAATGTGCTTGCTTGCAGCAACGTGCTATATGTTCTGAATGCCCGAATTGGCAATCTGTGTCAAAACTTTGTTAGGAATTATGTGATCCTTACTAGCTGGAAGTAAGGGAGATGGGGCATGAAGTTATTTCTAGGAGTTGGACACATACGAAGTTTAGCTCAGTTCTGGGCATCTTTGAAATACCTATACAAACTTGTTCCTACATAGTAACTTGCAACTTTGAATGAGAATGTGCTTGCTTACAGCAACGTGCTATATGTTCTGAATGCCCGAATTGGCAATCTGTGTCAAAACTTTGTTAGGAATTATGTGATCCTTACTAGCTGGAAGTAAGGGAGATGGGGCATGAAGTTATTTCTTTGAGTTGGAGACATACAACGTTTAGCTCAGTTCTGGGCATCTTTGAAATACCTATACAAACTTGTTCCTACATAGTAACTTGCAACTTTGAATGAGAATGTGCTTGCTTGCAGCAACGTGCTATATGTTCTGAATGCCCGATTTGGGAATCTGTGTCAAAACTTTGTTAGGAATTATGTGATCCTTACTAGCTGGAAGTAAGGGAGATGGAGCATGAAGTTATTTCTAGGAGTTGGACACATACCAAGTTTAGCTCAGTTCTGGGCATCTTTGAAATACCTATACAAACTTGTTCCTACATAGTAACTTGCATCTTTGAATGAAAATGTGCTTGCTTACAGCAACGTGCTATATGTTCTGAATGCCCGAATTGGCAATCTGTGTCAAAACTTTGTTAGGAATTATGTGATCCTTACTAGCTGGAATTAAGGGAGATGGGGCATGAAGTTATTTCTAGGAGTTGGACACATACCAAGTTTAGCTCAGTTCTGGGCATCTTTGAAATACCTATACAAACTTGTTCCTACATAGTAACTTGCATCTATGAATGAGAATGTGCTTGCTTACAGCAACGTGCTATATGTTCTGAATGCCCGAATTGGGAATCTGTGTCAAAACTTTGTTAGGAATTATGTGATCCTTACTAGCTGGAAGTAAGGGAGATGGGGCATGAAGTTATTTCTAGGAGTTGGACACATACCAAGTTTAGCTCAGTTCTGGGCATCTTTGAAATACATATACAAACTTGTTCCTACATAGTAACTTGCAACTTTGAATGAAAATGTGCTTGCTTACAGCAACGTGCTTTATGTTCTGAATGCCCGAATTGGGAATCTGTGTCAAAACTTTGTTAGGAATTATGTGATCCTTACTAGCTGGAAGTAAGGGAGATGGGGCATGAAGTTATTTCTAGCAGTTGGACACATACCATGTTTAGCTCAGTTCTGGGCATCTTTGAAATACCTATACAAACTTGTTCCTACATAGTAACTTGCAACTTTGAATGAGAATGTGCTTGCTTGCAGCAACGTGCTATATGTTCTGAATGCCCGAATTGGCAATCTGTGTCAAAACTTTGTTAGGAATTATGTGATCCTTACTAGCTGGAAGTAAGGGAGATGGGGCATGAAGTTATTTCTAGGAGTTGGACACATACGAAGTTTAGCTCAGTTCTGGGCATCTTTGAAATACCTATACAAACTTGTTCCTACATAGTAACTTGCAACTTTGAATGAGAATGTGCTTGCTTACAGCAACGTGCTATATGTTCTGAATGCCCGAATTGGCAATCTGTGTCAAAACTTTGTTAGGAATTATGTGATCCTTACTAGCTGGAAGTAAGGGAGATGGGGCATGAAGTTATTTCTAGGAGTTGGACACATACCAAGTTTAGCTCAGTTCTGGGCATCTTTGAAATACCTATACAAACTTGTTCCTACATAGTAACTTGCATCTTTGAATGAGAATCTGCTTGCTTACAGCAACGTGCTATATGTTCTGAATGCCCGAATTGGGAATCTGTGTCAAAACTTTGTTAGGAATTATGTGATCCTTACTAGCTGGAAGTAAGGGAGATGGGGCATGAAGTTATTTCTAGGAGTTGGACACATACCAAGTTTAGCTCAGTTCTGGGCATCTTTGAAATACCTATACAAACTTGTTCCTACATAGTAACTTGCAACTTTGAATGAAAATGTGCTTGCTTACAGCAACGTGCTATATGTTCTGAATGCCCGAATTGGGAATCTGTGTCAAAACTTTGTTAGGAATTATGTGATCCTTACTAGCTGGAAGTAAGGGAGATGGGGCATGAAGTTATTTCTAGGAGTTGGACACATACGAAGTTTAGCTCAGTTCTGGGCATCTTTGAAATACCTATACAAACTTGTTCCTACATAGTACCTTGCAACATTGAATGAAAATGTGCTTGCTTACAGCAACGTGCTATATGTTCTGAATGCCCGAATTGGGAATCTGTGTCAAAACTTTGTTAGGAATTATGTGATCCTTACTAGCTGGAAGTAAGGGAGATGGGGCATGAAGTTATTTCTAGGAGTTGGACACATACCAAGTTGAGCTCAGTTCTGTGCATCTTGGAAATACCTATACAAACTTGTTCCTACATAGTAACTTGCAACTTTGAATGAGAATGTGCTTGCTTACAGCAACGTGCTATATGTTCTGAATGCCCGAATTGGGAATCTGTGTCAAAACTTTGTTAGGAATTATGTGATCCTTACTAGCCGGAAGTAAGGGAGATGTGGCATGAAGTTATTTCTAGGAGTTGGACACATACCAAGTTTAGCTCAGTTCTGGGCATCTTTGAAATACCTATACAAACTTGTTCCTACATAGTAACTTGCAACTTTGAATGAGAATGTGCTTGCTTGCAGCAACGTGCTATATGTTCTGAATGCCCGAATCGGGAATCTGTGTCAAAACTTTGTTAGGAATTATGTGATCCTTACTAGCTGGAAGTAAGGGAGATGGGGCATGAAATTATTTCTAGGAGTTAGAGACATACCAAGTTTAGCTCAGTTCTGGGCATCTTTGAAATACCTATACAAACTTGTTCCTACATAGTAACTTGCAACTTTGAATGAGAATGTGCTTGCTTGCAGCAACGTGCTATATGTTCTGAATGCCCGATATGGGAATCTGTGTCAAAACTTTGTTAGGAATTATGTGATCCTTACTAGCTGGATGTAAGGGAGATGGAGCATGAAGTTATTTCTAGGAGTTGGACACATACCAAGTTTAGCTCAGTTCTGGGCATCTTTGAAATACCTATACAAACTTGTTCCTACATAGTAACTTGCATCTTTGAATGAGAATGTGCTTGCTTACAGCAACGTGCTATATGTTCTGAATGCCCGAATTGGGAATCTGTGTCAAAACTTTGTTAGGAATTATGTGATCCTTACTAGCTGGAAGTAAGGGAGATGGGGCATGAAGGTATTTCTAGGAGTTGGACACATACCAAGTTTAGCACAGTTCTAGGCATCTTTGAAATACCTATACAACTTGTTCCTACATAGTAACTTGCAACTTTGAATGAGAATGTGCTTGCTTACAGCAACGTGCTATATGTTCTGAATGCCCGAAAATGGAATCTGTGTCAAAACTTTGTTAGGAATTATGTGATCCTTACTAGCTGGAAGTAAGTGAGATGGGGCATGAAGTTATTTCTAGGAGTTGGAGACATACAACGTTTAGCTCAGTTCTGGGAATCTTTGAAATACCTATACGAACTTGTTCCTACATAGTAACTTGCAACTTTGAATGAGAATGTGCTTGCTTACAGCAACGTGCTATATGTTCTGAATGCCCGAATTGGCAATCTGTGTCAAAACTTTGTTAGTAATTATGTGATCCTTACTAGATGGAAGTAAGTGAGATGGGGCATGAAGTTATTTCTAGGAGTTTGAGACATACAACGTTTAGCTCAGTTCTGGGCATCTTTGAAATACCTATACAAACTTGTTCCTACATAGTAACTTGCAACTTTGAATGAGAATGTGCTTGCTTACAGCAACGTGCTATATGTTCTGAATGCCCGAATTGGGAATCTGTGTCAAAACTTTGTTAGAAATTATGTGATCCTTACTAGATGGAAGTAAGGGAGTTGGGTCATGAAGGTATTTCTAGGAGTTGGACACATACCAAGTTTAGCTCAGTTCTGGGCATCTTTGAAATACCTATACAAACTTGTTCCTACATAGTAACTTGCTACTTTGAATGAAAATGTGCTTGCTTGCAGCAGCGTGCTATATGTTCTGAATGCCCGAATTGGGAATCTGTGTCAAAACTTTGTTAGGAATTATGTGATCCTTACTAGCTGGAAGTAAGTGAGATGGGGCATGAAATTATTTCTAGGAGTTGGACACATACCAAGTTTAGCTCAGTTCTGGGCATCTTTGAAATACCTATACAAACTTGTTCCTACATAGTAACTTGCAACTTTTAATGAGAATGTGCTTGCTTACAGCAACGTGCTATATGTTCTGAATGCCCGAATTGGGAATCTGTGTCAAAACTTTGTTAGGAATTATGTGGTCCTTACTAGCTGGAAGTAAGGGAGATGGGGCATGAAGTTATTTCTAGGAGTTGGACACATACCAAGTTTAGCTCAGTTCTGGGCATCTTTGAAATACCTATACAAACTTGTTCCTACATAGTAACTTGCAACTTTGAATGAGAATGTGCTTGCTTACAGCAATGTGCTACATGCTCTGAATGCCCGAAAACGGAATCTGTGTCAAAACTTTGTTAGGAATTATGTGATCCTTACTAGCTGGAAGTAAGGGAGATGGGGCATGAAGTTATTTCTAGGAGTTGGAGACATACAACGTTTAGCTCAGTTCTGGGCATCTTTGAAATACCTATACGAACTTGTTCCTACATAGTAACTTGCAACTTTGAATGAGAATGTGCTTGCTTGCAGCAACGTGCTATATGTTCTGAATGCCCGATTTAGGAATCTGTGTCAAAACTTTGTTAGGAATTATGTGATCCTTACTAGTTGGAAGTAAGGGAGATGGAGCATGAAGTTATTTCTAGGAGATGGACACATACCAAGTTTAGCTCAGTTCTGGGCATCTTTGAAATACCTATACAAACTTGTTCCTACATAGTAACTTGCATCTTTGAATGAGAATGTGCTTGCTTACAGCAACGTGCTATATGTTCTGAATGCCCGAATTGGGAATCTGTGTCAAAACTTTGTTAGGAATTATGTGATCCTTACTAGCTGGAAGTAAGTGCGATGGGGCATTAAGTTATTTCTAGGAGTTGGACACATACCAAGTTTACCTCAGTTCTGGGCATCTTTGAAATACCTATACAAACTTGTTCCTACATAGTAACTTGCATCTTTGAATGAGAATCTGCTTGCTTACAGCAACGTGCTATATGTTCTGAATGCCCGAATTGGGAATCTGTGTCAAAACTTTGTTAGGAATTATGTGATCCTTACTAGCTGGAAGTAAGGGAGATGGGGCATGAAGTTATTTCTAGGAGTTGGACACATACCAAGTTTAGCTCAGTTCTGGGCATCTTTGAAATACCTACACAAACTTGTTCCTACATAGTAACTTGCAACTTTGAATGAAAATGTGCTTGCTTACAGCAACGTGCTATATGATCTGAATGCCCGAATTGGGAATCTGTGTCAAAACTTTGTTAGGAATTATGTGATCCTTACTAGCTGGAAGTAAGGGAGATGGGGCATGAAGTTATTTCTAGGAGTTGGACACATACCAAGTTTAGCTCAGTTCTGGGCATCTTTGAAATACCTATACAAACTTGTTCCTACATAGTAACTTGCAACATTGAATGAGAATGTGCTTGCTTACAGCAACGTGCTATATGTTCTGAATGCCCTAATTGGGAATTTGTGTCAAAACTTTGTTAGGAATTATGTGATCCTTACTAGCTGGAAGTAAGGGAGATGGGGCATGAAGTTATTTCTTGGAGTTGGAGACATACCAAGTTTAGCTCAGTTCTGGGCATCTTTGAAATACCTATACAAACTTGTTCCTACATAGTAACTTGCAACTTTGAATGAGAATGTGCTTGCTTGCAGCAACGTGCTACATGTTCTGAATGCCCGATTTGGGAATCTGTGTCAAAACTTTGTTAGGAATTATGTGATCCTTACTAGCTGGAAGTAAGGGAGATGGAGCATGAAGTTATTTCTAGGAGTTGGACACATACCAAGTTTAGCTCAGTTCTGGGCATCTTTGAAATACCTATACAAACTTGTTCCTACATAGTAACTTGCATCTTTGAATGAGAATGTGCTTGCTTACAGCAACGTGCTATATGTTCTGAATGCTCGAATTGGGAATCTGTGTCAAAACTTTGTTAGGAATTATGTGATCCTTACTAGCTGGAAGTAAGGGAGATCGGGCATGAAGTTATTTCTAGGAGTTGGACACATACCAAGTTTAGCTCAGTTCTGGGCATCTTTGAAATACCTATACAAACTTGTTCCTACATAGTAACTTGCAACTTTGAATGAAAATGTGCTTGCTTACAGCAACGTGCTATATGTTCTGAATGCCCGAATTGGCAATCTGTGTCAAAAATTTGTTAGGAATTATGTGATCCTTACTAGCTGGAAGTAAGGGAGATGGGGCATGAAGTTATTTCTAGGAGTTGAAAACATACCAAGTTTAGCTCAGTTCTGTGCATCTTTGAAATACCTATACAAACTTGTTCCTACATAGTAACTTGCAACTTTGAATGAGAATGTGCTTGGTTAGAGCAACGTGCTATATGTTCTGAATGCCCGAATTGGGAATCTGTGTCAAAACATTGTTAGGAATTATGTGATCCTTACTAGCTGGAAGTAAGGGAGATGGGGCATGAAGTTATTTCTAGGAGTTGGACACATACCAAGTTTAGCTCAGTTCTGGGCATCTTTGAAATACCTATACAAACTTGTTCCTACATAGTAACTTGCAACTTTGAATGAGAATGTGCTTGCTTACAGCAACGTGCTATATGCTCTGAATGCCCGAAAACGGAATCTGTGTCAAAACTTTGTTAGGAATTATGTGATCCTTACTAGCTGGAAGTAAGTGAGATGGGGCATGAAGTTATTTCTAGGAGTTGGAGACATACAACGTTTAGCTCAGTTCTGGGCATCTTTGAAATACCTATAGGAACTTGTTCCTACATAGTAACTTGCAACTTTGAATGAGAATGTGCTTGCTTACAGCAACGTGCTATATGTTCTGAATGCCCGAATTGGAAAACTGTGTCAAAACTTTGTTAGTAATTATGTGATCCTTACTAGATGGAAGTAAGTGAGATGGGGCATGAAGTTATTTCTAGGAGTTGGAGACATACAACGTTTAGCTCAGTTCTGGGCATCTTTGAAATACCTATACAAACTTGTTCCTACATAGTAACTTGCAACTTTGAATGAGAATGTGCTTGCTTACAGCAACGTGCTATATGTTCTGAATGCCCGAATTGGGAATCTGTGTCAAAACTTTGTTAGAAATTATGTGATCCTTACTAGATGGAAGTAAGGGAGTTGGGGCATGAAGGTATTTCTAGGAGTTGGACACATACCAAGTTTAGCTCCGTTCTGGGCATCTTTGAAATACCTATACAAACTTGTTCCTACATAGTAACTTGCTACTTTGAATGAGAATGTGCTTGCTTGCAGCAACGTGCTATATGTTCTGAATGCCCGAATTGGCAATCTGTGTCAAAAATTTGTTAGGAATTATGTGATCCTTACTAGCTGGAAGTAAGGGAGATGGGGCATGAAGTTATTTCTAGGAGTTGAAAACATACCAAGTTTAGCTCAGTTCTGTGCATCTTTGAAATACCTATACAAACTTGTTCCTACATAGTAACTTGCAACTTTGAATGAGAATGTGCTTGCTTACAGCAACGTGCTATATGTTCTGAATGCCCGAATTGGGAATCTGTGTCAAAACATTGTTAGGAATTATGTGATCCTTACTAGCTGGAAGTAAGGGAGATGGGGCATGAAGTTATTTCTAGGAGTTGGACACATACCAAGTTTAGCTCAGTTCTGGGCATCTTTGAAATACCTATACAAACTTGTTCCTACATAGTAACTTGCAACTTTGAATGAGAATGTGCTTGCTTACAGCAACGTGCTATATGCTCTGAATGCCCGAAAACGGAATCTGTGTCAAATCTTTGTTAGGAATTATGTGATCCTTACTAGCTGGAAGTAAGTGAGATGGGGCATGAAGTTATTTCTAGGAGTTGGAGACATACAACGTTTAGCTCAGTTCTGGGCATCTTTGAAATACCTATAGGAACTTGTTCCTACATAGTAACTTGCAACTTTGAATGAGAATGTGCTTGCTTACAGCAACGTGCTATATGTTCTGAATGCCCGAATTGGAAAACTGTGTCAAAACTTTGTTAGTAATTATGTGATCCTTACTAGATGGAAGTAAGTGAGATGGGGCATGAAGTTATTTCTAGGAGTTGGAGACATACAACGTTTAGCTCAGTTCTGGGCATCTTTGAAATACCTATACAAACTTGTTCCTACATAGTAACTTGCAACTTTGAATGAGAATGTGCTTGCTTACAGCAACGTGCTATATGTTCTGAATGCCCGAATTGGGAATCTGTGTCAAAACTTTGTTAGAAATTATGTGATCCTTACTAGATGGAAGTAAGGGAGTTGGGGCATGAAGGTATTTCTAGGAGTTGGACACATACCAAGTTTAGCTCCGTTCTGGGCATCTTTGAAATACCTATACAAACTTGTTCCTACATAGTAACTTGCTACTTTGAATGAGAATGTGCTTGCTTGCAGCAACGTGCTATATGTTCTGAATGCCCGATTTGGGAATCTGTGTCAAAACTTTGTTAGGAATTATGTGATCCTTACTAGCTGGAAGTAAGGGAGATGGGGCATGAAGTTATTTCTAGGAGTTGGACACATACCAAGTTTAGCTCAGTTCTGGGCATCTTTGAAATACCTATACAAACTTGTTCCTACATAGTAACTTGCAACTTTGAATGAGAATGTGCTTGCTTACAGCAATGTGCTACATGCTCTGAATGCCCGAAAACGGAATCTGTGTCAAAACTTTGTTAGGAATTATGTGATCCTTACTAGCTTGAAGTAAGGGAGATGGAGCATGAAGTTATTTCTAGGAGATGGACACATACCAAGTTTAGCTCAGTTCTGGGCATCTTTGAAATACCTATACAAACTTGTTCCTACATAGTAACTTGCATCTTTGAATGAGAATGTGCTTGCTTAGAGCAACGTGCTATATGTTCTGAATGCCCGAATTGGCAATCTGTGTCAAAACTTTGTTAGGAATTATGTGATCCTTACTAGCTGGAAGTAAGTGAGATGGGGCATTAAGTTATTTCTAGGAGTTGGACACATACCAAGTTTAGCTCAGTTCTGGGCATCTTTGAAATACCTATACAAACTTGTTCCTACCTAGTAACTTGCATCTTTGAATGAGAATCTGCTTGCTTGCAGCAACGTGCTATATGTTCTGAATGCCCGAATTGGGAATCTGTGTCAAAACTTTGTTAGGAATTATGTGATCCTTACTAGCTGGAAGTAAGGGAGATGGGGCATGAAGTTATTTCTAGGAGTTGGACACATACCAAGTTTAGCTCAGTTCTGGGCATCTTTGAAATACCTATAGAAACTTGTTCCTACATAGTAACTTGCAACTTTGAATGAAAATGTGCTTGCTTACAGCAACGTGCTATATGTTCTGAATGCCCGAATTGGGAATCTGTGTCAAAACTTTGTGAGGAATTATGTGATCCTTACTAGCTGGAAGTAAGGGAGATGGGGCATGAAGTTATTTCTAGGAGTTGGACACATACCAAGTTTAGCTCAGTTCTGGGCATCTTTGAAATACCTATACAAACTTGTTCCTACATAGTAACTTGCAACTTAGAATGAGAATGTGCTTACTTACAGCAACGTGCTATATGTTCTGAATGCCCGAATTGGGAATCTGTGTCAAAACTTTGTTAGGAATTATGTGATCCTTACTAGCTGGAAGTAATGGAGAAGGGGCATGAAGTTATTTCTTGGAGTTGGAGACATACCAAGTTTAGCTCAGTTCTGGGCATCTTTGAAAAACCTATACAAACTTGTTCCTACATAGTAACTTGCAACTTTCAATGAGAATGTGCTTGCTTACAGCAACGTGCTATATGTTCTGAATGCCCGATTTGGGAATCTGTGTCAAAACTTTGTTAGGAATTATGTGATCCTTACTAGCTGGAAGTAAGGGAGATGGGGCATGAAGTTATTTCTTGGAGTTGGAGACATACCAAGTTTAGCTCAGTTCTGGGCATCTTTGAAATACCTATACAAACTTGTTCCTACATAGTAACTTGCAACTTTGAATGAGAATGTGCTTGCTTGCAGCAACGTGCTATATGTTCTGAATGCCCGATTTGGGAATCTGTGTCAAAACTTTGTTATGAATTATGTGATCCTTACTAGCTGGAAGTAAGGGAGATGGAGCATGAAGTTATTTCTAGGAGTTGGACACATACCAAGTTTAGCTCAGTTCTGGGCATCTTTGAAATACCTATACAAACTTGTTCCTACATAGTAACTTGCATCTTTGAATGAGAATGTGCTTGCTTACAGCAACGTGCTATATGTTCTGAATGCCCGAATTGGCAATCTGTGTCAAAACTTTGTTAGGAATTATGTGATCCTTACTAGCTGGAAGTAAGGGAGATGGGACATGAAGTTATTTCTAGGAGTTGGACACATACCAAGTTTAGCTCAGTTCTGGGCATCTTTGAAATACCTATAGAAACTTGTTCCTACATAGTAACTTGCAAGTTTGAATGAAAATGTGCTTGCTTACAGCAACGTGCTATATGTTCTGAATGCCCGAATTGGGAATCTGTGTCAAAACTTTGTTAGGAATTATGTGATCCTTACTAGCTGGAAGTAAGGGAGATGGGGCATGAAGTTATTTCTAGGAGTTGGACACATACCAAGTTTAGCTCAGTTCTGGGCATCTTTGAAATACCTATACAAACTTGTTCCTACATAGTAACTTGCAACTTTGAATGAGAATGTGCTTGCTTACAGCAACGTGCTATATGTTCTGAATGCCCGAATTGGGAATCTGTGTCAAAACTTTGTTAGGAATTATGTGATCCTTACTAGCTGGAAGTAAGGGAGACGGGGCATGAAGTTATTTCTTGGAGTTGGAGACATACCAAGTTTAGCTCAGTTCTGGGCATCTTTGAAATACCTATACAAACTTGTTCCTACATAGTAACTTGCAACTTTGAATGAGAATGTGCTTGCTTGCAGCAACGTGCTATATGTTCTGAATGCCCGATTTGGGAATCTGTGTCAAATCTTTGTTAGGAATTATGTGATCCTTACTAGCTGGAAGTAAGGGAGATGGAGCATGAAGTTATTTCTCGGAGTTGGACACATACCAAGTTTAGCTCAGTTCTGGGCATCTTTCAAATACCTATACAATCTTGTTCCTACATAGTAACTTGCATCTTTGAATGAGAATGTGCTTGCTTACAGCAACGTGCTATATGTTCTGAATGCCCGAATTGGGAATCTGTGTCAAAACTTTGTTAGGAATTATGTGATCCTTACTAGCTGGAAGTAAGGGAGATGGGGCATGAAGTTATTTCTAGGAGTTGGACACATACCAAGTTTAGCTCAGTTCTGGGCATCTTTGAAATACCTATACAAACTTGTTCCTACATAGTAACTTGCATCTTTGAATGAGAATCTGCTTGCTTACAGCAACGTGCTATATGTTCTGAATGCCCGAATTGGGAATCTGTGTCAAAACTTTGTTAGAAATTATGTGATCCTTACTAGCTGGAAGTAAGGGAGATGGGACATGAAGTTATTTCTAGGAGTTGGACACATACCAAGTTTAGCTCAGTTCTGGGCATCTTTGAAATACCTATACAAACTTGTTCCTACATAGTAACTTGCAACTTTGAATGAAAATGTGCTTGCTTACAGCAACGTGCTATATGTTCTGAATGCCCGAATTGGGAATCTGTGTCAAAACTTTGTTAGGAAATTTGTGATCCTTACTAGCTGGAAGTAAGGGAGATGGGGCATGAAGTTATTTCTAGGAGTTGGACACATGCCAAGTTTAGCTCAGTTCTGGGCATCTTTGAAATACCTATACAAACTTGTTCCTACATAGTAACTTGCATCTTTGAATGAGAATGTGCTTGCTTACAGCAACGTGCTGTATGCTCTGAATGCCCGAAAACGGAATCTGTGTCAAAACTTTGCTAGGAATTATGTGATCCTTACTAGCTGGAAGTAAGTGAGATGGGGCATGAAGTTATTTCTAGGAGTTGGAGACATACAACGTTTAGCTCAGTTCTGGGCATCTTTGAAATACCTATACGAACTTGTTCCTACATAGTAACTTGCAACTTTGAATGAGAATGTGCTTGCTTACAGCAACGTGCTATATGTTCTGAATGCCCGAATTGGGAATCTGTGTCAAAACTTTGATAGAAATTATGTGATCCTTACTAGATGGAAGTAAGGGAGTTGGGGCATGAAGGTATTTCTAGGAGTTGGACACATACCAAGTTTAGCTCAGTTCTGGGCATCTTTGAAATACCTATAGAAACTTTTCCTACATAGTAACTTGCAACTTTGAATGAGAATGTGCATGCTTGCAGCAACGTGCTATATGTTCTGAATGCCCGATTTGGGAATCTGTGTCAAAACTTTGTTAGAAATTATGTGATCCTTACTAGCTGGAAGTAAGGGAGATGGGGCATGAAGTTATTTCTAGGAGTTGGACACATACCAAGTTTAGCTCAGTTCTGGGCATCTTCGAAATACCTATACAAACTTGTACCTACATAGTAACTTGCATCTTTGAATGAGAATGTGCTTGCTTACAGCAACGTGCTATATGTTCTGAATGCCCGAATTGGGAATCTGTGTCAAAACTTTGTTAGGAATTATGTGATCCTTACTAGCTGGAAGTAAGGGAGATGGGGCATGAAGTTATTTCTAGGAGTTGGACACATACCAAGTTTAGCTCAGTTCTGTGCATCTTTGAAATACCTATACAAACTTGTTCCTACATAGTAACTTGCATCTTTGAATGACAATCTGGTTGCTTACAGCAACGTGCTATATGTTCTGAATGCCCGAATTGGGAATCTGTGTCAAAACTTTGTTAGGAATTATGTGATCCTTACTAGCTGGAAGTAAGGGAGATGGGGCATGAAGTTATTTCTAGGAGTTGGACACATACCAAGTTTAGCTCAGTTCTGGGCATCTTTGAAATACCTATACAAACTTGTTCCTACATAGTAACTTGCAACTTTGAATGAGAATGTGCTTGCTTACAGCAACGTGCTATATGTTCTGAATGCCCGAATTGGGAATCTGTGTCAAAACTTTGTTAGGAATTATGTGCTCCTTACTAGCTGGAAGTAAGGGAGATGGGGCATGAAGTTATTTCTAGGAGTTGGACACATACCAAGTTTAGCTCAGTTCTGGGCATCTTTGAAATACCTATACAAACTTGTTCCTACATAGTAACTTGCAACTTTGAATGAAAATGTGCTTGCTTACAGCAACGTGCTATATGTTCTGAATGCCCGAATTGGGAATCTGTGTCAAAACTTTGTTAGGAATTATGTGATCCTTACTAGCTGGAAGTAAGGGAGAAGGTGCATGAAGTTATTTCTAGGAGTTGGAGACATACCAAGTTTAGCTCAGTTCTGGGCATCTTTGAAATACCTATACAAACTTGTTCCTACATAGTAACTTGCATCTTTGAATGAGAATGTGCTTGCTTACAGCAACGTGCTATATGTTCTGAATGCCCGAATTGGGAATCTGTGTCAAAATTTGTTAGGAATTATGTGATCCTTACTAGCTGGAAGTAAGTGAGATGGGGCATGAAGTTATTTCTCGGAGTTGGACACATACAAAGTTTAGCTCAGTTCTGGGCATCTTTGAAATACCTATACAAACTTGTTCCTACATAGTAACTTGCAACTTTGAATGAGAATGTGCTTGCTTACAGCAACGTGCTATATGCTCTGAATGCCCGAAAACGGAATCTGTGTCAAAACATTGTTAGGAATTATGTGATCCTTACTAGCTGGAAGTAAGTGAGATGGGGCATGAAGTTATTTCTAGGAGTTAGAGACATACAACGTTTAGCTCGGTTCTGGGCATCTTTGAAATACCTATACGAACTTGTTCCTACATAGTAACTTGCAACTTTGAATGAGAATGTGCTTGCTTACAGCAACGTGCTATATGTTCTGAATGCCCGAATTGGGAATCTGTGTCAAAACTTTGTTAGTAATTATGTGATCCTTACTAGATGGAAGTAAGTGAGATGGGGCATGAAGTTTTTTCTAGGAGTTAGAGATATACAACGTTAAGCTCAGTTCTGGGCATCTTTGAAATACCTATACAAACTTGTTCCTACATAGTAACTTGCAACTTTGAATGAGAATGTGCTTGCTTACAGCAACGTGCTATATGTTCTGAATGCCCGAATTGGGAATCTGTGTCAAAACTTTGTTAGAAATTATGTGATCCTTACTAGATGGAAGTAAGGTAGTTGGGGCATGAAGGTATTTCTAGGAGTTGGACACATACCAAGTTTAGCTCAGTTCTGGGCATCTTTGAAATACCTATACAAACTTGTTCCTACATAGTAACTTGCATCTTTGAATGAGAATGTGCTTGCTTACAGCAACGTGCTATATGTTATGAATGCCCGAATTGGGAATCTGTGTCAAAACTTTGTTAGGAATTATGTGATCCTTACTAGCTGGAAGTAAGGGAGATGGGGCATGAAGTTATTTCTAGGAGTTGGACACATACCAAGTTTAGCTCAGTTCTGGGCATCTTTGAAATACCTATACAAACTTGTTCCTACATAGTAACTTGCATCTTTGAATGAGAATGTGCTTGCTTACAGCAACGTGCTATATGTTCTGAATGCCCGAATTGGGAATCTGTGTCAAAACTTTGTTAGGAATTATGTGATCCTTACTAGCTGGATGTAAGGGAGATGGGGCATGAAGTTATTTCTAGGAGTTGGACACATACCAAGTTTAGCTCAGTTCTGGGCATCTTTGAAATACCTATACAAACTTGTTCCTACATAGTAACTTGCATCTTTGAATGAGAATCTGGTTGCTTACAGCAACGTGCTATATGTTCTGAATGCCCGAATTGGGAATCTGTGTCAAAACTTTGTTAGGAATTATGTGATCCTTACTAGCTGGAAGTAAGGGAGATGGGGCATGAAGTTATTTCTAGGAGTTGGACACATACCAAGTTTAGCTCAGTTCTGGGCATCTTTGAAATACCTATACAAACTTGTTCCTACATAGCAACTTGCAACTTTGAATGAGAATGTGCTTGCTTACAGCAACGTGCTATATGTTCTGAATGCCCGAATTGGGAATCTGTGTCAAAACATTGTTAGGAATTATGTGATCCTTACTAGCTGGAAGTAAGGGAGATGGGGCATGAAGTTATTTCTAGGAGTTGGACACATACCAAGTTTAGCTCAGTTCTGGGCATCTTTGAAATACCTATACAAACTTGTTCCTACATAGTAACTTGCAACTTTGAATGAAAATGTGCTTGCTTACAGCAACGTGCTATATGTTCTGAATGCCCGAATTGGGAATCTGTGTCAAAACTTTGTTAGGAATTATGTGATCCTTACTAGCTGGAAGTAAGTGAGATGGGGCATGAAGTTATTTCTAGGAGTTGGACACATACCAAGTTTAGCACAGTTCTGGGCATCTTTGAAATACCTATACAACTTGTTCCTACATAGTAACTTGCAACTTTGAATGAGAATGTGCTTGCTTACAGCAACGTGCTATATGTTCTGAATGCCCGAATAGGGAATCTGTGTCAAAATTTTGTTAGGAATTATGTGATCCTTACTAGCTGGAAGTAAGGGAGATGGGGCATGAAGTTATTTCTAGGAGTTGGACACATACCAAGTTTAGCTCAGTTCTGGGCATCTTTGAAATACCTATACAAACTTGTTCCTACATAGTAACTTGCATCTTTGAATGACAATCTGGTTGCTTACAGCAACGTGCTATATGTTCTGAATGCCCGAATTGGGAATCTGTGTCAAAACTTTGTTAGGAATTATGTGATCCTTACTAGCTGGAAGTAAGGGAGATGGGGCATGAAGTTATTTCTAGGAGTTGGAGACATACAACGTTTAGCTCAGTTCTGGGAATCTTTGAAATACCTATACAAACTTGTTCCTACATAGTAACTTGCAACTTTGAATGAGAATGTGCTTGCTTACAGCAACGTGCTATATGTTCTGAATGCCCGAATTGGGAATCTGTGTCAAAACTTTGTTAGTAATTATGTGATCCTTACTAGATGGAAGTAAGTGAGATGGGGCATGAAGTTATTTCTAGGAGTTAGAGACATACAACGTTAAGCTCAGTTCTGGGCATCTTTGAAATACCTATACAAACTTGTTCCTACATAGTAACTTGCAACTTTGAATGAGAATGTGCTTGCTTACAGCAACGTGCTATATGTTCTGAATGCCCGAATTGGGAATCTGTGTCAAAACTTTGTTAGAAATTATGTGATCCTTACTAGATGGAAGTAAGGTAGTTGGGGCATGAAGGTATTTCTAGGAGTGGGACACATACCAAGTTTAGCTCAGTTCTGGGCATCTTTGAAATACCTATACAAACTTGTTCCTACATAGTAACTTGCATCTTTGAATGAGAATGTGCTTGCTTACAGCAACGTGCTATATGTTATGAATGCCCGAATTGGGAATCTGTGTCAAAACTTTGTTAGGAATTATGTAATCCTTACTAGCTGGAAGTAAGGGAGATGGGGCATGAAGTTATTTCTAGGAGTTGGACACATACCAAGTTTAGCTCAGTTCTGGGCATCTTTGAAATACCTATACAAACTTGTTCCTACATAGTAACTTGCATCTTTGAATGAGAATGTGCTTGCTTACAGCAACGTGCTATATGTTCTGAATGCCCGAATTGGGAATCTGTGTCAAAACTTTGTTAGGAATTATGTGATCCTTACTAGCTGGATGTAAGGGAGATGGGGCATGAAGTTATTTCTAGGAGTTGGACACATACCAAGTTTAGCTCAGTTCTGGGCGTCTTTGAAATACCTATACAAACTTGTTCCTACATAGTAACTTGCATCTTTGAATGAGAATCTGGTTGCTTACAGCAACGTGCTATATGTTCTGAATGCCCGAATTGGGAATCTGTGTCAAAACTTTGTTAGGAATTATGTGATCCTTACTAGCTGGAAGTAAGGGAGATGGGGCATGAAGTTATTTCTAGGAGTTGGACACATACCAAGTTTAGCTCAGTTCTGGGCATCTTTGAAATACCTATACAAACTTGTTCCTACATAGTAACTTGCAACTTTGAATGAGAATGTGCTTGCTTACAGCAACGTGCTATATGTTCTGAATGCCCGAATTGGGAATCTGTGTCAAAACATTGTTAGGAATTATGTGATCCTTACTAGCTGGAAGTAAGGGAGATGGGGCATGAAGTTATTTCTAGGAGTTGGACACATACCAAGTTTAGCTAAGTTCTGGGCATCTTTGAAATACCTATACAAACTTGTTCCTACATAGTAACTTGCAACTTTGAATGAAAATGTGCTTGCTTACAGCAACGTGCTATATGTTCTGAATGCCCGAATTGGGAATCTGTGTCAAAACTTTGTTAGGAATTATGTGATCCTTACTAGCTGGAAGTAAGTGAGATGGGGCATGAAGTTATTTCTAGGAGTTGGACACATACCAAGTTTAGCACAGTTCTGGGCATCTTTGAAATACCTATACAACTTGTTCCTACATAGTAACTTGCAACTTTGAATGAGAATGTGCTTGCTTACAGCAACGTGCTATATGTTCTGAATGCCCGAATAGGGAATCTGTGTCAAAATTTTGTTAGGAATTATGTGATCCTTACTAGCTGGAAGTAAGGGAGATGGGGCATGAAGTTATTTCTAGGAGTTGGACACATACCAAGTTTAGCTCAGTTCTGGGCATCTTTGAAATACCTATACAAACTTGTTCCTACATAGTAACTTGCATCTTTGAATGAGAATGTGCTTGCTTACAGCAACGTGCTATATGTTCTGAATGCCCGAATTGGGAATCTGTGTCAAAATTTGTTAGGAATTATGTGATCCTTACTAGCTGGAAGTAAGGGAGATGGGGCATGAAGTTATTTCTAGGAGTTGGACACATACCAAGTTTAGCTCAGTTCTGGGCATCTTTGAAATACCTATACAAACTTGTTCCTACATAGTAACTTGCAACTTTGAATGAGAATGTGCTTGCTTACAGCAACGTGCTATATGTTCTGAATGCCCGAATTGGGAATCTGTGTCAAAACTTTGTTAGTAATTATGTGATCCTTACTAGATGGAAGTAAGTGAGATGGGGCATGGAGTTATTTCTAGGAGTTAGAGACATACAACGTTAAGCTCAGTTCTGTGCATCTTTGAAATACCTATACAAACTTGTTCCTACATAGTAACTTGCAACTTTGAATGAGAATGTGCTTGCTTACAGCAACGTGCTATATGTTCTGAATGCCCGAATTGGGAATCTGTGTCAAAACTTTGTTAGAAATTATGTGATCCTTACTAGATGGAAGTAAGGGAGTTGGGGCATGAAGGTATTTCTAGGAGTTGGACACATACCAAGTTTAGCTCAGTTCTGGGCATCTTTGAAATACCTATACAAACTTGTTCCTACATAGTAACTTGCAACTTTGAATGAGAATGTGCTTGCTTGCAGCAACGTGCTATATGTTCTGAATGCCCGATTTGGGAATCTGTGTCAAAACTTTGTTAGGAATTATGTGATCCTTACTAGCTGGAAGTAAGGGAGATGGGGCCTGAAGTTATTTCTAGGAGTTGGAGACATACAACGTTTAGCTCAGTTCTGGGCATCTTTGAAATACCTATACAAACTTGTTCCTACATAGTAACTTGCAACTTTGAATGAGAATGTGCTTGCTTACAGCAACGTGCTATATGTTCTGAATGCCCGAATTGGGAATCTGTGTCAAAACTTTGTTAGGAATTATGTGGTCCTTACTAGCTGGAAGTAAGGGAGATGGGGCATGAAGTTATTTCTAGGAGTTGGACAGATACCAAGTTTAGCTCAGTTCTGGGCATCTTTGAAATACCTATACAAACTTGTTCCTACATAGTAACTTGCAACTTTGAATGAGAATGTGCTTGCTTACAGCAACGTGCTATATGTTCTGAATGCCCGAATTGGGAATCTGTGTCAAAACTTTGTTAGGAATTATGTGATCCTTACTAGCTGGAAGTAAGGGAGATGGGGCATGAAGTTATTTCTAGGAGTTGGAGACATACCAAGTTTAGCTCAGTTCTGGGCATCTTTGAAATACCTATACAAACTTGTTCCTACATAGTAACTTGCAACTTTGAATGAGAATGTGCTTGCTTGCAGCAACGTGCTATATGTTCTGAATGCCCGATTTGGGAATCTGTGTCAAAACTTTGTTAGGAATTATGTGATCCTTACTAGCTGGAAGTAAGGGAGATGGAGCATGAGGTTATTTCTAGGAGTTGGACACATGCCAAGTTTAGCTCAGTTCTGGGCATCTTTGCAATACCTATACAAACTTGTTCCTACATAGTAACTTCCATCTTTGAATGAGAATGTGCTTGCTTACAGCAACGTGCTATATGTTCTGAATGCCCGAATTGGGAATCTGTGTCAAAACTTTGTTACGAATTGTGTGATCCTTACTAGCTGGAAGTAAGGGAGATGGGGCATGAAGTTATTTCTAGGAGTTGGACACATACCAAGTTTAGCTCAGTTCTGGGCATCTTTGAAATACCTATACAAACTTGTTCCTACATAGTAACTTGCAACTTTGAATGAGAATGTGCTTACTTGCAGCAACGTGCTATATGTTCTGAATGCCCGAATTGGGAATCTGTGTCAAAACATTGTTAGGAATTATGTGATCCTTACTAGCTGGAAGTAAGGGAGATGGGGCATGAAATTATTTCTAGGAGTTGGACACATACCAAGTTTAGCTCAGTTCTGGGCATCTTTGAAATACCTATAGAAACTTGTTCCTACATAGTAACTTGCAACTTTCAATGAGAATGTGCTTGCTTACAGCAACGTGCTATATGTTCTGAATGCCCGAATTGGGAATCTGTGTCAAAACTTTGTTAGTAATTATGTGATCCTTACTAGATGGAAGTAAGTGAGATGGGGCATGAAGTTATTTCTAGGAGTTAGAGACATACAACGTTAAGCTCAGTTCTGGGCATCTTTGAAATACCTATACAAACTTGTTCCTACATAGTAACTTGCAACTTTGAATGAGAATGTGCTTGCTTACAGCATCGTGCTATATGTTCTGAATGCCCGAATTGGGAATCTGTGTCAAAACTTTGTTAGAAATTATGTGATCCTTACTAGATGGAAGTAAGGTAGT
Source organism: Diceros bicornis minor (assembly GCF_020826845.1). Taxonomy (NCBI): domain Eukaryota; kingdom Metazoa; phylum Chordata; class Mammalia; order Perissodactyla; family Rhinocerotidae; genus Diceros; species Diceros bicornis. Next base: position 78,741,003 of record NC_080750.1, on the reverse strand, counting down.
TGGGGCATGAAGGTATTTCTAGGAGTTGGACACATACCAAGTTTAGCTCAGTTCTGGGCATCTTTGAAATACCTATACAAACTTGTTCCTACATAGTAACTTGCATCTTTGAATGAGAATGTGCTTGCTTACAGCAACGTGCTATATGTTATGAATGCCCGAATTGGGAATCTGTGTCAAAACTTTGTTAGGAATTATGTGATCCTTACTAGCTGGAAGTAAGGGAGATGGGGCATGAAGTTATTTCTAGGAGTTGGACACATACCAAGTTTAGCTCAGTTCTGGGCATCTTTGAAATACCTATACAAACTTGTTCCTACATAGTAACTTGCATCTTTGAATGAGAATGTGCTTGCTTACAGCAACGTGCTATATGTTCTGAATGCCCGAATTGGGAATCTGTGTCAAAACTTTGTTAGGAATTATGTGATCCTTACTAGCTGGATGTAAGGGAGATGGGGCATGAAGTTATTTCTAGGAGTTGGACACATACCAAGTTTAGCTCAGTTCTGGGCGTCTTTGAAATACCTATACAAACTTGTTCCTACATAGTAACTTGCATCTTTGAATGAGAATCTGGTTGCTTACAGCAACGTGCTATATGTTCTGAATGCCCGAATTGGGAATCTGTGTCAAAACTTTGTTAGGAATTATGTGATCCTTACTAGCTGGAAGTAAGGGAGATGGGGCATGAAGTTATTTCTAGGAGTTGGACACATACCAAGTTTAGCTCAGTTCTGGGCATCTTTGAAATACCTATACAAACTTGTTCCTACATAGTAACTTGCAACTTTGAATGAGAATGTGCTTGCTTACAGCAACGTACTATATGTTCTGAATGCCCGAATTGGGAATCTGTGTCAAAACATTGTTAGGAATTATGTGATCCTTACTAGCTGGAAGTAAGGGAGATGGGGCATGAAGTTATTTCTAGGAGTTGGACACATACCAAGTTTAGCTCAGTTCTGGGCATCTTTGAAATACCTATACAAACTTGTTCCTACATAGTAACTTGCAACTTTGAATGAAAATGTGCTTGCTTACAGCAACGTGCTATATGTTCTGAATGCCCGAATTGGGAATCTGTGTCAAAACTTTGTTAGGAATTATGTGATCCTTACTAGCTGGAAGTAAGTGAGATGGGGCATGAAGTTATTTCTAGGAGTTGGACACATACCAAGTTTAGCACAGTTCTGGGCATCTTTGAAATACCTATACAACTTGTTCCTACATAGTAACTTGCAACTTTGAATGAGAATGTGCTTGCTTACAGCAACGTGCTATATGTTCTGAATGCCCGAATAGGGAATCTGTGTCAAAATTTTGTTAGGAATTATGTGATCCTTACTAGCTGGAAGTAAGGGAGATGGGGCATGAAGTTATTTCTAGGAGTTGGACACATACCAAGTTTAGCTCAGTTCTGGGCATCTTTGAAATACCTATACAAACTTGTTCCTACATAGTAACTTGCATCTTTGAATGAGAATGTGCTTGCTTACAGCAACGTGCTATATGTTCTGAATGCCCGAATTGGGAATCTGTGTCAAAATTTGTTAGAAATTATGTGATCCTTACTAGCTGGAAGTAAGTGAGATGGGGCATGAAGTTATTTCTAGGAGTTGGACACATACCAAGTTTAGCTCAGTTCTGGGCATCTTTGAAATACCTATACAAACTTGTTCCTACATAGTAACTTGCAACTTTGAATGAGAATGTGCTTGCTTACAGCAACGTGCTATATGCTCTGAATGCCCGAAAACGGAATCTGTGTCAAAACATTGTTAGGAATTATGTGATCCTTACTAGCTGGAAGTAAGTGAGATGGGGCATGAAGTTATTTCTAGGAGTTGGAGACATACAACGTTTAGCTCAGTTCTGGGCATCTTTGAAATACCTATACGAACTTGTTCCTACATAGTAACTTGCAACTTTGAATGAGAATGTGCTTGCTTACAGCAACGTGCTATATGTTCTGAATGCCCGAATTGGGAATCTGTGTCAAAACTTTGTTAGTAATCATGTGATCCTTACTAGATGGAAGTAAGTGAGATGGGGCATGGAGTTATTTCTAGGAGTTAGAGACATACAACGTTAAGCTCAGTTCTGGGCATCTTTGAAATACCTATACAAACTTGTTCCTACATAGTAACTTGCAACTTTGAATGAGAATGTGCTTGCTTACAGCAACGTGCTATATGTTCTGAATGCCCGAATTGGGAATCTGTGTCAAAACTTTGTTAGAAATTATGTGATCCTTACTAGATGGAAGTAAGGGAGTTGGGGCATGAAGGTATTTCTAGGAGTTGGACACATACCAAGTTTAGCTCAGTTCTGGGCATCTTTGAAATACCTATACAAACTTGTTCCTACATAGTAACTTGCAACTTTGAATGAGAATGTGCTTGCTTGCAGCAACGTGCTATATGTTCTGAATGCCCGATTTGGGAATCTGTGTCAAACCTTTTTAGGAATTATGTGATCATTACTAGCTGGAAGTAAGGGAGATGGGGCCTGAAGTTATTTCTAGGAGTTGGAGACATACAACGTTTAGCTCAGTTCTGGGCATCTTTGAAATACCTATACAAACTTGTTCCCACATAGTAACTTGCAACTTTGAATGAGAATGTGCTTGCTTACAGCAACGTGCTATATGTTCTGAATGCCCGAATTGGGAATCTGTGTCAAAACTTTGTTAGGAATTATGTGGTCCTTACTAGCTGGAAGTAAGGGAGATGGGGCATGAAGTTATTTCTAGGAGTTGGACAGATACCAAGTTTAGCTCAGTTCTGGGCATCTTTGAAATACCTATACAAACTTGTTCCTACATAGTAACTTGCAACTTTGAATGAGAATGTGCTTGCTTACAGCAACGTGCTATATGTTCTGAATGCCCGAATTGGGAATCTGTGTCAAAACTTTGTTAGGAATTATGTGATCCTTACTAGCTGGAAGTAAGGGAGATGGGGCATGAAGGTATTTCTAGGAGTTGGAGACATACCAAGTTTAGCTCAGTTCTGGGCATCTTTGAAATACCTATACAAACTTGTTCCTACATAGTAACTTGCAACTTTGAATGAGAATGTGCTTGCTTGCAGCAACGTGCTATATGTTCTGAATGCCCGAATTGGGAATCTGTGTCAAAACTTTGTTAGGAATTATGTGATCCTTACTAGCTGGAAGTAAGTGAGATGGGGCATGAAGTTATTTCTAGGAGTTGGACACATACCAAGTTTAGCACAGTTCTGGGCATCTTTGAAATACCTATACAACTTGTTCCTACATAGTAACTTGCAACTTTGAATGAGAATGTGCTTGCTTACAGCAACGTGCTATATGTTCTGAATGCCCGAATAGGGAATCTGTGTCAAAATTTTGTTAGGAATTATGTGATCCTTACTAGCTGGAAGTAAGGGAGATGGGGCATGAAGTTATTTCTAGGAGTTGGACACATACCAAGTTTAGCTCAGTTCTGGGCATCTTTGAAATACCTATACAAACTTGTTCCTACATAGTAACTTGCATCTTTGAATGACAATCTGGTTGCTTACAGCAACGTGCTATATGTTCTGAATGCCCGAATTGGGAATCTGTGTCAAAACTTTGTTAGGAATTATGTGATCCTTACTAGCTGGAAGTAAGGGAGATGGGGCATGAAGTTATTTCTAGGAGTTGGAGACATACAACGTTTAGCTCAGTTCTGGGAATCTTTGAAATACCTATACAAACTTGTTCCTACATAGTAACTTGCAACTTTGAATGAGAATGTGCTTGCTTACAGCAACGTGCTATATGTTCTGAATGCCCGAATTGGGAATCTGTGTCAAAACTTTGTTAGTAATTATGTGATCCTTACTAGATGGAAGTAAGTGAGATGGGGCATGAAGTTATTTCTAGGAGTTAGAGACATACAACGTTAAGCTCAGTTCTGGGCATCTTTGAAATACCTATACAAACTTGTTCCTACATAGTAACTTGCAACTTTGAATGAGAATGTGCTTGCTTACAGCAACGTGCTATATGTTCTGAATGCCCGAATTGGGAATCTGTGTCAAAACTTTGTTAGAAATTATGTGATCCTTACTAGATGGAAGTAAGGTAGTTGGGGCATGAAGGTATTTCTAGGAGTGGGACACATACCAAGTTTAGCTCAGTTCTGGGCATCTTTGAAATACCTATACAAACTTGTTCCTACATAGTAACTTGCATCTTTGAATGAGAATGTGCTTGCTTACAGCAACGTGCTATATGTTATGAATGCCCGAATTGGGAATCTGTGTCAAAACTTTGTTAGGAATTATGTAATCCTTACTAGCTGGAAGTAAGGGAGATGGGGCATGAAGTTATTTCTAGGAGTTGGACACATACCAAGTTTAGCTCAGTTCTGGGCATCTTTGAAATACCTATACAAACTTGTTCCTACATAGTAACTTGCATCTTTGAATGAGAATGTGCTTGCTTACAGCAACGTGCTATATGTTCTGAATGCCCGAATTGGGAATCTGTGTCAAAACTTTGTTAGGAATTATGTGATCCTTACTAGCTGGATGTAAGGGAGATGGGGCATGAAGTTATTTCTAGGAGTTGGACACATACCAAGTTTAGCTCAGTTCTGGGCGTCTTTGAAATACCTATACAAACTTGTTCCTACATAGTAACTTGCATCTTTGAATGAGAATCTGGTTGCTTACAGCAACGTGCTATATGTTCTGAATGCCCGAATTGGGAATCTGTGTCAAAACTTTGTTAGGAATTATGTGATCCTTACTAGCTGGAAGTAAGGGAGATGGGGCATGAAGTTATTTCTAGGAGTTGGACACATACCAAGTTTAGCTCAGTTCTGGGCATCTTTGAAATACCTATACAAACTTGTTCCTACATAGTAACTTGCAACTTTGAATGAGAATGTGCTTGCTTACAGCAACGTGCTATATGTTCTGAATGCCCGAATTGGGAATCTGTGTCAAAACATTGTTAGGAATTATGTGATCCTTACTAGCTGGAAGTAAGGGAGATGGGGCATGAAGTTATTTCTAGGAGTTGGACACATACCAAGTTTAGCTAAGTTCTGGGCATCTTTGAAATACCTATACAAACTTGTTCCTACATAGTAACTTGCAACTTTGAATGAAAATGTGCTTGCTTACAGCAACGTGCTATATGTTCTGAATGCCCGAATTGGGAATCTGTGTCAAAACTTTGTTAGGAATTATGTGATCCTTACTAGCTGGAAGTAAGTGAGATGGGGCATGAAGTTATTTCTAGGAGTTGGACACATACCAAGTTTAGCACAGTTCTGGGCATCTTTGAAATACCTATACAACTTGTTCCTACATAGTAACTTGCAACTTTGAATGAGAATGTGCTTGCTTACAGCAACGTGCTATATGTTCTGAATGCCCGAATAGGGAATCTGTGTCAAAATTTTGTTAGGAATTATGTGATCCTTACTAGCTGGAAGTAAGGGAGATGGGGCATGAAGTTATTTCTAGGAGTTGGACACATACCAAGTTTAGCTCAGTTCTGGGCATCTTTGAAATACCTATACAAACTTGTTCCTACATAGTAACTTGCATCTTTGAATGAGAATGTGCTTGCTTACAGCAACGTGCTATATGTTCTGAATGCCCGAATTGGGAATCTGTGTCAAAATTTGTTAGGAATTATGTGATCCTTACTAGCTGGAAGTAAGGGAGATGGGGCATGAAGTTATTTCTAGGAGTTGGACACATACCAAGTTTAGCTCAGTTCTGGGCATCTTTGAAATACCTATACAAACTTGTTCCTACATAGTAACTTGCAACTTTGAATGAGAATGTGCTTGCTTACAGCAACGTGCTATATGTTCTGAATGCCCGAATTGGGAATCTGTGTCAAAACTTTGTTAGTAATTATGTGATCCTTACTAGATGGAAGTAAGTGAGATGGGGCATGGAGTTATTTCTAGGAGTTAGAGACATACAACGTTAAGCTCAGTTCTGTGCATCTTTGAAATACCTATACAAACTTGTTCCTACATAGTAACTTGCAACTTTGAATGAGAATGTGCTTGCTTACAGCAACGTGCTATATGTTCTGAATGCCCGAATTGGGAATCTGTGTCAAAACTTTGTTAGAAATTATGTGATCCTTACTAGATGGAAGTAAGGGAGTTGGGGCATGAAGGTATTTCTAGGAGTTGGACACATACCAAGTTTAGCTCAGTTCTGGGCATCTTTGAAATACCTATACAAACTTGTTCCTACATAGTAACTTGCAACTTTGAATGAGAATGTGCTTGCTTGCAGCAACGTGCTATATGTTCTGAATGCCCGATTTGGGAATCTGTGTCAAAACTTTGTTAGGAATTATGTGATCCTTACTAGCTGGAAGTAAGGGAGATGGGGCCTGAAGTTATTTCTAGGAGTTGGAGACATACAACGTTTAGCTCAGTTCTGGGCATCTTTGAAATACCTATACAAACTTGTTCCTACATAGTAACTTGCAACTTTGAATGAGAATGTGCTTGCTTACAGCAACGTGCTATATGTTCTGAATGCCCGAATTGGGAATCTGTGTCAAAACTTTGTTAGGAATTATGTGGTCCTTACTAGCTGGAAGTAAGGGAGATGGGGCATGAAGTTATTTCTAGGAGTTGGACAGATACCAAGTTTAGCTCAGTTCTGGGCATCTTTGAAATACCTATACAAACTTGTTCCTACATAGTAACTTGCAACTTTGAATGAGAATGTGCTTGCTTACAGCAACGTGCTATATGTTCTGAATGCCCGAATTGGGAATCTGTGTCAAAACTTTGTTAGGAATTATGTGATCCTTACTAGCTGGAAGTAAGGGAGATGGGGCATGAAGTTATTTCTAGGAGTTGGAGACATACCAAGTTTAGCTCAGTTCTGGGCATCTTTGAAATACCTATACAAACTTGTTCCTACATAGTAACTTGCAACTTTGAATGAGAATGTGCTTGCTTGCAGCAACGTGCTATATGTTCTGAATGCCCGATTTGGGAATCTGTGTCAAAACTTTGTTAGGAATTATGTGATCCTTACTAGCTGGAAGTAAGGGAGATGGAGCATGAGGTTATTTCTAGGAGTTGGACACATGCCAAGTTTAGCTCAGTTCTGGGCATCTTTGCAATACCTATACAAACTTGTTCCTACATAGTAACTTCCATCTTTGAATGAGAATGTGCTTGCTTACAGCAACGTGCTATATGTTCTGAATGCCCGAATTGGGAATCTGTGTCAAAACTTTGTTACGAATTGTGTGATCCTTACTAGCTGGAAGTAAGGGAGATGGGGCATGAAGTTATTTCTAGGAGTTGGACACATACCAAGTTTAGCTCAGTTCTGGGCATCTTTGAAATACCTATACAAACTTGTTCCTACATAGTAACTTGCAACTTTGAATGAGAATGTGCTTACTTGCAGCAACGTGCTATATGTTCTGAATGCCCGAATTGGGAATCTGTGTCAAAACATTGTTAGGAATTATGTGATCCTTACTAGCTGGAAGTAAGGGAGATGGGGCATGAAATTATTTCTAGGAGTTGGACACATACCAAGTTTAGCTCAGTTCTGGGCATCTTTGAAATACCTATAGAAACTTGTTCCTACATAGTAACTTGCAACTTTCAATGAGAATGTGCTTGCTTACAGCAACGTGCTATATGTTCTGAATGCCCGAATTGGGAATCTGTGTCAAAACTTTGTTAGTAATTATGTGATCCTTACTAGATGGAAGTAAGTGAGATGGGGCATGAAGTTATTTCTAGGAGTTAGAGACATACAACGTTAAGCTCAGTTCTGGGCATCTTTGAAATACCTATACAAACTTGTTCCTACATAGTAACTTGCAACTTTGAATGAGAATGTGCTTGCTTACAGCATCGTGCTATATGTTCTGAATGCCCGAATTGGGAATCTGTGTCAAAACTTTGTTAGAAATTATGTGATCCTTACTAGATGGAAGTAAGGTAGTTGGGGCATGAAGGTATTTCTAGGAGTTGGACACATACCAAGTTTAGCTCAGTTCTGGGCATCTTTGAAATACCTATACAAACTTGTTCCTACATAGTAACTTGCATCTTTGAATGAGAATGTGCTTGCTTACAGCAACGTGCTATATGTTATGAATGCCCGAATTGGGAATCTGTGTCAAAACTTTGTTAGGAATTATGTGATCCTTACTAGCTGGAAGTAAGGGAGATGGGGCATGAAGTTATTTCTAGGAGTTGGACACATACCAAGTTTAGCTCAGTTCTGGGCATCTTTGAAATACCTATACAAACTTGTTCCTACATAGTAACTTGCATCTTTGAATGAGAATGTGCTTGCTTACAGCAACGTGCTATATGTTCTGAATGCCCGAATTGGGAATCTGTGTCAAAACTTTGTTAGGAATTATGTGATCCTTACTAGCTGGATGTAAGGGAGATGGGGCATGAAGTTATTTCTAGGAGTTGGACACATACCAAGTTTAGCTCAGTTCTGGGCGTCTTTGAAATACCTATACAAACTTGTTCCTACATAGTAACTTGCATCTTTGAATGAGAATCTGGTTGCTTACAGCAACGTGCTATATGTTCTGAATGCCCGAATTGGGAATCTGTGTCAAAACTTTGTTAGGAATTATGTGATCCTTACTAGCTGGAAGTAAGGGAGATGGGGCATGAAGTTATTTCTAGGAGTTGGACACATACCAAGTTTAGCTCAGTTCTGGGCATCTTTGAAATACCTATACAAACTTGTTCCTACATAGTAACTTGCAACTTTGAATGAGAATGTGCTTGCTTACAGCAACGTACTATATGTTCTGAATGCCCGAATTGGGAATCTGTGTCAAAACATTGTTAGGAATTATGTGATCCTTACTAGCTGGAAGTAAGGGAGATGGGGCATGAAGTTATTTCTAGGAGTTGGACACATACCAAGTTTAGCTCAGTTCTGGGCATCTTTGAAATACCTATACAAACTTGTTCCTACATAGTAACTTGCAACTTTGAATGAAAATGTGCTTGCTTACAGCAACGTGCTATATGTTCTGAATGCCCGAATTGGGAATCTGTGTCAAAACTTTGTTAGGAATTATGTGATCCTTACTAGCTGGAAGTAAGTGAGATGGGGCATGAAGTTATTTCTAGGAGTTGGACACATACCAAGTTTAGCACAGTTCTGGGCATCTTTGAAATACCTATACAACTTGTTCCTACATAGTAACTTGCAACTTTGAATGAGAATGTGCTTGCTTACAGCAACGTGCTATATGTTCTGAATGCCCGAATAGGGAATCTGTGTCAAAATTTTGTTAGGAATTATGTGATCCTTACTAGCTGGAAGTAAGGGAGATGGGGCATGAAGTTATTTCTAGGAGTTGGACACATACCAAGTTTAGCTCAGTTCTGGGCATCTTTGAAATACCTATACAAACTTGTTCCTACATAGTAACTTGCATCTTTGAATGAGAATGTGCTTGCTTACAGCAACGTGCTATATGTTCTGAATGCCCGAATTGGGAATCTGTGTCAAAATTTGTTAGAAATTATGTGATCCTTACTAGCTGGAAGTAAGTGAGATGGGGCATGAAGTTATTTCTAGGAGTTGGACACATACCAAGTTTAGCTCAGTTCTGGGCATCTTTGAAATACCTATACAAACTTGTTCCTACATAGTAACTTGCAACTTTGAATGAGAATGTGCTTGCTTACAGCAACGTGCTATATGCTCTGAATGCCCGAAAACGGAATCTGTGTCAAAACATTGTTAGGAATTATGTGATCCTTACTAGCTGGAAGTAAGTGAGATGGGGCATGAAGTTATTTCTAGGAGTTGGAGACATACAACGTTTAGCTCAGTTCTGGGCATCTTTGAAATACCTATACGAACTTGTTCCTACATAGTAACTTGCAACTTTGAATGAGAATGTGCTTGCTTACAGCAACGTGCTATATGTTCTGAATGCCCGAATTGGGAATCTGTGTCAAAACTTTGTTAGTAATCATGTGATCCTTACTAGATGGAAGTAAGTGAGATGGGGCATGGAGTTATTTCTAGGAGTTAGAGACATACAACGTTAAGCTCAGATCTGGGCATCTTTGAAATACCTATACAAACTTGTTCCTACATAGTAACTTGCAACTTTGAATGAGAATGTGCTTGCTTACAGCAACGTGCTATATGTTCTGAATGCCCGAATTGGGAATCTGTGTCAAAACTTTGTTAGAAATTATGTGATCCTTACTAGATGGAAGTAAGGGAGTTGGGGCATGAAGGTATTTCTAGGAGTTGGACACATACCAAGTTTAGCTCAGTTCTGGGCATCTTTGAAATACCTATACAAACTTGTTCCTACATAGTAACTTGCAACTTTGAATGAGAATGTGCTTGCTTGCAGCAACGTGCTATATGTTCTGAATGCCCGATTTGGGAATCTGTGTCAAACCTTTTTAGGAATTATGTGATCATTACTAGCTGGAAGTAAGGGAGATGGGGCCTGAAGTTATTTCTAGGAGTTGGAGACATACAACGTTTAGCTCAGTTCTGGGCATCTTTGAAATACCTATACAAACTTGTTCCTACATAGTAACTTGCAACTTTGAATGAGAATGTGCTTGCTTACAGCAACGTGCTATATGTTCTGAATGCCCGAATTGGGAATCTGTGTCAAAACTTTGTTAGGAATTATGTGGTCCTTACTAGCTGGAAGTAAGGGAGATGGGGCATGAAGTTATTTCTAGGAGTTGGACAGATACCAAGTTTAGCTCAGTTCTGGGCATCTTTGAAATACCTATACAAACTTGTTCCTACATAGTAACTTGCAACTTTGAATGAGAATGTGCTTGCTTACAGCAACGTGCTATATGTTCTGAATGCCCGAATTGGGAATCTGTGTCAAAACTTTGTTAGGAATTATGTGATCCTTACTAGCTGGAAGTAAGGGAGATGGGGCATGAAGGTATTTCTAGGAGTTGGAGACATACCAAGTTTAGCTCAGTTCTGGGCATCTTTGAAATACCTATACAAACTTGTTCCTACATAGTAACTTGCAACTTTGAATGAGAATGTGCTTGCTTGCAGCAACGTGCTATATGTTCTGAATGCCCGATTTGGGAATCTGTGTCAAAACTTTGTTAGGAATTATGTGATCCTTACTAGGTGGAAGTAAGGGAGATGGAGCATGAGGTTATTTCTAGGAGTTGGACACATACCAAGTTTAGCTCAGTTCTGGGCATCTTTGAAATACCTATACAAACTTGTTCCTACATAGTAACTTCCATCTTTGAATGAGAATGTGCTTGCTTACAGCAACGTGCTATATGTTCTGAATGCCCGAATTGGGAATCTGTGTCAAAACTTTGTTATGAATTGTGTGATCCTTACTAGCTGGAAGTAAGGGAGATGGGGCATGAAGTTATTTCTAGGAGTTGGACACATACCAAGTTTAGCTCAGTTCTGGGCATCTTTGAAATACCTATACAAACTTGTTCCTACATAGTAACTTGCAACTTTGAATGAGAATGTGCTTACTTGCAGCAACGTGCTATATGTTCTGAATGCCCGAATTGGGAATCTGTGTCAAAACATTGTTAGGAATTATGTGATCCTTACTAGCTGGAAGTAAGGGAGATGGGGCATGAAATTATTTCTAGGAGTTGGACACATACCAAGTTTAGCTCAGTTCTGGGCATCTTTGAAATACCTATAGAAACTTGTTCCTACATAGTAACTTGCAACTTTCAATGAGAATGTGCTTGCTTACAGCAACGTGCTATATGTTCTGAATGCCCGAATTGGGAATCTGTGTCAAAACTTTGTTAGGAATTATGTGATCCTTACTAGCTGGAAGTAAGGGAGATGGGGCATGAAGTTATTTCTATGAGTTGGACACATACCAAGTTTAGCTCAGTTCTGGGCATCTTTGAAATACCTATACAAACTTGTTCCTACATAGTAACTTGCAACTTTGAATGAGAATGTGCTTGCTTACAGCAACGTGCTATATGTTCTGAATGCCCGAATTGGCAATCTGTGTCAAAACTTTGTTAGGAATTATGTGATCCTTACTAGCTGGAAGTAAGGGCGATGGGGCATGATGTTATTTCTAGGAGTTGGACACATACCAAGTTTAGCTCAGTTCTGGGCATCTTTGAAATACCTATACAAACTTGTTCCTACATAGTAACTTGCAACTTTGAATGAGAATGTGCTTGCTTACAGCAACGTGCTATATGTTCTGAATGCCCGAATTGGGAATCTGTGTCAAAACTTTGTTAGGAATTATGTGATCCTTACTAGCTGGAAGTAATGGAGATGGGGCATGAAGTTATTTCTTGGAGTTGGAGACACACCAAGTTTAGCTCAGTTCTGGGCATCTTTGAAATACCTATACAAACTTGTTCCTACATATTAACCTGCAACTTTGAATGAGAATGTGCTTGCTTACAGCAACGTGCTATATGTTCTGAATGCCCGAATTGGGAATCTGTGTCAAAATTTGATATGAATTATGTGATCCTTACGAGCTGGAAGTAACGGAGTTGGGGCATGAAGGTATTTCTAGGAGTTGGACACAAACCAAGTTTAGCACAGTTCTGGGCATCTTAGAAATACCTATACAAACTTGTGCCTACATAGTAACTTGCAACTATGAATGAGAATGTGCTTGCTTACAGCAACGTGCTATATGCTCTGAATGCCCGAAAAGGGAATCTGTGTCAAAACTTTGTTAGGAATTATGTGATTCTTACTAGCTGGAAGTAAGTGAGATGGTGCATGAAGTTATTTCTAGGAGTCGGAGACATACAACGTTTAGCTCAGTTCTGGGCATCTTTGAAATACCTATACAAACTTGTTACTACATAGTAACTTGCAACTTTGAATGAGAATGTGCTTGCTTACAGCAACGTGCTATATGTTCTGAATGCCCGAATTGGGAATCTGTGTCAAATCTTTGTTAGGAATTATGTGATCCTTACTAGCTGGAAGTAAGGGAGATGGGGCATGAAGTTATTTCTAGGAGTTGGACACATACCAAGTTTCGCTCAGTTCTGGGCATCTTTGAAATACCTATACAAACTTGTTCCTACATAGTAACTTGCAACTTTGAATGAGAATGTGCTTGCTTACAGCAACGTGCTATATGTTCTGAATGCCCGAATTGGGAATCTGTGTCAAACTTTGTTAGGAATTATGTGATCCTTACTAGCTGGAAGTAAGGGAGATGGGGCATGAAGTTATTTCTAGGAGTTGGAGACATACCACGTTTAGCTCAGTTCTGGGCATCTTTGAAATACCTATACAAACTTGTTCCTACATAGTAACTTGCAACTTTGAATGAGAATGTGCTTGCTTACAGCAACGTGCTATATGTTCTGAATGCCCGAATTGGGAATCTGTGTCAAAACTTTGTTAGGAATTATGTGGTCTTTACTAGCTGGAAGTAAGGGAGTTGGGGCATGAAGTTATTTCTAGAGGTAGGACACATACCAAGTATAGCTCAGTTCTGGGCATCTTTGAAATACCTATACAAACTTGTTCCTACATAGTAACTTGCAACTTTGAATGAGAATCTGCTTGCTTACAGCAACGTGCTATATGTTCTGAATGCCCGAATTGGGAATATGTGTCAAAACTTTGTTAGGAATTATGTGATCCTTACAAGCTGGAAGTAAGTGAGATGGGGCATGAAGTTATTTCTAGGAGTTGGAGACATACATCATTTAGCTCAGATCTGGGAATCTTTGAAATACCTATACAAACTTGTTCCTACATAGTAACTTGCAACTTTGAATGAGAATGTGCTTGCTTACAGCAACGTGCTATATGTTCTGAATGCCCGAATAGGGAATCTGTGTCAAAACTTTGTTAGAAATTATGTGATCCTTACTAGATGGAAGTAGGGAGTTGGGGCATGAAGGTATTTCTAGGAGTTGGACACATACCAAGTTTAGCTCAGTTCTGGGCATCTTTGAAATACCTATACAAACTTGTTCCTACATAGTAACTTGCAACTTTGAATGAGAATGTGCTTGCTTACAGCAACGTGCTATATGTTCTGAATGCCCGAATTGGGAATCTGTGTCAAAATTTGTTAGGAATTATGTGATCCTTACTAGCTGGAAGTAAGGGATTTGGGGCATGAAGGTATTTCTAGGAGTTGGACACATACCAAGTTTAGCACAGTTCTGGGCATCTTTGAAATACCTATATAAACTTGTTCCTACATAGTAACTTGCAACTTTGAATGAGAATGTGCTTGCTTACAGCAACGTGCTATATGTTCTGAATGCCCGAATTGGGATCTGTGTCAAAACTTTGTTAGGAATTATGTGATCCTTACTAGCTGGAAGTAAGTGAGATGGGGCATGAAGTTATTTCTAGGAGTTGGAGACATACAACGTTTAGCTCAGTTCTGGGTATCTTTGAAATACCTATACAAACTTGTTCCTACATAGAAACTTGCAACTTTGAATGAGAATGTGCTTGCTTACAGCAACGTGCTATAAGTTCTGAATGCCCGAATAGGGAATCTGTGTCAAAACTTTGTTAGGAATTATGTGATCCTTACTAGCTGGAAGTAAGTGTGATGGGGCATGAAATTATTTCTAGGAGTTGGACACATAGCAATTTTAGTTCAATTCTGGGCATCTTTGAAATACCTATACAAACTTGTTCCTACATAGTAACTTGCAACTTTGAATGAGAATGTGCTTGCTTACAGCAACGTGCTATATGTTCTTAATGCCCGAATTGGATATCTGTGTCAAAACTTTGTTAGGAATTATGTGATCCTTACTAGCTGGAAGTAAGGGAGATGGGGCATGAAGTTATTTCTAGGATTTGGACACATAGCATGATTAGTTCAGTTCTGGGCATCTTGGAAATACCTATACAAACTTGTTCCTACATAGTAACTTGCAACTTTGAATGAGAATGTGCTTGCTTACAGCAACGTGTTATATGTTCTGAATGCCCGAATTGGGAATCTGTGTGAAAACTTTGTTAGGAATTATGTGATCCTTACCAGCTGGAAGTAAGGGACTTGGGGCATGAAGGTATTTCTAGGAGTTGGACACATAGCAAGTTCAGCTCAGTTCTGGGCATCTTTGAAATACCTATACAAACTTGTTCCTACATAGTAACTTGCAACTTTGAATGAGAATGTGCTTGCTTGCAGCAACGTGCTATATGTTCTGAATGCACGAATTGGGAATCTGTGTCAAAACTTTGTTAGTAATTATGTGATCCTTACTAGCTGGAAGTAAGGGAGATGGGGCATGATGTTATTTCTAGGAGTTGGACACATACCAAGTTTAGCTCAGTTCTGGGCATCTTTGAAATACCTATACAAACTTGTTCCTACATAGTAACTTGCAAGTTTGAATGAGAATGTGCTTGCTTACAGCAACGTGCTACATGTTCTGAATGCCCGAATTGGGAATCTGTGTCAAAACTATGTTAGAAATTATGTGATCCTTACTAGCTGGAAGTAAGGGAGATGGGACATGAAGTTATTTCTAGGAGTTGGACAGATACCAAGTTTAGCTCAGTTCTGGGCATCTTTGAAATACCTATACAAACTTGTTCCTACATAGTAACTTGCAACTTTGAATGAGAATGTGCTTGCTTACAGCAACGTGCTATATGTTCTGAATGCCCGAATTGGGAATCTGTGTCAAAATTCGTTAGGAATTATGTGATCCTTACAAGCTGGAAGTAAGGGAGTTGGAGCATGAAGGTATTTCTAGGAGTTGGACACATACCAAGTTTTGCACAGTTCTGGGCATCTTTGAAATACCTATACAAACTTGTTCCTACATACTAACTTGCAACTTTGAATGAGAATGTGCTTGCTTACAGCAACGTGCTATATGTTCTTAATGCCCGAATTGGGAATCTGTCTCAAAACTTTGTTAGGAATTATGTGATCCTTACTAGCTGGAAGTAAGGGAGATGGGGCATGAAGTTATTTCTAGGAGTTGGAGACATACCAAGTTTAGCTCAGTTCTGGGCATCTTTGAAATACCTATACAAACTTGTTCCTACATAGTAACTTGCAACTTTGAATGAGAATGTGCTTGCTTACAGCAACGTGCTATATGTTCTGAAAGCCCGAATTGGGAATCTGTGTCAAAACTTGGTTAGGAATTATGTGATCCTTATTAGCTGGAAGTAAGGGAGATGGGGCATGAAGTTATTTCCAGGAGTTGGAGACATGCCAAGTTTAGCTCAGTTCTGGGCATCTTTGAAATACCTACATAGTAACTTGCAACTTTGAATGAGAATGTGCTTGCTTGCAGCAACGTGCTATATGTTCTGAATGCCCGAATTGGGAATCTGTGTCAAAACTTTGTTAGGAATTATGTGATCCTTACTAGCTGGAAGTAAGGGAGATGGGGCATGAAGTTATTTCTAGGAGTTGGACACATACCAAGTTTAGCTCAGTTCTGGGCATCTTTGAAATACCTATACAAACTTGTTCCTACATAGTAACTTGCAACTTTGAATGAGAATGTGCTTGCTTACAGCAACGTGCTATATGTTCTGAATGCCCGAATTGGGAATCTGTGTCAAAATTTGTTAGGAATTATGTGATCCTTATTAGCTGGAAGTAAGGGAGTTGGGGCATGAAGGTATTTCTAGGAGTTGGACACATACCAAGTTTAGCACAGTTCTGGGCATCTTTGAAATACCTATACAAACTTGTTCCTACATAGTAACTTGCAACTTTGAATGAGAATGTGCTTGCTTACAGCAACGTGCTATATGTTCTGAATGCCCGAATTGGGAATCTGTGTCAAAACTTTGTTAGGAATTATGTGATCCTTACTAGCTGGAAGTAAGGGAGATGGGGCATGAAGTTATTTCTAGGAGTTGGAGACATACAACGTTTAGCTCAGTTCTGGGCATCTTTGAAATACCTATACAAACTTGTTCCTACATAGTAACTTGCAACTTTGAATGAGAATATGCTTGATTACAGCAACGTGCTATATGTTCTGAATGTCCGAATTGGGAATCTGTGTCAAAACTTTGTTAGGAATTATGTGATCCTTATTAGCTGGAAGTAAGTGAGATGGGGCATGAAGTTATTTCTAGGAGTTGGAGACATACAACGTTTAGCTCAGTTCTGGGCATCTTTGAAATACCTATACAAACTTGTTCCTACATAGTAACTTGCAACTTTGAATGAGAATGTGCTTGCTTACAGCAACGTGCTATATGTTCTTAATGCCCGAATTGGGAATCTGTGTCAAAACTTTGTTAGGAATTATGTGATCCTTACTAGCTGGAAGTAAGGGAGATGGGACATGAAGTTATTTCTAGGAGTTTGACAGATACCAAGTTTAGCTCAGTTCTAGGCATTTTTGAAATACCTATACAAACTTGTTCCTACATAGTAACTTGCAACTTTGAATGAGAATGTGCTTGCTTACAGCAATGTGCTATATGTTCTGAATTCCCGAATTGAGAATCTGCGTCATAACTTTGTTAGGAATTATGGGATCCTTACTAGCTGGAAGTAAGGGAGATGGGGAATGAAGTTATTTCTAGCAGTTGGAGACATACCAAGTTTAGCTCAGTTCTGGGCATCTTTGAAATACCTATACAAACTTGTTCCTACATAGTAACTTGCAACTTTGAATGAGAATGTGCTTGCTTGCAGCAACGTGGTATATGTTCTGAATGCCCGAATTGGGAATCTGTGTCAAAACTTTGTTAGGAATTATGTGATCCTTACTAGCTGGAAGTAAGGGAGATGGGGCATGAAGTTATTTCTAGGAGTTGGAGACATACCAAGTTTAGCTCAGTTCTGGGCATCTTTGAAATACCTATACAAACTTGTTCCTACATAGTAACTTGCATCTTTGAATGAGAATGTGCTTTCTTACAGCAACGTGCTATATGTTCTGAATGTCCGAATTGGGAATCTGTGTCAAAACTTTGTTAGGAATTATGTGATCCTTACTAGCTGGAAGTAAGGGAGATGGGGCATGAAGTTATTTCTAGGAGTTGGACACATACCAAGTTTAGCTCAGTTCTGGGCATCTTTGAAATACCTATACAAACTTGTTCCTACATAGTAACTTGCATCTTTGAATGAGAATGTGCTTGCTTACAGCAACGTGCTATATGTTCTGAATGTCCGAATTGGGAATCTGTGTCAAAACTTTGTTAGTAATTATGTGATCCTTACAAGCTGGAAGTAAGGGAGATGGGGCATGAAGTTATTTCTAGGAGTTGGACACATACCAAGTTTAGCTCAGTTCTGGGCATCTTTGAAATACCTATACAAACTTGTTCCTACATAGTAACTTGCAACTTTGAATGAGAATGTGCTTGCTTACAGCAAAGTGCTATATGTTCTGAATGCCCGAATTGGGAATCTGTGTCAAAACTTTGTTAGGAATTATGTGATCCTTACTAGCTGGAAGTAAGGGAGATGGGGCATGAAGTTATTTCTAGGAGTTGGACACATAGCAAGTTTAGCTCAGTTCTGGGCATCTTTGAAATACCTATACAAACTTGTTCCTACATAGTAACTTGCAACTTTGAATGAGAATGTGCTTGCTTACAGCAACGTGCTATATGTTCTGAATGCCCGAATTGGGAATCTGTGTCAAAACTTTGTTAGGAATTATGTGATCCTTACTAGCTGGACGTAAGGGAGATGGGGCATGAAGTTATTTCTAGGAGTTGGAGACATACAACGTTTAGCTCAGTTCTGGGCATCTTTGAAATACCTATACAAACTTGTTCCTACATAGTAACTTGCAACTTTGAATGAGAATGTGCTTGCTTACAGCAACGTGCTATATGTTCTTAATGCCCGAATTGGGAATCTGTGTCAAAAGTTTGTTAGAAATTATGTGATCTTTACTAGCTGGAAATAAGGGAGATGGGGCATGAAGTTATTTCTAGGAGTTGGACACAAACCAAGTTTAGCACAGTTCTGGGCATCTTAGAAATACCTATACAAACTTGTTCCTACATAGTAACTTGCAACTTTGAATGAGAATGTGCTTGCTTACAGCAACGTGCTATATGTTCTGAATGCCCGAATTGGGAATCTGTGTCAAAACTTTGTTAGGAATTATGTGATCCTTACTAGCTGGAAGTAAGGGAGTTGGGGTATGAAGTTATTTCTAGAGATTGGACACATACCAAGTTTAGCTCAGTTCTGCGCATCTTTGAAATACCTATACAAACTTGTTCCTACATAGTAACTTGCAACTTTGAATGAGAATGTGCTTGCTTACTGCAACGTGCTATATGTACTGAGTACCCGAATTGGGAATCTGTGTCAAAACTTTGTTAGGAATTATGTGATCCTTACTAGCTGGAAGTAAGGGAGATGGGGCATGACGTTATTTCTAGGAGTTGGAGACATACCAAGTTTAGCTCAGTTCTGGGCATCTTTGAAATACCTATACAAACTTGCTCCTACATAGTAACTTGCATCTTTGAATGAGAATGTGCTTGCTTACAGTAACATGCTATATGTGCTGAATGCCCGAATTGGGAATCTGTGTCAAAACTTTGTTAGGAATTATGTGATCCTTACTAGCTGGAAGTAAGGGAGATGGGGCATGAAGTTATATCTAGGAGTTGGACACATACCAAGTTTAGCTCAGTTCTGGGCATCTTTGAAATACCTATACAAACTTGTTCCTACATAGTAACAAGCAACTTTGAATGAGAATGTGCTTGCTTACAGCAACGTGCTATATGTTCTTAATGCCCGAATTGGGAATCTGTGTCAAAATTTGTTAGGAATTATGTGATCCTTACGAGCTGGAAGTAAGGGAGTTGGGGCATGAAGGTATTTCTAGGAGTTGGACACAAACCAAGTTTAGCACAGTTCTGGGCATCTTAGAAATACCTATACAAACTTGTTCCTACATAGTAACTTGCAACTTTGAATGAGAATGTGCTTGCTTACAGCAACGTGCTATATGCTCTGAATGCCCGAAATGGGAATCTGTGTCAAAACTTTGTTAGGAATTATGTGATTCTTACTAGCTGGAAGTAAGTGAGATTTGGCATGAAGTTATTTCTAGGAGTTGGAGACATACCAAGTTTAGCTAAGATCTGGGCATCTTTGAAATACCTATACAAACTTGTTCCTACATAGTAACTTGCATCTTTGATTGAGAATGTGCTTGCTTACAGCAACGTGCTATATGTGCTGAATGCCCGAATTGGGAATATGTGTCAAATCTTTGTTAGGAATTATGTGATCCTTACTAGCTGGAAGTAAGGAGATGGGGCATGAAGTTATTTCTAGGAGTTGGACACATACCAAGTTTAGCTCAGTTCTAGGCATCTTTGAAATACCTATACAAACTTGTTCCTACTTAGTAACTTGCATCTTTGAATGAGAATGTGCTTGCTTACAGCAACGTGGTATATGTTCTGAACGCCCGAATTGGGAATACGTGTCAAAACTTTGTTAGGAATTATGTGATCCTTACTAGCTGGAAGTAAGGGAGATGGGGCATGAAGTTATTTCTAGGAGTTGGACACATACCAAGTTTAGCTCAGTTCTGGGCATCTTTGAAATACCTATACAAACTTGTTCCTACATAGTAACTTGCAACTTTGAATGAGAATGTGCTTGCTTACAGCAACGTGCTATATGTTCTGGATGTCCGAATTGGGAATCTGTGTCAAAATTTGTTAGGAATTATGTGATCCTTACGAGCTGGAAGTAGTGGAGTTGGGGCATGAAGGTATTTCTAGGAGTTGGACACAAACCAAGTTTAGCACAGTTCTGGGCATCTTAGAAATACCTATACAAACTTGTTCCTACATAGTAACTTGCAACTTTGAATGAGAATGTGCTTGCTTACAGCAACGTGCTATATGCTCTGAATGCCCTAAAAGGGAATCTGTGTCAAAACTTTGTTAGGAATTATGTGATCCTTACTAGCTGGAAGTAAGGGAGATGGGGCATGAAGTTATTTCTAGGAGTTGAAGACATACAACGTTTAGCTCAGTTCTGGGCATCTTTGAAATACCTATACAAACTTGTTCCTTCATAGTAACTTGCAACTTTAAATGAGAATGTGCTTGCTTACAGCAACGTGCTTTGTGTTCTTAATGCCCGAATTGGGAATCTGTGTCAAAACTTTGTTGGGAATTATGTGATCCTTACTAGCTGGAAGTAAGGGAGATGGGGCATGAAGTTATTTCTAGGAGTTGGACACAAACCAAGTTTAGCACAGTTCTGGGCATCTTAGAAATACCTATACAAACTTGTTCCTACATAGTAACTTGCAACTTTGAATGAGAATGTGCTTGCTTACTGCAACGTGCTATATGTACTGTATACCCGAATTGGGAATCTGTGTCAAAACTTTGTTAGGAATTATGTGATCCTTACTAGCTGGAAGTAAGGGAGATGGGGCATGAAGTTATTTCTAGGAGTTGGACACATACCAAGTTTAACTCAGTTCTGGGCATCTTTGAAATACCTATACAAACTTGTTCCTACATAGTAACTTGCATCTTTCAATGAGAATGTGCTTGCTTACAGCAACGTGCTATATGTTCTGAATGCCCGAATTGGGAATCTGTGTCAAAACTTTGTTAGCAATTATGTGATCCTTACTAGCTGGAAGTAAGGGAGATGGGGTATGAAGTTATTTCTAGGAGTTGTACACATACAAAGTTTAGCTCAGTTCTGGGCATCTTTGAAATACCTATACAAACTTGTTCCTACATATTAACTTGCAACTTTGAATGAGAAAGTGCTTGCTTGCAGCAACGTGCTATATGTTCTGAATGCCCGAATTTGGAATCTGTGTCAAAATTTGTTAGGAATTATGTGATCCTTACTAGCTGGAAGTAAGGGAGTTGGGGCATGAAGGTATTTCTAGGAGTTGGACACAAACCAAGTTTACCACAGTTCTGGGCATCTTAGAAATATCTATACAAACTTGTTCCTACATAGTAACTTGCAACTTTGAATGAGAATGTGCTTGCTTACAGAAACGTGCTATATGTTCTGAATGCCCGAATTGGGAATCTGTGTCAAAATTTGTTAGGAATTATGTGATCCTTACTAGCTGGAAGTAAGGGAGTTGGGGCATGAAGGTATTTCTAGGAGTTGGACACAAACCAAGTTTAACACAGTTCTCGGCATCTTAGATATACCTATACAAACTTGTTCCTACATAGTAACTTGCAACTTTGAATGAGTATGTGCTTGCTTACAGCAACGTGCTATATGCTCTGAATGCCCTAAAAGGGAATCTGTGTCAAAACTTTGTTAGGAATTATGTGATCCTTACTAGCTGGAAGTAAGGGAGATGGGGCATGAAGTTATTTCTAGGAGTTGGAGACATACCAAGTTTAGCTCAGTTCTGGGCATCTTTGAAATACCTATACAAACTTGTTCCTACATAGTAACTTGCAACTTTGAATGAGAATGTGCTTGCTTACAGCAACGTGCTATATGTTCTGAATGCCCGAATTGGGAATCTGTGTCAAAACTTTGTTAGAAATTATGTGATCCTTACTAGCTGGAAGTAAGGGAGATGGGGCATGAAGTTATTTCTAGGAGTTGGAGACATACCACGTTTAGCTCAGTTCTGGGCATCTTTGAAATACCTATACAAACTTGTTCCTACATAGTAACTTGCAACTTTGAATGAGAATGTGCTTGCTTAGAGCAACGTGCTATATGTTCTGAATGACCGAATTGGGAATCTGTGTCAAAACTTTGTTAGGAATTACGTGATCCTTACTAACTTGAAGTAAGGCAGATGGGGCATGACGTTATTTCTAGGAGTTGGAGACATACCAAGTTTAGCTCAGTTCTGGGCATCTTTGAAATACCTATACAAACTTGTTCCTACATAGTAACTTGCATCTTTGAATGAGAATGTGCTTGCTTACAGCAACGTGCTATATGTGCTGAATGCCCAAATTGGCAATCTGTGTCAAAACTTTGTTAGGAATTATGTGATCCTTACTAGCTGGAAGTAAGGGAGATGGGGCATGAAGTTATTTCTAGGAGTTGGACACATACCAAGTTTAGCTCAGTTCTGGGCATCTTTGAAATACCTATACAAACTTGTTCCTACATAGTAACTTGCAACTTTGAATGAGAATGTGCTTGCTTACAGCAACGTGCTATATGTTCTAAATGCTCGAATTGGGAATCTGTGTCAAAATTTGTTAGGAATTATGTGATCCTTACGAGCTGGAAGAAGTGGAGTTGGGGCATGAAGGTATTTCTAGGAGTTGGACACAAACCAAGTTTAGCACAGTTCTGGGCATCTTAGAAATACCTATACAAACTTGTTCCTACATAGTAACTTGCAACTTTGAATGAGAATGTGCTTGCTTACAGCAACGTGCCATATGCTCTGAATGCCCTAAAAGGGAATCTGTGTCAAAACTTTGTTAGGAATTATGTGATCCTTACTAGCTGGAAGTAAGGGAGATGGGGCATGAAGTTATTTCTAGGAGTTGGAGACATACAACGTTTAGCTCAGTTCTGGGCATCTTTGAAATACCTATACAAACTTGTTCCTACATAGTAACTTGCAACTTTGAATGAGAATGTGCTTGCTTACAGCAACGTGCTATATGTTCTGAATCCCCGAATTGGGAATCTGTGTCAAAACTTTGTTACGAATTATGTGATCCTTACTAGCTGGAAGTAAGGGAGTTGGGGCATGAAGTTATTTCTAGAGATTGGACACATACCAAGTTTAGCTCAGTTCTGGGCATCTTTGAGATACCTATACAAACTTGTTCCTACATAGTAACTTGCAACTTTGAATGAGAATGTGCTTGCTTACAGCAACGTGCTATATGTTCTGAATGCCCGAATTGGGAATCTGTGTCAAAACTTTGTTAGGAATTATGTGATCCTTACTAGCTGGAAGTAAGGGAGATGGGGCATGAAGTTATTTCTAGGAGTTGGAGACATACAACGTTTAGCTCAGTTCTGGGCATCTTTGAAATACCTATACAAACTTGTTCCTACATAGTAACTTGCAACTTTGAATGAGAATGTGCTTGCTTACAGCAACGTGCTATATGTTCTGAATGCCCGAATTGGGAATCTGTGTCAAAACTTTGTTAGGAATTATGTGATCCTTACTAGCTGAAAGTAAGGGAGTTGGGGCATGAAGTTATTTCTAGAGATTGGACACATACCAAGTTTAGCTCAGTTCTGGGCATCTTTGAGATACCTATACAAACATGTTCCTACATAGTAACTTGCAACTTTGAATGAGAATGTGCTTGCTTACAGCAACGTGCTATATGTTCTGAATGCCCGAATTGGGAATCTGTGTCAAAACTTTGTTAGGAATTATGTGATCCTTACTAGATGGAAGTAAGGGAGATGGGGCATGAAGTTATTTCTAGGAGTTAGAGACATACAACATTTAGCTCAGTTCTGGGCATCTTTGAAATACCTATACAAACTTGTTCCTACATAGTAACTTGCAACTTTGAATGAGAATGTGCTTGCTTACAGCAATGTGCTATATGTTCTGAATGCCCGAATTGGGAATCTGTGTCAAAACTTTGTTAGGAATTATGTGATCATTACCAGCTGGAAGTAAGTGAGTTGGGGCATGAAGTTATTTCTAGAGGTTGGACACATACCAAGTTTAGCTCAGTTCTGGGCATCTTTGAAATACCTATACAAACTTGTTCCTACATAGTAACTTGCAATTTTGAATGAGAATGTGCTTGCTTACAGCAACGTGCTATATGTTCTGAATGCCCGAATACGGAATCTGTGTCAAAACTTTGTTAGGAATTATGTGATCCTTACTAGCTGGAAGTAAGGGAGATGGGGCATGAAGTTATTTCTAGGAGTTGGAGACATACAACGTTTAGCTCAGTTCTGGGCATCTTTGAAATACCTATACAAACTTGTTCCTTCATAGTAACTTGCAACTTTGAATGAGAATGTGCTTGCTTACAGCAACGTGCTATATGTTCTGAATGCCCGAAAATGGAATCTGTGTCAAAACTTTGTTAGGAATTATGTGATCCTTACTAGCTGGAAGTAAGGGAGTTGGGGCATGAAGTTATTTCTAGAGATTGGACACATACCAAGTTTAGCTCAGTTCTGGGCATCTTTGAGATACCTATACAAACTTGTTCCTACATAGTAACTTGCAACTTTGAATGAGAATGTGCTTGCTTACAGCAACGTGCTATATGTTCTGAATGCCCGAATTGGGAATCTGTGTCAAAACTTTGTTAGGAATTATGTGATCCTTACTAGATGGAAGTAAGGGAGATGGGGCATGAAGTTATTTCTAGGAGTTGGAGACATACAACGTTTAGCTCAGTTCTGGGCATCTTTGAAATACCTATACAAACTTGTTCCTACATAGTAACTTGCAACTTTGAATGAGATTGTGCTTGCTTACAGCAATGTGCTATATGTTCTGAATGCCCGAATTGGGAATCTGTGTCAAAACTTTGTTAGGAATTATGTGATCATTACCAGCTGGAAGTAAGTGAGTTGGGGCATGAAGTTATTTCTAGAGGTTGGACACATACCAAGTTTAGCTCAGTTCTGGGCATCTTTGAAATACCTATACAAACTTGTTCCTACATAGTAACTTGCAATTTTGAATGAGAATGTGCTTGCTTACAGCAACGTGCTATATGTTCTGAATGCCCGAATAGGGAATCTGTGTCAAAAATTTGTTAGGAATTATGTGATCCTTACTAGCTGGAAGTAAGGGAGATGGGGCATGAAGTTATTTCTAGGAGTTGGAGACATACAACGTTTAGCTCAGTTCTGGGCATCTTTGAAATACCTATACAAACTTGTTCCTACATAGTAACTTGCAACTTTGAATGAGAATGTGCTTGCTTACAGCAACGTGCTATATGTTCTGAATGCCCGAATTGGGAATCTGTGTCAAAACTTTGTTAGGAATTATGTGATCCTTACTAGCTGGAAGTAAGGGAGATGGGGCATGAAGTTATTTCTAGGAGTTGGAGACATACAACTTTTAGCTCAGGTCTGGGCATCTTTGAAATACCTATACAAACTTGTTCCTACATAGTAACTTGCAACTTTGAATGAGAATGTGCTTGCTTACAGCAACGTGCTATATGTTCTGAATGCCCGAATTGGGAATCTGTGTCATAACTTTGTTAGGAATTATGTGATCCTTACTAGATGGAAGTAAGGGAGATGGGGCATGAAGTTATTTCTAGGAGTTGGAGACATGCAACGTTTAGCTCAGTTCTGGGCATCTTTGAAATACCTATACAAACTTGTTCCTACATAGTATCTTGCAACTTTGAATGAGAATGTGCTTGCTTACAGCAACGTGCTATATGTTCTGAATGCCCGAATTGGGAATCTGTGTCAAAACTTTGTTAGGAATTATGTGATCCTTACTAGCTGGAAGTAAGGGAGATGGGGCATGAAGTTATTTCTAGGAGTTGGAGACATACAACGTTTAGCTCAGTTCTGGGAATCTTTGAAATACCTATACAAACTTGTTCCTACATAGTAACTTGCAACTTTGAATGAGAATGTGCTTGCTTACAGCAACGTGCTATATGTTCTGAATGCCCGAATTGGGAATCTGTGTCAAAACTTTGTTAGGAATTATGTGATCCTTACTGGCTGGAAGTAAGGGAGATGGGGCATGAAGTTATTTCTAGGAGTTGGAGACATACCAAGTTTAGCTCAGTTCTGGGCATCTTTGAAATACCTATACAAACTTGTTCCTACATAGTAACTAGCAACATTGAATGAGAATGTGCTTGCTTACAGCAACGTGCTATATGTTCTGAATGCCCGAATTGGGAATCTGTGTCAAAACTTTGTTAGAAATTATGTGATCCTTACTAGCTCTAAGTAAGGGAGATGGGGCATTAAGTTATTTCTAGGAGTTGGAGACATACCACGTTTAGCTCAGTTCTGGGCATCTTTGAAATACCTATACATACTTGTTCCTACATAGTAACTTGCAACTTTGAATGAGAATGTGCTTGCTTAGAGCAACGTGCTATATGTTCTGAATGCCCGAATTGGGAATCTGTGTCAAAAATTTGTTAGGAATTACGTGATCCTTACTAGCTGGAAGTAAGGGAGATGGGGCATGACGTTATTTCTAGGAGTTGGAGACATACCAATTTTAGCTCAGTTCTGGGCATCTTTGAAATACCTATACAAACTTGTTCCTACATAGTATCTTGCATCTTTGAATGAGAATGTGCTTGCTTACAGCAACGTGCTATATGCTCTGAATCCCCGAAATGAGAATCTGTGTCAAAACTTTGTTAGGAATTATGTGATTCTTACTAGCTGGAAGTAAGTGAGATGTTGCATGAAGTTATTTCTAGGAGTTGGAGACATACCAAGTTTAGCTCAGTTCTGGGCATCTTTGAAATACCTATACAAACTTGTTCCTACATATTAACTTGCAACTTTGAATGAGAATGTGCTTGCTTACAGCAACGTGCTATATGTTCTGAATGCCCGAATTGGGAATATGTGTCAAAATTTGTTAGGAATTATGTGATCCTTAATAGCTGGAAGTAAGGGAGTTGGGGCATGAAGGTATTTCTAGGAGTTGGACACAAACCAAGTTTAGCACAGTTCTGGGCATCTTAGAAATACCTATACAAACTTGTTCCTACATAGTAACTTGCAACTTTGAATGAGAATGTGCTTGCTTACAGCAACGTGCTATATGTTCTGAATGCCCGAATTGGGAATCTGTGTCAAAATTTGTTAGGAATTATGTGATCCTTACTAGCTGGAAGTAAGGGAGTTGGGGCATGAAGGTATTTCTAGGAGTTGGACACAAACCAAGTTTGGCACAGTTCTGGGCATCTTAGAAATATCTATACAAACTTGTTCCTACATAGTAACTTGCAACTTTGAATGAGAATGTGCTTGCTTACAGCAACGTGCTATATGCTCTGAATGCCCTAAAAGGCAATCTGTGTCAAAACTTTGTTCGGAATTATGTGATCCTTACTAGCTGGAAGTAAGGGAGATGGGGCATGAAGTTATTTCTAGGAGTTGGAGACATACAACGTTTAGCTCAGTTCTGGGCATCTTTGAAATACCTATACAAACTTGTTCCTACATAGTAACTTGAAACTTTGAATGAGAATGTGCTTGCTTACAGCAACGTGCTATATGTTCTGAATGCCCTAAAAGGGAATCTGTGTCAAAACTTTGTTAGAAAATATGTGATCCTTACTAGCTGGAAGTAAGGGAGATGGGGCATGAAGTTATTTCTAGGAGTTGGAGACATACCAAGCTTAGCTCAGTTCTGGGCATCTTTGAAATACCTATACAAACTTGTTCCTACATAGTAACTTGCAACTTTGAATGAGAATGTGCTTGCTTAGAGCAACGTGCTATATGTTCTGAATGCCCGATTTGGGAATCTGTGTCAAAACTTTGTTAGGAATTATGTGATCCTTACTAGCTGGAAGTAAGGGAGATGGGGCATGAAGTTATTTCTAGGCGTTGGACACATACCAAGTTTAGCTCAGTTCTGGGCATCTTTGAAATACCTATACAAACTTGTTCCTACATAGTAACTTGCATTTTTGAATGAGAATGTGCTTGCTTACAGCAACGTGCTATATGTTCTGAATGCCCGAATTGGGAATATGTGTCAAAACTTTGTTAGGAATTATGTGATCCTTACTAGCTGGAAGTAAGGGAGATGGGGCATGAAGTTATTTCTAGGAGTTGCAGACATACCAAGTTTAGCTCAGTTCTGGGCATCTTTGAAATGCCTATACAAACTTGTTCCTACATATTAACTTGCAACTTTGAATGAGAATGTGCTTGCTTACAGCAACGTGCTATATGTTCTGAATGCCCGAGTTGGGAATCTGTGTCAAAATTTGTTAGGAATTATGTGATCCTTACGAGCTGGAAGTAGTGGAGTTGGGAGATGAAGGTATTTCTAGGAGTTGGACAGAAACCAAGTTTAGCACAGTTCTGGGCATCTTAGAAATACCTATACAAACTTGTTCCTACATAGTAACTTGCAACTTTGAATGAGAATGTGCTTGCTTACAGCAACGTGCTTTATGTTCTGAATGCCCGAATTTGGAATCTGTGTCAAGATTTGTTAGGAATTATGTGATCCTTACTAGCTGGAAGTAAGGGAGATGGGGCATGAAGTTATTTCTAGGAGTTGGAGACATACAACGTTTAGCTCATTTCTGGGCATCTTTGAAATACCTATACAAACTTGTTCCTACATAGTAACTTGCAACTTTGAATGAGAATGTGCTTGCTTACAGCAACGTGCTATATGTTCTGAATGCCCGAATTGGGAATCTGTGTCAAATCTTTGTTAGAAATTATGTGATCCTTACTAGATGGAAGTAAGGGAGATGGGGCATGAAGTTATTTCTAGGAGTTGGAGACATACCAAGTTTAGCTCAGTTCTGGGCATCTTTGAAATACCTATACAAACTTGTTCCTACATAGTAACTTGCAACTTTGAATGAGAATGTGCTTGCTTACAGCAACGTGCTATATGTTCTGAATGCCCGAATTGGGATTCTGTGTCAAAACTTTGTTAGGAATTATGTGATCCTTACTAGCTGGAAGTAAGGGAGATGGGGCATGACGTTATTTCTAGGAGTTGGAGACATACCAAGTTTAGCTCAGTTCTGGGCATCTTTGAAATACCTATACAAACTTGTTCCTACATAGTAACTTGCATCTTTGAATGAGAATGTGCTTGCTTACAGCAACGTGCTATATGTTCTGAATGCCCGAATTGGGAATCTGTGTCAAAACTTTGTTAGGAATTATGTGATCATTACCAGCTGGAAGTAAGGGAGTTGGGGCATGAAGTTATTTCTAGAGGTTGGACACATACCAAGTTTAGCTCAGTTCTGGGCATCTTTGAAATACCTATACAAACTTGTTCCTACATAGTAACTTGCAACTTTGAATGAGAATGTGCTTGCTTACAGCAACGTGCTATATGTTCTGAATGCCCGAATTGGGAATCTGTGTCAAAACTTTGTTAGGAATTATGTGATCCTTACTAGCTGGAAGTAAGGGAGATGGGGCATGAAGTTATTTCTAGGAGTTGGAGACATACAACGTTTAGCTCAGTTCTGGGCATCTTTGAAATACCTATACAAACTTGTTCCTACATAGTAACTTGCAACTTTGATTGAGAATGTGCTTGCTTACAGCAACGTGCTATATGTTCTGAATGCCCGAATTGGGAATCTGTGTCAAAACTTTGTTAGGAATTATGTGATCCTTACCAGCTGGAAGTAAGAGAGATGGGGCATGAAGTTATTTCTAGGAGTTGGAGACATACAACGTTTAGCTCAGTTCTGGGCATCTTTGAAATACCTATACAAACTTGTTCCTACATAGTAACTTGCAACTTTGAATGAGAATGTGCTTGCTTACAGCAACGTGCTATATGTTCTGAATGCCCGAATTGGGAATCTGTGTCAAAATTTGTTAGGAATTATGTGATCCTTAATAGCTGGAAGTAAGGGAGTTGGGGCATGAAGGTATTTCTAGGAGTTGGACACAAACCAAGTTTAGCACAGTTCTGGGCATCTTAGAAATACCTATACAAACTTGTTCCTACATAGTAACTTGCAACTTTGAATGAGAATGTGCTTGCTTACAGCAACGTGCTATATGTTCTGAATGCCCGAATTTGGAATCTGTGTCAAGATTTGTTAGGAATTTTGTGATCCTTACTAGCTGGAAGTAAGGGAGATGGGGCATGAAGTTATTTCTAGGAGTTGGAGACATACAACGTTTAGCTCATTTCTGGGCATCTTTGAAATACCTATACAAACTTGTTCCTACATAGTAACTTGCAACTTTGAATGAGAATGTGCTTGCTTACAGCAACGTGCTATATGTTCTGAATGCCCGAATTGGGCATCTGTGTCAACACTTTGTTAGAAATTATGTGATCCTTACTAGCTGGAAGTAAGGGAGATGGGGCATGAAGTTATTTCTAGGAGTTGGACACATACCAAGTTTAGCTCAGTTCTGGGCATCTTTGAAATACCTATACAAACTTGTTCCTACATAGTAACTTGCAACTTTGAATGAGAATGTGCTTGCTTACAGCAACGTGCTATATGTTCTGAATGCCCGAATTGGGAATCTGTGTCAAAACTTTGTTAGGAATTATGAGATCCTTACTAGCTGGAAGTAAGGGAGATGGGGCATGACGTTATTTCTAGGAGTTGGACACATACCAAGTTTAGCTCAGTTCTGGGCATCTTTGAAATACCTATACAAACTTGTTCCTACATAGTAACTTGCATCTTTGAATGAGAATGTGCTTGCTTACAGCAACGTGCTATATGTGCTGAATGCCCGAATTGGGAATCTGTGTCAAAACGTTGTTAGGAATTATGTGATCCTTACTAGCTGGAAGTAAGGGAGATGGGGCATGAAGTTATTTCTAGGAATTGGACATATACCAAGTTTAGCTCAGTTCTGGGCATCTTTGAAATACCTATACAAACTTGTTCCTACATAGTAACTTGCAACTTTGAATGAGAATGTGCTTGCTTACAGCAATGTGCTATATGTTCTGAATGCCCGAATTGGGAATCTGTGTCAAAACTTTGTTAGGAATTATGTGATCATTACCAGCTGGAAGTAAGGGAGTTGGGGCATGAAGTTATTTCTAGAGGTTGGACACATACCAAGTTTAGCTCAGTTCTGGGCATCTTTGAAATACCTATACAAACTTGTTCCTACATAGTAACTTGCAACTTTGAATGAGAATGTGCTTGCTTACAGCAACGTGCTATATGTTCTGAATGCCCGAATTGGGAATCTGTGTCAAAACTTTGTTAGGAATTATGTGATCCTTACTAGCTGGAAGTAAGGGAGATGGGGCATGAAGTTATTTCTAGGAGTTGGAGACATACAACGTTTAGCTCAGTTCTGGGCATCTTTGAAATACCTATACAAACTTGTTCCTACATAGTAACTTGCAACTTTGATTGAGAATGTGCTTGCTTACAGCAACGTGCTATATGTTCTGAATGCCCGAATTGGGAATCTGTGTCAAAACTTTGTTAGGAATTATGTGATCCTTACCAGCTGGAAGTAAGAGAGATGGGGCATGAAGTTATTTCTAGGAGTTGGAGACATACAACGTTTAGCTCAGTTCTGGGCATCTTTGAAATACCTATACAAACTTGTTCCTACATAGTAACTTGCAACTTTGAATGAGAATGTGCTTGCTTACAGCAACGTGCTATATGTTCTGAATGCCCGAATTGGGAATCTGTGTCAAAATTTGTTAGGAATTATGTGATCCTTAATAGCTGGAAGTAAGGGAGTTGGGGCATGAAGGTATTTCTAGGAGTTGGACACAAACCAAGTTTAGCACAGTTCTGGGCATCTTAGAAATACCTATACAAACTTGTTCCTACATAGTAACTTGCAACTTTGAATGAGAATGTGCTTGCTTACAGCAACGTGCTATATGTTCTGAATGCCCGAATTGGGAATCTGTGTCAAAATGTGTTAGGAATTATGTGATCCTTACTAGCTGGAAGTAAGGGAGATGGGGCATGAAGTTATTTCTAGGAGTTGGAGACATACAACGTTTAGCTCAGTTCTGGGCATCTTTGAAATACCTATACAAACTTGTTCCTACATAGTAACTTGCAACTTTGAATGAGAATGTGCTTGCTTACAGCAACGTGCTATATGTTCTGAATGCCCGAATTGGGAATCTGTGTCAAATCTTTGTTAGGAATTATGTGATCCTTACTAGCTGGAAGTAAGGGAGATGGGGCATGAAGTTATTTCTAGGAGTTGGAGACATACAACGTTTAGCTCATTTCTGGGCATCTTTGAAATACCTATACAAACTTGTTCCTACATAGTAACTTGCAACTTTGAATGAGAATGTGCTTGCTTACAGCAACGTGCTATATGTTCTGAATGCCCGAATTGGGAATCTGTGTCAAATCTTTGTTAGAAATTATGTGATCCTTACTAGCTGGAAGTAAGGGAGATGGGGCATGAAGTTATTTCTAGGAGTTGGAGACATACCAAGTTTAGCTCAGTTCTGGGCATCTTTGAAATACCTATACAAACTTGTTCCTACATAGTAACTTGCAACTTTGAATGAGAAAGTGCTTGCTTACAGCAACGTGCTATATGTTCTGAATGCCCGAATTGGGATTCTGTGTCAAAACTTTGTTAGGAATTATGTGATCCTTACTAGCTGGAAGTAAGGGAGATGGGGCATGACGTTATTTCTAGGAGTTGGAGACATACCAAGTTTAGCTCAGTTCTGGGCATCTTTGAAATACCTATACAAACTTGTTCCTACATAGTAACTTGCATCTTTGAATGAGAATGTGCTTGCTTACAGCAACGTGCTATATGTTCTGAATGCCCGAATTGGGAATCTGTGTCATAACTTTGTTAGGAATTATGTGATCCTTACTATATGGAAATAAGGGAGATGGTGCATGAAGTTATTTCTAGGAGTTGGAGACATACAACGTTTAGCTCAGTTCTGGGCATCTTTGAAATACCTATACAAACTTGTTCCTACATAGTATCTTACAACTTTGAATGAGAATGTGCTTGCTTACAGCAACGTGCTATATGTTCTGAATGCCCGAATTGGGAATCTATGTCAAAACTTTGTTAGGAATTATGTGATCCTTACCAGCTGGAAGTAAGGGAGATGGGGCATGAAGTTATTTCTAGGAGTTGGAGAAATACAACGTTTAGCTCAGTTCTGGGCATCTTTGAAATACCTATACAAACTTGTTCCTACATAGTAACTTGCAACTTTGAATGAGAATGTGCTTGCTTACAGCAACGTGCTATATGTTCTGAATGCCCGAATTGGGAATCTGTGTCAAAACTTTGTTAGGAATTATGTGATCCTTACTGGCTGGAAGTAAGGGAGATGGGGCATGAAGTTATTTCTAGGAGTTGGAGACATACCACGTTTAGCTCAGTTCTGGGCATCTTTGAAATACCTATACAAACTTGTTCCTACATATTAACTTGCAACTTTCAATGAGAATGTGCTTGCTTACAGCAACGTGCTATATGTTCTGAATGCCCGAATTGGGAATCTGTGTCAAAATTTGTTAGGAATTATGTGATCCTTAATAGCTGGAAGTAAGGGAGTTGGGGCATGAAGGTATTTCTAGATGTTGGACACAAACCAAGTTTAGCACAGTTCTGGGCATCTTAGAAATACCTATACAAACTTGTTCCTACATAGTAACTTGCAACTTTGAATGAGAATGTGCTTGCTTACAGCAACGTGCTATATGTTCTGAATGCCCGAATTGGGAATCTGTGTCAAAATTTGTTAGGAATTATGTGATCCTTACTAGCTGGAAGTAAGGGAGTTGGGGCATGAAGGTATTTCTAGGAGTTGGACACAAACCAAGTTTAGCACAGTTCTGGGCATCTTAGAAATATCTATACAAACTTGTTCCTACATAGTAACTTGCAACTTTGAATGAGAATGTGCTTGCTTACAGCAACGTGCTATATGCTCTGAATGCCCTAAAAGGGAATCTGTGTCAAAACTTTGTTCGGAATTATGTGATCCTTACTAGCTGGAAGTAAGGGAGATGGGGCATGAAGTTATTTCTAGGAGTTGGAGACATACAACGTTTAGCTCAGTTCTGGGCATATTTGAAATACCTATACAAACTTGTTCCTACATAGTAACTTGAAACTTTGAATGAGAATGTGCTTGCTTACAGCAACGTGCTATATGTTCTGAATGCCCTAAAAGGGAATCTGTGTCAAAACTTTGTTAGAAATTATGTGATCCTTACTAGCTGGAAGTAAGGGAGATGGGGCATGAAGTTATTTCTAGGAGTTGGAGACATACCAAGCTTAGCTCAGTTCTGGGCATCTTTGAAATACCTATACAAACTTGTTCCTACATAGTAACTTGCAACTTTGAATGAGAATGTGCTTGCTTAGAGCAACGTGCTATATGTTCTGAATGCCCGAATTGGGAATCTGTGTCAAAACTTTGTTAGGAATTATGTGATCCTTACTAGCTAGAAGTAAGGGAGATGGGGCATGAAGTTATTTCTAGGAGTTGGACACATACCAAGTTTAGCTCAGTTCTGGGCATCTTTGAAATACCTATACAAACTTGTTCCTACATAGTAACTTGCATTTTTGAATGAGAATGTGCTTGCTTACAGCAACGTGCTATATGTTCTGAATGCCCGAATTGGGAATATGCGTCAAAACTTTGTTAGGAATTATGTGATCCTTACTAGCTGGAAGTAAGGGAGATGGGGCATGAAGTTATTTCTAGGAGTTGCAGACATACCAAGTTTAGCTCAGTTCTGGGCATCTTTGAAATGCCTATACAAACTTGTTCCTACATATTAACTTGCAACTTTGAATGAGAATGTACTTGCTTACAGCAACGTGCTATATGTTCTGAATGCCCGAATTGGGAATCTGTGTCAAAATTTGTTAGGAATTATGTGATCCTTAGGAGCTGGAAGTAGTGGAGTTGGGACATGAAGGTATTTCTAGGAGTTGGACAGAAACCAAGTTTAGCACAGTTCTGGGCATCTTAGAAATACCTATACAAACTTGTTCCTACATAGTAACTTGCAACTTTGAATGAGAATGTGCTTGCTTACAGCAACGTGCTATATGTTCTGAATGCCCGAATTTGGAATCTGTGTCAAGATTTGTTAGGAATTATGTGATCCTTACTAGCTGGAAGTAAGGGAGATGGGGCATGAAGTTATTTCTAGGAGTTGGAGACATACAACGTTTAGCTCATTTCTGGGCATCTTTGAAATACCTATACAAACTTGTTCCTACATAGTAACTTGCAACTTTGAATGAGAATGTGCTTGCTTACAGCAACGTGCTATATGTTCTGAATGCCCGAATTGGGAATCTGTGTCAACACATTGTTAGAAATTATGTGATCCTTACTAGCTGGAAGTAAGGGAGATGGGGCATGAAGTTATTTCTAGGAGTTGGACACATACCAAGTTTAGCTCAGTTCTGGGCATCTTTGAAATACCTATACAAACTTGTTCCTACATAGTAACTTGCAACTTTGAATGAGAATGTGCTTGCTTACAGCAACTTGCTATATGTTCTGAATGCCCGAATTGGGAATCTGTGTCAAAACTTTGTTAGGAATTATGAGATCCTTACTAGCTGGAAGTAAGGGAGATGGGGCATGACGTTATTTCTAGGAGTTGGAGACATACCAAGTTTAGCTCAGTTCTGGGCATCTTTGAAATACCTATACAAACTTGTTCCTACATAGTAACTTGCATCTTTGAATGAGAATGTGCTTGCTTACAGCAACGTGCTATATGTGCTGAATGCCCGAATTGGGAATCTGTGTCAAAACGTTGTTAGGAATTATGTGATCCTTACTAGCTGGAAGTAAGGGAGATGGGGCATGAAGTTATTTCTAGGAATTGGACATATACCAAGTTTAGCTCAGTTCTGGGCATCTTTGAAATACCTATACAAACTTGTTCCTACATAGTAACTTGCAACTTTGAATGAGAATGTGCTTGCTTACAGCAATGTGCTATATGTTCTGAATGCCCGAATTGGGAATCTGTGTCAAAACTTTGTTAGGAATTATGTGATCATTACCAGCTGGAAGTAAGGGAGTTGGGGCATGAAGTTATTTCTAGAGGTTGGACACATACCAAGTTTAGCTCAGTTCTGGGCATCTTTGAAATACCTATACAAACTTGTTCCTACATAGTAACTTGCAACTTTGAATGAGAATGTGCTTGCTTACAGCAACGTGCTATATGTTCTGAATGCCCGAATTGGGAATCTGTGTCAAAACTTTGTTAGGAATTATGTGATCCTTACTAGCTGGAAGTAAGGGAGATGGGGCATGAAGTTATTTCTAGGAGTTGGAGACATACAACGTTTAGCTCAGTTCTGGGCATCTTTGAAATACCTATACAAACTTGTTCCTACATAGTAACTTGCAACTTTGATTGAGAATGTGCTTGCTTACAGCAACGTGCTATATGTTCTGAATGCCCGAATTGGGAATCTGTGTCAAAACTTTGTTAGGAATTATGTGATCCTTACTAGCTGGAAGTAATGAGATGGGGCATGAAGTTATTTCTAGGATTTGGACACATACCAAGTTTAGCTCAGTTCTGGGCATCTTTGAAATACCTATACAAACTTGTTCCTACATATTAACTTGCAACTTTGAATGAGAATGTGCTTGCTTACAGCAACGTGCTATATGTTCTTAATGCCCGAATTGGGAATCTGTGTCAAAATTTGTTAGGAATTATGTGATCCTTACGAGCTGGAAGTAAGGGAGTTGGGGCATGAAGGTATTTCTAGGAGTTGGACACAAACCAAGTTTAGCACAGTTCTGGGCATCTTAGAAATACCTTTACAAACTTGTTCCTACATAGTAACTTGCAACTTTGAATGAGAATGTGCTTGCTTACAGCAACGTGCTATATGCTCTGAATGCCCGAAATGGGAATCTGTGTCAAAACTTTGTTAGGAATTATGTGATTCTTACTAGCTGGAAGTAAGTGAGATGGGGCATGAAGTTATTTCTAGGAGTTGGAGACATACCAAGTTTAGCTCAGTTCTGGGCATCTTTGAAATACCTATACAAACTTGTTCCTACATAGTAACTTGCATCTTTGATTGAGAATGTGCTTGCTTACAGCAACGTGCTATATGTGCTGAATGCCCGAATTGGGAATATGTGTCAAATCTTTGTTAGGAATTATGTGATCCTTACTAGCTGGAAGTAAGGGAGATGGGGCATGAAGTTGTTTCTAGGAGTTGGACACATACCAAGTTTAGCTCAGTTCTGGGCATCTTTGAAATACCTATACAAACTTGTTCCTACATAGTAACTTGCATCTTTGAATGAGAATGTGCTTGCTTACAGCAACGTGCTATTTGTTCTGAATGCCCGAATTGGGAATCTGTGTCAAAATTTGTTAGGAATTATGTGATCCTTACGAGCTGGAAGTAGCGGAGTTGGGGCATGTAGGTATTTCTAGGAGTTGGACACAAACCAAGTTTAGCACAGTTCTGGGCATCTTAGAAATACCTATACAAACTTGTTCCTACATAGTAACTTGCAACTTTGAATGAGAATGTGCTTGCTTACAGCAACGTTGCTATATGTTCTGAATGCCCGAATTGGGAATATGTGTCAAAACTTTGTTAGAAATTATGTGATCCTTACTAGCTGGAAGTAATGAGATGGGGCATGAAGTTATTTCTAGGATTTGGACACATACCAAGGTTAGCTCAGTTCTGGGCATCTTTGAAATACCTATACAAACTTGTTCCTACATATTAACTTGCAACTTTGAATGAGAATGTGCTTGCTTACAGCAACGTGCTATATGTTCTTAATGCCCGAATTGGGAATCTGTGTCAAAATTTGTTAGGAATTATGTGATCCTTACGAGCTGGAAGTAAGGGAGTTGGGGCATGAAGGTATTTCTAGGAGTTGGACACAAACCAAGTTTAGCACAGTTCTGGGCATCTTAGAAATACCTATACAAACTTGTTCCTACATAGTAACTTGCAACTTTGAATGAGAATGTGCTTGCTTACAGCAACGTGGTATATGCTCTGAATGCCCGAAATGGGAATCTGTGTCAAAACTTTGTTAGGAATTATGTGATTCTTACTAGCTGGAAGTAAGTGAGATGGGGCATGAAGTTATTTCTAGGAGTTGGAGACATACCAAGTTTAGCTCAGTTCTGGGCATCTTTGAAATACCTATACAAACTTGTTCCTACATAGTAACTTGCATCTTTGATTGAGAATGTGCTTGCTTACAGCAACGTGCTATATGTGCTGAATGCCCGAATTGGGAATATGTGTCAAATCTTTGTTAGGAATTATGTGATCCTTACTAGCTGGAAGTAAGGGAGATGGGGCATGAAGTTGTTTCTAGGAGTTGGACACATACCAAGTTTAGCTCAGTTCTGGGCATCTTTGAAATACCTATACAAACTTGTTCCTACATAGTAACTTGCATCTTTGAATGAGAATGTGCTTGCTTACAGCAACGTGCTATTTGTTCTGAATGCCCGAATTGGGAATCTGTGTCAAAATTTGTTAGGAATTATGTGATCCTTACGAGCTGGAAGTAGCGGAGTTGGGGCATGTAGGTATTTCTAGGAGTTGGACACAAACCAAGTTTAGCACAGTTCTGGGCATCTTAGAAATACCTATACAAACTTGTTCCTACATAGTAACTTGCAACTTTGAATGAGAATGTGCTTGCTTACAGCAACGTGCTATATGATCTGAATGCCCGAATTGGGAATCTGTGTCAAAACTTTGTTGGGAATTATGTGATCCTTACTAGCTGGAAGTAAGGGAGATGGGGCATGAAGTTATTTCTAGGAGTTGGAGACATACAACGTTTAGCTCAGTTCTGGGCATCTTTGAAATACCTATACAAACTTGTTCCTACATAGTAACTTGCAACTTTGAATGAGAATGTGCTTGCTTACAGCAACGTGCTATATGTTCTGAATGCCCAAATTGGGAATCTGTGTCAAAACTTTGTTAGGAATTATGTGATCCTTACTAGCTGGAAGAAAGGGAGATGGGGCATGAAGTTATTTCTAGGAGTTGGAGACATACAACGTTTAGCTCAGTTCTGGGCATCTTTGAAATACCTATACAAACTTGTTCCTACATAGTAACTTGCAACTTTGAATGAGAAGGTGCTTGCTTACAGCAACGTGCTATATGCTCTGAATCCCCGAAATGGGAATCTGTGTCAAAACTTTGTTAGGAATTATGTGATTCTTACTAGCTGGAAGTAAGTGAGATGGGGCATGAAGTTATTTCTAGGAGTTGGAGACATACAAAGTTTAGCTCAATTCTGGGCATCTTAGAAATACCTATACAAACTTGTTCCTACATATTAACTTGCAACTTTGAATGAGAATGTGCTTGCTTACAGCAACGTGCTATATGTTCTGAATGCCCGAATTGGGAATCTGTGTCAAAATTTGTTAGGAATTATGTGATCCTTAATAGCTGGAAGTAAGGGAGTTGGGGCATGAAGGTATTTCTAGGAGTTGGACACAAACCAAGTTTAGCACAGTTCTGGGCATCTTAGAAAAACCTATACAAACTTGTTCCTACATAGTAACTTGCAACTTTGAATGAGAATGTGCTTGCTTACAGCAACGTGCTATATGCTCTGAATGCCCTAAAAGGGAATCTGTGTCAAAACTTTGTTAGGAATTATGTGATCCTTACTAGCTGGAAGTAAGGGAGATGGGGCATGAAGTTATTTCTAGGAGTTGGAGACATACAACGTTTAGCTCAGTTCTGGGCATCTTTGAAATACCTATAAAAACTTGTTCCTACATAGTAACTTGCAACTTTGAATGAGAATGTGCTTGCTTACAGCAACGTGCTATATGATCTGAATGCCCGAATTGGGAATCTGTGTCAAAACTTTGTTAGGAATTATGTGATTCTTACTAGCTGGAAGTAAGGGAGATGGGGCATGAAGTTATTTCTAAGAGTTGGAGACATACAACGTTTAACTAGTTCTGGGCATCTTTGAAATACCTATACAAGCTTGTTCCTACATAGTAACTTGCAACTTTGAATGAGAATGTGCTTGCTTACAGCAACGTGCTATATGTTCTGAATGCCCGAATTGGGAATCTGTGTCAAAACTTTGTTAGGAATTATGTGATCCTTACTAGCTGGACGTAAGGGAGACGGGGCATGAAGTTATTTCTAGGAGTTGGAGACATACAACGTTTAGCTCAGTTCTGGGCATCTTTGAAATACCTATACAAACTTGATCCTACATAGTAACTTGCAACTTTGAATGAGAATGTGCTTGCTTAGAGCAACGTGCTATATGTTCTGAATGCCCGAATTGGGAATCTGTGTCAAAACTTTGTTAGGAATTATGTGATCCTTACTAGCTGGAAGTAAGGGAGTTGGGGCATGAAGTTATTTCTAGAGATTGGACACATACCAAGTTTAGCTCAGTTCTGGGCATCTTTGAGATACCTATACAAACTTGTTCCTACATAGTAACTTGCAACTTTGAATGAGAATGTGCTTGCTTACAGCAACGTGCTATATGTTCTGAAGGCCCGAATTGGGAATCTGTGTCAAAACTTTGTTAGGAATTATGTGATCCTTACTAGATGGAAGTAAGGGAGATGGGGCATGAAGTTATTTCTAGGAGTTGGAGACATACAACGTTTAGCTCAGTTCTGGGCATCTTTGAAATACCTATACAAACTTGTTCCTACATAGTAACTTGCAACTTTGAATGAGAATGTGCTTGCTTACAGCAATGTGCTATATGTTCTGAATGCCCGAATTGGGAATCTGTGTCAAAACTTTGTTAGGAATTATGTGATCATTACCAGCTGGAAGTAAGTGAGTTGGGGCATGAAGTTATTTCTAGAGGTTGGACACATACCAAGTTTAGCTCAGTTCTGGGCATCTTTGAAATACCTATACAAACTTGTTCCTACATAGTAACTTGCAACTTTGAATGAGAATGTGCTTGCTTACAGCAACGTGCTATATGTTCTGAATGCCCGAATTGGGAATCTGTGTCAAAATATTGTTAGGAATTATGTGATCCTTACTAGCTGGAAGTAAGGGAGATGGGGCATGAAGTTATTTCTAGGAGTTGGAGACATACAACGTTTAGCTAGTTCTGGGCATCTTTGAAATACCTATACAAGCTTGTTCCTACATAGTAACTTGCAACTTTGAATGAGAATGTGCTTGCTTACAGCAACGTGCTATATGTTCTGAATGCCCGAATTGGGAATCTGTGTCAAAACTTTGTTAGGAATTATGTGATCCTTAATAGCTGGACGTAAGGGAGATGGGGCATGAAGTTATTTCTAGGAGTTGGAGACATACAACGTTTAGCTCAGTCCTGGGCATCTTTGAAATACCTATACAAACTTGTTCCTACATAGTAACTTGCAACTTTGAATCAGAATGTGCTTGCTTACAGCAACGTGCTATATGTTCTGAATGCCCGAATTGGGAATCTGTGTCAAAACTTTGTTAGGAATTATGTGATCCTTACTAGCTGGAAGTAAGGGAGTTGGGGCATGAAGTTATTTCTAGAGATTGGACACATACCAAGTTTAGCTCAGTTCTGGGCATCTTTGAGATACCTATACAAACTTGTTCCTACATAGTAACTTGCAACTTTGAATGAGAATGTGCTTGCTTACAGCAACGTGCTATATGCTCTGAATGCCCTAAAAGGGAATCTGTGTCAAAACTTTGTTAGGAATTATGTGATCCTTACTAGCTGGAAGTAAGGGAGATCGGGCATGAAGTTATTTCTAGGAGTTGGAGACATACAACGTTTAGCTCAGTTCTGGGCATCTTTGAAATACCTATACAAACTTGTTCCTACATAGTAACTTGCAACTTTGAATGAGAATGTGCTTGCTTAGAGCAACGTGCTATATGATCTGAATGCCCGAATTGGGAATCTGTGTCAAAACTTTGTTGGGAATTATGTGATCCTTACTAGCTGGAAGTAAGGGAGATGGGGCATGAAGTTATTTCTAGGAGTTGGAGACATACAACGTTTAGCTCAGTTCTGGGCATCTTTGAAATACCTATACAAACTTGTTCCTACATAGTAACTTGCAACTTTGAATGAGAATGTGCTTGCTTACAGCAACGTGCTATATGTTCTGAATGCCCGAATTGGGAATCTGTGTCAAAACTTTGTTAGGAATTATGTGATCCTTACTAGCTGGAAGAAAGGGAGATGGGGCATGAAGTTATTTCTAGGAGTTGGAGACATACAACGTTTAGCTCAGTTCTGGGCATCTTTGAAATACCTATACAAACTTGTTCCTACATAGTAACTTGCAACTTTGAATGAGAATGTGCTTGCTTACAGCAACGTGCTATATGCTCTGAATCCCCGAAATGGGAATCTGTGTCAAAACTTTGTTAGGAATTATGTGATTCTTACTAGCTGGAAGTAAGTGAGATGGGGCATGAAGTTATTTCTAGGAGTTGGAGACATACAAAGTTTAGCTCAATTCTGGGCATCTTAGAAATACCTATACAAACTTGTTCCTACGTATTAACTTGCAACTTTGAATGAGAATGTGGTTGCTTACAGCAACGTGCTATATGTTCTGAATGCCCGAATTGGGAATCTGTGTCAAAATTTGTTAGGAATTATGTGATCCTTAATAGCTGGAAGTAAGGGAGTTGGGGCATGAAGGTATTTCTAGGAGTTGGACACAAACCAAGTTTAGCACAGTTCTGCGCATCTTAGAAAAACCTATACAAACTTGTTCCTACATAGTAACTTGCAACTTTGAATGAGAATGTGCTTGCTTACAGCAACGTGCTATATGCTCTGAATGCCCTAAAAGGGAATCTGTGTCAAAACTTTGTTAGGAATTATGTGATCCTTACTA
Organism: Diceros bicornis minor; assembly: GCF_020826845.1. Classification (NCBI taxonomy): domain Eukaryota; kingdom Metazoa; phylum Chordata; class Mammalia; order Perissodactyla; family Rhinocerotidae; genus Diceros; species Diceros bicornis. Next base: position 78,697,531 of record NC_080750.1, on the reverse strand, counting down.
GCTGGAAGTAAGGGAGATGGGGCATGAAGTTACTTCTAGGAGTTGGAGACATACAACGTTTAGCTCAGTTCTGGGCATCTTTGAAATACCTATAAAAACTTGTTCCTACATAGTAACTTGCAACTTTGAATGAGAATGTGCTTGCTTACAGCAACGTGCTATATGATCTGAATGCCCGAATTGGGAATCTGTGTCAAAACTTTGTTAGGAATTATGTGATTCTTACTAGCTGGAAGTAAGGGAGATGGGGCATGAAGTTATTTCTAGGAGTTGGAGACATACAACGTTTAACTAGTTCTGGGCATCTTTGAAATACCTATACAAGCTTGTTCCTACATAGTAACTTGCAACTTTGAATGAGAATGTGCTTGCTTACAGCAACGTGCTATATGTTCTGAATGCCCGAATTGGGAATCTGTGTCAAAACTTTGTTAGGAATTATGTGATCCTTACTAGCTGGACGTAAGGGAGATGGGGCATGAAGTTATTTCTAGGAGTTGGAGACATACAACGTTTAGCTCAGTTCTGGGCATCTTTGAAATACCTATACAAACTTGATCCTACATAGTAACTTGCAACTTTGAATGAGAATGTGCTTGCTTAGAGCAACGTGCTATATGTTCTGAATGCCCGAATTGGGAATCTGTGTCAAAACTTTGTTAGGAATTATATGATCCTTACTAGCTGGAAGTAAGGGAGTTGGGGCATGAAGTTATTTCTAGAGATTGGACACATACCAAGTTTAGCTCAGTTCTGGGCATCTTTGAGATACCTATACAAACTTGTTCCTACATAGTAACTTGCAACTTTGAATGAGAATGTGCTTGCTTACAGCAACGTGCTATATGTTCTGAAGGCCCGAATTGGGAATCTGTGTCAAAACTTTGTTAGGAATTATGTGATCCTTACTAGATGGAAGTAAGGGAGATGGGGCATGAAGTTATTTCTAGGAGTTGGAGACATACAACGTTTAGCTCAGTTCTGGGCATCTTTGAAATACCTATACAAACTTGTTCCTACATAGTAACTTGCAACTTTGAATGAGAATGTGCTTGCTTACAGCAATGTGCTATATGTTCTGAATGCCCGAATTGGGAATCTGTGTCAAAACTTTGTTAGGAATTATGTGATCATTACCAGCTGGAAGTAAGTGAGTTGGGGCATGAAGTTATTTCTAGAGGTTGGACACATACCAAGTTTAGCTCAGTTCTGGGCATCTTTGAAATACCTATACAAACTTGTTCCTACATAGTAACTTGCAACTTTGAATGAGAATGTGCTTGCTTACAGCAACGTGCTATATGTTCTGAATGCCCGAATTGGGAATCTGTGTCAAAATATTGTTAGGAATTATGTGATCCTTACTAGCTGGAAGTAAGGGAGATGGGGCATGAAGTTATTTCTAGGAGTTGGAGACATACAACGTTTAGCTAGTTCTGGGCATCTTTGAAATACCTATACAAGCTTGTTCCTACATAGTAACTTGCAACTTTGAATGAGAATGTGCTTGCTTACAGCAACGTGCTATATGTTCTTAATGCCCGAATTGGGAATCTGTGTCAAAATTTGTTAGGAATTATGTGATCCTTACTAGCTGGAGGTAAGGGAGATGGGGCATGAAGTTATTTCTAGGAGTTGGAGACATACAACGTTTAGCTCAGTTCTGGGCATCTTTGAAATACCTATACAAACTTGTTCCTACATAGTAACTTGCAACTTTGAATGAGAATGTGCTTGCTTACAGCAACGTGCTATATGTTCTGAATGCCCGAATTGGGAATCTGTGTCAAAACATTGTTAGAAATTATGTGATCCTTACTAGCTGGAAGTAACGGAGATGGGGCATGAAGTTATTTCTAGGCGTTGGAGACATACCAAGTTTAGCTCAGTTCTGGGCATCTTTGAAATACCTATACAAACTTGTTCCTACATAGTAACTTGCAACTTTGAATGAGAATGTGCTTGCTTAGAAGAACGTGCTATATGTTCTGAATGCCCGAATTGGGAATCTGTGTCAAAACTTTGTTAGGAATTATGTGATCCTTACTAGCTGGAAGTAAGGGAGATGGGGCATGACGTTATTTCTAGGAGTTGGAGACATACCAAGTTTAGCTCAGTTCTGGGCATCTTTGAAATACCTATACAAACTTGTTCCTACATAGTAACTTGCATCTTTGAATGAGAATGTGCTTGCTTACAGCAATGTGCTATATGTGCTGAATGCCCGAATTGGGAATCTGTGTCAAAACTTTGTTAGGAATTATGTGATCCTTACTAGCTGGAAGTAAGGGAGATGGGGCATGAAGTTATTTCTAGGAGTTGGACACATACCAAGTTTAGCTCAGTTCTGGGCATCTTTGAAATACCTATACAAACTTGTTCCTACATAGTAACTTGCATCTTTGAATGAGAATGTGCTTGCTTACAGCAACGTGCTATATGCTCTGAATGCCCGAAATGGGAATCTGTGTCAAAACTTTGTTAGGAATTATGTGATTCTTACTAGCTGGAAGTAAGTGAGATGGGGCATGAAGTTATTTCTAGGAGTTGGAGACATACCAAGTTTAGCTCAGTTCTGGGCATCTTTGAAATACCTATACAAACTTGTTCCTACATAGTAACTTGCATCTTTGATTGAGAATGTGCTTGCTTACAGCAACGTGCTATATGTGCTGAATGCCCGAATTGGGAATATGTGTCAAATCTTTGTTAGGAATTATGTGATCCTTACTAGCTGCAAGTAAGGAAGATGGGGCATGAAGTTGTTTCTAGGAGTTGCACACATACCAAGTTTAGCTCAGTTCTGGGCATCTTTGAAATACCTATACAAACTTGTTCCTACATAGTAACTTGCATCTTTGAATGAGAATGTGCTTGCTTACAGCAACGTGCTATTTGTTCTGAATGCCCGAATTGGGAATCTGTGTCAAAATTTGTTAGGAATTATGTGATCCTTACGAGCTGGAAGTAGCGGAGTTGGGGCATGTAGGTATTTCTAGGAGTTGGACACAAACCAAGTTTAGCACAGTTCTGGGCATCTTAGAAATACCTATACAAACTTGTTCCTACATAGTAACTTGCAACTTTGAATGAGAATGTGCTTGCTTACAGCAACGTGCTATATGATCTGAATGCCCGAATTGGGAATCTGTGTCAAAACTTTGTTGGGAATTATGTGATCCTTACTAGCTGGAAGTAAGGGAGATGGGGCATGAAGTTATTTCTAGGAGTTGGAGACATACAACGTTTAGCTCAGTTCTGGGCATCTTTGAAATACCTATACAAACTTGTTCCTACATAGTAACTTGCAACTTTGAATGAGAATGTGCTTGCTTACAGCAACGTGCAATATGTTCTGAATGCCCAAATTGGGAATCTGTGTCAAAACTTTGTTAGGAATTATGTGATCCTTACTAGCTGGAAGAAAGGGAGATGGGGCATGAAGTTATTTCTAGGAGTTGGAGACATACAACGTTTAGCTCAGTTCTGGGCATCTTTGAAATACCTATACAAACTTGTTCCTACATAGTAACTTGCAACTTTGAATGAGAATGTGCTTGCTTACAGCAACGTGCTATATGATCTGAATGCCCGAATTGGGAATCTGTGTCAAAACTTTGTTAGGAATTATGTGATTCTTACTAGCTGGAAGTAAGGGAGATGGGGCATGAAGTTATTTCTAGGAGTTGGAGACATACAACGTTTAACTAGTTCTGGGCATCTTTGAAATACCTATACAAGCTTGTTCCTACATAGTAACTTGCAACTTTGAATGAGAATGTGCTTGCTTACAGCAACGTGCTATATGTTCTGAATGCCCGAATTGGGAATCTGTGTCAAAACTTTGTTAGGAATTATGTGATCCTTACTAGCTGGACGTAAGTGAGATGGGGCATGAAGTTATTTCTAGGAGTTGGAGACATACAACGTTTAGCTCAGTTCTGGGCATCTTTGAAATACCTATACAAACTTGATCCTACATAGTAACTTGCAACTTTGAATGAGAATGTGCTTGCTTAGAGCAACGTGCTATATGTTCTGAATGCCCGAATTGGGAATCTGTGTCAAAACTTTGTTAGGAATTATGTGATCCTTACTAGCTGGAAGTAAGGGAGTTGGGGCATGAAGTTATTTCTAGAGATTGGACACATACCAAGTTTAGCTCAGTTCTGGGCATCTTTGAGATACCTATACAAACTTGTTCCTACATAGTAACTTGCAACTTTGAATGAGAATGTGCTTGCTTACAGCAACGTGCTATATGTTCTGAAGGCCCGAATTGGGAATCTGTGTCAAAACTTTGTTAGGAATTATGTGATCCTTACTAGATGGAAGTAAGGGAGATGGGGCATGAAGTTATTTCTAGGAGTTGGAGACATACAACGTTTAGCTCAGTTCTGGGCATCTTTGAAATACCTATACAAACTTGTTCCTACATAGTAACTTGCAACTTTGAATGAGAATGTGCTTGCTTACAGCAATGTGCTATATGTTCTGAATGCCCGAATTGGGAATCTGTGTCAAAACTTTGTTAGGAATTATGTGATCATTACCAGCTGGAAGTAAGTGAGTTGGGGCATGAAGTTATTTCTAGAGGTTGGACACATACAACGTTTAGCTCAGTTCTGGGCATCTTTGAAATACCTATACAAACTTGTTCCTACATAGTAACTTGCAACTTTGAATGAGAATGTGCTTGCTTACAGCAACGTGCTATATGTTCTGAATGCCCGAATTGGGAATCTGTGTCAAAATATTGTTAGGAATTATGTGATCCTTACTAGCTGGAAGTAAGGGAGATGGGGCATGAAGTTATTTCTAGGAGTTGGAGACATACAACGTTTAGCTAGTTCTGGGCATCTTTGAAATACCTATACAAGCTTGTTCCTACATAGTAACTTGCAACTTTGAATGAGAATGTGCTTGCTTACAGCAACGTGCTATATGTTCTGAATGCCCGAATTGGGAATCTGTGTCAAAACTTTGTTAGGAATTATGTGATCCTTACTAGCTGGACGTAAGGGAGATGGGGCATGAAGTTATTTCTAGGAGTTGGAGACATACAACGTTTAGCTCAGTTCTGGGCATCTTTGAAATACCTATACAAACTTGTTCCTACATAGTAACTTGCAACTTTGAATCAGAATGTGCTTGCTTACAGCAACGTGCTATATGTTCTGAATGCCCGAATTGGGAATCTGTGTCAAAACTTTGTTAGGAATTATGTGATCCTTACTAGCTGGAAGTAAGGGAGTTGGGGCATGAAGTTATTTCTAGAGATTGGACACATACCAAGTTTAGCTCAGTTCTGGGCATCTTTGAGATACCTATACAAACTTGTTCCTACATAGTAACTTGCAACTTTGAATGAGAATGTGCTTGCTTACAGCAACGTGCTATATGCTCTGAATGCCCTAAAAGGGAATCTGTGTCAAAACTTTGTTAGGAATTATGTGATCCTTACTAGCTGGAAGTAAGGGAGATCGGGCATGAAGTTATTTCTAGGAGTTGGAGACATACAACGTTTAGCTCAGTTCTGGGCATCTTTGAAATACCTATACAAACTTGTTCCTACATAGTAACTTGCAACTTTGAATGAGAATGTGCTTGCTTAGAGCAACGTGCTATATGATCTGAATGCCCGAATTGGGAATCTGTGTCAAAACTTTGTTGGGAATTATGTGATCCTTACTAGCTGGAAGTAAGGGAGATGGGGCATGAAGTTATTTCTAGGAGTTGGAGACATACAACGTTTAGCTCAGTTCTGGGCATCTTTGAAATACCTATACAAACTTGTTCCTACATAGTAACTTGCAACTTTGAATGAGAATGTGCTTGCTTACAGCAACGTGCTATATGTTCTGAATGCCCAAATTGGGAATCTGTGTCAAAACTTTGTTAGGAATTATGTGATCCTTACTAGCTGGAAGAAAGGGAGATGGGGCATGAAGTTATTTCTAGGAGTTGGAGACATACAACGTTTAGCTCAGTTCTGGGCATCTTTGAAATACCTATACAAACTTGTTCCTACATAGTAACTTGCAACTTTGAATGAGAATGTGCTTGCTTACAGCAACGTGCTATATGCTCTGAATCCCCGAAATGGGAATCTGTGTCAAAACTTTGTTAGGAATTATGTGATTCTTACTAGCTGGAAGTAAGTGAGATGGGGCATGAAGTTATTTCTAGGAGTTGGAGACATACAAAATTTAGCTCAATTCTGGGCATCTTAGAAATACCTATACAAACTTGTTCCTACGTATTAACTTGCAACTTTGAATGAGAATGTGCTTGCTTACAGCAACGTGCTATATGTTCTGAATGCCCGAATTGGGAATCTGTGTCAAAATTTGTTAGGAATTATGTGATCCTTACTAGCTGGAAGTAAGGGAGTTGGGGCATGAAGGTATTTCTAGGAGTTGGACACAAACCAAGTTTAGCACAGTTCTGGGCATCTTAGAAAAACCTATACAAACTTGTTCCTACATAGTAACTTGCAACTTTGAATGAGAATGTGCTTGCGTACAGCAACGTGCTATATGCTCTGAATGCCCTAAAAGGGAATCTGTGTCAAAACTTTGTTAGGAATTATGTGATCCTTACTAGCTGGAAGTAAGGGAGATGGGGCATGAAGTTATTTCTAGGAGTTGGAGACATACAACGTTTAGCTCAGTTCTGGGCATCTTTGAAATACCTATAAAAACTTGTTCCTACATAGTAACTTGCAACTTTGAATGAGAATGTGCTTGCTTACAGCAACGTGCTATATGATCTGAATGCCCGAATTGGGAATCTGTGTCAAAACTTTGTTAGGAATTATGTGATTCTTACTAGCTGGAAGTAAGGGAGATGGGGCATGAAGTTATTTCTAGGAGTTGGAGACATACAACGTTTAACTAGTTCTGGGCATCTTTGAAATACCTATACAAGCTTGTTCCTACATAGTAACTTGCAACTTTGAATGAGAATGTGCTTGCTTACAGCAACGTGCTATATGTTCTGAATGCCCGAATTGGGAATCTGTGTCAAAACTTTGTTAGGAATTATGTGATCCTTACTAGCTGGACGTAAGGGAGATGGGGCATGAAGTTATTTCTAGGAGTTGGAGACATACAACGTTTAGCTCAGTTCTGGGCATCTTTGAAATACCTATACAAACTTGATCCTACATAGTAACTTGCAACTTTGAATGAGAATGTGCTTGCTTAGAGCAACGTGCTATATGTTCTGAATGCCCGAATTGGGAATCTGTGTCAAAACTTTGTTAGGAATTATGTGTTCCTTACTAGCTGCAAGTAAGGGAGTTGGGGCATGAAGTTATTTCTAGAGATTGGACACATACCAAGTTTAGCTCAGTTCTGGGCATCTTTGAGATACCTATACAAACTTGTTCCTACATAGTAACTTGCAACTTTGAATGAGAATGTGCTTGCTTACAGCAACGTGCTATATGTTCTGAAGGCCCGAATTGGGAATCTGTGTCAAAACTTTGTTAGGAATTATGTGATCCTTACTAGATGGAAGTAAGGGAGATGGGGCATGAAGTTATTTCTAGGAGTTGGAGACATACAACGTTTAGCTCAGTTCTGGGCATCTTTGAAATACCTATACAAACTTGTTCCTACATAGTAACTTGCAACTTTGAATGAGAATGTGCTTGCTTACAGCAATGTGCTATATGTTCTGAATGCCCGAATTGGGAATCTGTGTCAAAACTTTGTTAGGAATTATGTGATCATTACCAGCTGGAAGTAAGTGAGTTGGGGCATGAAGTTATTTCTAGAGGTTGGACACATACCAAGTTTAGCTCAGTTCTGGGCATCTTTGAAATACCTATACAAACTTGTTCCTACATAGTAACTTGCAACTTTGAATGAGAATGTGCTTGCTTACAGCAACGTGCTATATGTTCTGAATGCCCGAATTGGGAATCTGTGTCAAAATATTGTTAGGAATTATGTGATCCTTACTAGCTGGAAGTAAGGGAGATGGGGCATGAAGTTATTTCTAGGAGTTGGAGACATACAACGTTTAGCTAGTTCTGGGCATCTTTGAAATACCTATACAAGCTTGTTCCTACATAGTAACTTGCAACTTTGAATGAGAATGTGCTTGCTTACAGCAACGTGCTATATGTTCTGAATGCCCGAATTGGGAATCTGTGTCAAAACTTTGTTAGGAATTATGTGATCCTTACTAGCTGGACGTATGGGAGATGGGGCATGAAGTTATTTCTAGGAGTTGGAGACATACAACGTTTAGCTCAGTTCTGGGCATCTTTGAAATACCTATACAAACTTGTTCCTACATAGTAACTTGCAACTTTGAATCAGAATGTGCTTGCTTACAGCAACGTGCTATATGTTCTGAATGCCCGAATTGGGAATCTGTGTCAAAACTTTGTTAGGAATTATGTGATCCTTACTAGCTGGAAGTAAGGGAGTTGGGGCATGAAGTTATTTCTAGAGATTGGATACATACCAAGTTTAGCTCAGTTCTGGGCATCTTTGAGATACCTATACAAACTTGTTCCTACATAGTAACTTGCAACTTTGAATGAGAATGTGCTTGCTTACAGCAACGTGCTATATGTTCTGAATGCCCGAATTGGGAATCTGTGTCAAAACTTTGTTAGGAATTATGTGCTCCTTACTAGATGGAAGTAAGGGAGATGGGGCATGAAGTTATTTCTAGGAGTTGGAGACATACAACGTTTAGCTCAGTTCTGGAAATCTTTGAAATACCTATACAAACTTGTTCCTACATAGTAACTTGCAACTTTGAATGAGAATGTGCTTGCTTACAGCAATGTGCTATATGTTCTGAATGCCCGAATTGGGAATCTGTGTCAAAACTTTGTTAGGAATTATGTGATCATTACCAGCTGGAAGTAAGTGAGTTGGGGCATGAAGTTATTTCTAGATGTTGGACACATACCAAGTTTAGCTCAGTTCTGGGCATCTTTGAAATACCTATACAAACTTGTTCCTACATAGTAACTTGCAACTTTGAATGAGAATGTGCTTGCTTACAGCAACGTGCTATATGTTCTGAATGCCCGAATTGGGAATCTGTGTCAAAATTTTGTTAGGAATTATGTGATCCTTACTAGCTGGAAGTAAGGGAGATGGGGCATGAAGTTATTTCTAGGAGTTGGAGACATACAACGTTTAGCTCAGTTCTGGGCATCTTTGAAATACCTATACAAACTTGTTCCTACATAGTAACTTGCAACTTTGAATGAGAATGTGCTTGCTTACAGCAACGTGCTATATGTTCTGAATGCCCGAATTGGGAATCTGTGTCAAAACTTTGTTAGGAATTATGTGATCCTTACTAGCTGGAAGTAAGAGAGATGGGGCATGAAGTTATTTCTAGGAGTTGGAGACATACAACGTTTAGCTCAGTTCTGGTCATCTTTGAAATACCTATACAAACTTGTTCCTACATAGTAACTTGCAACTTTGAATGAGAATATGCTTGCTTACAGCAACGTGCTATATGTTCTGAATGCCCGAATTGGGAATCTGTGTCATAACTTTGTTAGGAATTATGTGATCCTTACTAGATGGAAGTAAGGGAGATGGGGCATGAAGTTATTTCTAGGAGTTGGAGACATACAACGTTTAGCTCAGTTCTGGGCATCTTTGAAATACCTATACAAACTTGTTCCTATATAGTAACTTGCAAGTTTGAATGAGAATGTGCTTGCTTACAGCAACGTGCTATATGTTCTGAATGCACGAATTCGGAATCTGTGTCAAAACTTTGTTAGGAATTATGTGATCCTTACTAGCTAGAAGTAAGGGAGATGGGGCATGACGTTATTTCTAGGAGTTGGAGACATACCAAGTTTAGCTCAGTTCTGGGTATCTTTGAAATACCTATACAAACTTGTTCCTACATAGTAACTTGCATCTTTGAATGAGAATGTGCTTGCTTACAGCAACGTGCTATATGTGCTGAATGCCCGAATTGGGAATCTGTGTCAAAACTTTGTTAGGAATTATGTGATCCTTACTAGCTGGAAGTAAGGGAGATGGGGCATGAAGTTATTTCTAGGAGTTGGACACATACCAAGTTTAGCTCAGTTCTGGGCATCTTTGAAATACCTATACAAACTTGTTCCTACATAGTAACTTGCATCTTTGAATGAGAATGTGCTTGCTTACAGCAACGTGCTATATGTTCTGAATGCCCGAATTGGGAATATGTGTCAAAACTTTGTTAGGAATTATGTGATCCTTACGAGCTGGAAGTAGTGGAGTTGGGGCATGAAGGTATTTCTAGGAGTTGGACACAAACCAAGTTTAGCACAGTTCTGGGCATCTTAGAAATACCTATACAAACTTGTTCCTACATAGTAACTTGCAACTTTGAATGAGAATGTGCTTGCTTACAGCAACGTGCTATATGCTCTGAATGCCCTAAAAGGGAATCTGTGTCAAGACTTTGTTAGGAATTATGTGATCCTTACTAGCTGGAAGTAAGGGAGATGGGGCATGAAGTTATTTCTAGGAGTTGGAGACATACAACGTTTAGCTCAGTTCTGGGCATCTTTGAAATACCTATACAAACTTGTTCCTACATAGTAACTTGCAACTTTGAATGAGAATGTGCTTGTTTACAGCAACGTGCTATATGTTCTTAATGACCGAATTGGGAATCTGTGTCAAAAGTTTTTTAGAAATTATGTGATCCTTACTAGCTGGAAATAAGGGAGATGGGGCATGAAGTTATTTCTAGGAGTTGGACACATACCAAGTTTAGCTCAGTTCTGAGTATCTTTGAAATACCTATACAAACTTGTCCTACATAGTAACTTACATCTTTGAATGAGAATGTGCTTGCTTACAGCAATGTGCTATATGTTCTGAATGCCCGAATTGGGAATATGTGTCAAAACTTTGTTAGAAATTATGTGATCCTTACTAGCTGGAAGTAAGGGAGATGGGGCATGAAGTTATTTCTAGGATTTGGACAGATACCAAGTTTAGCTCAGTTCTGGGCATCTTTGAAATACCTATACAAACTTGTTCCTACATAGTAACTTGCAACTTTGAATGAGAATGTGCTTGCTTACAGCAACGTGTTATATGTTCTTAATGCCCGAATTGGGAATCTGTGTCAAAATTTGTTAGGAATTATGTGATCCTTACGAGCTGGAAGAAAGGGAGTTGGGGCATGCAGGTATATCGAGGAGTTGGACACAAACCAAGTTTAGCACAGTTCTGGGCATCTTAGAAATACCTATACAAACTTGTTCCTACATAGTAACTTGCAACTTTGAATGAGAATGTGCTTGCTTACAGCAACGTGCTATATGCTCTGAATGCCCGAAATGGGAATCTGTGTCAAAACTTTGTTAGGAATTATGTGATTCTTACTAGCTGGAAGTAAGTGAGATGGGGCATGAAGTTATTTCTAGGAGTTGGAGACATACCAAGTTTAGCTCAGTTCTGGGCATCTTTGAAATACCTATACAAACTTGTTCCTACATAGTAACTTGCATCTTTGATTGAGAATGTGCTTGCTTACAGCAACGTGCTATATGTGCTGAATGCCCGAATTGGGAATATGTGTCAAATCTTTGTTAGGAATTATGTGATCCTTACTAGCTGGAAGTAAGGGAGATGGGGCATGAAGTTGTTTATAGGAGTTGGACACATACCAAGTTTAGCTCAGTTCTGGGCATCTTTGAAATACCTATACAAACTTGTTCCTACATACTAACTTGCATCTTTGAATGAGAATGTGCTTGCTTACAGCAACGTGCTATATGTTCTGAATGCCCGAATTGGGAATATGTGTCAAATCTTTGTTAGGTATTATGTGATCCTTACTAGCTGGAAGTAAGGGAGATGGGGCATGAAGTTATTTCTAGGAGTTGGACACATACCAAGTTTAGCTCAGTTCTGGGCATCTTTGAAATACCTATACAAACTTGTTCCTACATAGTAACTTGCAACTTTGAATGAGAATGTGCTTGCTTACAGCAACGTGCTATATGTTCTGAATGCCCGAATTGGGAATCTGTGTCAAAATTTGTTAGGAATTATGTGATCCTTACGAGCTGGAAGTAGTGGAGTTGGGGCATGTAGGTATTTCTAGGAGTTGGACACAAACCAAGTTTAGCACAGTTCTGGGCATCTTAGAAATACCTATACAAACTTGTTCCTACATAGTAACTTGCAACTTTGAATGAGAATGTGCTTGCTTACAGCAACGTGCTATATGCTCTGAATGCCCTAAAAGGGAATCTGTGTCAAAACTTTGTTAGGAATTATGTGATCCTTACTAGCTGGAAGTAAGGGAGATCGGGCATGAAGTTATTTCTAGGAGTTGGAGACATACAACGTTTAGCTCAGTTCTGGGCATCTTTGAAATACCTATACAAACTTGTTCCTACATAGTAACTTGCAACTTTGAATGAGAATGTGCTTGCTTACAGCAACGTGCTATATGATCTGAATGCCCGAATTGGGAATCTGTGTCAAAACTTTGTTAGGAATTATGTGATCCTTACTAGCTGGAAGTAAGGGAGATGGGGCATGAAGTTATTTCTAGGAGTTGGAGACATACAACGTTTAGCTCAGTTCTGGGCATCTTTGAAATACCTATACAAACTTGTTCATACATAGTAACTTGCAACTTTGAATGAGAATGTGCTTGCTTACAGCAACATGCTATATGTTCTGAATGCCCGAATTGGGAATCTGTGTCAAAACTTTGTTAGGAATTATGTGATCCTTACTAGCTGGAAGTAAGGGAGATGGGGCATGAAGTTATTTCTAGAGTTTGGACACATACAACGTTTAGCTCAGTTCTGGGCATCTTTGAAATACCTATACAAACTTGTTCCTACATAGTAACGTGCAACTTTAAATGAGAATGTGCTTGCTTACAGCAACGTGCTATATGTTCTGAATGCCCGAATTGGGAATCTGTGTCAAAACTTTGTTAGGAATTATGTGATCCTTACTAGCTGGAAGTAAGGGAGATGGGGCATGAAGTTATTTCTAGGAGTTGGAGACATACAACGTTTAGCTCAGTTCTGGGCATCTTTGAAATACCTATACAAACTTGTTCCTACATAGTAACTTGCAACTTTGAATGAGAATTCGCTTGCTTACAGCAACGTGCTATATGTTCTGAATGCCCGAATTGGGAATCTGTGTCAAAACTTTGTTAGGAATTATGTGATCCTTGCTAGCTGGAAGTAAGGGAGATGGGGCATTAAGTTATTTCTAGGAGTTGAAGACATACAACGTTTAGCTCAGTTCTGGGCATCTTTGAAATACCTATACAATCTTGTTCCTACATAGTAACTTGCAACTTTGAATGAGAATGTGCTTGCTTACAGCAACGTGCTATATGTTCTGAATGCCCGAATTGGGAATCTGTGTCAAAACTTTGTTAGGAAATATGTGATCCTTACTAGCTGGAAGTAAGGGAGATGGGGCATGAAGTTATTTCTAGGAGTTGCAGACATACAACGTTTAGCTCAGTTCTGGGCATCTTTGAAATACCTATACAAACTTGTTCCTACATAGTAACTTGCAACTTTGAATGAGAATGTGCTTGCTTACAGCAACGTGCTATATGTTCTGAATGCCCGAATTGGGAATCTGTGTCAAAACTTTGTTAGGAATTATGTGATCCTTACTAGCTGGAAGTAAGGGAGATGGGGCATGAAGTTATTTCTAGGAGTTGGAGACATACAACTTTTAGCTCAGTTCTGGGCATCTTTGAAATACCTATACAAACTTTTTCCTACATAGTAACTTGCAACTTTGAACCAGAATGTGCTTGCTTACAGCCACGTGCTATATGTTCTGAATGCCCGAATTGGGAATCTGTGTCAAAACTTTGTTAGGAATTATGTGATCCTTACTAGCTGGAAGTAAGTGAGTTGGGGCATGAAGTTCGTTCTAGAGATTGGACACATACCAAGTTTAGCTCAGTTCTGGGCATCTTTGAAATACCTATACAAACTTGTTCCTACATAGTAACTTGCAACTTTGAATGAGAATGTGCTTGCTTACAGCAACGTGCTATATGTTCTGAATGCCCGAATTGGGAATCTGTGTCAAAATTTGTTAGGAATTATGAGATCCTTACTAGCTGGAAGTAAGGGAGATGGGGCATGAAGTTATTTCTAGGAGTTGGAGACATACAACGTTTAGCTCAGTTCTGGGCATCTTTGAAATACCTATACAAACTGGTTCCTACATAGTAACTTGCAACTTTGAATGAGAATGTGCTTGCTTACAGCAACGTGCTATATGTTCTGAATGCCCGAATTGGGAATCTGTGTCAAAACTTTGTTAGGAATTATGTGATCCTGACTAGCTGGAAGTAAGGGAGATGGGGCATGAAGTTATTCCTAGAAGTTGGACACATACAACGTTTAGCTCAGTTCTGGGCATCTTTGAAATACCTATACAAACTTGTTCCTACATAGTAACTTGCAACTTTGAATGAGAATGTGCTTGCTTACAGCAACGTGCTATATGTTCTGAATGCCCGAATTGGGAATCTGTGTCAAAACTTTGTTAGGAATTATGTGATCCTTACTAGCTGGAAGTAAGGGAGATGGGGCATGAAGTTATTTCTAGGAGTTGGAGACATACAACGTTTAGCTCAGTTCTGGGCATCTTTGAAATACCTATACAAACTTGTTCCTACATAGTAACTTGCAACTTTGAATCAGAATGTGCTTGCTTACAGCAACGTGCTATATGTTCTGAATGCCCGAATTGGGAATCTGTGTCAAAACTTTGTTAGGAATTATGTGATCCTTACTAGCTGGAAGTAAGGGAGATGGGGCATGAAGTTATTTCTAGGAGTTGGAGACATACAACGTTTAGCTCAGTTCTGGGCATCTTTGAAATACCTATACAAACTTGTTCCTACATTGTAACTTGCAACTTTGAATGAGAATGTGCTTGCTTACAGCAACGTGCTATATGTTCTGAATGCCCGAATTGGGAATCTGTGTCAAAACTTTGTTAGGAATTATGTGATCCTCACTAGCTGGAAGTAAGGGAGATGGGGCATGAAGTTATTTCTAGGAGTTGGAAACATACAAACTTCAGCTCAGTTCTGGGCATCTTTGAAAGTCCTATACAAACTTGTTCCTACATAGTAACTTGCATCTTTGAATGAGAATGTGCTTGCTTACAGCAACGTGCTATATGTTTTGAATGCCCGAATTGGGAATCTGTGTCAAAATTTTTTAGGAATTATGTGATCCTTACTAGCTGGAAGTAAGGGAAATGGGGCATGAAGTTATTTCTAGGAGTTGGAGACATACAACGTTTAGCTCAGTTCTGGGCATCTTTGAAATACCTATACAAACTTGTTCCTACATAGTAACTTGCAACTTTGAATGAGAATGTGCTTGCTTACAGCAACGTGCTATATGTTCTGAATGCCCGAATTGGGAATCTGTGTCAAAACTTTGTTAGGAATTATGTGATCCTTACTAGCTGGAAGTAAGGGAGTTGGGGCATGAAGTTATTTCTAGAGGTTGGACACATACCAAGTTTAGCTCAGTTCTGGGCATCTTTGAAATACCTATACAAACTTGTTCCTACATAGTAACTTGCAACTTTGAATGAGAATGTGCTTGCTTACAGCAACGTGCTATATGTTCTGAATGCCCGAATTGGGAATCTGTGTCAAAACTTTGTTAGGAATTATGTGATCCTCACTAGCTGGAAGTAAGGGAGATGGGGCATGAAGTTATTTCTAGGAGTGGGAGACATACAAACTTCAGCTCAGTTCTGGGCATCTTTGAAAGTCCTATACAAACTTGTTCCTACATAGTAACTTGCAAATTTGAATGAGAATGTGCTTGCTTACAGCAACGTGCTATATGTTCTGAATGCCCGAATTGGGAATCTGTGTCAAAACTTTGTTAGGAATTATGTGATCCTTACTAGCTGGAAGTAAGGGAGATGGGGCATGAAGTTATTTCTAGGAGTTGGAGACATACAACGTTTAGCTCAGCTCTGGGCATCTTTGAAATACATATACAAACTTGTTCCTACATAGTAACTTGCAACTTTGAATGAGAATGTGCTTGCTTACAGCAACGTGCTATATGTTCTGAATGCCCGTATTGGGAATCTGTGTCAAAACTTTGTTAGGAATTATGTGATCCTTACTAGCTGGAAGTAAGGGAGATGGGGCATGAAGTTATTTCAAGAGTTGGAGACATACAACGTTTAGCTCACTTCTGGGCATCTTTGAAATACCTATACAAACTTGTTCCTACAAAGTAACTTGCAACTTTGAATGAGAATGTGCTTGCTTACAGCAACGTGCTATATGTTCTGATTGCCCGAATTGGGAATCTGTGTCAAAACTTTGTTAGGAATTATGTGATCCTTACTAGCTGGAAGTAAGGGAGATGGGGCATGAAGTTATTTCTAGGAGTTGGAGACATACAACGTTTAGCTCAGTTCTGGGCATCTTTGAAATACCTATACAAACTTGTTCCTACATTGTAACTTGCAACTTTGAATGAGAATGTGCTTGCTTACAGCAACGTGCTATATGTTCTGAATGCCCGTATTGGGAATCTGTGTCAAAACATTTTTAGGAATTATGTGATCCTTACTAGCTGAAAGTAAGGGAGATGGGGCATGAAGTTATTTCTAGGAGTTGGAGACATACAACGTTTAGCTCAGTTCTGGGCACCTTTGAAATACCTATACAAACTTGTTCCTACATAGTAACTTGCAAATTTGAATGAGAATGTGCTTGCTTACAGCCACGTGCTATATGTTCTGAATGCCCGAATTGGGAATCTGTGTCAAAACTTTGTTAGGAATTATGTGATCCTTACTAGCTGGAAGTAAGGGAGATGGGGCATGAAGTTATTTCTAGGAGTTGGAGACGTACAACGTTTAGCTCAGTTCTGGGCATCTTTGAAATACCTATACAAACTTGTTCCTACATAGTAACTCGCAACTTTGAATGAGAATGTGCTTGCTTACAGCAACGTGCTGTATGTTCTGAATGCCCGAATTGGGAATCTGTGTCAAAACTTTGTTAGGAATTATGTGATCCTTACTAGCTGCAAGTAAGGGAGATGGGGCATGAAGTTATTTCTAGGAGTTGGAGACATACAACGTTTAGCTCAGTTCTGGGCATCTTTGAAATACCTATACAAACTTGTTCCTACATAGTAACTTGCAACTTTGAATGAGAATGTGCTTGCTTACAGCAACGTGCTATATGTTCTGAATGCCCGAATTGGGAATCTGTGTCAAAACTTTGTTAGGAATTATGTGATCATTACCAGCTGGAAGTAAGTGAGTTGGGGCATGAAGTTATTTCTAGGAGTTGGAGACATACAAAGTTTAGCTCAGTTCTGGGTATCTTTGAAATACCTATACAAACTTGTTCCTACATAGTACCTTGCAACTTTGAATGAGAATGTGCTTGCTTACAGCAACGTGCTATATGTTCTGAATGCCCGAATTGGGAATCTGTGTCAAAACTTTGTTAGGAATTATGTGATCCTTACTAGCTGGAAGTAAGGGAGATGGGGCATGAAGTTATTTCTAGGAGTTGGAGACATACAACGTTTAGCTCAGTTCTGGGCATCTTTGAAATACCTATACAAACTTGTTCTTACATAGTATCTTGCAACTTTGAATGAGAATGTGCTTGCTTACAGCAACGTGCTATATGTTCTGAATGCCCGAATTGGGAATCTGTGTCAAAACTTTGTTAGGAATTATGTGATCCTTACTAGCTGGAAGTAAGGGAGATGGGGCATGAAGTTATTTCTAGGAGTTGGAGACATACAACGTTTAGCTCAGTTCTGGGCATCTTTGAAATACCTATACAAACTTGTTCCTACATAGTAACTTGCAACTTTGAATGAGAAAGTGCTTGCTTACAGCAACGTGCTATATGTTCTGAATGCCCGAATTGGGAATCTGTGTCAAAACTTTGTTAGGAATTATGTGATCCTCACTAGCTGGAAGTAAGGGAGATGGGTCATGAAATTATTTCTAGGAGTTGGAGACATACAATCTTCAGCTCAGTTCTGGGCATCTTTGAAAGTCCTATACAAACTTATTCCTACATAGTAACTTGCATCTTTGAATGAGAATGTGCTTGCTTACAGCAACGTGCTATATGTTCTGAATGCCCGAATTGGGAATCTGTGTCAAAACATTGTTAGGAATTATGTGATCCTTAATAGCTGGAAGTAAGGGAGTTGGGGCATGAAGTTATTTCTAGAGATTGGACACATACCAAGATTAGCTCAATTCTGGGCATCTTTGAAATACCTATACAAACTTGTTCCTACATAGTAACTTGCAACTTTGAATGAGAATGTGCTTGCTTACAGCAACGTGCTATATGTTCTGAATGCCCGAATTGGGAATCTGTGTCAAAACTTTGTTAGGAATTATGTGATCCTTACTAGCTGAAAGTAAGGGAGATTAGTCATGAAGTTATTTCTAGGAGTTGGAGACATACAACGTTTAGCTCAGTTCTGGGCATCTTTGAAATACCTATACAAACTTGTTCCTACATAGTAACTTGCAACTTTGAATGAGAATGTGCTTGCTTACAGCAACGTGCTATATGTTCTGAATGCCCGAATTGGGAATCTGTGTCAAAACTTTGTTAGGATTTATGTGATCCTCACTAGCTGGAAGTAAGGGAGATGGGGCATGAAGTTGTTTCTAGGAGTTGGAAACATACAAACTTCAGCTCAGTTCTGGGCATCTTTGAAAGTCCTATACAAACTTGTTCCTACATAGTAACTTGCATCTTTGAATGAGAATGTGCTTGCTTACAGCAACGTGCTATATGTTTTGAATGCCCGAATTGGGAATCTGTGTCAAAACTTTGTTAGGAATTATGTGATCCTTACTAGCTGGAAGTAAGGGAAATGGGGCATGAAGTTATTTCTAGGAGTTGGAGACATACAACGTTTAGCTCAGTTCTGGGCATCTTTGAAATACCTATACAAACTTGTTCCTACATAGTAACTTGCAACTTTGAATGAGAATGTGCTTGCTTACAGCAACGTGCTATATGTTCTGAATGCCCGAATTGGGAATCTGTGTCAAAACTTTGTTAGGAATTATGTGATCCTTACTAGCTGGAAGTAAGGGAGTTGGGGCATGAAGTTATTTCTAGAGGTTGGACACATACCAAGTTTAGCTCAGTTCTGGGCATCTTTGAAATACCTATACAAACTTGTTCCTACATAGTAACTTGCAACTTTGAATGAGAATGTGCTTGCTTACAGCAACGTGCTATATGTTCTGAATGCCCGAATTGGGAATCTGTGTCAAAACTTTGTTAGGAATTATGTGATCCTTACTAGCTGCAAGTAAGGGAGATGGGGCATGAAGTTATTTCTAGGAGTTGTAGACATACAACGTTTAGCTCAGTTCTGGGCATCTTTGAAATACCTATACAAACTTATTCCTACATAGTAACTTGCTTCTTAGAATGAGAAAGTGCTTGCTTACAGCAACGTGCTATATGTTCTGAATGCCCGAATTGGGAATCTGTGTCAAAACTTTGTTAGGAATTATGTGATCCTCACTAGCTGGAAGTAAGGGAGATGGGTCATGAAATTATTTCTAGGAGTTGGAGACATACAATCTTCAGCTCAGTTCTGGGCATCTTTGAAAGTCCTATACAAACTTATTCCTACATAGTAACTTGCATCTTTGAATGAGAATGTGCTTGCTTACAGCAACGTGCTATATGTTCTGAATGCCCGAATTGGGAATCTGTGTCAAAACATTGTTAGGAATTATGTGATCCTTAATAGCTGGAAGTAAGGGAGTTGGGGCATGAAGTTATTTCTAGAGATTGGACACATACCAAGATTAGCTCAATTCTGGGCATCTTTGAAATACCTATACAAACTTGTTCCTACATAGTAACTTGCAACTTTGAATGAGAATGTGCTTGCTTACAGCAACGTGCTATATGTTCTGAATGCCCGAATTGGGAATCTGTGTCAAAACTTTGTTAGGAATTATGTGATCCTTACTAGCTGAAAGTAAGGGAGATGGGGCATGAAGTTATTTCTAGGAGTTGGAGACATACAACGTTTAGCTCAGTTCTGGGCATCTTTGAAATACCTATACAAACTTGTTCCTACATAGTAACTTGCAACTTTGAATGAGAATGTGCTTGCTTACAGCAACGTGCTATATGTTCTGAATGCCCGAATTGGGAATCTGTGTCAAAACTTTGTTAGGAATTATGTGATCCTCACTAGCTGGAAGTAAGGGAGATGGGGCATGAAGTTGTTTCTAGGAGTTGGAAACATACAAACTTCAGCTAAGTTCTGGGCATCTTTGAAAGTCCTATACAAACTTGTTCCTACATAGTAACTTGCATCTTTGAATGAGAATGTGCTTGCTT
Source organism: Diceros bicornis minor (assembly GCF_020826845.1). Taxonomy (NCBI): domain Eukaryota; kingdom Metazoa; phylum Chordata; class Mammalia; order Perissodactyla; family Rhinocerotidae; genus Diceros; species Diceros bicornis. The sequence continues at coordinate 78,677,107 of NC_080750.1, read as the reverse complement.
ACAGCAACGTGCTATATGTTTTGAATGCCCGAATTGGGAATCTGTGTCAAAACTTTGTTAGGAATTATGTGATCCTTACTAGCTGGAAGTAAGGGAAATGGGGCATGAAGTTATTTCTAGGAGTTGGAGACATACAAAGTTTAGCTCAGTTCTGGGCATCTTTGAAATACCTATACAAACTTGTTCCTACATAGTAACTTGCAACTTTGAATGAGAATGTGCTTGCTTACAGCAACGTGCTATATGTTCTGAATGCCCGAATTGGGAATCTGTGTCAAAACTTTGTTAGGAATTATGTGATCCTTACTAGCTGGAAGTAAGGGAGTTGGGGCATGAAGTTATTTCTAGAGGTTGGACACATACCAAGTTTAGCTCTGTTCTGGGCATCTTTGAAATACCTATACAAACTTGTTCCTACATAGTAACTTGCAACTTTGAATGAGAATGTGCTTGCTTACAGCAACGTGCTATATGTTCTGAATGCCCGAATTGGGAATCTGTGTCAAAACATTGTTAGGAATTATGTGATCCTCACTAGCTGGAAGTAAGGGAGATGGGGCATGAAGTTATTTCTAGGAGTTGGAGACATACAAACTTCAGCTCAGTTCTGGGCATCTTTGAAAGTCCTATACAAACTTGTTCCTACATAGTAACTTGCATCTTTGAATGAGAATGTGCTTGCCTACAGCAACGTGCTATATGTTCTGAATGCCCTAATTGGGAATCTGTGTCAAAACTTTGTTAGGAATTATGTGATCCTTACTAGCTGGAAGTAAGGGAGATGGGGCATGAAGTTATTTCTAAGAGTTGGAGACATACAACGTTTAGCTCAGCTCTGGGCATCTTTGAAATACCTATACAAACTTGTTCCTACATAGTAACTTGCAACTTTGAATGAGAATGTGCTTGCTTACAGCAACGTGCTATATGTTCTGAATGCCCGTATTGGGAATCTGTGTCAAAACTTTGTTAGGAATTATGTGATCCTTTCTAGCTGGAAGTAAGGGAGATGGGGCATGAAGTTATTTCTAGGAGTTGGAGACATACAACTTTTAGCTCACTTCTGGGCATCTTTGAAATACCTATACAAACTTGTTCCTACGTAGTAACTTGCAACTTTGAATGAGAATGTGCTTGCTTACAGCAACGTGCTATATGTTCTGAATGCCCGTATTGGGAATCTGTGTCAAAACATTTTTAGAAATTATGTGATCCTTACTAGCTGGAAGTAAGGGAGATGGGGCATGAAGTTATTTCTAGGAGTTTGAGACATACAACGTTTAGCTCAGTTCTGGGCATCTTTGAAATACCTATACAAACTTGTTCCTACATAGTAACTTGCAAATTTGAATGAGAATGTGCTTGCTTACAGCAACGTGCTATATGTTCTGAATGCCCTAATTGGGAATCTGTGTCAAAACTTTGTTAGAAATTATGTGATCCTTACTAGCTGGAAGTAAGGGAGATGGAGCATGATGTTATTTCTAGGAGTTGGAGACATACAACGTTTAGCTCAGCTCTGGGCATCCTTGAAATACCTATACAAACTTGTTCCTACATAGTAACTTGCAATTTGAATGAGAATGTGCTTGCTTACAGCAACGTGCTATATGTTCTGAATGCCCGTATTGGGAATCTGTGTCAAAACTTTGTTAGGAATTATGTGATCCTTACTAGCTGGAAGTAAGGGAGATGGGGCATGAAGTTATTTCTAGGAGTTGGAGACATACAACGTTTAGCTCACTTCTGGGAATCTTTGAAATACCTATACAAACTTGTTCCTACATAGTAACTTGCAAATTTGAATGAGAATGTGCTTGCTTACAGCAACGTGCTATATGTTCTGAATGCCCGTATTGGGAATCTGTGTGAAAACATTTTTAGAAATTATGTGATCCTTACTAGCTGGAAGTAAGGGAGATGGGGCATGAAGTTTTTTCTAGGAGTTGGAGACATACAACGTTTAGCTCAGTTCTGGGCATCTTTGAAATACCTATACAAACTTGTTCCTACATAGTAACTTGCAAATTTGAATGAGAATGTGCTTGCTTACAGCAACGTGCTATATGTTCTGAATGCCCGAATTGGGAATCTGTGTCAAAACTTTGTTAGGAATTATGTGATCCTTACTAGCTGGAAGTAAGGGAGATGGGGCATGAAGTTATTTCTAGGTTTGGAGACATACAACGTTTAGCTCAGTTCTGGGCATCTTTGAAATACCTATACAAACTTGTTCCTACATAGTAACTTGCAACTTTGAATGAGAATGTGCTTGCTTACAGCAACGTGCTATATGTTCTGAATGCCCGAATTGGGAATCTGTGTCAAAACTTTGTTAGGAATTATGTGATCCTTACTAGCTGGAAGTAAGGGAGATGGGGCATGAAGTTATTTCTAGGTTTGGAGACATACAACGTTTAGCTCAGTTCTGGGCATCTTTGAAATACCTATACAAACTTGTTCCTACATAGTAACTTGCAACTTTGAATGAGAATGTGCTTGCTTACAGCAACGTGCTATATGTTCTGAATGCCCGAATTGGGAATCTGTGTCAAAATTTGTTAGGAATTATGTGATCCTTACGAGCTGGAAGTAGTGGAGTTGGGGCATGAAGGTATTTCTAGGAGTTGGACACAAACCAAGTTTAGCACAGTTCTGGGCATCTTAGAAATACCTATACAAACTTGTTCCTACATAGTAACTTGCAACTTTGAATGAGAATGTGCTTGCTTACAGCAACGTGCTATATGCTCTGAATGCCCTAAAAGGGAATCTGTGTCAAAACTTTGTTAGGAATTATGTGATCCTTACTAGCTGGAAGTAAGGGAGATGGGGCATGAAGTTATTTCTAGGAGTTGGAGACATACAACGTTTAGCTCAGTTCTGGGCATCTTTGAAATACCTATACAAACTTGTTCCTACATAGTAACTTGCAACTTTGAATGAGAATGTGCTTGCTTACAGCAACGTGCTATATGTTCTTAATGCCCGAATTGGGAATCTGTGTCAAAAGTTTGTTAGAAATTATGTGATCCTTACTAGCTGGAAATAAGGGAGATGGGGCATGAAGTTATTTCTAGGAGTTGGACACATACCAAGTTTAGCTCAGTTCTGGGCATCTTTGAAATACCTATACAAACTTGTTCCTACATATTAACTTGCAACTTTGAATGAGAATGTGCTTGCTTACAGCAACGTGCTATATGTTCTTAATGCCCGAATTGGGAATCTGTGTCAAAATTTGTTAGGAATTATGTGATCCTTACGAGCTGGAAGTAAGGGAGTTGGGGCATGAAGGTATTTCTAGGAGTTGGACACAAACCAAGTTTAGCACAGTTCTGGGCATCTTAGAAATACCTATACAAACTTGTTCCTACATAGTAACTTGCAACTTTGAATGAGAATGTGCTTGCTTACAGCAACGTGCTATATGCTCTGAATGCCCGAAATGGGAATCTGTGTCAAAACTTTGTTAGGAATTATGTGATTCTTACTAGCTGGAAGTAAGTGAGATGGGGCATGAAGTTATTTCTAGGAGTTGGAGACATACCAAGTTTAGCTCAGTTCTGGGCATCTTTGAAATACCTATACAAACTTGTTCCTACATAGTAACTTGCATCTTTGATTGAGAATGTGCTTGCTCACAGCAACGTGCTATATGTGCTGAATGCCCGAATTGGGAATATGTGTCAAATCTTTGTTAGGAATTATGTGATCCTTACTAGCTGGAAGTAAGGGAGATGGGGCATGAAGTTGTATCTAGGAGTTGGACACATACCAAGTTTAGCTCAGTTCTGGGCATCTTTGAAATACCTATACAAACTTGTTCCTACATAGTAACTTTCATCTTTGAATGAGAATTTGCTTGCTTACAGCAACGTGCTATATGTTCTGAATGCCCGAATTGGGAATCTGTGTCAAATCTTTGTTAGGAATTATGTGATCCTTACTAGATGGAAGTAAGGGAGATGGGGCATGAAGTTATTTCTAGGAGTTGCAGACATACAACGTTTAGCTCAGTTCTGGGCATCTTTGAAATACCTATACAAACTTGTTCCTACATAGTAACTTGCAACTTTGAATGAGAATGTGCTTGCTTACAGCAACGTGCTATATGTTCTGAATGCCCGAATTGGGAATCTGTGTCAAAACTTTGTTAGGAATTATGTGATCATTACCAGCTGGAAGTAAGTGAGTTGGGGCATGAAGTTATTTCTAGAGGTTGGACACATACCAAGTTCAGCTCAGTTCTGGGCATCTTTGAAATACCTATACAAACTTGTTCCTACATAGTAACTTGCAACTTTGAATGAGAATGTGCTTGCTTACAGCAACGTGCTATATGTTTTGAATGCCCGAATTGGGAATCTGTGTCAAAACTTTGTTAGGAATTATGTGATCCTCACTAGTTGGAAGTAAGGGAGATGGGGCATGAAGTTATTTCTAGGAGTTGGACACATACCAAGTTTAGCTCAGTTCTGGGCATCTTTGAAATACCTATACAAACTTGTTCCTACATAGTAACTTGCATCTTTGAATGAGAATGTGCTTGCTTACAGCAACGTGCTATATGTTCTGAATGCCCGAATTGGGAATATGTGTAAAAACTTTGTTAGGAATTATGTGATCCTTACTAGCTGGAAGTAAGGGAGATGGGGCATGAAGTTATATCTAGGAGTTGGACACATACCAAGTTTAGCTCAGTTCTGGGCATCTTTGAAATACCTATACAAACTTGTTCCTACATATTAACTTGCAACTTTGAATGAGAATGTGCTTGCTTACAGCAACGTGCTATATGTTCTGAATGCCCGAATTGGGAATCTGTGTCAAAATTTGTTAGGAATTATGTGATCCTTACGAGCTGGAAGTAGTGGAGTTTGGGCATGAAGGTATTTCTAGGAGTTGGACACAAACCAAGTTTAGCACAGTTCTGGGCATCTTAGAAATACCTATACAAACTTGTTCCTACATAGTAACTTGCAACTTTGAATGAGAATGTGCTTGCTTACAGCAACGTGCTATATGCTCTGAATGCCCTAAAAGGGAATCTGTGTCAAAACTTTGTTAGGAATTATGTGATCCTTACTAGCTGGAAGTAAGGGAGATGGGGCATGAAGTTATTTCTAGGAGTTGGAGACATACAACGTTTAGCTCAGTTCTGGGCATCTTTGAAATACCTATACAAACTTTTTCCTACATAGTAACTTGCAACTTTGAACGAGAATGTGCTTGCTTACAGCAACGTGCTATATGTTCTTAATGCCCGAATTGGGAATCTGTGTCAAAAGTTTGTTAGAAATTATGTGATCCTTACTAGCTGGAAATAAGGGAGATGGGGCATGAAGTTATTTCTAGGAGTTGGACACATACCAAGTTTAGCTCAGTTCTGGGCATCTTTGAAATACCTATACAAACTTGTTCCTACATAGTAACTTGCATCTTTGATTGAGAATGTGCTTGCTTACAGCAACGTGCTATATGTGCTGAATACCCGAATTGGGAATATGTGTCAAATATTTGTTAGGAATTATGTGATCCTTACTAGCTGGAAGTAAGGGAGATGGGGCATGAAGTTGTTTCTATGAGTTGGACACATACCAAGTTTAGCTCAGTTCTGGGCATCTTTGAAATACCTATACAAACTTGTTCCTACATAGTAACTTGCATCTTTGAATGAGAATGTGCTTGCTTACAGCAACGTGCTATATGTTCTGAATGCCCGAATTGGGAATCTGTGTCAAAATTTGTTAGGAATTATGTGATCCTTACGACCTGGAAGAAGTGGAGTTGGGGCATGTAGGTATTTCTAGGAGTTGGACACAAACCAAGTTTAGCACAGTTCTGGGCATCTTAGAAATACCTATACAAACTTGTTCCTACATAGTTACTTGCAACTTTGAATGAGAATGTGCTTGCTTACAGCAACGTGCTATATGCTCTGAATGCCCTAAAAGGGAATCTGTGTCAAAACTTTGTTAGGAATTATGTGATGCTTACTAGCTGGAAGTAAGGGAGATGGGGCATGAAGTTATTTCTAGGAGTTGGAGACATACAACGTTTAGCTCAGTTCTGGGCATCTTTGAAATACCTATACAAACTTGTTCCTACATAGTAACTTGCAACTTTGAATGAGAATGTGCTTCCTTACAGCAACGTGCTATATGCTCTGAATCCCCGAAATGGGAATGTGTGTCAAAACTTTGTTAGGAATTATGTGATTCTTACTAGCTGGAAGTAAGTGAGATGGGGCATGAAGTTATTTCTAGGAGTTGGAGACATACCAAGTTTAGCTCAGTTCTGGGCATCTTTGAAATACCTATACAAACTTGTTCCTACATATTAACTTGCAACTTTGAATGAGAATGTGCTTGCTTACAGCAACGTGCTATATGTTCTGAATGCCCGAATTGGGAATCTGTGTCAAAATTTGTTAGGAATTATGTGATCCTTAATAGCTGGAAGTAAGGGAGATGGGGCATGAAGGTATTTCTAGGAGTTGGACACAAACCAAGTTTAGCACAGTTCTGGGCATCTTAGAAATACCTATACAAACTTGTTCCTACATAGTAACTTGCAACTTTGAATGAGAATGTGCTTGCTTACAGCAACGTGCTATATGTTCTGAATGCCCGAATTGGGAATCTGTGTCAAAATTTGTTAGGAATTATGTGATCCTTACTAGCTGGAAGTAAGGGAGATGGGGCATGAAGTTTTTTCTAGGAGTTGGAAACATACAACGTTTAGCTCAGTTCTGGGCATCTTTGAAATACCTATACAAACTTGTTCCTACATAGTAACTTGCAACTTTGAATGAGAATGTGCTTGCTTACAGCAACGTGCTATATGTTCTGAATGCCCGAATTGGGAATCTGTGTCAAAACTTTGTTAGAAATTATGTGATCCTTACTAGCTGGAAGTAAGGGAGATGGGGCATGAAGTTATTTCTAGGAGTTGGAGACATACCAAGTTTAGCTCAGTTCTGGGCATCTTTGAAATACCTATACAAACTTGTTCCTACCTAGTAACTTGCAACTTTGAATGAGAATGTGCTTGCTTAGAGCAACGTGCTATATGTTCTGAATGCACGAATTCGGAATCTGTGTCAAAACTTTGTTAGGAATTATGTGATCCTTACTAGCTGGAAGTAAGGGAGATGGGGCATGACGTTATTTCTAGGAGTTGGAGACATACCAAGTTTAGCTCAGTTCTGGGCATCTTTGAAATACCTATACAAACTTGTTCCTACATAGTAACTTGCATCTTTGAATGAGAATGTGCTTGCTTACAGCAACGTGCTATATGTGCTGAATGCCCGAATTGGGAATCTGTGTCAAAACTTTGTTAGGAATTATGTGATCCTTTCAAGCTGGAAGTAAGGGAGATGGGGCATGAAGTTATTTCTAGGAGTTCAACACATACCAAGTTTAGCTCAGTTCTGGGCATCTTTGAAATACCTATACAAACCTGTTCCTACATAGTAACTTGCATCTTTGAATGAGAATGTGCTTGCTTACAGCAACGTGCTATATGTTCTGAATGCCCGAATTGGGAATATGTGTCAAAACTTTGTTAGGAATTATGTGATCCTTACGAGCTGGAAGTAGTGGAGTTGGGGCATGAAGGTATTTCTAGGAGTTGGACACAAACCAAGTTTAGCACAGTTCTGGGCATCTTAGAAATACCTATACAAACTTGTTCCTACATAGTAACTTGCAACTTTGAATGAGAATGTGCTTGCTTACAGCAACGTGCTATATGCTCTGAATGCCCTAAAAGGGAAACTGTGTAAAGACTTTGCTAGGAATTATGTGATCCTAACTAGCTGGAAGTAAGGGAGATGGGGCATGAAGTTATTTCTAGGAGTTGGAGACATACAACGTTTAGCTCAGTTCTGGGCATCTTTGAAATACCTATACAAACTTGTTCTTACATAGTAACTTGCAACTTTGAATGAGAATGTGCTTGCTTACAGCAACGTGCTATATGTTCTGAATGCCCGAATTGGGAATCTGTGTCAAAACTTTGTTAGGAATTATGTGATCCTTACTAGCTGGAAGTAAGGGAGATGGGGCATGAAGTTATTTCTAGGAGTTGGAGACATACAACGTTTAGCTCAGTTCTGGGCATCTTTGAAATACCTATACAAACTTGTTCCTACATAGTAACTTGCAACTTTGAATGAGAATTCGCTTGCTTACAGCAACGTGCTATATGTTCTGAATGCCCGAATTGGGAATCTGTGTCAAAACTTTGTTAGGAATTATGTGATCCTTGCTAGCTGGAAGTAAGGGAGATGGGGTATGAAGTTATTTCTAGGAGTTGAAGACATACAACGTTTAGCTCAGTTCTGGGCATCTTTGAAATACCTATGCAATCTTGTTCCTACATAGTAACTTGCAACTTTGAATGAGAATGTGCTTGCTTACAGCAACGTGCTATATATTCTGAATGCCCGAATTGGGAATCTGTGTCAAAACTTTGTTAGGAATTATGTGATCCTTACTAGCTGGAAGTAAGGGAGATGGGGCATGAAGTTATTTCTAGGAGTTGGAGACATACAACGTTTAGCTCAGTTCTGGGCATCTTTGAAATACCTATACAAACTTGTTCCTACATAGTAACTTGCAACTTTGAATGAGAATGTGCTTGCTTACAGCAACGTGCTATATGTTCTGAATGCCCGAATTGGGAATCTGTGTCAAAACTTTGTTAGGAATTATGTGATCCTTACTAGCTGGAAGTAAGGGAGATGGGGCATGAAGTTATTTCTAGGAGTTGGAGACATACAACGTTTAGCTCAGTTCTGGGCATCTTTGAAATAGCTATACAAACTTGTTCCTACATAGTAACTTGCAACTTTGAACCAGAATGTGCTTGCTTACAGCAACGTGCTATATGTTCTGAATGCCCGAATTGGGAATCTGTGTCAAAACTTTGTTAGGAATTTTGTGACCTTTACTAGCTGGAAGTAAGGGAGTTGGAGCATGAAGTTATTTCTAGAGTTTGGACACATACCAAGTTTAGCTCAGTTCTGGGCATCTTTGAAATACCTATACAAACTTGTTCCTACATAGTAACTTGCAACTTTGAATGAGAATGTGCTTGCTTACAGCAACGTGCTATATGTTCTGAATGCCCGAATTGGGAATCTGTGTCAAAACTTTGTTAGGAATTATGTGATCCTTACTAGATGGAAGTAAGGGAGATGGGTCATGAAGTTATTTCTAGGAGTTGGAGACATACAACGTTTAGCTCAGTTCTGGGCATCTTTGAAATACCTATACAAACTTGTTCCTACATAGTAACTTGCAACTTTGAATGAGAATGTGCTTGCTTACAGCAACGTGCTATATGTTCTGAATGCCCGAATTGGGAATCTGTGTCAAAACTTTGTTAGGAATTATGTGATCCTTACTAGCTGGAAGTAAGGGAAATGGGGCATGAAGTTATTTCTAGGAGTTGGAGACATACAACGTTTAGCTCAGTTCTGGGCCTCTTTGAAATACCTATACAAACTTGTTCCTACATAGTAACTTGCAACTTTGAATGAGAATGTGCTTGCTTACAGCAACGTGCTATATGTTCTGAATGCCTGAATTGGGAATCTGTGTCAAAACTTTGTTAGGAATTATGTGATCCTTACTAGCTGGAAGTAAGTGAGATGGGGCATGAAGTTATTTCTAGGAGTTGGAGACATACCAAGTTTAGCTCAGTTCTGGGCATCTTTGAAATACCTATACAAACTTGTTCCTACATAGTAACTTGCAACTTTGAATGAGAACGTGCTTGCTTACAGCAACGTGCTATATGTTCTGAATGCCCGAATTGGGAATCTGTGTCAAAACTTTGTTAGGAATTATGTGATCCTTATTAGCTGGAAGTAAGGGAGATGGGGCATGAAGTTATTTCTAGGAGTTGGAGACATACAACGTTTAGCTCAGTTCTGGGCATCTTTGAAATACCTATACAAACTTGTTCCTACATAGTAACTTGCAACTTTGAATGAGAATGTGCTTGCTTACAGCAACGTGCTATATGTTCTGAATGCCCGAATTGGGAATCTGTGTCAAAACTTTGTTAGGAATTATGTGATCCTTACTGGCTGGAAGTAAGGGAGATGGGGCATGAAGTTATTTCTAGGAGTTGGAGACATACAACGTTTAGCTCAGTTCTGGGCATCTTTGAAATACCTATACAAACTTGTTCCTACATAGTAACTTGCAACTTTGAATGAGAATGTGCTTGCTTACAGCAACGTGCTATATGTTCTGAATGCCCGAATTGGGAATCTGTGTCAAAACTTTGTTAGGAATTATGTGATCCTTACTAGCTGGAAGTAAGTGAGATGGGGCATGAAGTTATTTCTAGGAGTTGGAGACATACAACGTTTAGCTCAGTTCTGGGCATCTTTGAAATACCTATACAAACTTGTTCCTACATAGTAACTTGCAACTTTGAATGAGAATGTGCTTGCTTACAGCAACGTGCTATATGTTCTGAATGCCCGAATTGGGAATCTGTGTCAAAACTTTTTTAGGAATTATGTGATCCTTACTAGATGGAAGTAAGGGAGATGGGTCATGAAGTTATTTCTAGGAGTTGGAGACATACAACGTTTAGCTCAGTTCTGGGCATCTTTGAAATACCTATACAAACTTGTTCCTACATAGTAACTTGCAACTTTGAATGAGAATGTGCTTGCTTACAGCAACGTGCTATATGTTCTGAATGCCCGAATTGGGAATCTGTGTCAAAACTTTGTTAGGAATTATGTGATCCTTACTAGCTGGAAGTAAGGGAAATGGGGCATGAAGTTATTTCTAGGAGTTGGAGACATACAACGTTTAGCTCAGTTCTGGGCATCTTTGAAATACCTATACAAACTTGTTCCTACATAGTAACTTGCAACTTTGAATGAGAATGTGCTTGCTTACAGCAACGTGCTATATGTTCTGAATGCCTGAATTGGGAATCTGTGTCAAAACTTTGTTAGGAATTATGTGATCCTTACTAGCTGGAAGTAAGTGAGATGGGGCATGAAGTTATTTCTAGGAGTTGGAGACATGCCAACTTTAGCTCAGTTCTGGGCATCTTTGAAATACCTATACAAACTTGTTCCTACATAGTAACTTGCAACTTTGAATGAGAATGTGCTTGCTTACAGCAACGTGCTATATGTTCTGAATGCCCGAATTGGGAATCTCTGTCAAAACTTTGTTAGGAATTATGTGATCCTTACTAGCTGGAAGTAAGGGAGATGGGGCATGAAGTTATTTCTAGGAGTTGGAGACATACAACGTTTAGCTCAGTTCTGGGCATCTTTGAAATACCTATACAAACTTGTTCCTACATAGTAACTTGCAACTTTGAATGAGAATGTGCTTGCTTACAGCAACGTGCTATATGTTCTGAAGGCCCGAATTGGGAATCTGTGTCAAAACTTTGTTAGGAATTATGTAATCCTTACTAGCTGGAAGTAAGGGAGATGGGGCATGAAGTTATTTCTCGGAGTTTGAGACATACAACGTTTAGCTCAGTTCTGGGCATCTTTGAAATATCTATACAAACTTGTTCCTACATAGTAACTTGCAACTTTGAATGAGAATGTGCTTGCTTACAGCAACGTGCTATATGTTCTGAATGCCCGAATTGGGTATCTGTGTCAAAACTTTGTTAGGAATTATGTGTTCCTCACTAGCTGGAAGAAAGGGAGATGGGGCATGAAGTTATTTCTAGGAGTTGGACACATACAACGTTTAGCTCAGTTCTGGGCATCTTAGAAATACCTATACAAACTTGTTCCTACATAGTAACTTGCAACTTTGAATGAGAATGTGCTTGCTTACAGCAACGTGCTATATGTTCTGAATGCCCGAATTGGGAATCTGTGTCAAAACTTTGTTAGGAATTATGTGATCCTCACTAGCTGGAAGTAAGGGAGATGGGGCATGAAGTTATTTCTAGGAGTTGGAGACATACAAACTTCAGCTCAGTTCTGGGCATCTTTGAAAGTCCTATACAAACTTTTTCCTACATAGTAACTTGCATCTTTGAATGAGAATGTGCTTGCTTACAGCAACGTGCTATATGTTCTGAATGCCCGAATTGGAAATCTGTGTCAAAACTTTGTTAGGAATTATGTGATCCTTACTAGCTGGAAGTAAGGGAGATGGGGCATGAAGTTATTTCCAGGAATGAGACATACAACGTTTAGCTCAGTTCTGGGCATCTTTGAAATACCTATACAAACTTGTTCCTACATAGTAACTTGCAACTTTGAATGAGAATGTGCTTGCTTACAGCAACGTGCTATATGTTCTGAATGCCCGAATTGGGAATCTGTGTCAAAACTTTGTTAGGAATTATGTGATCCTTACTGGCTGGAAGTAAGGGAGATGGGGCATGAAGTTATTTCTAGGAGTTGGAGACATACCAAGTTTAGCTCAGTTCTGGGCATCTTTGAAATACCTATACAAACTTGTTCCTACATATTAACTTGCAACTTTGAATGAGAATGTGCTTGCTTACAGCAACGTGCTATATGTTCTGAATGCCCGAATTGGGAATCTGTGTCAAAATTTGTTAGGAATTATGTGATCCTTAATAGCTGGAAGTAAGGGAGATGGGGCATGAAGGTATTTCTAGGAGTTGGACACAAACCAAGTTTAGCACAGTTCTGGGCATCTTAGAAATACCTATACAAACTTGTTCCTACATAGTAACTTGCAACTTTGAATGAGAATGTGCTTGCTTACAGCAACGTGCTATATGTTCTGAATGCCCGAATTGGGAATCTGTGTCAAAATTTGTTAGGAATTATGTGATCCTTACTAGCTGGAAGTAAGGGAGATGGGGCATGAAGTTTTTTCTAGGAGTTGGAAACATACAACGTTTAGCTCAGTTCTGGGCATCTTTGAAATACCTATACAAACTTGTTCCTACATAGTAACTTGCAACTTTGAATGAGAATGTGCTTGCTTACAGCAACGTGCTATATGTTCTGAATGCCCGAATTGGGAATCTGTGTCAAAACTTTGTTAGAAATTATGTGATCCTTACTAGCTGGAAGTAAGGGAGATGGGGCATGAAGTTATTTCTAGGAGTTGGAGACATACCAAGTTTAGCTCAGTTCTGGGCATCTTTGAAATACCTATACAAACTTGTTCCTACCTAGTAACTTGCAACTTTGAATGAGAATGTGCTTGCTTAGAGCAACGTGCTATATGTTCTGAATGCACGAATTCGGAATCTGTGTCAAAACTTTGTTAGGAATTATGTGATCCTTACTAGCTGGAAGTAAGGGAGATGGGGCATGACGTTATTTCTAGGAGTTGGAGACATACCAAGTTTAGCTCAGTTCTGGGCATCTTTGAAATACCTATACAAACTTGTTCCTACATAGTAACTTGCATCTTTGAATGAGAATGTGCTTGCTTACAGCAACGTGCTATATGTGCTGAATGCCCGAATTGGGAATCTGTGTCAAAACTTTGTTAGGAATTATGTGATCCTTTCAAGCTGGAAGTAAGGGAGATGGGGCATGAAGTTATTTCTAGGAGTTCAACACATACCAAGTTTAGCTCAGTTCTGGGCATCTTTGAAATACCTATACAAACCTGTTCCTACATAGTAACTTGCATCTTTGAATGAGAATGTGCTTGCTTACAGCAACGTGCTATATGTTCTGAATGCCCGAATTGGGAATATGTGTCAAAACTTTGTTAGGAATTATGTGATCCTTACGAGCTGGAAGTAGTGGAGTTGGGGCATGAAGGTATTTCTAGGAGTTGGACACAAACCAAGTTTAGCACAGTTCTGGGCATCTTAGAAATACCTATACAAACTTGTTCCTACATAGTAACTTGCAACTTTGAATGAGAATGTGCTTGCTTACAGCAACGTGCTATATGCTCTGAATGCCCTAAAAGGGAAACTGTGTAAAGACTTTGCTAGGAATTATGTGATCCTAACTAGCTGGAAGTAAGGGAGATGGGGCATGAAGTTATTTCTAGGAGTTGGAGACATACAACGTTTAGCTCAGTTCTGGGCATCTTTGAAATACCTATACAAACTTGTTCTTACATAGTAACTTGCAACTTTGAATGAGAATGTGCTTGCTTACAGCAACGTGCTATATGTTCTGAATGCCCGAATTGGGAATCTGTGTCAAAACTTTGTTAGGAATTATGTGATCCTTACTAGCTGGAAGTAAGGGAGATGGGGCATGAAGTTATTTCTAGGAGTTGGAGACATACAACGTTTAGCTCAGTTCTGGGCATCTTTGAAATACCTATACAAACTTGTTCCTACATAGTAACTTGCAACTTTGAATGAGAATTCGCTTGCTTACAGCAACGTGCTATATGTTCTGAATGCCCGAATTGGGAATCTGTGTCAAAACTTTGTTAGGAATTATGTGATCCTTGCTAGCTGGAAGTAAGGGAGATGGGGTATGAAGTTATTTCTAGGAGTTGAAGACATACAACGTTTAGCTCAGTTCTGGGCATCTTTGAAATACCTATGCAATCTTGTTCCTACATAGTAACTTGCAACTTTGAATGAGAATGTGCTTGCTTACAGCAACGTGCTATATATTCTGAATGCCCGAATTGGGAATCTGTGTCAAAACTTTGTTAGGAATTATGTGATCCTTACTAGCTGGAAGTAAGGGAGATGGGGCATGAAGTTATTTCTAGGAGTTGGAGACATACAACGTTTAGCTCAGTTCTGGGCATCTTTGAAATACCTATACAAACTTGTTCCTACATAGTAACTTGCAACTTTGAATGAGAATGTGCTTGCTTACAGCAACGTGCTATATGTTCTGAATGCCCGAATTGGGAATCTGTGTCAAAACTTTGTTAGGAATTATGTGATCCTTACTAGCTGGAAGTAAGGGAGATGGGGCATGAAGTTATTTCTAGGAGTTGGAGACATACAACGTTTAGCTCAGTTCTGGGCATCTTTGAAATAGCTATACAAACTTGTTCCTACATAGTAACTTGCAACTTTGAACCAGAATGTGCTTGCTTACAGCAACGTGCTATATGTTCTGAATGCCCGAATTGGGAATCTGTGTCAAAACTTTGTTAGGAATTTTGTGACCTTTACTAGCTGGAAGTAAGGGAGTTGGAGCATGAAGTTATTTCTAGAGTTTGGACACATACCAAGTTTAGCTCAGTTCTGGGCATCTTTGAAATACCTATACAAACTTGTTCCTACATAGTAACTTGCAACTTTGAATGAGAATGTGCTTGCTTACAGCAACGTGCTATATGTTCTGAATGCCCGAATTGGGAATCTGTGTCAAAACTTTGTTAGGAATTATGTGATCCTTACTAGATGGAAGTAAGGGAGATGGGTCATGAAGTTATTTCTAGGAGTTGGAGACATACAACGTTTAGCTCAGTTCTGGGCATCTTTGAAATACCTATACAAACTTGTTCCTACATAGTAACTTGCAACTTTGAATGAGAATGTGCTTGCTTACAGCAACGTGCTATATGTTCTGAATGCCCGAATTGGGAATCTGTGTCAAAACTTTGTTAGGAATTATGTGATCCTTACTAGCTGGAAGTAAGGGAAATGGGGCATGAAGTTATTTCTAGGAGTTGGAGACATACAACGTTTACCTCAGTTCTGGGCCTCTTTGAAATACCTATACAAACTTGTTCCTACATAGTAACTTGCAACTTTGAATGAGAATGTGCTTGCTTACAGCAACGTGCTATATGTTCTGAATGCCTGAATTGGGAATCTGTGTCAAAACTTTGTTAGGAATTATGTGATCCTTACTAGCTGGAAGTAAGTGAGATGGGGCATGAAGTTATTTCTAGGAGTTGGAGACATACCAAGTTTAGCTCAGTTCTGGGCATCTTTGAAATACCTATACAAACTTGTTCCTACATAGTAACTTGCAACTTTGAATGAGAACGTGCTTGCTTACAGCAACGTGCTATATGTTCTGAATGCCCGAATTGGGAATCTGTGTCAAAACTTTGTTAGGAATTATGTGATCCTTATTAGCTGGAAGTAAGGGAGATGGGGCATGAAGTTATTTCTAGGAGTTGGAGACATACAACGTTTAGCTCAGTTCTGGGCATCTTTGAAATACCTATACAAACTTGTTCCTACATAGTAACTTGCAACTTTGAATGAGAATGTGCTTGCTTACAGCAACGTGCTATATGTTCTGAATGCCCGAATTGGGAATCTGTGTCAAAACTTTGTTAGGAATTATGTGATCCTTACTGGCTGGAAGTAAGGGAGATGGGGCATGAAGTTATTTCTAGGAGTTGGAGACATACAACGTTTAGCTCAGTTCTGGGCATCTTTGAAATACCTATACAAACTTGTTCCTACATAGTAACTTGCAACTTTGAATGAGAATGTGCTTGCTTACAGCAACGTGCTATATGTTCTGAATGCCCGAATTGGGAATCTGTGTCAAAACTTTGTTAGGAATTATGTGATCCTTACTAGCTGGAAGTAAGTGAGATGGGGCATGAAGTTATTTCTAGGAGTTGGAGACATACAACGTTTAGCTCAGTTCTGGGCATCTTTGAAATACCTATACAAACTTGTTCCTACATAGTAACTTGCAACTTTGAATGAGAATGTGCTTGCTTACAGCAACGTGCTATATGTTCTGAATGCCCGAATTGGGAATCTGTGTCAAAACTTTTTTAGGAATTATGTGATCCTTACTAGATGGAAGTAAGGGAGATGGGTCATGAAGTTATTTCTAGGAGTTGGAGACATACAACGTTTAGCTCAGTTCTGGGCATCTTTGAAATACCTATACAAACTTGTTCCTACATAGTAACTTGCAACTTTGAATGAGAATGTGCTTGCTTACAGCAACGTGCTATATGTTCTGAATGCCCGAATTGGGAATCTGTGTCAAAACTTTGTTAGGAATTATGTGATCCTTACTAGCTGGAAGTAAGGGAAATGGGGCATGAAGTTATTTCTAGGAGTTGGAGACATACAACGTTTAGCTCAGTTCTGGGCATCTTTGAAATACCTATACAAACTTGTTCCTACATAGTAACTTGCAACTTTGAATGAGAATGTGCTTGCTTACAGCAACGTGCTATATGTTCTGAATGCCTGAATTGGGAATCTGTGTCAAAACTTTGTTAGGAATTATGTGATCCTTACTAGCTGGAAGTAAGTGAGATGGGGCATGAAGTTATTTCTAGGAGTTGGAGACATGCCAACTTTAGCTCAGTTCTGGGCATCTTTGAAATACCTATACAAACTTGTTCCTACATAGTAACTTGCAACTTTGAATGAGAATGTGCTTGCTTACAGCAACGTGCTATATGTTCTGAATGCCCGAATTGGGAATCTCTGTCAAAACTTTGTTAGGAATTATGTGATCCTTACTAGCTGGAAGTAAGGGAGATGGGGCATGAAGTTATTTCTAGGAGTTGGAGACATACAACGTTTAGCTCAGTTCTGGGCATCTTTGAAATACCTATACAAACTTGTTCCTACATAGTAACTTGCAACTTTGAATGAGAATGTGCTTGCTTACAGCAACGTGCTATATGTTCTGAAGGCCCGAATTGGGAATCTGTGTCAAAACTTTGTTAGGAATTATGTAATCCTTACTAGCTGGAAGTAAGGGAGATGGGGCATGAAGTTATTTCTCGGAGTTTGAGACATACAACGTTTAGCTCAGTTCTGGGCATCTTTGAAATATCTATACAAACTTGTTCCTACATAGTAACTTGCAACTTTGAATGAGAATGTGCTTGCTTACAGCAACGTGCTATATGTTCTGAATGCCCGAATTGGGTATCTGTGTCAAAACTTTGTTAGGAATTATGTGTTCCTCACTAGCTGGAAGAAAGGGAGATGGGGCATGAAGTTATTTCTAGGAGTTGGACACATACAACGTTTAGCTCAGTTCTGGGCATCTTAGAAATACCTATACAAACTTGTTCCTACATAGTAACTTGCAACTTTGAATGAGAATGTGCTTGCTTACAGCAACGTGCTATATGTTCTGAATGCCCGAATTGGGAATCTGTGTCAAAACTTTGTTAGGAATTATGTGATCCTCACTAGCTGGAAGTAAGGGAGATGGGGCATGAAGTTATTTCTAGGAGTTGGAGACATACAAACTTCAGCTCAGTTCTGGGCATCTTTGAAAGTCCTATACAAACTTTTTCCTACATAGTAACTTGCATCTTTGAATGAGAATGTGCTTGCTTACAGCAACGTGCTATATGTTCTGAATGCCCGAATTGGAAATCTGTGTCAAAACTTTGTTAGGAATTATGTGATCCTTACTAGCTGGAAGTAAGGGAGATGGGGCATGAAGTTATTTCCAGGAATGAGACATACAACGTTTAGCTCAGTTCTGGGCATCTTTGAAATACCTATACAAACTTGTTCCTACATAGTAACTTGCAACTTTGAATGAGAATGTGCTTGCTTACAGCAACGTGCTATATGTTCTGAATGCCCGAATTGGGAATCTGTGTCAAAACTTTGTTAGGAATTATGTGATCCTTACTGGCTGGAAGTAAGGGAGATGGGGCATGAAGTTATTTCTAGGAGTTGGAGACATACAACGTTTAGCTCAGTTCTGGGCATCTTTGAAATACCTATACAAACTTGTTCCTACATAGTAACTTGCAACTTTGAATGAGAATGTGCTTGCTTACAGCAACGTGCTATATGTTCTGAATGCCCGAATTGGGAATCTGTGTCAAAACTTTTTTAGAAATTATGTGATCCTTACTAGCTGGAAGTAATGGAGATGGGGCATCAAGTTATTTCTAGGAGTTGGAGACATACAACGTTTAGCTCAGTTCTGGGCATCTTTGAAATACCTATACAAACTTGTTCCTACATAGTAACTTGCAACTTTGAATGAGAATGTGCTTGCTTACAGCAACGTGCTATATGTTCTGAATGCCCGAATTGGGAATCTGTGTCAAAACTTTGTTAGGAATTATGTGATCCTTACTAGCTGGAAGTAAGGGAGTTGGGGCATGAAGTTCGTTCTAGAGATTGGACACATACCAAGTTTAGCTCAGTTCTGGGCATCTTTGAAATACCTATACAAACTTGTTCCTACATAGTAACTTGCAACTTTGAATGAGAATGTGCTTGCTTACAGCAACGTGCTATATGTTCTGAATGCCCGAATTGGGAATCTCTGTCAAAACTTTGTTAGGAATTATGTGATCCTTACTAGCTGGAAGTAAGGGAGATGGGGCATGAAGTTATTTCTAGGAGTTGGAGACATACAACGTTTAGCTCAGTTCTGGGCATCTTTGAAATACCTATACAAACTTGTTCCTACATAGTAACTTGCAACTTTGAATGAGAATGTGCTTGCTTACAGCAACGTGCTATATGTTCTGAATGCCCGAATTGGGAATCTGTGTCAAAACTTTGTTAGGAATTATGTGATCCTTACTAGCTGGAAGTAAGGGAGATGGGGCATGAAGTTATTTCTCGGAGTTGGAGACATACAACGTTTAGCTCAGTTCTGGGCATCTTTGAAATACCTATACAAACTTGTTCCTACATAGTAACTTGCAACTTTGAATGAGAATGTGCTTGCTTACAGCAACGTGCTATATGTTCTGAATGCCCGAATTGGGAATCTGTGTCAAAACTTTGTTAGGAATTATGTGATCCTCACTAGCTGGAAGTAAGGGAGATGGGGCATGAAGTTATTTCTAGGAGTTGGAGACATACAAACTTCAGCTCAGTTCTGGGCATCTTTGAAAGTCCGATACAAACTTGTTCCTACATAGTAACTTGCATCTTTGAATGAGAATGTGCTTGGTTACAGCAACGTGCTATATGTTCTGAATGCCCGAATTGGGAATCTGTGTCAAAACTTTGTTAGGAATTATGTGATCCATACTAGCTGGAAGTAAGGGAGATGGGGCATGAAGTTATTTCCAGGAATGAGACATACAACGTTTAGCTCAGTTCTGGGCATCTTTGAAATACCTATACAAACTTGTTCCTACATAGTAACTTGCTTCTTAGAATGAGAAAGTGCTTGCTTACAGCAACGTGCTATATGTTCTGAATGCCCGAATTGGGAATCTGTGTCAAAACTTTGTTAGGAATTATGTGATCCTCACTAGCTGGAAGTAAGGGAGATGGGTCATGAAATTATTTCTAGGAGTTGGAGACATACAAACTTCAGCTCAGTTCTGGGCATCTTTGAAAGTCCTATACAAACTTATTCCTACATAGTAACTTGCATCTTTGAATGAGAATGTGCTTGCTTACAGCAACGTGCTATATGTTCTGAATGCCCGAATTGGGAATCTGTGTCAAAACATTGTTAGGAATTATGTGATCCTTACTAGCTGGAAGTAAGGGAGTTGGGGCATGAAGTTATTTCTAGAGATTGGACACATACGAAGATTAGCTCAATTCTGGGCATCTTTGAAATACCTATACAAACTTGTTCCTACATAGTAACTTGCAACTTTGAATGAGAATGTGCTTGCTTACAGCAACGTGCTATATGTTCTGAATGCCCGAATTGGGAATCTGTGTCAAAACTTTGTTAGGAATTATGTGATCCTTACTAGCTGCAAGTAAGGGAGATGGGGCATGAAGTTATTTCTAGGAGTTGGAGACATACAACGTTTAGCTCAGTTCTGGGCATCTTTGAAATACCTATACAAACTTGTTCCTACATAGTAACTTGCAACTTTGAATGAGAATGTGCTTGCTTACAGCAACGTGCTATATGTTCTGAATGCCCGAATTGGGAATCTGTGTCAAAACTTTGTTAGGAATTGTGTGATCCTCGCTAGCTGGAAGTAAGGGAGATGGGGCATTAAGTTATTTCTAGGAGTTGGAGACATACAACGTTTAGCTCAGTTCTGGGCATCTTTGAAATACCTATACAAACTTGTTCCTACATAGTAACTTGCTTATTAGAATGAGAATGTGCTTGCTTACAGCAACGTGCTATATGTTCTGAATGCCCGATTTGGGAATCTGTGTCAAAACTTTGTTAGGAATTATGTGATCCTCACTAGCTGGAAGTAAGGGAGATGGGGCATGAAGTTATTTCTAGGAGTTGGAGACATACAAACTTCAGCTCAGTTCTGGGCATCTTTGAAAGTCCTATACAAACTTGTTCCTACATAGTAACTTGCATCTTTGAATGAGAATGTGCTTGCTTACAGCAACGTGCTATATGTTCTGAATGCCCTAATTGGGAATCTGTGTCAAAACTTTGTTAGGAATTATGTGATCCTTACTAGCTGGAAGTAAGTGAGATGGGGCATGAAGTTATTTCTAGGAGTTGGAGACATACAACGTTTAGCTCAGCTCTGGGCATCTTTGAAATACCTATACAAACTTGTTCCTACATAGTAACTTGCAACTTTGAATGAGAATGTGCTTGCTTACAGCAACGTGCTATATGTTCTGAATGCCCGTATTGGGAATCTGTGTCAAAACTTTGTTAGGAATTATGTGATCCTTACTAGCTGGAATTAAGGGAGATGGGGCATGAAGTTATTTCAAGAGTTGGAGACATACAACGTTTAGCTCACTTCTGGGCATCTTTGAAATACCTATACAAACTTGTTCCTACATAGTAATTTGCAACTTTGAATGAGAATGTGCTTGCTTACAGCAACGTGCTATATGTTCTGAATGCCCGTATTGGGAATCTGTGTCAAAACATTTTTAGGAATTATGTGATCCTTACTAGCTGAAAGTAAGGGAGATGGGGCATGAAGTTATTTCTAGGAGTTGGACACATACCAAGTTTAGCTCAATTCTGGGCATCTTTGAAATACCTATACAAACTTGTTCCTACATAGTAACTTGCAACTTTGAATGAGAATGTGCTTGCTTACAGCAACGTGCTATATGTTCTGAATGCCCGAATTGGGAATCTGTGTCAAAACTTTGTTAGGAATTATGTGATCCTTACTAGCTGGAAGTAAGGGAGATGGGGCATGAAGTTATTTCTAGGAGTTGGAGACATACAACGTTTAGCTCAGTATTGGGCATGTTTGAAATACCTATACAAACTTGTTCCTACATAGTAACTTGCAACTTTGAATGAGAATGTGCTTGCTTACAGCAACGTGCTATATGTTCTGAATGCCCGAATTGGGAATCTGTGTCAAAACTTTGTTAGGAATTATGTGATCCTTACTAGCTGCAAGTAAGGGAGATGGGGCATGAAGTTATTTCTAGGAGTTGCAGACATACAAAGTTTAGCTCAGTTCTGGGCATCTTTGAAATACCTATACAAACTTGTTCCTACATAGTAACTTGCAACTTTGAATGAGAATGTGCTTGCTTACAGCAACGTGCTATATGTTCTGAATGCCCGAATTGGGAATCTGTGTCAAAACTTTGTTAGGTATTATGTGATCATTACCAGCTGGAAGTAAGTGAGTTGGGGCATGAAGTTATTTCTAGGAGTTGGAGACATACAAAGTTTAGCTCAGTTCTGGGCATCTTTGAAATACCTATACAAACTTGTTCCTACATAGTACCTTGCAACTTTGAATGAGAATGTGCTTGCTTACAGCAACGTGCTATATGTTCTGAATGCCCGAATTGGGAATCTGTGTCAAAACTTTGTTAGGAATTATGTGATCCTTACTAGCTGGAAGTAAGGGAGATGGGGCATGAAGTTATTTCTAGGAGTTGGAGACATACAACGTTTAGCTCAGTTCTGGGCATCTTTGAAATACCTATACAAACTTGTTCTTACATAGTATCTTGCAACTTTGAATGAGAATGTGCTTGCTTACAGCAACGTGCTATATGTTCTGAATGCCCGAATTGGGAATCTGTGTCAAAACTTTGTTAGGAATTATGTGATCCTTACTAGCTGGAAGTAAGGGAGATGGGGCATGAAGTTATTTCTAGGAGTTCGAGACATACAACGTTTAGCTCAGTTCTGGGCATCTTTGAAATACCTATACAAACTTGTTCCTACATAGTAACTTGCAACTTTGAATGAGAATGTGCTTGCTTACAGCAACGTGCTATATGTTCTGAATGCCCGAATTGGGAATCTGTGTCAAAACTTTGTTAGGAATTATGTGATCCTTACTAGCTGGAAGTAAGGGAGTTGGGGCATGAAGTTATTTCTAGAGGTTGGACACATACCAAGTTTAGCTCAGTTCTGGGCATCTTTGAAATACCTATACAAACTTGTTCCTACATAGTAACTTGCAACTTTGAATGAGAATGTGCTTGCTTACAGCAACGTGCTATATGTTCTGAATGCCCGAATTGGGAATCTGTGTCAAAACTTTGTTAGGAATTATGTGATCCTTACTAGCTGGAAGTAAGGGAGATGGGGCATGAAGTTATTTCTAGGAGTTGGAGACATACAACGTTTAGCTCAGTTCTGGGCATCTTTGAAATACCTATACAAACTTGTTCCTACATAGTAACTTGCTTCTTAGAATGAGAAAGTGCTTGCTTACAGCAACGTGCTATATGTTCTGAATGCCCGAATTGGGAATCTGTGTCAAAACTTTGTTAGGAATTTTGTGATCCTCACTAGCAGGAAGTAAGGGTGATGGGTCATGTAATTATTTCTAGGAGTTGGAGACATACAAACTTCAGCTCAGTTCTGGGCATCTTTGAAAGTCCTATACAAACTTATTCCTACATAGTAACTTTCATCTTTGAATGAGAATGTGCTTGCTTACAGCAACGTGCTATATGTTCTGAATGCCCGAATTGGGAATCTGTGTCAAAACTTTGTTAGGAATTGTGTGATCCTTACTAGCTGGAAGTAAGGGAGTTGGGGCATGAAGTTATTTCTGGAGGTTGGACACATACCAAGTTTAGCTCAGTTCTGGGCATCTTTGAAATACCTATACAAACTTGTTCCTACATAGTAACTTGCAACTTTGAATGAGAATGTGCTTGCTTACAGCAACGTGCTATATGTTCTGAATGCCCGAATTGGGAATCTGTGTCAAAACTTTGTTAGGAATTATGTGATCCTTACTAGCTGCAAGTAAGGGAGATGGGGCATGAAGTTATTTCTAGGAGTTGGAGACATACAACGTTTAGCTCAGTTCTGGGCATCTTTGAAATACCTATACAAACTTGTTCCTACATAGTAACTTGCAACTTTGAATGAGAATGTGCTTGCTTACAGCAACGTGCTATATGTTCTGAATGCCCGAATTGGGAATCTGTGTCAAAACTTTGTTAGGAATTATGTGATCCTTACTAGCTGGAAGTAAGGGAGATGGGGCATGAAGTTATTTCTAGGAGTTGGAGACATACAACGTTTAGCTCAGTTCTGGGCATCTTTGAAATACCTATACAAACTTGTTCCTACATAGTAACTTGCAACTTTGAATGAGAATGTGCTTGCTTAAAGGAACGTGCTATATGTTCTGAATGCCCGAATTGGGAATCTGTGTCAAAACTTTGTTAGGAATTATGTGATCCTTACTAGCTGGAAGTAAGGGAGATGGGGCCTGAAGTTATTTCTAGGAGTTGGAGACATACAATGTTTAACTCAGTTCTGGGCATCTTTGAAATACCTATACAAACTTGTTCCTACATAGTAACTTGCAACTTTGAATGAGAAAGTGCTTGCTTACAGCAACGTGCTATATGTTCTGAATGCCCGAATTGGGAATCTGTGTCAAAACTTTGTTAGGAATTATGTGATCCTTACTAGCTGGAAGTAAGGGAGATTGGGCATGAAGTTATTTCTAGGAGTTGGAGACATACAACGTTTAGCTCAGTTCTGGGCATCTTTGAAATACCTATACAAACTTGTTCCTACATAGTAACTTGCTTCTTAGAATGAGAATGTGCTTGCTTACAGCAACGTGCTATATGTTCTGAATGCCCGAATTGGGAATCTGTGTCAAAACTTTGTTAGGAATTATGTGATCCTCACTAGCTGGAAGTAAGGGAGATGGGGCATGAAGTTATTTCTAGGAGTTGGAGACATACAAACTTCAGCTCAGTTCTGGGCATCTTTGAAAGTCCTATACAAACTTATTCCTACATAGTAACTTGCATCTTTGAATGAGAATGTGCTTGCTTACAGCAACGTGCTATATGTTCTGAATGCCCGAATTGGGAATCTGTGTCAAAACTTTGTTAGGAATTATGTGATCCTTACTAGCTGGAAGTAAGGGAGATGAGGCATGAAGTTATTTCTAGGAGTTGGAGACATACAACTTTTAGCTCAGTTCTGGGCATCGTTGAAATACCTATACAAACTTGTTCCTACATAGTAACTTGCAACGTTGAATGAGAATGTGCTTGCTTACAGCAACGTGCTATATGTTCTGAATGCCCGAAATGAGAATCTGTGTCAAAACTTTGTTAGGAATTATGTGATCCTTACTAGATGGAAGTAAGAGAGATGGGGCATGAAGTTATTATTAGGAGTTGCAGACATACAACTTTTAGCTCAGTTCTGGGCATCTTTGAAATACCTATACAAACTTGTTCCTACATAGTAACTTGCAACTTTGAATGAGAATGTGCTTGCTTACAGCAACGTGCTATATGTTCTGAATGCCCGAATTGGGAATCTGTGTCAAAACTTTGTTAGGAATTATGTGATCCTTCCACGCTGGAAGTAAGGGAGATGGGGCATGAAGTTATTTCTAGGAGTTGGAGACATACAACGTTTAGCTCAGTTCTGGGCATCTTTGAAATATCCATACAAACTTGTTCCTACATAGCAACTTGCAACTTTGAATGAGAATGTGCTTGCTTACAGCAACGTGCTATATGTTCTGAATGCCCGAATTGGGAATCTGTGTCAAAACTTTGTTAGGAATTATGTGATCCTTACTAGCTGGAAGTAAGGGAGTTGGGGCATGAAGTTATTTCGAGAGGTTGGACACATACCCACTTTAGCTCAGTTCTGGGCATCTTTGAAATACCTATACAAACTTGTTCCTACATTGTAACTTGCTTCTTAAAATGAGAATGAGCTTGCTTACAGCAACGTGCTATATGTTCTGAATGCCCGAATTGGGAATCTGTGTCAAAACTTTGTTAGGAATTATGTGATCCTCACTAGCTGGAAGTAAGGGAGATGGGGCATGAAGTTATTTCTAGGAGTTGGAGACATAGAAACTTCAGCTCAGTTCTGGGCATCTTTGAAATACCTATACAAACTTGTTCCTACATAGTAACTTGCATCTTTGAATGAGAATGTGCTTGCTAACAGCAACGTGCTATATGTTCTGAATGCCCTAATTGGGAATCTGTGTCAAAACTTTGTTAGGAATTATGTGATCCTTACTAGCTGGAAGTAAGGGAGATGGGGCATGAAGTTATTTCTAGGAGTTGGAGACATACAACGTTTAGCTCAGTTCTGGGCATCTTTGAAATACCTATACAAACTTGTTCCTACATAGTAACTTGCAACTTTGAATGAGAATGCGCTTGCTTACAGCAACGTGCTATATGTTCTGAATGCCCGAATTGGGAATCTGTGTCAAAACTTTGTTAGGAATTATGTGATCCTTACTAGATGGAAGTAAGGGAGATGGGGCATGAAGTTATTTCTAGGAGTTGGAGACATGCAACGTTTAGCTCAGTTCTGGGCATCTTTGAAATACCTATACAAACTTGTTCCTACATAGTAACTTGCAACTTTGAATGAGAATGTGCTTGCTTACAGCAACGTGCTATACGTTCTGAATGCCCGAATTGGGAATCTGTGTCAAAACTTTGTTAGGAATTATGTGATCCTTACTAGCTGGAAGTAAGGGACATGGGGCATGAAGTTATTTCTAGGAGTTGGAGACATACAACGTTTAGCTCAGTTCTGGGCATCTTTGAAATACCTATACAAACTTGTTCCTACATAGTAACTTGCAACTTTGAATGAGAATGTGCTTGCTTACAGCAACGTGCTATATGTTCTGAATGCCCGAATTGGGAATCTGTGTCAAAACTTTGTTAGGAATTATGTGATCCATACTAGCTGCAAGTAAGGGAGATGGGGCATGAAGTTATTTCTAGGAGTTGGAGACATACAACGTTTAGCTCAGTTCTGGGCATCTTTGAAATACCTATACAAACTTGTTCCTACATAGTAACTTGCAACTTTGAATGAGAATGTGCTTGCTTACAGCAACGTGCTATATGTTCTGAATGCCCGAATTGGGAATCTGTGTCAAAACTTTGTTACGAATTATGTGATCCATACTAGCTGCAAGTAAGGGAGATGGGGCATGAAGTTATTTCTAGGAGTTGGAGACATACAACGTTTAGCTCAGTTCTGGGCATCTTTGAAATACCTATACAAACTTGTTCCTACATAGTAACTTGCTTCTTAGAATGAGAATGTGCTTGCTTACAGCAACGTGCTATATGTTCTGAAGCCCGAATTAGGAATCTGTGTCAAAACTTTGTTAGGAATTATGTGATCCTCACTAGCTGGAAGTAAGGGAGATGGGTCATGAAGTTATTTCTAGGAGTAGGAGACATACAAACTTCAGCTCAGTTCTGGGCATCTTTGAAAGTCCTATACAAACTTGTTCCTACATAGTATCTTGCATCTTTGAATGAGAATGTGCTTGCTTACAGCAACGTGCTATATGTTCTGAATGCCCGAATTGGGAATCTGTGTCAAAACTTTGTTAGGAATTATGTGATCATTACCAGCTGGAAGTAAGTGGGTTGGGGCATGAAGTTATTTCTAGAGGTTGGACACATACCAAGTTCAGCTCAGTTCTGGGCATCTTTGAAATACCTATACAAACTTGTTCCTACATAGTAACTTGCAACTTTGAATGAGAATGTGCTTGCTTACAGCAACGTGCTATATGTTTTGAATGCCCGAATTGGGAATCTGTGTCAAAACTTTGTTAGGAATTATGTGATCCTCACTAGTTGGAAGTAAGGGAGATGGGGCATGAAGTTATTTCTAGGAGATGGAGACATACAACGTTTAGCTCAGTTCTGTTCATCTTTGAAATACCTATACAAACTTGTTCCTACATAGTAACTTGCAACTTTGAATGAGAATGTGCTTGCTTACAACTACGTGCTATATGTTCTGAATGCCCGAATTGGGAATCTGTGTCAAAACTTTGTTAGGAATTATGTGATCCTTACTAGATGGAAGTAAGGGAGATGGGACATGAAGTTATTTCTAGGAGCTGCAGACATACAACGTTTAGCTCAGTTCTGGGCATCTTTGAAATACCTATACAAACTTGTTCCTACATAGTAACTTCAACTTTGAATGAGAAAGTGCTTGCTTACAGCAACGTGCTATATGTTCTGAATGCCCGAATTGGGAATCTGTGTCAAAACTTTGTTAGGAATTATGTGATCATTACTAGCTGGACGTAAGGGAGTTGGGGCATGAAGTTATTTCTAGAGGTTGGACACATACCAAGTTTAGCTTAGTTCTGGGCATCTTTGAAATACCTATACAAACTTGTTCCTACATAGTAACTTGCAACTTTGAATGAGAATGTGCTTGCTTACAGCAACGTGCTATATGTTCTGAATGCCCGAATTGGGAATCTGTGTCAAAACTTTGTTAGGAATTATGTGATCCTTACTAGCTGGAAGTAAGGGAGATGGGGCATGAAGTTATATCTAGGAGTTGGAGACATACAACGTTTAGCTCAGTTCTGGGCATCTTTGAAATACCTATACAAACTTGTTCCTACATAGTAACTTGCAACTTTGAATGAGAATGTGCTTGCTTACAGCAACGTGCTATATGTTCTGAATGCCCGAATTGGGAATCTGTGTCAAAACTTTGTTAGGAATTATGTGATCCTTACAAGCTGGAAGTAAGGGAGATGGGGCATGAAGTTATTTCTAGGAGTTGGAGACATACAACGTTTAACTCAGTTCTGGGCATCTTTGAAATACCTATACAAACTTGTTCCTACATAGTAACTTGCAACTTTGAATGAGAAAGTGCTTGCTTACAGCAACGTGCTATATGTTCTGAATGCCCGAATTGGGAATCTGTGTCAAATCTTTGTTAGGAATTATGTGATCCTTACTAGCTGGAAGTAAGGGAGATGGGGCATGAAGTTATTTCTAGGAGTTGGAGACATACAACGTTTAGCTCAGTTCTGGGCATCTTTGAAATACCTATACAAACTTGTTCCTACATAGTAACTTGCTTCTTAGAATGAGAATGTGCTTGCTTACAGCAACGTGCTATATGTTCTGAATGCCCGAATTGGGAATCTGTGTCAAAACTTTGTTACGAATTTTGTGATCCTCACTAGCTGGAAGTAAGGGAGATGGGGCATGAAGTTATTTCTAGGAGTTGGAGACATACAAACTTCAGCTCAGTTCTGGGCATCTTTGAAAGTCCTATACAAACTTATTCCTACATAGTAACTTGCATCTTTGAATGAGAATGTGCTTGCTTACAGCAACGTGCTATATGTTCTGAATGCCCGAATTGGGAATCTGTGTCAAAACTTTGTTAGGAATTATGTGATCCTTACTAGCTGGAAGTAAGGGAGATGAGGCATGAAGTTATTTCTAGGAGATGGAGACATACAACGTTTAGCTCAGTTCTGGGCATCGTTGAAATACCTATACAAACTTGTTCCTACATAGTAACTTGCAACGTTGAATGAGAATGTGCTTGCTTACAGCAACGTGCTATATGTTCTGAATGCCCGAAATGAGAATCTGTGTCAAAACTTTGTTAGGAATTATGTGATCCTTACTAGATGGAAGTAAGAGAGATGGGGCATGAAGTTATTATTAGGAGTTGCAGACATACAACTTTTAGCTCAATTCTGGGCATCTTTGAAATACCTATACAAACTTGTTCCTACATAGTAACTTGCAACTTTGAATGAGAATGTGCTTGCTTACAGCAACGTGCTATACGTTCTGAATGCCCGAATTGGGAATCTGTGTCAAAACTTTGTTAGGAATTATGTGATCCTTACTAGCTGGAAGTAAGGGACATGGGGCATGAAGTTATTTCTAGGAGTTGGAGACATACAACGTTTAGCTCAGTTCTGGGCATCTTTGAAATACCTATACAAACTTGTTCCTACATAGTAACTTGCAACTTTGAATGAGAATGTGCTTGCTTACAGCAACGTGCTATATGTTCTGAATGCCCGAATTGGGAATCTGTGTCAAAACTTTGTTAGGAATTATGTGATCCATACTAGCTGCAAGTAAGGGAGATGGGGCATGCAGTTATTTCTAGGAGTTGGAGACATACAACGTTTAGCTCAGTTCTGGGCATCTTTGAAATACCTATACAAACTTGTTCCTACATAGTAACTTGCAACTTTGAATGAGAATGTGCTTGCTTACAGCAACGTGCTATATGTTCTGAATGCCCGAATTGGGAATCTGTGTCAAAACTTTGTTACGAATTATGTGATCCATACTAGCTGCAAGTAAGGGAGATGGGGCATGAAGATATTTCTAGGAGTTGGAGACATACAACGTTTAGCTCAGTTCTGGGCATCTTTGAAATACCTATACAAACTTGTTCCTACATAGTAACTTGCTTCTTAGAATGAGAATGTGCTTGCTTACAGCAACGTGCTATATGTTCTGAAGCCCGAATTAGGAATCTGTGTCAAAACTTTGTTAGGAATTATGTGATCCTCACTAGCTGGAAGTAAGGGAGATGGGTCATGAAGTTATTTCTAGGAGTTGGAGACATACAAACTTCAGCTCAGTTCTGGGCATCTTTGAAAGTCCTATACAAACTTGTTCCTACATAGTATCTTGCATCTTTGAATGAGAATGTGCTTGCTTACAGCAACGTGCTATATGTTCTGAATGCCCGAATTGGGAATCTGTGTCAAAACTTTGTTAGGAATTATGTGATCATTACCAGCTGGAAGTAAGTGGGTTGGGGCATGAAGTTATTTCTAGAGGTTGGACACATACCAAGTTCAGCTCAGTTCTGGGCATCTTTGAAATACCTATACAAACTTGTTCCTACATAGTAACTTGCAACTTTGAATGAGAATGTGCTTGCTTACAGCAACGTGCTATATGTTTTGAATGCCCGAATTGGGAATCTGTGTCAAAACTTTGTTAGGAATTATGTGATCCTCACTAGTTGGAAGTAAGGGAGATGGGGCATGAAGTTATTTCTAGGAGTTGGAGACATACAACGTTTAGCTCAGTTCTGTTCATCTTTGAAATACCTATACAAACTTGTTCCTACATAGTAACTTGCAACTTTGAATGAGAATGTGCTTGCTTACAACAACGTGCTATATGTTCTGAATGCCCGAATTGGGAATCTGTGTCAAAACTTTGTTAGGAATTATGTGATCCTTACTAGATGGAAGTAAGGGAGATGGGACATGAAGTTATTTCTAGGAGCTGCAGACATACAACGTTTAGCTCAGTTCTGGGCATCTTTGAAATACCTATACAAACTTGTTCCTACATAGTAACTTCAACTTTGAATGAGAAAGTGCTTGCTTACAGCAACGTGCTATATGTTCTGAATGCCCGAATTGGGAATCTGTGTCAAAACTTTGTTAGGAATTATGTGATCATTACTAGCTGGACGTAAGGGAGTTGGGGCATGAAGTTATTTCTAGAGGTTGGACACATACCAAGTTTAGCTTAGTTCTGGGCATCTTTGAAATACCTATACAAACTTGTTCCTACATAGTAACTTGCAACTTTGAATGAGAATGTGCTTGCTTACAGCAACGTGCTATATGTTCTGAATGCCCGAATTGGGAATCTGTGTCAAAACTTTGTTAGGAATTATGTGATCCTTACTAGCTGGAAGTAAGGGAGATGGGGCATGAAGTTATATCTAGGAGTTGGAGACATACAACGTTTAGCTCAGTTCTGGGCATCTTTGAAATACCTATACAAACTTGTTCCTACATAGTAACTTGCAACTTTGAATGAGAATGTGCTTGCTTACAGCAACGTGCTATATGTTCTGAATGCCCGAATTGGGAATCTGTGTCAAAACTTTGTTAGGAATTATGTGATCCTTACAAGCTGGAAGTAAGGGAGATGGGGCATGAAGTTATTTCTAGGAGTTGGAGACATACAACGTTTAACTCAGTTCTGGGCATCTTTGAAATACCTATACAAACTTGTTCCTACATAGTAACTTGCAACTTTGAATGAGAAAGTGCTTGCTTACAGCAACGTGCTATATGTTCTGAATGCCCGAATTGGGAATCTGTGTCAAATCTCTGTTAGGAATTATGTGATCCTTACTAGCTGGAAGTAAGGGAGATGGGGCATGAAGTTATTTCTAGGAGTTGGAGACATACAACGTTTAGCTCAGTTCTGGGCATCTTTGAAAAACCTATACAAACTTGTTCCTACATAGTAACTTGCTTCTTAGAATGAGAATGTGCTTGCTTACAGCAACGTGCTATATGTTCTGAATGCCCGAATTGGGAATCTGTGTCAAAACTTTGTTAGGAATTATGTGATCCTCACTAGCTGGAAGTAAGGGAGATGGGGCATGAAGTTATTTCTAGGAGTTGGAGACATACAAACTTCAGCTCAGTTCTGGGCATCTTTGAAAGTCCTATACAAACTTATTCCTACATAGTAACTTGCATCTTTGAATGAGAATGTGCTGGCTTACAGCAACGTGCTATATGTTCTGAATGCCCGAATTGGGAATCTGTGTCAAAACTTTGTTAGGAATTATGTGATCCTTACTAGCTGGAAGTAAGGGAGATGAGGCATGAAGTTATTTCTAGGAGATGGAGACATACAACGTTTAGCTCAGTTCTGGGCATCGTTGAAATACCTATACAAACTTGTTCCTACATAGTAACTTGCAACGTTGAATGAGAATGTGCTTGCTTACAGCAACGTGCTATATGTTCTGAATGCCCGAAATGAGAATCTGTGTCAAAACTTTGTTAGGAATTATGTGATCCTTACTAGATGGAAGTAAGAGAGATGGGGCATGAAGTTATTATTAGGAGTTGCAGACATACAACTTTTAGCTCAAATCTGGGCATCTTTGAAATACCTATACAAACTTGTTCCTACATAGTAACTTGCAACTTTGAATGAGAATGTGCTTGCTTACAGCAACGTGCTATACGTTCTGAATGCCCGAATTGGGAATCTGTGTCAAAACTTTGTTAGGAATTATGTGATCCTTACTAGCTGGAAGTAAGGGACATGGGGCATGAAGTTATTTCTAGGAGTTGGAGACATACAACGTTTAGCTCAGTTCTGGGCATCTTTGAAATACCTATACAAACTTGTTCCTACATAGTAACTTGCAACTTTGAATGAGAATGTGCTTGCTTACAGCAACGTGCTATATGTTCTGAATGCCCGAATTGGGAATCTGTGTCAAAACTTTGTTAGGAATTATGTGATCCATACTAGCTGCAAGTAAGGGAGATGGGGCATGAAGTTATTTCTAGGAGTTGGAGACATACAACGTTTAGCTCAGTTCTGGGCATCTTTGAAATACCTATACAAACTTGTTCCTACATAGTAACTTGCTTCTTAGAATGAGAATGTGCTTGCTTACAGCAACGTGCTATATGTTCTGAAGCCCGAATTAGGAATCTGTGTCAAAACTTTGTTAGGAATTATGTGATCCTCACTAGCTGGAAGTAAGGGAGATGTGTCATGAAGTTATTTCTAGGAGTTGGAGACATACAAACTTCAGCTCAGTTCTGGGCATCTTTGAAAGTCCTATACAAACTTGTTCCTACATAGTATCTTGCATCTTTGAATGAGAATGTGCTTGCTTACAGCAACGTGCTATATGTTCTGAATGCCCGAATTGGGAATCTGTGTCAAAACTTTGTTAGGAATTATGTGATCATTACCAGCTGGAAGTAAGTGGGTTGGGGCATGAAGTTATTTCTAGAGGTTGGACACATACCAAGTTCAGCTCAGTTCTGGGCATCTTTGAAATACCTATACAAACTTGTTCCTACATAGTAACTTGCAACTTTGAATGAGAATGTGCTTGCTTACAGCAACGTGCTATATGTTTTGAATGCCCGAATTGGGAATCTGTGTCAAAACTTTGTTAGGAATTATGTGATCCTCACTAGTTGGAAGTAAGGGAGATGGGGCATGAAGTTATTTCTAGGAGTTGGAGACATACAACGTTTAGCTCAGTTCTGTTCATCTTTGAAATACCTATACAAACTTGTTCCTACATAGTAACTTGCAACTTTGAATGAGAATGTGCTTGCTTACAACAACGTGCTATATGTTCTGAATGCCCGAATTGGGAATCTGTGTCAAAACTTTGTTAGGAATTATGTGATCCTTACTAGATGGAAGTAAGGGAGATGGGACATGAAGTTATTTCTAGGAGCTGCAGACATACAACGTTTAGCTCAGTTCTGGGCATCTTTGAAATACCTATACAAACTTGTTCCTACATAGTAACTTTAACTTTGAATGAGAAAGTGCTTGCTTACAGCACCGTGCTATATGTTCTGAATGCCCGAATTGGGAATCTGTGTCAAAACTTTGTTAGGAATTATGTGATCATTACTAGCTGGATGTAAGGGAGTTTGGGCATGAAGTTATTTCTAGAGGTTGGACACATACCAAGTTTAGCTTAGTTCTGGGCATCTTTGAAATACCTATACAAACTTGTTCTTACATAGTAACTTGCAACTTTGAATGAGAATGTGCTTGCTTACAGCAACGTGCTATATGTTCTGAATGCCCGAATTGGGAATCTGTGTCAAAACTTTGTTAGGAATTATGTGATCCTTACTAGCTGGAAGTAAGGGAGATGGGGCATGAAGTTATATCTAGGAGTTGGAGACATACAACGTTTAGCTCAGTTCTGGGCATCTTTGAAATACCTATACAAACTTGTTCCTACATAGTAACTTGCAACTTTGAATGAGAATGTGCTTGCTTACAGCAACGTGCTATATGTTCTGAATGCCCGAATTGGGAATCTGTGTCAAAACTTTGTTAGGAATTATGTGATCCTTACAAGCTGGAAGTAAGGGAGATGGGGCATGAAGTTATTTCTAGGAGTTGGAGACATACAACGTTTAACTCAGTTCTGGGCATCTTTGAAATACCTATACAAACTTGTTCCTACATAGTAACTTGCAACTTTGAATGAGAAAGTGCTTGCTTACAGCAACGTGCTATATGTTCTGAATGCCCGAATTGGGAATCTGTGTCAAATATTGTTAGGAATTATGTGATCCTTACTAGCTGGAAGTAAGGGAGATGGGGCATGAAGTTATTTCTAGGAGTTGGAGAGATACAACGTTTAGCTCAGTTCTGGGCATCTTTGAAATACCTATACAAACTTGTTCCTACATAGTAACTTGCTTCTTAGAATGAGAATGTGCTTGCTTACAGCAACGTGCTATATGTTCTGAATGCCCGAATTGGGAATCTGTGTCAAAACTTTGTTAGGAATTATGTGATCCTCACTAGCTGGAAGTAAGAGAGATGGGGCATGAAGTTATTTCTAGGAGTTGGAGACATACAAACTTCAGCTCAGTTCTGGGCATCTTTGAAAGTCCTATACAAACTTATTCCTACATAGTAACTTGCATCTTTTAATGAGAATGTGCTTGCTTACAGCAACGTGCTATATGTTCTGAATGCCCGAATTGGGAATCTGTGTCAAAACTTTGTTAGGATTTATGTGATCCTTACTAGCTGGAAGTAAGGGAGATGAGGCATGAAGTTATTTCTAGGAGTTGGAGACATACAACGTTTAGCTCAGTTCTGGGCATCGTTGAAATACCTATACAAACTTGTTCCTACATAGTATCTTGCATCTTTGAATGAGAATGTGCTTGCTTACAGCAACGTGCTATATGTTCTGAATGCCCGAATTGGGAATCTGTGTCAAAACTTTGTTAGGAATTATGTGATCATTACCAGCTGGAAGTAAGTGGGTTGGGGCATGAAGTTATTTCTAGAGGTTGGACACATACCAAGTTCAGCTCAGTTCTGGGCATCTTTGAAATACCTATACAAACTTGTTCCTACATAGTAACTTGCAACTTTGAATGAGAATGTGCTTGCTTACAGCAACGTGCTATATGTTTTGAATGCCCGAATTGGGAATCTGTGTCAAAACTTTGTTAGGAATTATGTGATCCTCACTAGTTGGAAGTAAGGGAGATGGGGCATGAAGTTATTTCTAGGAGTTGGAGACATACAACGTTTAGCTCAGTTCTGTTCATCTTTGAAATACCTATACAAACTTGTTCCTACATAGTAACTTGCAACTTTGAATGAGAATGTGCTTGCTTACAACAACGTGCTATATGTTCTGAATGCCCGAATTGGGAATCTGTGTCAAAACTTTGTTAGGAATTATGTGATCCTTACTAGATGGAAGTAAGGGAGATGGGACATGAAGTTATTTCTAGGAGCTGCAGACATACAACGTTTAGCTCAGTTCTGGGCATCTTTGAAATACCTATACAAACTTGTTCCTACATAGTAACTTCAACTTTGAATGAGAAAGTGCTTGCTTACAGCAACGTGCTATATGTTCTGAATGCCCGAATTGGGAATCTGTGTCAAAACTTTGTTAGGAATTATGTGATCATTACTAGCTGGACGTAAGGGAGTTGGGGCATGAAGTTATTTCTAGAGGTTGGACACATACCAAGTTTAGCTTAGTTCTGGGCATCTTTGAAATACCTATACAAACTTGTTCCTACATAGTAACTTGCAACTTTGAATGAGAATGTGCTTGCTTACAGCAACGTGCTATATGTTCTGAATGCCCGAATTGGGAATCTGTGTCAAAACTTTGTTAGGAATTATGTGATCCTTACTAGCTGGAAGTAAGGGAGATGGGGCATGAAGTTATATCTAGGAGTTGGAGACATACAACGTTTAGCTCAGTTCTGGGCATCTTTGAAATACCTATACAAACTTGTTCCTACATAGTAACTTGCAACTTTGAATGAGAATGTGCTTGCTTACAGCAACGTGCTATATGTTCTGAATGCCCGAATTGGGAATCTGTGTCAAAACTTTGTTAGGAATTATGTGATCCTTACAAGCTGGAAGTAAGGGAGATGGGGCATGAAGTTATTTCTAGGAGTTGGAGACATACAACGTTTAACTCAGTTCTGGGCATCTTTGAAATACCTATACAAACTTGTTCCTACATAGTAACTTGCAACTTTGAATGAGAAAGTGCTTGCTTACAGCAACGTGCTATATGTTCTGAATGCCCGAATTGGGAATCTGTGTCAAATCTCTGTTAGGAATTATGTGATCCTTACTAGCTGGAAGTAAGGGAGATGGGGCATGAAGTTATTTCTAGGAGTTGGAGACATACAACGTTTAGCTCAGTTCTGGGCATCTTTGAAAAACCTATACAAACTTGTTCCTACATAGTAACTTGCTTCTTAGAATGAGAATGTGCTTGCTTACAGCAACGTGCTATATGTTCTGAATGCCCGAATTGGGAATCTGTGTCAAAACTTTGTTAGGAATTATGTGATCCTCACTAGCTGGAAGTAAGGGAGATGGGGCATGAAGTTATTTCTAGGAGTTGGAGACATACAAACTTCAGCTCAGTTCTGGGCATCTTTGAAAGTCCTATACAAACTTATTCCTACATAGTAACTTGCATCTTTGAATGAGAATGTGCTGGCTTACAGCAACGTGCTATATGTTCTGAATGCCCGAATTGGGAATCTGTGTCAAAACTTTGTTAGGAATTATGTGATCCTTACTAGCTGGAAGTAAGGGAGATGAGGCATGAAGTTATTTCTAGGAGATGGAGACATACAACGTTTAGCTCAGTTCTGGGCATCGTTGAAATACCTATACAAACTTGTTCCTACATAGTAACTTGCAACGTTGAATGAGAATGTGCTTGCTTACAGCAACGTGCTATATGTTCTGAATGCCCGAAATGAGAATCTGTGTCAAAACTTTGTTAGGAATTATGTGATCCTTACTAGATGGAAGTAAGAGAGATGGGGCATGAAGTTATTATTAGGAGTTGCAGACATACAACTTTTAGCTCAAATCTGGGCATCTTTGAAATACCTATACAAACTTGTTCCTACATAGTAACTTGCAACTTTGAATGAGAATGTGCTTGCTTACAGCAACGTGCTATACGTTCTGAATGCCCGAATTGGGAATCTGTGTCAAAACTTTGTTAGGAATTATGTGATCCTTACTAGCTGGAAGTAAGGGACATGGGGCATGAAGTTATTTCTAGGAGTTGGAGACATACAACGTTTAGCTCAGTTCTGGGCATCTTTGAAATACCTATACAAACTTGTTCCTACATAGTAACTTGCAACTTTGAATGAGAATGTGCTTGCTTACAGCAACGTGCTATATGTTCTGAATGCCCGAATTGGGAATCTGTGTCAAAACTTTGTTAGGAATTATGTGATCCATACTAGCTGCAAGTAAGGGAGATGGGGCATGAAGTTATTTCTAGGAGTTGGAGACATACAACGTTTAGCTCAGTTCTGGGCATCTTTGAAATACCTATACAAACTTGTTCCTACATAGTAACTTGCTTCTTAGAATGAGAATGTGCTTGCTTACAGCAACGTGCTATATGTTCTGAAGCCCGAATTAGGAATCTGTGTCAAAACTTTGTTAGGAATTATGTGATCCTCACTAGCTGGAAGTAAGGGAGATGTGTCATGAAGTTATTTCTAGGAGTTGGAGACATACAAACTTCAGCTCAGTTCTGGGCATCTTTGAAAGTCCTATACAAACTTGTTCCTACATAGTATTTTGCATCTTTGAATGAGAATGTGCTTGCTTACAGCAACGTGCTATATGTTCTGAATGCCCGAATTGGGAATCTGTGTCAAAACTTTGTTAGGAATTATGTGATCATTACCAGCTGGAAGTAAGTGGGTTGGGGCATGAAGTTATTTCTAGAGGTTGGACACATACCAAGTTCAGCTCAGTTCTGGGCATCTTTGAAATACCTATACAAACTTGTTCCTACATAGTAACTTGCAACTTTGAATGAGAATGTGCTTGCTTACAGCAACGTGCTATATGTTTTGAATGCCCGAATTGGGAATCTGTGTCAAAACTTTGTTAGGAATTATGTGATCCTCACTAGTTGGAAGTAAGGGAGATGGGGCATGAAGTTATTTCTAGGAGTTGGAGACATACAACGTTTAGCTCAGTTCTGTTCATCTTTGAAATACCTATACAAACTTGTTCCTACATAGTAACTTGCAACTTTGAATGAGAATGTGCTTGCTTACAACAACGTGCTATATGTTCTGAATGCCCGAATTGGGAATCTGTGTCAAAACTTTGTTAGGAATTATGTGATCCTTACTAGATGGAAGTAAGGGAGATGGGACATGAAGTTATTTCTAGGAGCTGCAGACATACAACGTTTAGCTCAGTTCTGGGCATCTTTGAAATACCTATACAAACTTGTTCCTACATAGTAACTTTAACTTTGAATGAGAAAGTGCTTGCTTACAGCACCGTGCTATATGTTCTGAATGCCCGAATTGGGAATCTGTGTCAAAACTTTGTTAGGAATTATGTGATCATTACTAGCTGGATGTAAGGGAGTTTGGGCATGAAGTTATTTCTAGAGGTTGGACACATACCAAGTTTAGCTTAGTTCTGGGCATCTTTGAAATACCTATACAAACTTGTTCTTACATAGTAACTTGCAACTTTGAATGAGAATGTGCTTGCTTACAGCAACGTGCTATATGTTCTGAATGCCCGAATTGGGAATCTGTGTCAAAACTTTGTTAGGAATTATGTGATCCTTACTAGCTGGAAGTAAGGGAGATGGGGCATGAAGTTATATCTAGGAGTTGGAGACATACAACGTTTAGCTCAGTTCTGGGCATCTTTGAAATACCTATACAAACT
Source organism: Diceros bicornis minor (assembly GCF_020826845.1). Classification (NCBI taxonomy): domain Eukaryota; kingdom Metazoa; phylum Chordata; class Mammalia; order Perissodactyla; family Rhinocerotidae; genus Diceros; species Diceros bicornis. The sequence continues at coordinate 78,637,282 of NC_080750.1, read as the reverse complement.
TGTTCCTACATAGTAACTTGCAACTTTGAATGAGAATGTGCTTGCTTACAGCAACGTGCTATATGTTCTGAATGCCCGAATTGGGAATCTGTGTCAAAACTTTGTTAGGAATTATGTGATCCTTACAAGCTGGAAGTAAGGGAGATGGGGCATGAAGTTATTTCTAGGAGTTGGAGACATACAACGTTTAACTCAGTTCTGGGCATCTTTGAAATACCTATACAAACTTGTTCCTACATAGTAACTTGCAACTTTGAATGAGAAAGTGCTTGCTTACAGCAACGTGCTATATGTTCTGAATGCCCGAATTGGGAATCTGTGTCAAATATTGTTAGGAATTATGTGATCCTTACTAGCTGGAAGTAAGGGAGATGGGGCATGAAGTTATTTCTAGGAGTTGGAGAGATACAACGTTTAGCTCAGTTCTGGGCATCTTTGAAATACCTATACAAACTTGTTCCTACATAGTAACTTGCTTCTTAGAATGAGAATGTGCTTGCTTACAGCAACGTGCTATATGTTCTGAATGCCCGAATTGGGAATCTGTGTCAAAACTTTGTTAGGAATTATGTGATCCTCACTAGCTGGAAGTAAGAGAGATGGGGCATGAAGTTATTTCTAGGAGTTGGAGACATACAAACTTCAGCTCAGTTCTGGGCATCTTTGAAAGTCCTATACAAACTTATTCCTACATAGTAACTTGCATCTTTTAATGAGAATGTGCTTGCTTACAGCAACGTGCTATATGTTCTGAATGCCCGAATTGGGAATCTGTGTCAAAACTTTGTTAGGATTTATGTGATCCTTACTAGCTGGAAGTAAGGGAGATGAGGCATGAAGTTATTTCTAGGAGTTGGAGACATACAACGTTTAGCTCAGTTCTGGGCATCGTTGAAATACCTATACAAACTTGTTCCTACATAGTAACTTGCAACGTTGAATGAGAATGTGCTTGCTTACAGCAACGTGCTATATGTTCTGAATGCCCGAAATGAGAATCTGTGTCAAAACTTTGTTAGGAATTATGTGATCCTTACTAGATGGAGGTAAGAGAGATGGGGCATGAAGTTATTATTAGGAGTTGCAGACATACAACTTTTAGCTCAATTCTGGGCATCTTTGAAATACCTATACAAACTTGTTCCTACATAGTAACTTGCAACTTTGAATGAGAATGTGCTTGCTTACAGCAACGTGCTATATGTTCTGAATGCCCGAATTGGGAATCTGTGTCAAAACTTTGTTAGGAATTATGTGATCCTTACTAGCTGGAAGTAAGGGAGATGGGGCATGAAGTTATTTCTAGGAGTTGGAGACATACAACGTTTAGCTCAGTTCTGGGCATCTTTGAAATACCTATACAAACTTGTTCCTACATAGTAACTTGCAACTTTGAATGAGAAAGTGCTTGCTTACAGCAACGTGCTATATGTTCTGAATGCCCGAATTGGGAATCTGTGTCAAAACTTTGTTAGGAATTATGTGATCATTACTAGCTGGACGTAATGGAGTTGGGGCATGAAGTTATTTCTAGAGGTTGGACACATACCAAGTTTAGCTCAGTTCTGGGCATCTTTGAAATACCTATACAAACTTGTTCCTACATAGTAACTTGCAACTTTGAATGAGAATGTGCTTGCTTACAGCAACGTGCTATATGTTCTGAATGCCCGAATTGGAATCTGTGTCAAAACTTTGTTAGGAATTATGTGATCCTTACTAGCTGGAAGTAAGGGAGATGGGCCATGAAGTTATTTCTAGGAGTTGGAGACATACAACGTTTAGCTCAGTTCTGGGCATCTTTGAAATAACTATACAAACTTGTTCCTACATAGTAACTTGCTTCTTAGAATGAGAATGTGCTTGCTTACAGCAACGTGCTATATGTTCTGAATGCCCGAATTGGGAATCTGTGTCAAAACTTTGTTAGGAATTATGTGATCCTCACTAGCTGGAAGTAAGGGAGATGGGGCATGAAGTTATTTCTAGAGGATGGACACATACCCACTTTAGCTCAATTCTGGGCATCTTTGAAATACCTATACAAACTTGTTCCTACATTGTAACTTGCTTCTTAGAATGAGAATGTGCTTGCTTACAGCAACGTGCTATATGTTCTGAATGCCCGAATTGGGAATCTGTGTCAAAACTTTGTTAGGAATTATGTGATCCTTACTAGCTGGAGGTAAGGGAGATGGGGCATTAAGTTATTTCTAGGAGTTGCAGACATACAACGTTTAGCTCAGTTCTGGGCATCTTTGAAATACCTATACAAACTTGTTCCTACATAGTAACTTGCAACTTTGAGTGAGAATGTGCTTGCTTACAGCAACGTGCTATATGTTCTGAATGCCCGAATTGGGAATCTGTGTCAAAACTTTGTTAGGAATTATGTGATCATTACCAGCTGGAAGTAAGTGAGTTGGGGCATGAAGTTATTTCTAGAGGTTGGACACATACCAAGTTCAGCTCAGTTCTGGGCATCTTTGAAATACCTATACAAACTTGTTCTTACATAGTAACTTGCAACTTTGAATGAGAATGTGCTTGCTTACAGCAACGTGCTATATGTTTTGAATGCCCGAATTGGGAATCTGTGTCAAAACTTTGTTAGGAATTATGTGATCCTTACTAGCTGGAGGTAAGGGAGATGGGGCATTAAGTTATTTCTAGGAGTTGCAGACATACAACGTTTAGCTCAGTTCTGGGCATCTTTGAAATACCTATACAAACTTGTTCCTACATAGTAACTTGCAACTTTGAGTGAGAATGTGCTTGCTTACAGCAACGTGCTATATGTTCTGAATGCCCGAATTGGGAATCTGTGTCAAAACTTTGTTAGGAATTATGTGATCATTACCAGCTGGAAGTAAGTGAGTTGGGGCATGAAGTTATTTCTAGAGGTTGGACACATACCAAGTTCAGCTCAGTTCTGGGCATCTTTGAAATACCTATACAAACTTGTTCTTACATAGTAACTTGCAACTTTGAATGAGAATGTGCTTGCTTACAGCAACGTGCTATATGTTTTGAATGCCCGAATTGGGAATCTGTGTCAAAACTTTGTTAGGAATTATGTGATCCTCACTAGTTGGAAGTAAGGGAGATGGGGCATGAAGTTATTTCTAGGAGTTGGAGACATACAACGTTTAGCTCAGTTCTGTTCATCTTTGAAATACCTATACAAACTTGTTCCTACATAGTAACTTGCAACTTTGAATGAGAATGTGCTTGCTTACAGCAACGTGCTATATGTTCTGAATGCCCGAATTGGGAATCTGTGTCAAAACTTTGTTAGGAATTATGTGATCCTTACTAGCTGGAAGTAAGGGAGATGGGGCATGAAGTTATTTCTAGGAGTTGGAGACATGCAACGTTTAGCTCAGTTCTGGGCATCTTTGAAATAACTATACAAACTTGTTCCTACATAGTAACTTGCTTCTTAGAATGAGAATGTGCTTGCTTACAGCAACGTGCTATATGTTCTGAATGCCCGAATTGGGAATCTGTGTCAAAACTTTGTTAGGAATTATGTGATTCTCACTAGCTGGAAGTAAGGGAGATGGGGCATGAAGTTATTTCTAGAGGATGGACACATACCCACTTTAGCTCAATTCTGGGCATCTTTGAAATACCTATACAAACTTGTTCCTACATTGTAACTTGCAACGTTGAATGAGAATGTGCTTGCTTACAGCAACGTGCTATATGTTCTGAATGCCCGAAATGAGAATCTGCGTCAAAACTTTGTTAGGAATTATGTGATCCTTACTAGATGGAAGTAAGAGAGATGGGGCATGAAGTTATTATTAGGAGTTGCAGACATACAACTTTTAGCTCAGTTCTGGGCATCTTTGAAATACCTATACAAACTTGTTCCTACATAGTAACTTGCAACTTTGAATGAGAATGTGCTTGCTTACAGCAACGTGCTATATGTTCTGAATGCCCGAATTGGGAATCTGTGTCAAAACTTTGTTAGGAATTATGTGATCCTTACTAGCTTTAAGTAAGGGAGATGGGGCATGAAGTTATTTCTAGGAGTTGGAGACATACAACGTTTATCTCAGTTCTGGGCATCTTTGAAATACCTATACAAACTTGTTCCTACATAGCAACTTGCAACTTTGAATGAGAATGTGCTTGCTTACAGCAACGTGCTATATGTTCTGAATGCCCGAATTGGAAATCTGTGTCAAAACTTTGTTAGGAATTATGTGATCCTTACTAGCTGGAAGTAAGGGAGTTGGGGCATGAAGTTATTTCTAGAGGTTGGACACATCCCAAGTTTAGCTCAGTTCTGGGCATCGTTGAAATACCTATACAAACTTGTTCCTACATAGTAACTTGCAACTTTGAATGAGAATGTGCTTGCTTACAGCAACGTGCTATATGTTCTGAATGCCCGAATTGGGAATCTGTGTCAAAACTTTGTTAGGAATTATGTGATCCTTACTAGCTGGAAGTAAGGGAGATGGGGCATGAAGTTATTTCTAGAGGTTGGACACATACCCACTTTAGCTCAGTTCTGGGCATCTTTGAAATACCTATACAAACTTGTTCCTACATTGTAACTTGCTTCTTAGAATGATAATGTGCTTGCTTACAGCAACGTGCTATATGTTCTGAATGCCCGAATTGGGAATCTGTGTCAAAACTTTGTTAGGAATTATGTGATCCTCACTAGCTGGAAGTAAGGGAGATGGGGCATGAAGTTATTTCTAGGAGTTGGAGACATACAAACTTCAGCTCAGTTCTGGGCATCTTTGAAATACCTATACAAACTTGTTCCTACATAGTAACTTGCAACTTTGAATGAGAATGTGCTTGCTTACAGCAACGTGCTATATGTTCTGAATGCCCGAATTGGGAATCTGTGTCAAAACTTTGTTAGGAATTATGTGATCCTTACTAGCTGGAAGTAAGGGAGATGGGGCATGAAGATATTTCTAGGAGTTGGAGACATACAACGTTTAGCTCAGTTCTGGGCATCTTTGAAATACCTATACAAACTTGTTCCTACATAGTAACTTGCAACTTTGAATGAGAAAGTGCTTGCTTACAGCAACGTGCTATATGTTCTGAATGCCCGAATTGGGAATCTGTGTCAAAACTTTGTTAGGAATTATGTGATCATTACTAGCTGGACGTAAGGGAGTTGGGGCATGAAGTTATTTCTAGAGGTTGGACACATACCAAGTTTAGCTCAGTTCTGGGCATCTTTGAAATACCTATACAAACTTGTTCCTACATAGTAACTTGCAACTTTGAATGAGAATGTGCTTGCTTACAGCAACGTGCTATATGTTCTGAATGCCCGAATTGGGAATCTGTGTCAAAACTTTGTTAGGAATTATGTGATCCTTACTAGCTGGAAGTAAGGGAGATGGGGCATGAAGTTATTTCTAGGAGTTGGAGACATACAACGTTTAGCTCAGTTCTGGGCATCTTTGAAATACCTATACAAACTTGTTCCTACATAGTAACTTGCAACTTTGAATGAGAATCTGCTTGCTTAAAGGAACGTGCTATATCTTCTGAATGCCCGAATTGGGAATCTGTGTCAAAACTTTGTTAGGAATTATGTGATCCTTACTAGCTGGAAGTAAGGGAGATGGGGCCTGAAGTTATTTCTAGGAGTTGGAGACATACAACGTTTAACTCAGTTCTGGGCATCTTTGAAATACCTATACAAACTTGTTCCTACATAGTAACTTGCAACTTTGAATGAGAAAGTGCTTGCTTACAGCAACGTGCTATATGTTCTGAATGCCCGAATTGGGAATCTGTGTCAAAACTTTGTTAGGAATTATGTGATCCTTACTAGCTGGAAGTAAGGGAGATGGGGCATGAAGTTATTTCTAGGTGTTGGAGACATACAACGTTTAGCTCAGTTCTGGGCATCTTTGAAATAACTATACAAACTTGTTCCTACATAGTAACTTGCTTCTTAGAATGAGAATGTGCTTGCTTACAGCAACGTGCTATATGTTCTGAATGCCCGAATTGGGAATCTGTGTCAAAACTTTGTTAGGAATTATGTGATCCTCACTAGCTGGAAGTAAGGGAGATGGGGCATGAAGTTATTTCTAGGAGTTGGAGACATACAACGTTTAGCTCAGTTCTGGGCATCTTTGAAATACCTATACAAACTTGTTCCTACATAGTAACTTGCAACTTTGAATGAGAATGTGCTTGCTTAAAGGAACGTGCTATGTCTTCTGAATGCCCGAATTGGGAATCTGTGTCAAAACTTTGTTAGGAATTATGTGATCCTTACTAGCTGGAAGTAAGGGAGATGGGGCCTGAAGTTATGTCTAGGAGTTGGAGACATACAACGTTTAACTCAGTTCTGGGCATCTTTGAAATACCTATACAAACTTGTTCCTACATAGTAACTTGCAACTTTGAATGAGAAAGTGCTTGCTTACAGCAACGTGCTATATGTTCTGAATGCCCGAATTGGGAATCTGTGTCAAAACTTTGTTAGGAATTATGTGATCCTCACTAGCTGGAAGTAAGGGAGATGGGTCATGAAATTATTTCTAGGAGTTTGAGACATACAAACTTCAGCTCAGTTCTGGGCATCTTTGAAAGTCCTATACAAACATATTCCTACATAGTAACTTGCATCTTTGAACGAGAATGTGCTTGCTTACAGCAACGTGCTATATGATCTGAATGCCCATATTGGGAATCTGTGTCAAAACTTTGTTAGGAATTATGTGATCCTCACTAGCTGGAAGTAAGGGAGATGGGTCATGAAATTATTTCTAGGAGTTGGAGACATACAAACTTCAGCTCAGTTCTGGGCATCTTTGAAAGTCCTATACAAACTTATTCCTACATAGTAACTTGCATCTTTGAATGAGAATGTGCTTGCTTACAGCAACGTGCTATATGTTCTGAATGCCCGAATTGGGAATCTGTGTCAAAACATTGTTAGGAATTATGTGATCCTTAATAGCTGGAAGTAAGGGAGTTGGGGCATGAAGTTATTTCTAGAGATTGGACACATACCAAGATTAGCTCAATTCTGGGCATCTTTGAAATACCTATACAAACTTGTTCCTACATAGTAACTTGCAACTTTGAATGAGAATGTGCTTGCTTACAGCAACGTGCTATATGTTCTGAATTCCAGAATTGGGAATCTGTGTCAAAACTTTGTTAAGAATTATGTGATCCTTACTAGCTGGAAGTAAGGGAGATGGGGCATGAAGTTATTTCTAGGAGTTGGAGACATACAACGTTTAGCTCAGTTCTGGGCATCTTTGAAATACCTATACAAACTTGTTCCTACATAGTAACTTGCAACTTTGAATGAGAAAGTGCTTGCTTACAGCAACGTGCTATATGTTCTGAATGCCCGAATTGGGAATCTGTGTCAAAACTTTGTTAGGAATTATGTGATCATTACTAGCTGGACGTAAGGGAGTTGGGGCATGAAGTTATTTCTAGAGGTTGGACACATACCAAGTTTAGCTCAGTTCTGGGCATCTTTGAAATACCTATACAAACTTGTTCCTACATAGTAACTTGCAACTTTGAATGAGAATGCGCTTGCTTACAGCAACGTGCTATATGTTCTGAATGCCCGAATTGGGAATCTGTGTCAAAACTTTGTTAGGAATTATGTGATCCTTACTTGCTGGAAGTAAGGGAGTTGGGGCATGAAGTTATTTCTAGAGGTTGGACACATACCAAGTTTAGCTCAGTTCTGGGCATCTTTGAAATACCTATACAAACTTGTTCCTACATAGTAACTTGCAACTTTGAATGAGAATGTGCTTGCTTACAGCAACGTGCTATATGTTCTGAATGCCCGAATAGGGAATCTGTGTCAAAACTTTGTTAGGAATTATGTGATCATTACCAGCTGGAAGTAAGTGAGTTGGGGCATGAAGTTATTTCTAGAGGTTGGACACATACCAAGTTCAGCTCAGTTCTGGGCATCTTTGAAATACCTATACAAACTTGTTCCTACATAGTATCTTGCAACTTTGAATGAGAATGTGCTTGCTTACAGCAACGTGCTATATGTTCTGAATGCCCGAATTGGGAATCTGTGTCAAAACTTTGTTAGGAATTATGTGATCCTCACTAGTTGGAAGTAAGGGAGATGGGGCATGAAGTTATTTCTAGGAGTTGGAGACATACAACGTTTAGCTCAGTTCTGTTCATCTTTGAAATACCTATACAAACTTGTTCCTACATAGTAACTTGCAACTTTGAATGAGAATGTGCTTGATTACAGCAACGTGCTATATGTTCTGAATGCCCGAATTGGGAATCTGTGTCAAAACTTTGTTAGGAATTATGTGATCCTTACTAGATGGAAGTAAGTGAGATGGGGTATGAAGTTATTTCTAGGAGTTGGAGACATACAACGTTTAGCTCAGTTCTGGGCATCTTTGAAATACCTATACAAACTTGTTCCTACATAGTAACTTGCAACTTTGAATGAGAACGTGCTTGCTTACAGCAACGTGCTAAATGTTCTGAATGCCCGAATTGGGAATCTGTGTCAAAACTTTGTTAGGAATTATGTGATCCTTACTAGCTGGAAGTAAGGGAGATGGGGCATGAAGTTATTTCTGGGAGTTGGAGACATACAACGTTTAGCTCAGTTCTGGGCATCTTTGAAATACCTATACAAACTTGTTCCTACATAGTAACTTGCAACTTTGAATCAGAATGTGCTTGCTTACAGCAACGTGCTATATGTTCTGAATGCCCGAATTGGGAATCTGTGTCAAAACTTTGTTAGGAATTATGTGATCCTTACTAGTTGGAAGTAAGGGAGTTGGGGCATGAAGTTATTTCTAGAGGTTAGACACATACCAAGTTTAGCTCACTTCTGGGCATCTTTGAAATACCTATACAAACTTGTTCCTACATAGTAACTTGCAATTTTGAATGAGAATGTGCTTGCTTACAGCAACGTGCTATATGTTCTGAATGCACGAATTGGGAATCTGTGTCAAAACTTTGTTAGGAATTATGTTATCCTTACTAGCTGGAAGTAAGGGAGATGGGGCATGAAGTTATTTCTAGGAGTTGGAGACATACAACGTTTAGCTCAGATCTGGGCATCTTTGAAATACCTATACAAACTTGTTCCTACATAGTAACTTGCAACTTTGAATGAGAATGTGCTTGCTTACAGCAACGTGCTATATGTTCTGAATGCCCGAAATGGGAATCTGTGTCAAAATTTGTTAGGAATTATGTGATCATTACTAGCTGGAAGTAAGGGAGATGGGGCATGAAGTTATTTCTAGGAGTTGAACACATACCCACTTTAGTTCAGTTCTGGGCATCTTTGAAATACCTATACAAACTTGTTCCTACATAGTAACTTGCTTCTTAGAATGAGAATGTGCTTGCTTACAGCAACGTGCTATATGTTCTGAATGCCCGAATTGGGAATCTGTGTCAAAACTTTGTTAGGAATTATGTGATCATTACTAGCTGGAAGTAAGGGAGATGGGGCATGAAGTTATTTCTAGGAGTTGGACACATACCCACTTTAGCTCAGTTCTGGGCATCTTTGAAATACCTATACAAACTTGTTCCTACATAGTAACTTGCTTCTTAAAATGAGAATGTGCTTGCTTACAGCAACGTGCTATATGTTCTGAATGCCCGAATTGGGATTCTGTGTCAAAACTTTGTTAGGAATTATGTGATCCTCACTTGCTGGAAGTAAGGAAGATTGGGCATGAAGTTATTTCTAGGAATTGGAGACATACAAACTTCAGCTCAGTTCTGGGCATCTTTGAAAGTCCTATACAAACTTGTTCCTACATAGTAACTTGCAACTTTGAATGAGAATGTGCTTGCTTCCAGCAACGTGCTATATGTTCTGAATGCCCGAATTGGGAATCTGTGTCAAAACTTTGTTAGGAATTATGTGATCCTTACTAGATGGAAGTAAGGGAGATGGGGCATGAAAATATTTCTAGGAATTGCAGACATACAACGTTTAACTCAGTTCTGGGCATCTTTGAAATACCTATACAAACTTGTTCCTACATAGTAACTTGCAACTTTGAATGAGAATGTGCTTGCTTACATCAACGTGCTATATGTTCTGAATGCCCGAATTGGGAATCTGTGTCAAAACTTTGTTAGGAATTATGTGATCCTTACTAGATGGAAGAAATAGAGATGGGGCATGATGTTATTATTAGGAGTTGCAGACATGCAACGTTTAACTCAGTTCTGGGCATCTTTGAAATACCTATACAAACTTGTTCCTACATAGTAACTTGCAACTTTGAATCAGAATGTGCTTGCTTACAGCAACGTGCTATATGTTCTGGATGCCCGAATTGGGAATCTGTGTCAAAACTTTGTTAGGAATTATGTGATCCTCACTAGCTGGATGTAAGGGAGATGGGGCATGAAGTTATTTATAGGAGTTGGAGACATACAACGTTTAGCTCAGTTCTGGGCTACTTTGAAATACCTATACAAACTTGTTCCTACACAGTAACTTGCAACTTTGAATGAGAATGTGCTTGCTTACAGCAACGTGCTATATGTTCTGAATGCCCGAATTTGGAATCTGTGTCAAAACTTTGTTAGGAATTATGTGATCCTTACTAGTTGGAAGTAAGGGAGTTGGGGCATGAAGTTATTTCTAGAGGTTAGACACATATCAAGTTTAGCTCAGTTCTGGGCATCTTTGAAATACCTATACAAACTTGTTCCTACATAGTAACTTGCAACTTTGAATGAGAATGAGCTTGCTTACAGCAACGTGCTATATGTTCTGAATGCCCGAATTGGGAATCTGTGTCAAAACATTGTTAGGAATTATGTGATCCTTACTAGTTGGTAGTAAGGGAGATGGGACATGAAGTTACTTCTAGGAGTTGGAGACATACAACATTTAGCTCATTTCTGGGCATCTTTGAAATACCTATACAAACTTGTTCCTACATAGTATCTTGCAACTTTGAATGAGAATGTGCTTGCTTACAGCAACGTGCTATATGTTCTGAATGCCCGAATTGGGAATCTGTGTCAAAACTTTGTTAGGAATTATGTGATCCTCACTAGCTGGAAGTATGGGAGATGGGGCATGAAGTTATTTCTAGGAGTTGGAGACATACCAAGTTTAGCTCAGTTCTGGGCATCTTTGAAATACCTATACAAACTTGTTCCTACATAGTAACTTGCAACTTTGAATGAGAATGTGCTTGCTTACAGCAACGTGCTATATGTTCTGAATGCCCGAATTGGGAATCTGTGTCAAAACTTTGTTAGGAATTATGTGATCCTTACAAGCTGGAAGTCAGGGTGATGGGGCATGAAGTTATTTCTAGGAGTTGGAGACATACCAAGTTTAGCTCAGTTCTGGGCATCTTTGAAATACCTATACAAACTTGTTCCTACATAGTAACTTGCAACTTTGAATGAGAATGTGCTTGCTTACAGCAACGTGCTATATGTTCTGAATGCACGAATTGGGAATCTGTGTCAAAACTTTGTTAGGAATTATGTGATCCTTACTAGCTGGAAGTAAGGGAGATGGGGCATGAAGTTATTTCTAGGAGTTGGAGACATACAACGTTTAGCTCAGGTCTGGGCATCTTTGAAATACCTATAAAAACTTGTTCCAACATAGTAACTTGCAACTTTGAATGAGAATGTGCTTGCTTACAGCAACGTGCTATATGTTCTGAATGCCCGAATTGGGAATCTGTGTCAAAACTTTGTTAGGAATTATGTGATCCTCACTAGCTGGAAGTAAGGGAGATGGGGCATGAAGTTATTTCTAGGAGTTGGAGACATACAAACTTCAGCTCCGTTCTGGGCATCTTTGAAATACCTATACAAACTTGTTCCTACATAGTAACTTGCAACTTTGAATGAGAACGTGCTTGCTTACAGCAACGTGCTATATGTTCTGAATGCCCGAATTGGGAATCTGTGTCAAAACTTTGTTAGGAATTATGTGATCCTTACTAGCTGGAAGTAAGGGAGATGGGGCATGAAGTTATTTCTGGGAGTTGGAGACATACAACGTTTAGCTCAGTTCTGGGCATCTTTGAAATACCTATACAAACTTGTTCCTACATAGTAACTTGCAACTGTGAATCAGAATGTGCTTGGTTACAGCAACGTGCTATATGTTCTGAATGCCCGAATTGGGAATCTGTGTCAAAACTTTGTTAGGAATTATGTGATCCTTACTAGCTGGAAGTAAGGGAGATGGGGCATGAAGTTATTTCTAGGAGTTGGAGACATACAACGTTTAGCTCAGTTCTGGGCATCTTTGAAACACCTATACAAACTTGTTCCTACATAGTAACTTGCAACTTTGAATGAGAATGTGCTTGCTTACAGCAACGTGCTATATGTTCTGAATGCACGAAATGGGAATCTGTGTCAAAACTTTGTTAGGAATTATGTGATCTTTACTAGCTGGAAGTAAGGGAGATGGGGCATGAAGTTATTTCTAGGAGTTGGACACATACCCACTTTATTTCAGTTCTGGGCATCTTTGAAATACCTATACAAACTTGTTCCTACATAGTAACTTGCAACTTTGAATGAGAATGTGCTTGCTTACAGCAACGTGCTATATGTTCTGAATGCCCGAATTGGGCATCTGAGTCAAAATTTTGTTAGGAATTATGTGATCCTTACTAGCTGGAAGTAAGGGAGATGGGGCATGAAGTTATTTCTAGGAGTTGCAAACATACAAACTTCAGCTCAGTTCTGGGCATCGTTGAAAGTCCTATACAAACCTTTTCCTACACAGTAACTTCATTTTTGAATGAGAACGTGCTTGCTAACAGCAACGTGCTATATGTTCTGAATGCCCGAATTGGGAATCTGTGTCAAAACTTTGTTAGGAATTATGTGATCCTTACTAGCTGGAAGTAATGGAGATGGGGCATGAAGTTATTTCTAGAGGTTAGACACATACCAAGTTTAGCTCAGTTCTGGGCATCTTTGAAATACCTATACAAACTTGTTCCTACATAGTAACTTGCAACTTTGAATGAGAATGTGCTTGCTTACAGCAACGTGCTATATGTTCTGAATGCACGAATTGGGAATCTGTGTCAAAACTTTGTTAGGAATTATGTTATCCTTACTAGCTGGAAGTAAGGGAGATGGGGCATGAAGTTATTTCTAGGAGTTGGAGACATACAACGTTTAGCTCAGTTCTGGGCATCTTTGAAATACCTATACAAACTTGTTCCTGCATAGTAACTTGCAACTTTGAATGAGAATGTGCTAGCTTACAGCAACGTGCTATATGTTCTGAATGCCCGAAATGGGAATCTGTGTCAAAATTTGTTAGGAATTATGTGATCCTTATAGCTGGAAGTAAGGGAGATGGGTCATGAAGTTATTTCTAGGAGTTGGAGACATACAAAGTTTAGCTCAGTTCTGGGCATCTTTGAAAGTCCTGTACAAACTTGTTCCTACATAGTAACTTGCATCTTTGAATGAGAATGTGCTTGCTTACAGCAACGTGCTATATGTTCTGAATGCCCGAATTGGGAATCTGTGTCAAAACTTTGTTAAGAATTATGTGATCCATACTAGAAGGTTGTAAGGGAGTTGGGGCATGAAGTTATTTCTAGGAGTTGGACACATACCCACTATAGTTCAGTTCTGGGCATCTTTGAAATACCTATGCAAACTTGTTCCTACATAGTAACTTGCAACTTTGACTGAGAATGTGTTTGCTTACAGCAACGTGCTATATGTTCTGAATGCCCGAATTGGGAATCTGTGTCAAAACTTGTTAGGAATTATGTGATCCTTACCAGATGGAAGTAAGGGAGATGGAGCATGAAGTTATTTCTAGGAGTTGGAGACATACCCACTTTAGCTCATTTCTGGGCATCTTTGAAATACCTATAGAAACTTGTTCCTGCATTGTAACTTGCTACTTGGACTGAGAAAGTGCTTGCTTAAAGCAACGTGCTATATGTTCTGAATGCCTGAATTGGGAATCTGTGTCAAATGTTTGTTAGGAATTATGTGATCCTTACTAGACGGAAGTAAGGGAGATGGGGCATGAAGTTATTTCTAGGAGTCGGAGACATACCAAGTTTAGCTCAGTTCTGGGCATCTTTGAAATACCTGTACAAACTTGTTCCTACATAGTAACTTGCAACTTTGAATGAGAATGTGCTTGCTTACACAACGTGCTATATGTTCTGAATTCCCGAATTGGGAATCTGTGTCAAAACTTTGTTAGGAATTATGTGATTCTTACTAGCTGGAAGTAAGGGAGATGGGGCATGAAGTTATTTCTAGGAGTTGGACACATACCAAATTTAGCTCAGTTCTGGGCATCTTTGAAACCTATATAAACTTGTTCCTACATAGTAGCTTGCTACTTGGAATGAGAAAGTGCTTCCTTAAAGCAACGTGCTATATGTTCTGAATGCCCGAATTGGGCATGTGTCAAATCTTTGTTAGGGATTATGTGATCCTAACTAGATGGAAGTAAGGGAAATCGGACATGAAGTTATTTCTAGGAGTTGGAGACATACCCACTTTAGCTCAGTTCTTTGCATCTTTGAAATACCTACATAAACTTGTTCCTATATAGTAACTTGCTACTTCGGATGAGAAAGTGCTTGCTTAAAAGAACGTGCTATATGTTCTGAATGCCCGAATTGGGGATCTGTGTCAAAACTTTGTTAGGAATTATGTGATCCTTACTAGCTGGAAGTAATGGAGATGAGGCATGAAGTTATTTCTAGGAGTTGGAGACATACCCACATTAGCTCAGTTCTGGGCATCTTTGAAATACCTATAGAAACTTATTCCTACATTGTAACTTGCTACTTGGAATGAGAAAGTGCTTGCTTAAAGCAACGTGCTATATGTTCTGAATGCCCGAATTGGGAATCTGTGTCAAAACTTTGTTAGGAATTATGTGATCCTTACTAGCTGGAAGTAAGGGAGATGGGGCATGAAGTTATTTCTAGGAGTTGGAGACATACAACGTTTAGCTCAGTTCTGGACATCTTTGAAATACCTATACAAACTTGTTCCTACATAGTAACTTGCAACTTTGAATGAGAATGTGCTTGCTTACAGCAACGTGCTATATGTTCTGAATGCCCGAATTGGGAATCTGTGTCAAAACTTTGTTAGGAATTATGTGATCATTACTAGCTGGAAGTAAGGGAGATGGGGCATGAAGTTTTTTCTACGGGTTGGAAACATACCAAGTTTAGCTCAGTTCTGGGCATCTTTGAAATACCTATATAAACTTGTTCCTACATAGTAACTTGCTACTTGGAATGAGAAAGTGCTTGCTTAATGGAACGTGCTATATGTTCTGAATGCCCGAATTGGGAATCTGTGTCAAAACTTTGTTAGGAATTATGTGATCCTTACTAGCTGGAAGTAAGGGAGATGGGGCATTAAGTTACTTCTAGGTGTTGGAGACATACCAATATTAGCTCAGTTCTGGGCATTTTTGAAATGCCTATACAAACTTGTTCCTACATAGTAACTTGCAACTTTGATTGAGAATGTGTTTGCTTACAGCAACGTGCTATATGTTCTGAATGCCCGAATTGGGAATCTGTGTCAAAACTTGTTGGGAATTATGTGATCCTTACCAGATGGAAGTAAGGGAGATGGAGCATGAAGTTATTTCTAGGAGTTGGAGACATACCCACTTTAGCTCATTTCTGGGCATCTTTGAAATACCTATAGAAACTTGTTCCTGCATTGTAACTTGCTACTTGGACTGAGAAAGTGCTTGCTTAAAGCAACGTGCTGTATGTTCTGAATGCCTGAATTGGGAATCTGTGTCAAAGGTTTGTTAGGAATTATGTGATCCTTACTAGACGGAAGTAATGGAGATGGGGCATGAAGTTATTTCTAGGAGTCGGAGACATACCAAGTTTAGCTCAGTTCTGGGCATCTTTGAAATACCTATACAAACTTGTTCCTACATAGTAACTTGCAACTTTGAATGAGAATGTGCTTGCTTACACAACGTGCTATATGTTCTGAATGCCCGAATTGGGAATCTGTGTCAAAACTTTGTTAGGAATTATGTGATCCTTACTAGCTGGAAGTAAGGGAGATGGGGCATGAAGTTATTTCTAGGAGTTGGAGACATACCAAGTTTAGCTCAGTTCTGGGCATGTTTGAAATACCTATATAAACTTGTTCCTACATAGTAACTTGCTACCTGGAATGAGAAAGTGCTTCCTTAAAGCAACGTGCTATATGTTCTGAATGCCCGAATTGGGAATGTGTCAAAACTTTGTTAGGGATTATGTGATCCTAACTAGATGGAAGTAAGGGAAATCGGACATGAAGTTAATTCTAGGAGTTGGAGACATACCCACTTTAGCTCAGTTCTTTGCATCTTTGAAATACCTATATAAACTTGATCCTATATAGTAACTTGCTACTTCGGATGAGAAAGTGCTTGCTTAAAGGAACGTGCTATATGTTCTGAATGCCCGAATTGGGGATCTGTGTCAAAACTTTGTTAGGAATTATGTGATCCTTACTAGCTGGAAGTAATGGAGATGAGGCATGAAGTTATTTCTAGAAGTTGGAGACATACCCACTTTAGCTCAGTTCTGGGCATCTTTGAAATACCTATAGAAACTTATTCCTACATTGTAACTTGCTACTTGGAATGAGAAAGTGCTTGCTTAAAGCAACGTGCTATATGTTCTGAATGCCCGAATTGGGAATCTGTGTCAAAACTTTGTTAGGAATTATGTGATCCTTACTAGCTGGAAGTAAGGGAGATGGGGCATGAAGTTATTTCTAGGAGTTGGAGACATACAACGTTTAGCTCAGTTCTGGGCATCTTTGAAATACCTACATATACTTGTTCCTACATAGTAACTTGCTACTTGGAATGAGAAAGAGCTTGCTTAAAGGAACGTGCTATATGTTCTGAATGCCCGAATTGGGAATCTGTGTCAAAACTTTGTTAGGAATTATGTGATCCTTACTAGCTGGAAGTAAGAGAGATGGGGCATGAAGTTACTTCTAGGTGTTGGAGACATACCAAGATTAGCTCAGTTCTGGGCATCTTCGAGATATCTATACAAGGTTGTTCCTACATAGTAACTTGCATCTTTGAATGAGAATGTGCTTGCTTACAGCAACGTGCTGTATGTTCTGAATGCCCGATTTGGGAATCTGTGTCAAAACTTTGTTAGGAATTATGTGATCCTCACTAGCTGGAAGTAAGGGAGATGGGGCCTGAAGTTATTTCTAGGAGTTAAAGACATACTAAGTTTAGCTCAGTTCTGGGCATCCTTGAAATACCTATACAAACTTGTTCCTACATAGTTACTTGCAACTTTGAATGAGAGTGTGCTTGCTTACAACAACGTGCTATATGTTCTGAATGCCGGAATTGGGGATCTGTGTCAAAACTTTGTTAGTAATTATGTGATCCTTACTAGCTGGAAGTAATGGAGATGAGGCATGAAGTTATTTCTAGAAGTTGGAGACATACCCACTTTAGCTCAGTTCTGGGCATCTTTGAAATACCTATAGAAACTTATTCCTACATTGTAACTTGCTACTTGGAATGAGAAAGTGCTTGCTTAAAGCAACGTGCTATATGTTCTGAATGCCCGAATTGGGAATCTGTGTCAAAACTTTTTTAGGAATTATGTGATCCTTACTAGCTGGAAGTAAGGGAGATGGGGCATGAAGTTATTTCTAGTAGTTGGAGACATACAACGTTTAGCTCAGTTCTGGGCATCTTTGAAATACCTATATAAACTTGTTCCTACATAGTAACTTCCTACTTGGAATGAGAAAGTGCTTGCTTAAAGGAACGTGCTATATGTTCTGAATGCCCGAATTGGGAATCTGTGTCAAAACTTTGTTAGGAATTATGTGATCCTTACTAGCTGGAAGTAAGGGAGATGGGGCATGAAGTTACTTCTAGGTGTTGGAGACATACCAAGATTAGCTCAGTTCTGGGCATCTTTGAGATATCTATACAAGGTTGTTCCTACATAGTAATTTGCATCTTTGAATGAGAATGTGCTTGCTTACAGCAACGTGCTATATGTTCTGAATGCCTGATTTGGGAATCTGTGTCAAAACTTTGTTAGGAATTATGTGATCCTCACTAGCTGGAAGTAAGGGAGATGGGGCATGAAGTTATTTCTAGGAGTTGGAGACATACCCACTTTAGCTCAGTTCTGGGCATCTTTGAAATACCTATACAAACTTGTTCCTACATAGTAACTTGCAACTTTGAATGAGAATGTGCTTGCTTACAACAACGTGCTATATGTTCTGAATGCCCGAATTGGGAATCTGTGTCAAAACTTTGTTAGGAATTATGTGATCCTTACTAACTGGAAGTAAGGGAGATGGGGCATGAAGTTATTTCTAGGAGTTGGACACATATCAAGTTTAGCTCAGTTCTGGGCATTTTTGAAATACCTATACAAACTTGTTCCTACATAGTAACTTGCTAGTTGGAATGAGAAAGTGCTTGCTTAAAGCAAGGTGCTATATGTTCTGAATGCCCGAATTGGGAATTTGTGTCAAAACTTTGTTAGGAATTATGTGATCCTTACTAGCTGGAAGTAAGGGAGATGGGGCATGAAGTTATTTCTAGGAGTTGGACACATACCAAGTTTAGCTCAGTTCTGGGCATCTTTGAAATACCTATACAAACTTGTTCCTACATAGTAACTTGCAACTTTGAATGAGAATGTGCTTGCTTACAGCAACGTGTTATATGTTCTGAATGCCCGAATTGGGAATCTGTGTCAATAGTTTGTTAGGTATTATGTGATCCTAACTAGCTGGAAGTAAGGGAAATGGGGGATGAAGTTTTTTCTCGGAGTTGGAGACATGCCCACTTTAGCTCAGTTCTGGGGATCTTTGAAGGTCCTATACAAACTTGTTCCTAGATAGTAACTTGCAACTTTGAATGTGAAAGGGCTTGCTTACAGCAACGTGCTATATGTTCTGAATGCCCGAATTGAGAATCTGTGTCAAAACATTGATAGGAATTATGTGATCCTTACTAGCTGGAAGTAAGGGAGATGGATCATGAAGACATTTCTAGGAGTTCGAGACATACCCAGTTTACCTCTGTTTTGGTTATCTTTGAAAGTCCTATACAAACTTGTTCCTACATAGTAACTGGCAACTTGGAATGAGAAAGTGCTTGCTTACAGCAACGTGCTATGTGTTCTGAATGTCCGAATTCGGAATCTGTGTCAAAACTTTGTTAGGAGTTAGGTGATCCTTACTAGCTGGAAGTAAGGGAGATGGGGCATTATGTTATTTCTAGGAGTTGGAGAAATACCCACTTTTGCTCAGTTCTGGGAATCTTTGAATGTCCTATACAAACTTGTTCCTATATAGTAACTTGCATCTTGGAATGAGAAAGTACTTGCTTAAAGCAACGTGCTATATGTTCTGAATGCCCGAATTGTGAATCGGTGTCAAATCTTTGTTAGGAATTATGTGATCCTTACTAGCTGAAAGTAAGGGAGATAGGGCATGAAGTTATTTCTATGAGTTGGAGACACACCCACTTTAGCTGAGTTCTGGAAATCTTTGAAAGTCCTATACAGACTTGTTCCTAGATAGTAACTTGCAACTTGGAAGAAGAAAGTGATTGCTTAAAGCAACGTGCTATTGTTCTGCATTTCCGAATTGGGAATCTGTGTCAAAACTTTGTTAGGAATTATGTGACCCTAACTATCTGGAAGTAAGGGAGATGGGGCATGAATATATTTGTATGAGTTGGAGGCATACCCACTTTAGGTCAGTTCTGGGAATCTTTGAATGTCCTATACAAACTTGTTCCTAGATAGTAACTTGCAACTTGGAATGAGAAAGTGCTTGCTTCAAGCAACGTGCTATATGTTCTGAATGCCCGAATGGGGAATCTGTGTCAAAACTTTGTTTGGAATTATGTGATCCTTAGTAGACGGAAGTAAGGGAAGGGGGCATTAAGTTATTTCTAGGAGTTGGAGACATACCCTCTTTAGCTCAGTTCTGGGGATCATTGAATGTCCTATACAAACTAGTTCCTACATAGTAACTTGCAACTTGGAATGAGAAAGTGCTTGCTTAAAGCAACGTGCTATATGTTCTGAATGTGCGAATTGGGAATCTGTGTCAAAACTTTGTTTGGAATTATGTGATCCTTAGTAGATGGAAGTAAGGGAGATGGGGCATGAAGTTATTTCTAGGAGATAGAGACATACCCACTTTAGCTCAGTTCTGGCAATCATTGCACTTCCTGTACAAACTTGTTTCTACACAGCAGCTTGCAACTTGGAATGAGTAAGTGCTTGCTCAAATCAACATACCATATGTTCTAAATGCCCGAATTGGGAGTCTGTGTCAAAACTTTTTTAGGAATTATGTGATCCTTAGTAGATGGAAGTAAGGGTATGGGCCATGAAGTTATTCCTAGGAGTTGGAGACACACCTACTTAAGCTCATTTCTGGGAATCATTGCAAGGCCTATACCAACTTGTTGTTAGATAGCAACTTGCAACTTGGTATCAGAAAGTGCTTCTTCAAAGGAAAGTGCTATTTCTTCTCAATGCACCAAACATGAATCTATTCCAAATCTTCTTTAGGATTTATGTGATCCTTAGTAGCTGGAAGTAAGGGAGATGGAGCAAGAAGTTATTTCCTGGAGTTGGAGTCATAGCAAGATTTTCTCAGCTGTGGGCATCTTTGCATGTCCTATACAACTTGCTAGACAGCAACTTGCAACTTGGAATCAGAATGTGTTTCTTCAAAGGAACTGGCTATTTCTTCTCGCTGCCCAAAAAGGGAATCTGTGCCCAATCTGGTCAGGAAATGTGTGATACTTACCAGATGGAAATAAGTGAGATGGGGCATGAAGTTATTTCCAGGAGATAGACACATACCCACTTTCGCTCAGTTCTGGCAATCATTGCAAGTCCTATATAAACTTGTTTCTACACAGCAGCTTGCAACTTGGAATGAGAAAGTGCTTGCTCAAAGCAACGTTCTATGTGTTCTGAATGCCAGAATTGGGAATCTGTGTCAGAACTTTTTTAGGAATTATGTGAACCTTTCTAGATGGAAGTAAGGGAGATAGGGCATGAAGTTATTTCTAGAAGTTGGAGACATACCTACTTAAGCTCAGTTCTGAGAATCTTTGCAAGTCCTATGCAAACTTGTTGCTAGACAGCAACTTGAAACTTGGAATCAGAAAGTGCTTCTTCAAAGGTACGTGCCATTTCTTCACAAAGCACCAAACATTAATCTGTGCCAAAACTTCTTTAGTAATTATGTGATCCTTACGAGATGGAAGTAAGGGAGACGGAGCATGAAGTTATTTCCAGGACTTGCAGTCATACCCAGTTTTTCTCAGCTGTGGGATTCTTTGCAAGTCTTATACAAACTTGTTACTAGACAACAACTTGCAACTTGGAATCTGAAAGTGTTTCTTCAAAGGAACTTGCGATTTCTTCTCAATGCCCAAAAAGGGAATCTTTGACAAACTTTTTTAGGAATTATGTCATCCCTACTAGATGGAAGTAAGGGAGATAGGGCATGAAGACATTTCTAGGAGTTGAAACATGCCCACTTTAGCTCATCTCTGGGAATTTTTGCAAGTCCTATACAAACTTGTGGCTAGACAACAATTGCAACTTTGAATCCGAAAGTGCTTCGTCAAAGGAACATGCTATATCTTCTCAAGGCACCAAACGTTAATCTCTAGCAAAACTTCTTTAGGAATTATGTCATCCTTACTAGCTGTACGTAAGGGAAATGGGGCATGCAGTTATTTCCGGACATAGAGACCTACTCACTGTAGCTAAGTTCTGGCAATCTTTGCCAGTGCTATACAAACTTTCTTCTACACAGCAGCTTACAACTTTGAATGAGAAAGTGGTTTCTCAAGGGAACGTGTTATTTCTTCTCAATGTCCTAATTGGGAATCTGTGTCAAACCTTTATTAAGAATTATATAAACCTTACTAGATGGAAGAAAGGGAGATGGGGCATGAAGTTATTTCTAGGAGTTGGATACAGACCCACGTTAGTCCAGCTCTGGGAATCTTTGCCAGTCCTATACAAGGTTGTTGCTAGAGATCAACTTGCTGCTTGGAATCAGAAACTGCTTCATCACTGGAACGTGCTTTTTCTTCTCAAGACACCAAGTATTAATCTCTCCCAAAACATCTTTAGGAATTATGTGATCCTTACACGATGGAAGTATTTGAGATGGACCATGATTTTATTTCCATGACTTGAAGTCATACCCAGTTTTTCTCAGCTGTGGGCATCTTTGCAAGTCCTACAGAACTTGTTGCTTGACAGCAACTTGCAACTTAGAATCAGAAAGTGTTTCTTCAAAGGAACGTGCTATTTCTTCTCAATGCCCAAAAAGGGAATCTGAGACAAAACTTATTTAGGAATTATGTGATCCTTATTAGCTGTAAGTAAAGGAAATGGGGCATGCAGTTATTTCTAGGAGATAGAGACATACTCACTTTAGCTCAGTTCTGGAAATCTTGGCCAGTCCTATGCAAACTTGTTTCTACGCAGCATCTTACAACTTGGAATGAGAAAGTGCTTCCTCAAGGGAATGTGCTATTTCTTCTCAATGCCCTAATTGGAAATCTGTGTCAAACTTTTTTTAGGAATTATGTGATCCTTATGAGATGGACGTAAGAGACATGGGGCATGAAGTTATTTCCCGGACTTGGATTCTTACCCAGTGCTTGCTCAAAGGAACTTGCAATTTCTTCTCAATGCCCATTTGGGAATCTGTGACAAATCTTTTTTAGGAAATATGTGATCCTTACTAGATGGAAGTAAGGGAGATGGGCCATGAATTTATTTCTAGGAGTTGAAGACATACCCACTTATGCTCATCTCTGGGAATCTTTGCAAGTCCTATACAAACTTGTTGCTAGGCAGCAACTTGCAACTTGGAATCAGAAAGTGCTTCTTCAAAGGAATGTGTTATTTCTTCTCAAGGTACCAAACTTTAATCTGTCCCAAATCTTCTTTAGGAATTATGTGATCCTTACTAGGTGGAAGTAAGTGAGATGCGGCTTGAAATTCTTTCCAGGAATGGGTGCTATATATGGCTTGGCTTACCTCAACTCTGGATTGCCAGTCCTATAGTAACCTGTTGCCATACCTGCCCTGAGAAGCCATGATCAAGACACTGTCTTCTGAAAGGCATTTGAGATTCTTTCTCAAGGACCAAAAATGGCATCTTTTTCTTAACCTGGTTTACGTGTCTGATCATTACAAGATGGAAGGGAGAGAGTTCAGGCACAAAGCAATTTTTAGGAATGGATGTCACACCCAGTTTCGCTCAGCTCAAGGTATTACTGCCAGTCCTATACAAACATTTTGCCAGACAGCGACTTGGAACTTGAAGAAAGAAAGTGCCAACTCAAAGAAATGTGTAATTATTTCTGAAGTCCCAAAATGGTAGTCTGTGCCAAACTTGTTTAAGTATTATGTGAGCCTTATTAACTTGCACTAAGGGAGATGCGGCATGAATTTATTTCCAGGAATGGGTGCTATACATGGTTTGGCTCAGCTCCACTCTGGATTGTCAGTCCTCTACAAACCTGTTGCCAGAGCTGCCCTGAGAAGCCGGTATCAGAACATTGTCTTCTGAAAGACATGTGAGAATCCTTCTCAAGGGCCGTAAATGGCTTCATGTTCTAAACTTCGTTTAGGTATGTGATCCTTATGAGATGGAAGGGAGAGTGATCAGGCACAAAATCATTTTCAGGAAAGGGTGTCATACCCAGTTTAACTCAGCTCTAGCTATGTTTTGCAGTCCTATACAAACTTGTTGCTAGACAGCGACTTGCAACTTGGAATCAGAATGTGCCTCCTCAAAGGAACGTGCAAATCCTTCTCAAGGCCCCAAAGAGCATTCTGAGCCAAATCTTGTTTAGGTACTATGTGATCCTTACTAGATTGAAGGAAGTGAGATGGGGCATCAAGTTATTTCCAGAAATGAGTGCTAGACATGTTTTGGCTTATGTCTACTCTAGATTTCCCGTCCTATACAAACCTGTTCCCAGACGTGACCTGACAAGCCTGATTCAGAACTCTGCCTTCTGAAAGTCATGTGAAAATCCTTCTCAAGGGCTGTAAATGCCATCATGTTCTAAACCTGGTTTCAGTGTATGATCTTTGCGAGATGGAAGGGAGAGGGATCTGGTACAAAGTTATTTTCTGGAGTGGGCATCATACCCAGTTTAGCTAAGCTCTAGGTATGATTGCCAGTCCTATGCAAACTTGTTGCTAGACAGCGACTTGGAACTTGGAATCAGATACTGCCTTCTCAAAGGAACGTGAGATTCTTTGTGAAGGCCCAAAACGTGAATCTGTACCAAAATTTGTTTAGGTATTATGAGATACTAGCTGGAAGGAAGGTAGATGGGGAATGAAGTTATTTCCAGGATTGTGTGCTAGACCTGGTTTGCCTCAGGTCCACTTTGGATTTCCAGTCCTATACAAACCTCTTCCCTGATCAGCACTGACAAGCCAGGATCAGAACACTGCCTTCTGAAAGGCATGTGAGAATCCTTCTCATGTGCCATATATGGCATCATGTTGTAAACCTGGTTTCACTGTGTGATCCTTACGAGATGTAACGGGGAGAGATCAGGCACAAAGTTATTTCCAGGAATGGGTGTCATACCAAGTTTAGATCACCACTGGTATGATTGCCCATCCTATACAAACTTGTTGCTAGACAGCGACTTGGAACTTGGAATGAGAATGTGCCTTCTCAAAGGAACGTGTGATTCCCTCTGAAGTCCCTAACTGGGAACCCGTTCCAAATGTTGTTCAGTTACTACTTGATCCTTACTAATTGGAAGGAAGAAGTGGCTGTGCAGTTGCCGTGCCCAGGTGAGGCTCACCCCGAGGCGGTCGTGAGGGTGGTGGGTGGAATTGGGATGGCGTGTGTGTTGGCACCAGCAGTGGCGACAGAGACTCAGAGATCAGGGATCTCTCTCTCTCTCTCTCTCTCTGTCTTTCTGTCTCTCTCTCTTTTTCTCTCTCAGGGACCTGAGGAGAGGAGGTTGGCATGCCCTGCCCACCTCACTTACCTCTCCCCTGGGCCCTTCTTTCTCAGGCCACTCCAGGAACCCTGCGGGCTTGGATTCCACCCATCAGACCAAGGGTACATGCGCAGCCACCGGGACCTGTGGCGGGCCTCAAGAGTCCTCAGTTGAGGCCCCGCCGACTGCCAGGCTCTGACCGGGTGGGGCTCTCTTTCTTGCCTGCCAGATTCAGGTGAAGAAGGAATGCCGCCCTTCTTTACTTGGCTTCAGCTGTTGTCTCCCTCCATTCCCCCACTTCCACTCAACTGGCTGGCTGCTTCCCTTCTTTGGAAGCGGTGGTCTGCCCCTGGTGGCCAAAGGCAGACTGGGGTGGGAGGTCAAGGCTCTGTTTCAGCCAGCTGTTTTGTGCCAGGCGTCATTTCATCCTGGAAAGACAGAACCATAGCGTCACCCCAGGCCTGCACTTTTTGACTCCAACCAGGTGGAGGAAAGGCTCTGTGGAGTCCGAAGGGCTGAGACAGGCATATGGCAATGTAATGAGTGTGGCCCAAGCAGGCCTCAGGCCTAGGGACCCGAGCCCACACTGGGCACACCCTTCCAGCATCAGGTCCCAGCCTCTTCTCTGGAGTTGGGAAGGCCTGGCCTTCCTAGTGCCCAGGTTATGGCTCTGAGGAGAAATCCATGATGGAGGGCATGTGTAAGGTCCTCTGCCTGAGGGTGCAGGTGCAGTGCCCATGGCGACAGCAAGGCTGGCTCGGCTTGCCTGCTTTCTCCAAAGGAGGCTGACCAACCAGCCAAAGCAGCCACCTGGTCCATGCCCCTTTTGAGTGGACAAGTTCTGGAGGAAAATGCTCTGGGGCCTGGCACCAAGATTCCTTGGATGTGTGCTGGGCCCCATCAGAGCAGGAAGCAGCCTGGCAACCAGTGTGCCAGACCTGAGATCTGGTCTCCCACACCTGCATCCCTGTCCAACCCAGACCTCTCGAGGGAGGACGATGGTCTTGGCAGTGGTGAGTGAGGTAGGACTGGCAGTAAGACTTTCCTGGGATGCTCCGGGAGAGGGGGCCAGGGGATGGCCTGCCCCTGGCCAGGACTGCGGGACTGACCCAGCTCAGGGCTGTCAGGGGCAGAGAGAGAATCACCCTCTGCCCCTTCCCTTTAGGTTCTTATGGCAGGCCAAATGCTTAACAAATCAGATTATCTGGAGAAAATAATACCAAGCTTAAGCACGTGTGTACATGGGGGAAACCAGGGAAACTGAGTCTCTAAACACAATGGCAGAGATTCTCCTCTTATATCCTATCTTCACCCAAAAACAAAGGAGGATTTTGGGGATGGGGTTTTGGGATTAGAGAGAGGCAGAAGATAATTATCATGGAGTGGGACATGTAAACAATTGTCTGAACCATTTCCCCTGCACTGGGTTCAGGTCCAGAAGGGACAGCATGGAGGTGACCAGGAACTGGCCTCTCTGTGGTGGGGCTGGCCCAAGACAGCAGTGGTGGTGGGTGGAAGTGGGATGGCATCTGAGTTGGTACCAGCCATGGTGACAGCGACTCAGAGATGAGGGATCTCTCTGTCTCTCTGTCTGTCTGTCTCTCTGTCTCTCTCTCGGGCACCTAAGGAGAGGAGGTTGGCATGTCCTGCCCACCTCGCCTACCTCTCCCATGAGCCTTTCTTTCTCAGGCTGCTCCGGGAGCCCTGCAGGCTTGGGTTCAAACTGTCAGGCCAAGGGCGCAAATATGGCTGCCGGGGCCTAGGGCAGGCATCGGGGGTCCTCAGTCAAGGCGCCGCCTGCCCTCCAGGCTCTGACAGACTGGGGTGCTCTCTTGCGCCCACCAGGTACAGGTGAATAAGGTGCACCAACGTTCTTGACTTGGCTTCAGGTGTTGTCTCCTTCCCATCCTCCGCTTCCACTCAGCTCGCAGGGTGCTTCCCTTCTTTGGAAGCAGTGGTCTGGCTCTGGTGGCCAAAGGCAGACTGGGGTGCCAGGCCAAGGTTTTGCCTCAGCCAGCTGCTTCGTCCCGGGCCTCATTTCTTCCTGGAAAGACAGAACCACAGCCTCACCCCACGCCTGAACTTTTCAACTCCAACCAGGTGGAGGAAATGCTCTGTGGAGTCAGAAAGGCCGAGACAGGCATAGGACAAAGCAGTGAGTGTGGCCCCAGCAGTCTACAGGCCTAGGGAGCCGGGGCCACACTAGACAAGCCCTTCTGATGACAGGTCCCAGCCTCTTCTCTGGAGTCAGCAAGGCCTGGCCTTCTTAATGCCCAGGCCACGGCTCTGGGGAGAAATCCATGATGGAGGGCACACATGAATCCCTGTGCCTGAGGGCCCAGGTGCCATACCCAGGGCAGACTGCAAGGCTGTCTCGGCTCGTCTGCTTTGTCCAAAGGAGTCTGGCCAACAAGCTGAACCAGCCACGTGTGCCAGGCCCCTTTCAAGGGGACAAGTTCTGGAGCAAAGAGCCCTGGGGCCTGCCGCCAAGTTTTCTGGGGCTTGTTCTGGGCCCCGTCAGAGGAAGAAGCAGCCTGGCAACCGGTGTGCCAGACCTGAGATCTGGCGCCCTACCACACCCGAGTTCCATTCCTGCCCAGGCCTCCCAAGGGAGGAAGACGGACTTGGCAGTGGCGAATGTGGTGGGGCTGGTGCTGAGCATTTCCTGGGATGCCCCAGGAGAGGGCGCCTGGGGATGGGCTACCCCTGGCCAGGTCTCAGGGACCAAGCCAGCTCAGAGCTGTCGGGAGCAGAGAGAGAATCCCCCTCCGCACTTTCCCTTAAGGTTCTTATGACTGGCCAAATCATTAACAAGTCAGGTTAGCTGGAGAAAATAGTACCAAGCTTAAGAACTTGTGTACATGGGAGAATCCCAGGAAACTGAATCTCTCAGCACAGTAGCAGAGATTGTCCTGTTGAATCCTATTTTCCACTAAAGACAAAGGAGGATGTTGGGGGTTAGGTTTTGGGATTTGAGAGGGGAAGAAGACAATTCCCATGGAGAGTGACATGTAAATGTTTCTCTGAACCCTTTGCCCAGCACTGGGGTCAGGTCCAGAAGGGCCAGAATGGAGAGAATCAGGAACCGGCCTCTCTGTGGTGGGGTTGGAATGGGTGAGGGCGTGGGGGTGGTGGGGGAAGTGGTATGGTATATGAGATGTCACCAGCGGTGGCGGCAGAGACTAATGGTCTGGGATTTCTCTCTCTCTATCTCTCTCTCTCTGTGTTTCTCTCTCTCTGTGTCTCTCTCTCTCTGTCTGTCTCAGGGACCTGACAAGAGGAGGGGGGCATGCCCTGCGCACCTTGCCTACCTCTCCCATGGGCCTTTCTTTCTCTGGCCCCTCCTGGGGCCCTGTGTGCTTGGGTTCAACCTGTCAGGCCAAGGGTGCATGCGTGGCCACTGGGGCCTATGGTGGGCCTTGGGGGTCCTTAGTGAAGGCTCCCCCCATCTGCGAGACTCTGACCAGCTTGGGCATTCCCTCATGCCTGCCAGGTGCAGGTGAAGAAGGTGCACAGCCATTCTTGACTTGGCTTCAGGTGTTGTCTCTCTCCCATCCCCCACTTCCACTCAGCTCGCAGGCTGCTTCCCTTCTTTGGAAGCGGTGGTCTGGCCCTGATGGCCAAAGGTGGACTGGGGTGCGAGGTCAAGGTTCTGCCTTGGCCAGCTGCTTCGACCCAGGCCTCATTTCTTCCTGGAAAGACAGAACCATGGCCTCA